>NC_081250.1:107162587-107802337 GCF_030490865.1 Poecile atricapillus | reverse complement strand
GCATCCAAACAGGGGGTTGGTGTATTGGGAAATTGCAGCCTGGGATACTTGGCTGGTAGTTTCCCTGTGGTGACAAGCCCAAGATGATCTAAGCAAATCACACAGTGAACCATCCTGGCCAGTTTAGAGTCTTGAAGCTGGGTTTGCTGATTCTGTTTTCTGCTTCCTGTATCTTTTCCAGAGTAGTAAATTGCTTTTTGCTGTCTACTGTATTAATAGTTTTCATATCTTTCCTGACTACCAGGCTTGCCCTGGGATGTTGAGTTTTCACAACTGGCTGTTACTCTGATAATGTACTGTATTGCCTACCTACCTGCATCTGTCCAGTGTATTTTTTTTCTGCATCCAATTCTTAAGGAAGAGGAGCAGAAGCATCCAACCATACTATTCTCCTCAAATAGTCTTTGGTGGCTTTTCTACAGGGCAGTTTAAATGTCACAGGTGGCTTCACTGTGGTGAACTGGTTGGCACTGCTTTTGCCAATCTTTTTAAAGACTACTTCATTGAGGATGCGTCTAGTCTACTGAACTTTCTTTCCCTTTTAGGATTGCAGGTTCTCTCTTCCCAAAGGATGCCCTCAGTTCCATTTTTGCCCTTGTGTAGGCTTCCCTTACCTTGCCCTTCGCCGTCTCTGTCCTCAACATGCACCTTCCCAGTGCCACCTACTGTCTTTCAAAATAATTTTATATTTCAAGTGGGTCTCCTTCCTACAAATTCCTCCCCTTTTCTAGCTGTGATCTCCCTATTGTTCTCAACACGGTCTTCAGTGAAATCCTTACTTGTTCATCTAATTTGGAGAGTAAGCTCCACAGTAGAGGGAACTTGGTATTGAAGTACTGGTAAAATACAAGCCATCAGTAATCATGTGGTGGCTGGCACTGACTTTCACTGCAGCTAGACAGAAACAAGAGTTAGCAAGTGAATAGTTGTTCCCTTTACACAGTATCTGGCCATAAAGAATGCATCAGGCACTAAGCATAACAGAGTGCAGGCCCTGAGCAGCATTATCACAGGTCCCCAATAAGCTTGGTGCTTGTAGATTTTGTGATAGAATCCAACAGTCTTTAGCCGTTTTTCACAAATTACTTTGCTGGTACCACAAATACTGTGAAAAGCTTGAGCAATGCAACATTTCATGTCAAACCCACCTCTTACTTCCATTGCTCCAGCCATTCCACAGCACACAAAGAACTGCCTATAGCTCTCTGCTCTGCACCCATAAATAACAGAAATTGCCATATTTTTATAAATTTGGAATTAACATGAGCTGTTATGTAGCAGTTTCCCCAAAAGTGACTTTTAGTCCACCCAGAGTCTCCTGTTTAATGGCACTATAACTTGCCTAAAATATTTCCAGGGCTGTCTTCAAGAAACTAGGTGGCATGAGGAAATCCCTCACCACTGAAATGGGATTAAGAGCAAAGTGGGTTAAACAACAGAGTACTGACACAGGTTCATTTAGTTACCATCACAAGATCTGGCCACAAATATATTGTGCATTACTCTACCGTGAGTTATCATGGCTCTGACCCCTCTCGGGAGATCCCCATGCCACCACTGTATTAACGACTGCATCTGCTTCAGAATAACCTTATTAGCTTGCCACAGCTGAGCCAGTAATCTCATAGGATTTTTGTCCCACTCCCTTGTGGGGTGTGATTCTCTTCTCCTTGAATCCAGTTTGATGCCCAAAATTTAATAAGTTTTCTTGGACCCTCTGCTCTCCCTCCCCCTCCCCTTTTATCATCTGCTGTAGGGACCATGAAATCCCCAGTAACCTCCCCAAATGCCATCAATAACTCCTGAAATGCCATGATGTTTGGTGCTTCCTTAGACAAAAAGCTATGTTAATTAGGTAGGAGGAATTTTTTGTCCCTCTTTTTGATCCAGATTTTTGCCTACGCATCTTGTACCAAGCACCCCCAGTGACCAGTGCAAAGCTACAGAACCCTTACACGTACCTTTATCTATGTAAATGTTGCCCTCCAGTCTGAAACCTTTAAGTGGCAAGTGAAATCTATCATGGTGTTCTCATAACATGTGAGCAGCTCTGTGTGTGATGGGGAGGGGGGGTATGGGGTTTTGTGTATGTGTGTGTGTGTGTCTCTCTCTCCTTCCCATCTGACTGAACCCTCAGACTGCTATTCCTTGTAATCTGCATCACTTGATCGAGAGGCACAAACGATACTGCACACAGCAAGGTGTCTATATAATCATTAACTCTCTCGCCCTCTGGATAGGACAAATGATATACAAGCCTAAACTCGCCAGGGGTCTTCTTTGGGACTGTGTCCTGGGGGAATCTTCTCCTATGAGTTAATGGAGTATTCCTAAATGGGCTGACTGCTTTCCTTCTGTGTGCCAGTTCTTTCCCAACTTTCCTTTCACAACCTCTGGCATCAAAAGCAAAGATAACGCATTCATAGCATGTGCTTTTTTTCAAGATCCATGCAAGGAATAGCAAAGCCATTAACAAACCCTTTGAATAGAAAAATCTGCTGTAACATGATCTGCAGTAGGCAAACATTTAACCACAACAGTGTTTAGATTATCCTTGCCAGGACAGAATAAACGCCTTTTAATTCTCTCTTGAACAATCCTTGACTTCTTTCTCTTTCCCCCCCTCTCTCTCTTTTGTTTTATTTTTACTGTGTTGGCCTATTTCTGGTAGAATTCTTCCACATCATTGTGGGTTACACTTGTTTTGACTGCACAGCTGCCTTCCCATCTGAACTGACTTTGGCTTGCTCGACTTCCAGCCTGTAATGTTTGCAGCTTTTGAGGCTGATATTAGGAGGAGAATCTGACAAGTCCATGGGTAAAATGGAAAGGGCACCAGGCGGGGAGTTTGGAGCTGTTCCTAGCCTACTACCTGCTTTTTTACCTTGGATGAGTTATGGTACCCTGGTGGTTATAGTTCCCTCTCTGTAAAATGATTACTGTGATATTTAAATTCTGGTTGTAAGGAGCTTTGAGATGCGCAGTTGTAAACACTGTCTAAATGCTGTTAAAATTGAACTGGCCTCCTTGGCTCAATGACTAGCTTTAAGCTGTTTAGACCAATACTATTACAGCCTGTTGTCGTGTCCCATCACCCTGAAGAATGCTCACCATCATTCCAGGGCTACTCTCCCAAGAGCACCAAGGGAAACACTTGAAGAGGGTCTATAGCAAGTGGTGCTGCTGCCCTGCCATCACCACTTCACTTATGCTCCTTTTCTGTTCCCTTTTCTGTCTCAAAGTCCTGTTTGGCAGGTTTGGGATGGGATACATCTTACCAGCTCTCTATGACAGGGTGTCTTCCTTTGCTACAGCTGTCAGGTGTGCATTTAATAAGGATGGGAGAACCCCTGAATGTCATCTTGACACTCATAAACTGTGTTTGAGCTAAGACACTGTGTATTCTGTTTGGTTTTGGAAAAAACAGTGTTTTGGCAATCAAGGAGGAAAACAGTACAATGAATGAAATATATTTATTTCCTGTTAATAATCATGAAATATGTTTTTTTTCCCATCACTGGAAGGCTTCTCACCCTTGATAATATTCATCCTCTCTCTTTTCTCTATGTACACTATCTGTCTCTTACTGCTTTTTGGTTTTTCTTGACCACTTTATCCAGAATTTATGTATTGCTTCCTTACTTTGTGTTTGCTTGTTTACTTGTTTTTTCTCACTGGCACAGATAGAGGGTTACCAGGTATTGCTTTAGCTTGTTTTCCAAATCTACTTTCTCTGTTATTTCTTTTGTATTGTTTCAGTGCTTTCCCCCTTTTTTTTTTTTTTTTTTCTCATTATTCTTCCTTTTCTCATCAATTTTATCTGCCAGTTTTTTCCCTCTTTGCATATTTTCTCCTCTGGTGATCCCATCTTCTTTCCCCAGAATAACCAACCTCTTCCTTTTATTTTTGTCTACCTTTCATTCTCTTGATTACTCTTTCCAAAGGTTGATGAATCTAGCTTGCTCTTGAAATATTTAAATATTTAATAACAGGATGACAGCTATTCCCAAGACACTTGTGTCAGCGGACAGACAAGAACCCCCTACCCTTCCAGTCTCCCAGCAGGCCTTTTATGCACTAACATATACCCAGGAAACAGGATTGCTGAGGGGAAGGAAAGGTTGCAGTTGAAATTAAGTCCCCTTGAGCCATCTCTAATTCCTAGTCGGCTGAATGAAAATATTCAGACATGTAATTCCTTCAGCGCCTTTGTTGCAGGTGATAGTAGAGGCTCTTCCTTTGTGCCTAAGTGCCTCTTTTCTCTTCATGACTGATCAGGCCCTGTTACTAGCACACATGAGAGAGAGCTAAGGTTATTCTGTGCTTTGTTCCCTTGAGCTATTTGACCTCTCATAGTAATGGACATAGCAGGGACATCACTAAAAGTGACCTCCCCAGCCTCTGCCTGACAAGACCCCCAAACTTTCTCCTGGGCAGTAACTGGCCCTCTATCTGTGCTGCACACCTTCCTGCTGTAAACTTTGGATTGAGCATTGGCATCTTTCTTTAACAATCCCCTATTGCTTCCTCATTACGTTGATACCAGTAGAATTGCAAACTTTTCTGTCTTGTAGCATTTATTTCCATTTCTCCTTCTTTCGTGAAAAAGTTTGTCTTATATTGTTTTGTATATTTAATGGGCTGATACAGAGAACACATGGTAGAGAAAAATAGACATTTGGACTTTTGTCTTAGGCAGTTTTTTTTCCTTTTCCCATCAGCAGATCTTTTTTCCTATGTAGTTCATGTAATCCCCTGAGTTGTTTGAAGCCTCCGTTAATAATCTCACTGGTATTTCTCCACACTTACAGCTGTATTTCCTCTATTCTTTTGTTTTCCCATAGCTGGTGGCAGGAAAGGGACAGATATTTTCGAGATATGCCCATCACTAACTCACAGCTCAACCCAATTGATGAAAGGTCCCCTTTGAACTAACTGCCAGACGAGTCTCTCTTCAGCCCAGGACAAGAGGGATGACTAGGAGTCACATCTAAGATAGTAAAACATGTCAAAATGGCAGCTGCTGAAGGAAGGCAAACCCCTTTCCTCCAGAATCATTTCCATATCTCCAGTAGCACGTTTATGCATGTAGTTCTGTACCAGTACTTGTGCTTCCCCCATTAGCTATTCTGGGCTTGGGTCAGTCCTCCTTTCCTATTTTTTTCATGGCTTCACCTTTGCAAATTATACTAAGCAGAGAGCTTACCAAGGTTCCTAGATGAAGAGCAGAAATCAGCCTTTCCTCCTCATTTCACTTTCCTTTTCTTCACAGACAACTTTTGTATGTGCTATTTGTCAAATGACTGACTTGTAAATGCCTTTCTCTGCGCTCCAAAAATCCCCCAGATCCCATACAAACAAACCAAACCACCAGATACATTAATGTATGGAAAAAATACATAATAGTTTCTGTGGTAAGTAGCCTCGTGTCGTAGCATGTTTTAGTCCTTGAAGACTGGGAGTTTGGAAAAACATTTCAAAACGTTGGGATTTTCTCAAACTGCCTACTCTGAAATGGAAGAAACATTTCTGAAGCCCAGCTTAGGCTACACATTTATGGTTGGAACCAGAACCAGATGTGGCAAAGCAGCATTTGCAATAAGTGCTCGTTGTCTGCTGCTGTGTTAAACTCCTTCACCCCCACATTCTGTTCTCTTGCTTCAGCTAATGATTCTTTCCTGACTCCTTTAATTGGAAGGTGGAAGTCCCCTCCTGTACACCCCACACAACATGTCAAGTTAAACACAAGTCACCTCCATTAGTGCCAGTGGGTGGGGGGAAGCACAAAGGAAAAATACAACAACAATTCTGCTCAAGCCTTTGAAGTGTTAGACGATCAATCTGTCTGCTTGAGTCTGATTCTGAATCCCTCTTTAAAATGCATCAAATGTTTGAGCCTGAAGTTCTGTCCTGACAGCATCTGTGAGTCTCTGTGGAGACATCTGCTCCACAGTTTCACAGACGCTCTCTGTGTTCACATGAGAAGGGTTTGATCCAAAGGCCTAGCCAGAGTGAGACTGTGCGGAGTTGTAACTAGACAGACAGTTTTAGCAGGGTCCTGTGGAGTCTCAGTAGCAAAGACCCTGTGGAGCTGGAGTACGTGTTCTGTAGCAAGGGCCAGAGGTTTTTTTTCTGCCTTTCAACTAGACTTTTCTCCACCAAAACCAAAATAGCTACAGGGACATTTATTGGGGAGAGGGGAAGCAAAGTGCCATAGCTTCTCAGATGCTGTTAATGGCAGAGTTACACCATGGCAGCGATAATGATTAAAATGAAACTCCAATTGTTTATTATTGAAGAGCTAGGAGCATTTGGGTTTCCTCAAAGTAAGTAAGGCAAATAATTCTGGAGGGTTAGAAAAACTGCTTTCCTTTCACTGTGGCTGTGTGGTTCCTACTGTACTTGGCTGTTATCTTACAATTAATGTGAGAAGTAAACCAGAATTGTTATTTCATCTTGTTCAAACTTACATACACCATAGATGTTAGTACTCAAGAGCCAGGAATTGCCTTTTACTATGCTGTATGTACGTAGCACCCTTAGAAGAGATACTCTAAAGGCTTCATGTTATGACTTAGCACCATATACATTTTCCAATAGCTTTCCTGGACAGTTTGCAGTGTCAGTAGCTTTTCCATCACAATGGTCCCAGAGACCATTTTAGGCGAGCAGTACTCGGTAGCTGTGGGTTTTAGGAACAGCTTTAGTAATTGTACTGTTTTCACAAATACCAGCAGCACATTAAAAATAGGCTAGGGCCATCTTTAAGGGTTATGAAATAATCTGAATTCAGTCCTTGTGAAATTAAATCTGCAGTAGTTCAGACCTATGGGTGGAACTGTAAGAAGTCTTCTGAGATGGTAGCTTGCTTTATAGGGCAGCTTTCTATTTACTGCATCACACAGCAAGATAATCACTTGCTGATCTGTCATTAGTGCCATTACTTAAAAAAAGAATCCTCTTGTGTGTTTGCTTGCTTTAGGAATCATGGCTTATAAACCCGACAAACCAGCAGCATTAAACTGTAACCATAAGTAAGATGCAACTTCTTACTCATCATGTATTTGAAAGAATATTTTTTGACCAAATTCGTAACTCCTTTATCTATTCATTTTTTCATGCATTATGATCTGAAGTCGCTTAGAGAATTGGTGAATTATTTCTTCCTTTTTTGCCATCTCCAAGGGTAGCAAATTCAGAAAAATCATTTTGGTTCCTGTTATTCACTGGTAGCCAGAGCTGTAACCCAAATGAGGTGGGACATCTGGTAGCCTCCTCATTCTTCTGTCTACACCTGCAAATGCTGTCTAGACTCTGCTAGTTTCAGAAAAGTTGGGATGTGTGGAGGGAGTGACTTCTAAATTTAGGATCAGGGGAAACAACAATAAAAAGCAAATAAATAAAAGCTATGGTAAGAATATGTCTCCAAAAATTGGGAGAGTATTCTTTTTAAAATCCCCTGAGTTTTCCCTCAGTTTCTTAGCACAGTTTTGTGTACTGCTGCCAATCTCACCACACAGCAATGGTTCCTTTCTTTATCTTTCGTGCACTACCCAGAAAAATAGTTGGTGGATTTCTTCATACTCACAGCTCATGATATACTCAAAATGATGCCTTAGACTAATAATATGGTATTTTCCATATGCTCCTTCTTAGCTTGGAACACCACAGACACATTGAGGCGATCAGCTATCAGTGAACACTGACATATAAAGCAGAAGTCTTCCTCAGTCTCAAGCACAGCAACACAAAATATAGTATTTGAATGGAAATGCAATCCTTCCTGTAATGGTAATTTGGAAGCTACTAGTCTTAAGTAAGGGTTGTTCATCTTCATGAAGATGCCCTGCCCTGGGTACTGCTGCAGCATCAGTCACTTCTGCTGTAGCTGTTCTCCTCCCCCAAACAGCTACAAATCACAAACAAAAGCAAAGGTTTTTTAAGCCCTAATTTCCTTCGAGACTTACTGTTCACAGATCCTAGCAGAAGTTTTGGCACATCCTGAGCCCCAGTCAGAATGACTGGAGTCAAGCAGATTGCAGGTTTGAAGGGATACATCGCCTCCTCCAAAAGGCACACCGTTGGGAGGGCAGTCAGTCCTCAGCCTGCTGCCAAAGCGAGGGCTACACAAGCCACTCGAATGGCCATTCTTCTGGTTAACACAGAGAGCAGATTTTCATTTTATTTTCTTTCTTTTTTTTTTTTTTCCTGACACACACAAATGTCTACTTATTCCATTTGGGAGATGGATATAATCCGTAAAACTCAGTGCACATAAGCCAGATGGCAGATCTGAGTAAGTTGTGACCAAAAACTTTTGAACTTTAGCCCAGTTCCACACCAGTGGAAGATGTGTCCCCAGTGAATCTGGTATCTGTGCTCGTTCAGCATAGCTAAGAAGGGCACAAATAAGTCCTGTGCAAATAATTATGTTGGATCAGTTTATGCCTAACATTTATATATACCCGCCTAATTGAATTGAGTGTCTAATCCCAGGGTTCATTATCTATTTCCCTATCTAAGTTTTTTTTTCCCTACTTATGTTCAGCACCCAGCTGTCCCCACCTCTAAATGGTCAACCATTGCCCTGTAAAAGGCTGAACATCAGCCTCCCAAACCTGTATCATGGCACAGCAATTTTCTCAGCAAGGCGGGTGAGCTGGGCCTTTTCCTGACACTGGATGAAAGTAGTTAAGAGAAAAACCACATGGAAGTCTGAAAGGATGGAGTGTTACAACTCACCCCAGAAGGTGAGAGTAACCCAGGTTCTTATTAAAAGAGTCCTTGGGATGAATGATCAGTGTTTGTATATATGTAGAGTTTATTTTAGAACAATTTGGTCACAATGCAAAGCAGATATGTAGCCATTTTGGTTATTATTATCTGCAGTAATACAGGAATATGAAAGCATAAAAATATTACTTAAGAAGATGTATAAGGGGAAAGAAAGAAAGAAGGAGAAAGAAAGGATAATAGTAGAAATATACTGCCACCTGTGGATCCAGCGATAAGACTTGATTGTTGCAATTTAGATATCCTTTGGCCAAAGTGATGGTCTTGATCCACTGGGGGTGGGGAAAGCTCACAAAACACAAAGTCCGATGGGTTACACTTAAGTTCAAGTGAGAACCCCCAGGTACCACCCCTGGATGGGGGTGGTTTTAATCCTCTGGTGGAAGGCCTCAGAAATAAGTCTGGGGCTGCTTTAGGGGTCTTTGATGGTTTATGACATCTTCTAAGACATGACAACTGCCTCTGATGTCAGGTGTGCCAGTTATACCCCATCAGACCTTTCTTGGGAGGAAGAGGGAGAGTTACAGCGCTGAAAGAATTGTGTAAGGAAGAACAATTACTATAATAACAAGCACCACCCTACCTTGTCGGATCTGCCTCTTATCAGCCTCAAACTTCAGAGTGTAGCCTCCCTTTCTGTCCTGTGCTAATCCACCTCACTTCTTCCCCCTCGGGGGTGCAAACCCGCACCTCCACAAATGGGCAATTGCTTAGGGTCATTAACCATGAACAGTTGAGTCTCTCACAGAGCAGGAAACCCTCCTTGACAGGTCTGCTGGAGAGTTTAGCATGATAGTCAGGACATGGCATTGCTGCCTTTTGTAGTAACCAGAATAAAGCAATAAAAAGATCAGTTAAAATGCTTGCTGGAAGTTATTGATAGAAAAATTCTTTCTGCACGAAAGATTATAAACAGAGCTTTATCTCAGGATAGATTTGTTTTAATTTGGCATTGATGTATTTGATACCTGGTAGGATCAAAGAAAACGGAATCAAAGAGTGAAATACAGGCAGAACTACTTCTCTGAATATTGGCCTCTTTTATAGATACAAAATCTCAGGACTAGACTGCTCAAATTTATTTGTACTGATGTTTGTTTAAAGATCAATATTAAATAAATTGGTCTGGAAGCTATAGTCATAAAGCAGCTGTCGGACTAATGTAATCCCACAATGCTATTTTGTCTACTGCATGAAACCTGGTTAGCTGTGTACTTCTACTAACATGTGGATATCTAGTGAAAAAGAAAATAGCTGAACTGGATTCGGTGTACTTGGATTAACTATGTACATATCCATTTATTTGAAATTTCACCTTGCTGACCAGATTGTAAATCAAGCCTAACTTTCAGATTTTCATGGTAAATTCCAGCTTGAATTTAAACAGTTGTAATAAGGATTTTATGCTGTCCACGTTGAAAGAAGTAAGAGGAGATATAATTGTAAATCTGCCTGTTTTGGCTTTGGATGTGTAATAAATCTCTAGTGTCTAAATACATACAGTTTATGTGTTTGATAGTAAATACAGGTTTCTTTGCGGCCATTCTTCTGTGCTTCTGTTGACAATTTGCAGGGATTTTCTCTGTGATTTCCCTCAATGAAAACAAGAAGAAAGGAAATATTTCAAAATGTAGGGCTGCTTTGCATTATGAGAGTCACATGAAGGACCTCTGACAAGCCTAAGATGTGTTTGAGAGGCTGTCAAAAATGCTCTGAGCCAAAAATGAGATTTGTTTGTACAATGTAAACCAGTTTATCTAGAGGTCCAAGGGACACCTGAAAGCTTTGGATAAGCAGTTTTGGATGAACTCAGCAGCTGTTTTAGAAGAGCCTGCCCTTCAGGTTCCCCTCACTGGTCAGAGATGAAAAGGCAATGGGTGTCTCATCACCATGCTGAGATTTAGGGAGCCTGTCCACACCAAAGCTCTTTAGAGAGCAGTGCACTGAGTTCCAGATGCCATTGGTGAGAAGCACCCCAACTTCTTGTCCCATTTCAGACCCAGATGTCCCAGTACAGTAAATTCTTCCACCCTTGAAAGCCACCATCAGCCTCACTCACTGGGGTGCAGCTAAGCCCTTCCTAGTGACACACTGAGGTGGGAAGAGGGCATCTGCCTTTTTTTTCTACAGCCCATGCTTTTCGGGTCCATCCACCTTACCTGTGTGGCTTTAATAATGTTTTCATGAGTAGAGCTGAGCAGCTGAAACTGTGAGTAAAAGTGTCTTCCTGAATGTGTATTCAAGGGGCAACTGATGGTTTCCTAAAAACTTCAACACCCTCATCTAAGTCACATCATGAGTGTATAGATGTGTCATCTCAGTGTTGACAAGTGGATGATTTGTGTGTCAGGATCACAGTGTTTGCTCTCCCACACCACAGCCTTGGCTGTATTTATACACTCTAATCCAGCTTTACCAGGAGCGTAGACATGCCTGTGCATATTCCATGGAATGAATGTCCATAGGTGTTAAAAATGGACCTTTGTTTGGAGACACACCCTGAAGCACATTTGCAATCTGAAGAGCAATTTGTATTTAATTGTAAAAGAAGATGTGGTAAGAATAAAATTATTTTTCAGCAACTGTGACAAATTTAAATATTCCTGCCTCCTGAAGAGAGTTCTACAGTAATTCCCACTGCTCAGGAGACCATTGCTCATAGATTTTGGGGATGCTGACCAACCCATCTTTACTGGTTTTTCTCAGCTTTCCTAGTGATTGCCTCTGTCTTCTTGGGCAAATCACTTAATTGCTTTGAAATGCAGCTGGTCACAACATTAAAATGGGGACAGTGAATACTTTTTGTTGGTATGTAGAGCATTTGGGGAATTCTGTGTGAATATGACTTTTGCAGATTGTTTTGTGTTTTTTGTGTTTTCACGATGAAAAATACTACTGCACAGAAAATATGACAAGAGAGCAGAGTATCCAGACATGTCTGTGGGGGAAAACATGCATAAAGAAAAGCCCCAGATGACAGTACAGCCACCTGCAGCCCTGTACCAGGCATGCTTTGAAACAGCAGAATCCTGTCACTGTTGCAAACCACATCGTGATTTGCAGATGTCCAGCTCGATTCTGCAATTTATATATTGCTTACACAGCAGTGACTACCTGTCTGTAACCATGCATCTACAGATAGCAGAACCTTTTATTTCTTGTCTTTTTTAGAGATTAATTGAGTGCAATACAGATGGGACATTACCCCAGTGCATTTCTCACCCTTGGAAATTCAGGAAGAAGGCTAGGTTTATAGTCTGGGTCATAATCAGGAAATGGCTTAACAAGGGGAGCAGGGGAAAATGGAGGTAGAGGAGACAATCTTTCCTTTTCATGAAATCAATTCTGTAATGTAGTTTAACTGCAGGTTCTGCAGCAAGGAGCAAAATCCATTCTCCAACTATTTAGGACTTTGAGTCCCTAGAAGCCTCAGCCATGGAAATGAGGGAACCTGTTTACTAACATAGTGTGCTGCCACTCCAGCATGTTTTAAACGCCGTGAAATGAGAATACGTAGGCTATGAATTTGTAGATATATGACTGCACACTATATGTATAGTTCCAATTTTTGTAACAAAGACGTAAAACTTAAAGCAGAAATGTGGCTGATTGTGCTGAATTATTACTCCAAGATAGATTCATCAAATCTCCCAGCTGTATAAGACAGGGCTTACTAATGAAGTTCCCTATCAAAAAGAAAAGCCTAATTTTGATTTGGCTTAGGTAATGAACTTCTTTTTCCTGGTGTGATTATCTGCATGGGGTGGCTAAAAGAGTAGCAAGAGAGAGTGCGCTCACAGAAGCATTATGCAAAATGTCTTTTGTCTCTTTTTGCTGGGATATATTAAATTTTCAATGTAGTCTATGTAATATAAAATTATGATAATGACTTTTGGCCCACTGTGAAGGCAGCTTGCTGGTCCTGAGCATGTGTGTCTGGCTTGAGCACTAGGATACACTGTGGGAGTTGCCTTTTCTATTAACAAACCTCTAGATACCTAATGATGAATTTTCTTTCACCAAATGTTCTCCTTTTGTCTAAAATACAAGCATTTTCTAAATTGCTTTTGAGAAAAACAAGAGAGGCAGAGAGGTCTATGGCAATGACAAGGGATGTTGAAACAAAGCAAGGAATACAGTTAGCATCATTCTTGCAATTAGAAACCAACCAAAATGTTGTTTCATGTAATAGTGAAAATATTTACTACCTTACTGAAATAAATGATGGCATTACATTAATGAAGGAAAAAATCAAGCAATTGTCTCATAAAATGTCACTGCAAGTTCGGTAGCATGAAACTTGACAGTCAAATTTATTGCAGGTAATTGTATCAACTTTTGTTACCCATAGTCTCTTCAGTAATTGTTAGATCTTTCTCCTCTTCCACCCTTCTTTTCTATTCCTCATCAAAAAAAAAGCCAAACAATGAAAAAGATTGATATGTGCTCTGATTTTATTATCATTTATTAAACAAGATGTAAAATCAAAAATGAATATTTTAAATAGGAGGAGCATCTTGTAAGCTGAGTGTAGTTCATAGTTATCTTGCAAGAAAGATCCTTTTCTATGTGGAAAAAAATATACTAGCAGCTTGACATGCAATTTCAGTGTTTTCCTACATTTCTGTGTTTTCTCCCTATTGTCAAAGTCAGTGGGACAAAACTCAGAGTCCAAACCAAGCCATGCTTCCTACACTAAACTACAGCGATCCCCATGTGACATCACTATGACATTGTTATCATGGTGTCATACTCACTGGATTAAAATTTCTAGGGACGAATGAGCTTCAGCAGTCCTTTATCTGACTGGACCATAATAGCTAGAAAAGAAATGTAATGAAAACAGAGATCTGATGCTGCCACCCAAACATCCTTGGCTGCGCACAGCGGAGTGGGCTTCAGCAGATCTCACAGAGCAGAGCTGCAGAATCTGGCCCACACTGTTCAGGCTTGTCATATTATTAAGGAGATTATTTTTCAAAGTTTCCCAGGAGAGCTGAGCTGCCCCCCAAGGCAGCTCCAGCCGGTAGCTTTCTGTGGCATGTGTCAGGGAAAGGGCAGTGCTGCGGGTATTTACATACCTGATGATCACAACAGAATGATCTCTGCCGTGTGCCTGTTTGCATGGACTTGATTTTAATTTGGTGAAACAGGTTAGTTACCAAAAAAAACACCCTTTACCTTTTGCAAAATAATTAGGATTACTTTATGTCAAAATCTGAGGGAAAAAAGATGAAGCTGAATGCAGTGGAATATTAAAAATAAAAGCCTCATTTTTAATTTTCTTATACTACAGAGAGCCAACATAACCTTTAGCAGATTAAGAGCAAATCTCTCCAGAAATGGAATCAAGCCTTCTTGCCTTCTTCTCTTCTTCTAAGTAAAGAGTGCATTGTAGGTTCTGCAATGAATAAAAGCTCTGTGAATAGCTGAGAACACATTAGTAGGTCTAAAGGTTGGGAATGTGTGCAATTAATTAATTAAATTATTATACAATATAGCTTGTAGCAGTGTAAGCCTGCATTCCTTTGACCCTCCTCTCTCCTTAGCCCTTATTGCTTTAAATGAAGACATATAAGAATGATGCCTGTCTCTTGCTGGCATTAGTTATAGGTTTCCCTGTGATACACATAATCAGACCCTTTCTCCTCCATCTGTAAATGTCCTACCGATCAGTGGTACAGAAAACCTCTCAGCGGCTGGCATTTCTTTGTAGCTGCCAGTAATCTCCGACTGTAATCTTTATTAAATCAGTCCTTTAGTTCCTGTGAAAACCATTTCCTTATTATGTATAGCTATTTAGATTTCATTTAAAAATAAATAATAAAACCTTCTGAGACATATGGCATTATACCACAGGTGTCATGCCCTTCGAGGCCGCCTTGTGCATAGCAATGGCTGCGGATCGATGAGAGAGCTTGAAGGCTCTAAGAAATGAGTCTGCTGAAAGTTCGAAAGGTGGAAGTCTCCAGTATGTAATGAGGTTATGTCTGCGTTGCGCTCACTTTCCTACCAGTCGTACTGCTCTGCTCGCATGGCCAAAAAATATTGTTCTTTTGGTTACTACCCAAGCTTCCATATGTTACCACTTTCTGTTTTTTCTTAGATGCAGCACTTAGGTAAATGCTGAGTGGATCAAGCTACATGAGGTTATGTTCAAATGGCAGAAAGAACAACTCTTGGCAGCCACATTCCATGTTTTTATCCTTAATTCTTCATCTGTGTTTTATCAGCTGAAGCAGACAGCAGCAGATGAGCAGAAACTTCTCGGCGTAAGAACTTTAGAAAAGTAAAACTGGTCATTTTAAGAGCAAATGGGTGTGCTGCAGTCAGAGCCCTCCGGAAATAGCAAAGTAATTGTTTAAAATGTCTTTATCTGGTGGTGTCTCATTTTTAACAGAAATTGTGAATTCTTCCTGGATATTTTCTAATCTGATAAACACCTTTTGGTGTTCAAAGTAGCCCCTTTTTCTTTCTTTGAATTGTTTTGGTTTGGTTTTTTTGTTGGGTTGTTTTTTTTTTTTTTTTACTTCACTTCTTGATCAGTTTATTTTACCATGAGATTGACTCAGTAGTTTTAGATCTTGCTTATTGCTTGGTCACAGACGGTTGCACAGCAAATGTATCCATTTCACATGTTTCTTCATACAGAGATGGTTAGATCTATGTAATGTGCTTCGCCTTATCAGAATGCAGATTTTTGAGCCATTCTTAGAATTTATTTGTGTAAGGAGATTTCATAGTAGGGTGGGGGGGTTTTGACCCATTCATGTTTGGTATAAGCACGCACCAAACACATTTCTGGGTTTTTGCCTCTGAGTGGGATATTTTGGTGGAGATTCAGGTCCACAGAGCTCTGTTCAAATCCTCTGGCAGTAGCACCACTGTATTTGTATTAATGTATCTTCTGTTCTTGCGAGTAAATGGCTGGCATTCTGTTTTTGTTGGTCTGCCAGCCAAACTATGAAGTGGTAATTGAGTCTGTTTTAAAGTGGAATGCTTTAGACAGTGCTTTAATTGTACTCGAGCCAATTCCATAAATATACACTCTAGTATTAAGTTATTTTCTACTATAAGCACTTACTCAGAATCCATTTGTATTGCGTTTAGTAAGTTTGTTTCACTTGTCTTTAACAGAAAAAACATTTCTGAAACTCCTTCCTCCCTCTTGCATGCTTTTAAATTACAAAGCAGGTGCAGGTTTTTAAAAGTGATCTCGTTTTTCTTATCAAAATGGTCCTGTCCCTCTCTGCTCCCTCTATCCATGTGTGGAAAACGTCGCATTTATTATCACACCCAGTTTTATGCATCTTCCAGATGATTTAACTGAACTGATGCTACGGAGGATATGCTGACTGGCACTTTTCCCATACCTAATGTGTTAACAAAAGCCAATAGTGTCAGTTTTAACAGTTTTAGTTAAATTCCCATGATGCTCTTAACAAACGTTGAAACCTCTGCCATGTCTTACCCTGACAGATTCCCTGCCGTCATTGCACACTTAAAATAAATGTCATCCCCAATCAAAAAGTTCACATTTTTTCTGACAATATAATTTCTTACTTTGTTCCTGTTTTATCTCTTTCTTCGGCACAATAACCCAAGGATGCATATGTTATTTCTTTAAAGTGTTTTGTGCCATCTTTTATTGTTAGAGCTGGAGCGGCAGCAGCAAGTGATGGAAATTGCCCCTTCATTTGACTCAGTGCGAAAGGAAATTTTCAGAGTGGGGCACATGGAACAGGAATTGCGCCTCCTAGGGCTAGGTGATAGTAACCCAATGTGTTTGGAAGTGTGCTGGGTGGCAGTGCATACCCGCCAACCTGGAGTGATCCATGAGTAGGGAATTCCACATGCCTGGAGAGATGCTTGTCAAGCAAACATCACTCTTCCCTTCTACTATTTGTTTCACTTACCTCCCTCTTTCAAAGACAGTTTTTGCAGTGGGTAGAAGAGAGAGAACCCTACAGAACACATTCTAGCCTCTATAGGTTAACTTGGCTATATATTAGAGCTTTGAATTGGCTGGAATATTCTACCTGTGAGCTCATGTATTTATGCAAAGAGAAGCCCCTTTGTGAGCAGCAGCAGCATCTCTTTGATCTAACCTGTGCAAGCCATTATGGCGAGATAGTAGGCAGAGTTTTTTTAATTATTGCATTATAGGTACAATTGGCACCTCTCTCTTTCCCTCCCTCCCCTCCTCTCGCCGTGTCTGTCGCGCGCTCAGAGACAGAGCGAGGTGGCTTTCACAGCAGCTGGTTAATTTCCCTGGCTTCACACTACTGTTTAATGATCCGTTTCTCCTGTGCCACCTCTCTCATCTACTGAAAGATAGGTACAAATTGTACCTATAAAAATTATAATACAACCCTGGATTATCTTTGTTTTTCAAATTGTGATCATCTGAACTGAGGTTTAATAGTTTTTCCCTTTCACAGTTCTTTAGAAATAGCCAAGAATAAATCATTATGTCCAACACAAAGCATTTTGGTGTAAAGATTTTACATTTGGGGCATTTGGCAGCCTTTCACATGGCTGGTTGTTTTTGAAGGTGGAAGATAAATCCCATGGAGATATCATCCAAACAACCGTATGGCCACTACGCCAGCCTGCAAACCATTGCAAATGGCCAGATATGCTGGCAGGTCTGGCTATCAGGCTGCATCTGTCTCTGGGCACCTCAGAAGACCTTGTAGCACTTGGTTCTGCTTGAAAGAGATGGGTAACAAATGTCTGTGCAGGAATGACATGGAAGGAGTTGATCCTTTCTGGGGACAAGGGAATCAGCTTCTTAAAGTCCCTCCTGGAGTTCTGATCCTATCAGTGGTGAGTAATAGGAAGGGGGCATTGTCACCCACACCTAATGAAGCCTCACCTAATGAATTGCTCTCTTATCTCTGGGAGTGGTCCAGATCAGGAATTGCATATTTTAGTGGAGAACCAGAGGGAAGTTTACACCACTACTCACCTTTTGTTATGTCCCTTCCAGGACTCAGCTTCACTCCCTAGGAGATGCCAATCCCTTGCTTTTGAAGAGTGCTCAAAAATATGTTTAAAATTTCTCAGAGTATGGGAGCATTTGTGATTTTTGTGAATTTATTTATTTATCTTTTTTTAACTAAACTCTTAACTGGAAGAATATCAGGACAAAAAAAAAATATTCTGTTTCAACACAAAAGCAGGGTAAATGTTGGGACCGTGTTAAAGGGGTGTCCAAAATAAATAATCTCTAGGGAAAAAAATCATGAATGCCAAACAAAAAGAAAACAAAGCAGAGTCAGTGCAGTTAAAGAAAGGTTGCACATTTGAAACTGCAGATTTTAATTCAGCAGGAAGCCTTCTCTTGAGTATTACAACAGAGTTTAAAGGGACCTCCATAATGATTGATATTCAGTAGATTTTCATGTGTTTTCAAAGTTTCTTTCTTTAAGGAAAGCCATTCACATGCCTGATTAGTAAGCAGAGAGCGACCCTTCTTAAAAGCTGTGCTAGGAGGCTGGGGAATTCACGTAATTTAGAGAAACGTGTTGGACAGAGGGGTTTGGAAGTGAAGGTATACTGTCTTCCTAGGAGTAATGTACTAGAGAATCCTCATTCTGAGGCACTGTATTTTCTGTAAAAAAATACTGAATCACAGTTTGGTGAATTTAAATACCAGGTTTGAAGTCCTGTTATAGCTAGCATGTTTCAGTCCATTTCTAAATGCCACTGTTGCAAAAAAAGCAAATGGAGAAGTAATTTCAGGCACACAACCAGGAAGCATTTTAGGAGGAAATGAAACTGTATTTAGATGTTATGGCCATCACAGCCAAGAGAAGCAAGACAGGACAGGGATAGTGGAGAAAGAAGTTGAAAGAGAGCCAGAACCAATGCCATTAGCTATACAGCAACAGTGGGAACCAATTTCACAGATTTTGTTATCCCATTGTGAGTTTCATACTTGTCCTTCTCAGTTTCCTAGAGAAGATCTCACATCAGTAACTTGTCCCACCCTCATCTTCTCTTTGCAGTGTAATGGTAAGACAAAACCAGCTACAACTTACCCTTAGTGACCTTCTCTCTCAAGATACCCTACTCTGCATCCTCCTGCCATGAAAGCCAAGAACATTTCAGTTCCTCTGTTCTCCTGATAGTCCCACCATAATACATATTCCTGATTTCCTCTTTCAGAGTACAGTGCACATAGAGGAGGTCATACCCTGCTAATCAGTAAAGCAAAAAAACAGAAGGTACTGTCTAATGAAAGCATTGTAGAGCAAGGAAGACCCTCTGCAATCCAACCACATGAACAATGCAAGGATAAAATTTGTTTGACTGGAACATTTATCAAAGGGTTGAAAATTATAAATATGTACTAAATCCACCTGTAAAACATGGTAGCCAGGAGAAAGAGGGAGGATCACTGAATATGTTTTTCACAGTGAATTGTTGCCCAGGTTCTACTTGAAATTCAGGCTGTTTATAACCAGCAATCCTTTTGGAAATTGCTTTGAAGAAAGCCTAATGATTGGAGATTATTGTAAAGCCAGACTTCCATGAAAACCACTTTAATTGCTTTTGGCATTCATAGGTCTTCTTTGCTTTGTGACCTTCCACCCCAAGTAGGTGGTGTTCCAAAGTCAGACATGCGCTGTAACTACATCTTTAGCATCAGATGGCTGTTCCAGGAGCACACAAGCCAGTGGCTACTCTGTGGTCTGTTCTAGCTTTGCACAGGTATGACTCTTTGGAATAACTGAATTTCCACATGCTGTAGTTCCTCCAGTTCTTGTTCAGACACCCTTGAAACGTTTTCATGCTGACCAGCAAATTGTTGCAGCCCCAGATGAGTGTTCAGCAACACTGTGTTCTGTTTCCTGTACCTTCCTTTCTGTTTTGAGCTGTGAATGTGACTACACTTGGGTAAGAAACCTTCACAGTTTCAGCAGGTTTATGATTGCAGCATGTCAGTAGTGTATCTTTTGTCTCTGATCGGCCACTCACATGTTTTCTTGCAGCCACTTCTGGTGTGTGATACAGCAGTCTCAGTGAGAACACATGGCTTGCTAAGATATACCAAGAGGAGTATCCCAGATTATTTGTGTTTACTTATCTTTCTCAGCCTCTAGAAAGCCTTTTCTCCTTGGCAAAACTGATGATTTTCAGTAGTGTTGGGAACATGTGTTCAGGATGCTTTAATAATATAGAAATTAACATAGTGTGTGTTTCTTTTTCCAAATGTTAGTAATTTATGGTTATCTATTATCAGTGTAACGATATTTTCAGTAGTTCATCAGTATAAGTATGATGTATATATGTATGATGTATATAGCAGGATGTGTAATTCATCCTTCTATACAGACAGAGATGTGCAAGAAGTGAATACTTAGCCAAAGGCACATGAATACATACAACAGAATAACACTCTGTCCAAGGAAGTTCAGATTGGACATTAGGAAAAAATTCTTTACTGAGCAGGTGGTCAGTCACTGGAACAGGCTCCCCACAGCACCAAGTCTGTCAAGAGTTTAAGCAACATCGGCAGGACACTCTTAGTCGTAGTATTAGTGTTAGGTAGTCCTGTGAGGAGAAGTGGGCTGGACCTGATGGTCCCTTATGGGTTCTGTCCAGCTCAAGATAATCTATGATTCTCTGTTGTCTGTAAACAATCTCATACAGGATATGTGTTACACAAGTTAAACAGAGGTAGTTTTCAGCCTATGACCTTGACCACAGTGCAGGGACATCAGCTCAGATATACAGTCCTTGCTTGTAAGGCCACATACCAACAATATTATCTGGAAAAGTTATCTGGAAAAGGAAAAAATCACCCATAATAATTTATTTTCAAAAATCCTGGCTGATGTGCATTTTCCCTAATTTTTGTTTGTTTGTTGTGTTTTGTTTTTCTGATTAGTGCTCTGTGTTTTTGGTTTTCAAGCAGCAGAAAGGAAAAACATCTCCCTTAATTTGCTCTGACTTTTGTCTGAGTAATTCTTAAGCATTGTATCCTGTAAAATCTATTACAAACCTTCACACTTCTAAAAAGGAATGTGGAGAAGTATAATCGCTCTACAGGGAGTGGTTTTAACAAGGCTGAAATGTATACAAATACACACACACATAAATGTGTACATATATGTACCTACATGTATATATGTTCACTTTGTGGAGCAAGTACACATCTGCACATTGTTTTATAAAAAAAAGTGGGAAGGGTTTCAATAGATAGATGAATAAAACAAGTCCCAAGTGAAAAAAGAAAATATAGATAACATTTTGATACAGAAATGAAAGAATAACCTGGCAGAAATTATCTTTTGGGGTCAGAAGTTGCCTTTGCCTCCAACAACTCTGCCACTCTGTGACAAAACAGGGAGCGCATTTTCCCTCCACCTTTCAGTCGGCTTTGCAATCAGCCTGGCCCTGTGGGGAGGGAGGGGGCTCCCTACTGTATCTTCCTTCATCAACCTGGCATCTCTCAAGGGGCCTGCACTGAATCTGTTAAGATTAGCTGTGCTCCACATTAGTGACAGGAGCTGCCTGTCTCTCTCAGGAGAACACGGTGGCATGGTACTGCTTCCTGTTTGAGCAAAATCAAGGCTTTAATTGCAAGGATTTTTTTTTTTTTTTCATTACCTGTTAATTGATAAATCATGCTCGCAGGTCTGTGAAATGAGCCACATTGTGAGCAGTCTTCAAGGTTTCTCTTCCTCCTTCCCTAAAACCAGCATATATCTGATACTAGGAGCAGAGCAATAATGGCAGGGAAAAGCTTCAATCCTACAGCACCCCAAAGAACAGGTCTTAAAGCAGGCAAAGTGGGCTTGGGAGCCTGTGCCTTCCTCTGATGTAGGTCCTCAAGTGACGGTGCTTCAGCTGGGAGACTTTGCACCGTTGCCTTCCATCCTGGGGTAACAGCAAAGGCAAGTTTTGTAGCCCTATTTCCCAGGCTTATTCTCAGCTGCCTGGATTTTGAGCTGACCCCAGCTGTAGCTTGGCATGGGCTTGGCTAGAGACAGCAGCAGAACTGGGAGGTGGAAAGGTGAATTTTAAGTCACCTTCATGCACCTGTGTGGGTACGTGCAGCTGCGTGCACACAGACACAGCTTCTTTCATTCATGTTAGCCACAGCTATGGATCAGGCCTTTGATCTAAAATCAACAACAAAAAATGAGTTGGGCATTAAAGTCACCATCTTCAGGAGGCACATAAAACATGCATTTTTTTAAGATTTCTTTTGTCATTTCTGTCCTTTTATTCTTGCTTCTATTGCAAGTAGCAAGAGGCCACTGTCTTGGGAGGAACAGTAAAAATCCTGAGTACAGTGAAATAATTTAGCTGATAATTCCCCACTGTATAATTTTCTACGCTTCCTGCTAGCTGACCTTGTGGGCTCCTGTCAGGTTGCTAAGGGAAATCCAGCAGGACTCCTGCGCTGCTCCTCTACTTTTAAAAAAGTATTACAGGAAAGGAGGCATGTTTATGTCAGCTTAGTTATGTGCGTATTTGATCAAGTGGCATTCTCTAACAGTTTTTCTTGCCTTTTATTTTCTTTCTTGTTTTAAAATTGGAGTGATAGCTCTGTAGAGAGGAGCTTTTCCTAGCTAATCCCTTGGCATTTTCAGCATAAGAAACATCACTGAAAAGGCAGGGAGCAGGCACATGTGTGAGCAGGAAAGGTAACGAGTTTAACTGGGGTGTTTGAGAAAACTGGTGGAATTGTATCTAACACTGCCTGTGTTTGGTGTCTTTATACAAAGGTAGGGCATTGTCTGCCCTAAACAATACCAGTAATGAGGGACAGGAGCATTAAGGTTACTGCTGCCTGGTCATACCACCTTGGTAGTGTGAGCACAGCTGTTAAGACCTCCTAGACGTTTGATG
Organism: Poecile atricapillus; assembly: GCF_030490865.1. Classification (NCBI taxonomy): domain Eukaryota; kingdom Metazoa; phylum Chordata; class Aves; order Passeriformes; family Paridae; genus Poecile; species Poecile atricapillus. Next base: position 107,779,675 of record NC_081250.1, on the reverse strand, counting down.
ACTTGCGCACAAATGAGTCTGGTTCCCATTCCGGTTTTCGGCAGACAAATGTTCCTCACAAAAACACATCTGCCGTGGGTGGTGCTTTCATTGACTGTAGCACAGCAGTGAGGACACAGGCTGACTGCACAGAAATAGCTCTAGGTAATATGGAGATGGCTCTATACTGCTTCTAGGTGGTCCCTCTCTGGACCGAGGAGGCTTGGATGGGAAGCATGGGCAGGAGGCTAGCACTGCTGCTGCCTGTGCTGTGCCTGGTGTGCAGAGAAATTGAAAATGTTGCTCGCCAGGGCTATCAATCTGGCACCTTTGACATCCCTCAAAAATAAATGAATCTGTTGGAACGGATTTGGCTCATATTGCAGTTTTTAGTGCCATGATAGCTGTAAAAATAAAACTTCAGATCTAGGCTGTGCTGTCGTGCCATGATGTGCTCTGGTTTGGAATTTTACATTCTGAGGCTTGAACTAGGTTCTTTTTTATTTATTAGCATCCTTTAGGTTTTCCAACTTATAATGGCAGAGTAGCCTTTCGACCTGATGCCGGGCCAGAGAAACCAGGCTCATCTGAGGAACCCAGATTGTCCCTGTGGCCTCTAACCATATTACAGGATCTTCAAGGTTACTCATAAGGTGTTTTGGCATGATAGACACTTCAAGCAGGTGCAGCCGTTGCCTCCACTGTGATTTTCCCTGACCTAGCAAAGTTTCCCTGCACAACTCTTACAGGAAATAACAAACCATTGATTGGTGTCTGACTTGTTTGTAGGTAATTGTAGACCATTGATCCAACCAAGCTGGAGCTGTGGCACTGTAAGTTGTGCAGCCCTCATTACCTCTGACCTGGTGACTGCAGAATCGAGTCATTGGAAAACTCATCCAGAAGAGAATTGTTCCTTAAGTTTTTACCTGCTGTAGAAAAAGCAAAGGTGAAATGGTCATTTGTAAGTTTTAGTAGGCTGCATGTAATAACTTTGCAGCCTGATGTATAAAATTGCATGGTATGCTTGGGACAGACAAGTTTACAGCATTTTCATGCTTTTTACAGGAGGAACTGGATCAGCTGGCTTGCATTGTGTCCCAGCTGTCACAAGGAAAACGCAGTCATATTTGTGATCAAATGTCAGTAGGCTATAGCACAGAACTGGGAACGTGACATTGCTTTGGATGAGATCCTTTTAAAATTCAGCAATAGTAGCAAATTATGTCTGCAATGGATTAAACACAGGCATTTTTTGATCTACATTCAGTTGCATGCCCCAGAATTTTTATCAATAAGTCTACGATTTATAGGCATTGATTTTGCAAGGCCTTTAACAGGAAAATAAAAAGGGTCCTCAAGGATCGAACTGGAAAACTATTGCTCTTGCAGCAATCTGGTACTTTATATTAGTGAAGGTGGCAAATCTTTGATCAAAACAGCCTAGAAAATAAGTTGTCACAGAGATTATTTCAGGATGTTTGGTGCTTTTAATTAATGCTTTCTTTTGGAAAGAAGTAAACCCTTAAAATAGTCACGTGAGTTCTTTGTCAGTTTGTCTGGTGTGTTCATCCTCCGTACTTGCAGTTTCACAACCATATATACAGAATAAATAAACCCTTTATAAGGCATAGACTTCTTTGCCCCCCAGTTTCTCTGCTCTTCTGCATTAAGAGTTTTGCAATCAGGAGAAAAAAAAAAAAAAAACAGAAAATATGTTTCTAAGAAAAAAACCTTCACTCATTTCTATTTTTTTTTTTTTTTTGCCAGCATCTGCATTCATAAATAAAGGAAAATATTGTACCTGCCAGGAAGTATTATACAAGGCACTTTCTTTCATGTCAAATTCCATTATTTTGAACAGGTTGTGTAAGGGCATTCAGCCTGCTGCATTGGGATATGCAGGGTGTGTTTGCGTGGTTTATATTTGTGCCCAGTTTTGAATACATTTGATGTTAGCAGTGGATTTTTATGTTTGCTGCAGGATGTTATTATACCACAGTTGACAGGACAGCACAAATTGCCATGTAAGTCTAGCTGCTGGGCTGTCAGCCTCTGAGTTCAAAGTACCAGAAGGGTGTATTTGCAAAACTGGCTGTAGACACGGGGCATTCAGACTATTTGGCGCAGGATTTCCAATGGCACCAAGTATAGGCAGCCCTGTGGACATGACCTCTAACAGAACAGGTGAAGAGGTAAATCCTGCCATCTGACACACTCCACATTGGTGACCACTTCTACTAAAAAAAATTACTAGTTTGTTCTGTCTGGTAATGGGCTAGAAATACCTCTGCGGACTGGGAGAGATGATGTTCCACATCTACAGAAATACCGTACAAATAGTAATGCACTTTTGCTACACACTATTATGTGTGTATTTTTCACTGACAGACAGGTGACTGGTTCAGATGGGCATAGACGGTGTAATTTATGCATCCATTTGGCGTGTGCGTGTTTCCAGATCATGGCATTGTCTTCTCTTCCTGCTAGATAAGTTGAAACATTGACAGGCAGTGTGTTCACTTTTTCCTTTTATTACAGTAATTTATAAGATATTTTAGCTAACAGGAGAACAGCCCAAGGGGGCATTCTCATGTTAATTACCAAATGTGGGCTTGTCAAAATCAAATAGCTTCAGGAATAATGCAAGTAATACTGCATCACTATATTGTTTGGCCCTCAACCCCAATATTAGCTTTCAGAAGAAAGGGAAAAAAAAAACCCCTTATTTGATAGGGCTTTTAAATTAAAAAACACCAAAAAAACAGACTGACCCATCAGAGACTGGAAGAAAAATGCATGAGAGAGCATGTATTTTAAGACTGAAAGGAGTTCAAATAATTCAATGAGCTTGTAGTTTTTTTAAAAAAGAAAATCAGCTAAAAACAAAAGAACTGTCACAATGTTGATTGCCATTCTCTGACACTTCTTATACAGCTGAAAGAAGTAGCATTTGCTGCAATGTACCATCAGAAAATTCTGCTTCCAACATTGTGGTGTAAGGTTTGCAGCAGTTCTCATTTCTCATTTTGGAACACCTGTGATGGGCCACCCAATACCACCTCCTAACAATATTGTACCTCCTACCACACTTTGGCACACCCCACAAACCACTCATCCCATTCAGGTTCTCTAAGAATCTGCCAGCAACTGGGACCACAGAGAAGATGCGTTTATAAATAAATGCACAGAGACATTGACGCTCATACAAATGTTGCTGATACATACTGTCTCATCATTTCTGAAGCTGTCAGCATGACCAAAGGTGTTCCAACACTGTCATTAACCAGCTTTTACACTGCATCATTAAGTTCTGGTATCTTATACTTGAGGGTTTGAGGTAATCAGTCAATAACTGTGTTTTCTCGTTTACATTGCACAATTCACTTTAGCCCACCCTTCAGACTGTCTCTGTCCCTTCAAAAATCAGCAAGAATCTTGTCATGCAATCTGCTGATTCCTCGGTGCTGTAAATGTGAGTGAGGTGGGTAAGGGAGGATAGCTTCCTCTGAAGCTCCTCTGCCATTCTGAAGTTTGACATTAGTATTTCAATTTTAATTAACTGGTTTTTTTGCTGCTCTCATGTTTCATGGCCCTAAAGTAGAATAGAGTTTACTAAATATTTAGAAAACCACATAAACCTTTCTCAACTCAAGAATGTTACCCAGTTGGAGACTTGTCCTACAGACCTTCCACATGAACCCCTCCAACTGCAAACCAGATTCTTGCAGAAGGCCATTTCCAAAAGCAACTAGATTACAGTCCTGTTGAACTCTTTTGGATAACAATGTCTAAATCTATAAATCCCTGAACAAAACCTCCTGGCATTAGTATTCACCTGGTTGTGCCAGAATACTGCTGGTGACTTGAGCATTTCTGACAACAATTTCAAGTTGTTGCATTTTCTATGAAGAAAAAAATTCATCTCTCAGTTCAAACCAGCTAGGGCTTTAAAACTCAAAACCAGCATGCTGAATTTTACCTAGAAATAAGAGAGATACTGTAGTTCTTTGAGGATTATAGTCTACAGTACCTGCAGTTCCTGCATGGGCCTGCAGTGAAAGCCCCATAAGTGAAAATATTTACCTCCAGAGGCAAATGCAGATAACATCTCTATCAGCTCACATGCTTGTGAAAATATAAGTCTTCATGCTAAGCAAAAGCAATGAGCTTTTAGTAGTCACTATTATCTGAAAAGCTAATGCAAACAATTAATTTCCAAATAAACACGTTTAGAAGGTAAGACTTAATAATTGTTTGCCAATGTACTTCCGCATATTTTTTCTTGTTACCTGAAGTACAGAATTATCATGGTTTATTTGGCTGAAGCTTTGGCCTGGCATCTCTGCCCTGTTCATCAGTACCTATCAGATGCTTACATAAAATACTTTTCTCAATACAGATCAGAAGAGATGGAGGTTTACAGATCCATCTGCCCTGGTACCTGAATATGCTGTGATTCATGTTGTTTTTCTTACATGTCTCTTGATTCTCCCTTTGCACCTTGACATCTGATCATCTCTGATGACAGAGCAGAATCTTTCAGTGAAGGCCTTTGTGACCTATTGGGTCAGGGGTGGGGGGGAATAACCCCATGAATTCTCCCTCAATAATTGAAAGTCTCAGAATTGAAAGTAAATGTCAAAGGTAGCAAGTTTTGGACCCGAACTCCCTCTCCTCTGTCATATTTAGGTCGTTGGTATCTTACATTGAGAGACCAGCAGTTCTTTACATAGGAGATACTTAGATTTGACTCTTAGGCTTTAGTGTGTGTGTCTTGTCACTTCCAGAAATTCGGGAAACATCACAAGCTGAAATTCAAGTAGAAAAGACTCATTATTCTTAGAGACTATTACTCAAGACTTCATGGTGACTCTTGCAAATTGACTCTGACAGGTAGCTATCAAACACCTCTATATCTCCTTTAGGGCTTGCACAGCCACAAGAAACCTGTCTGGATCTGACTAGATCCTGAAAATAATTCTTCACAGTCAGAAACACTTGACTCCATCACCTGCAGCAAACAACCTGGATTAACCAGCTTGTTAACCACCTGTTTTCTTTGACTCTTGCACAGTTACAGCAGATTTCAAATGCTCTTTTCCTTGTAATCAATACATTCAGAACTGGGCTTAATCCACTGGCATTTTAGCCATCATCCTTTCTGCTTCGTTAGTTTGAGGTCATCTAAATAGTACAGCATAGCTGATCCTGCCTTAAGGCAGGGGGATGCTCTAAGGTGACCTTTTAAGGTCTCTTCCAACTCTATTTTCAATGATTCTATGATATGATCTGTCTAGACAAAATAGACAAGCAGGTACTTAGGGGTATTTAGGATATAGCTTTATCACCACTATGGTTTTATGGTTTACCTATGCAGTTTTCCTGCTTAGATCCATAGCAGTCAGTTTCGACTTTTAAGAGATGCTTTTTAAAAGGTTCTGGAAAGTATCTGTACAGCTCTCAGATGCTTTAAAAAAAAAAAAAAAAAAAAAAAAGCAGGGATTGTTGGCATGTAGCAAAGGAGCATCTCGCATCTCCTAGTCTATATCTGCTGCTATCATACCACACTGACAGAAAGCTTGTCTAGCTATACAAGGGAGACTACAGGCTATCAGGGACATGCCCATTAGTGATGTATAACAAGAGTCTGTTGGTGTGGAAACTGGAAAAACACAGACGGGTTAGTGAAGATGACTTTACCATTGCAGCAAAGTGATCTGTACAGAAATCCTAGTCACTAGGTCAAGCCTTCTATTTATAATGGCCTTTCTTTATCAAACACAGGCTGGAGGTTGAAGATTTCCAGTATTTAAGGACAAGCATATACACTGCAGATTCATTGTGTCATTGAGCCTCTTTCTTAATTTATGCTGAGCAGTGTTCTCAGCTGTAGTGATTACCAAAGGTAGCTTTGATGGAGACTGCAGGAGGGAAATGAAGTCTCTGACAGGGTTTCCATGCAGCCAGTTTGTGGCGATGATACTGTTGTGTAGAGTTGGCTGAAGTCAGCAGGTCAGATACAGATTCTGCAGTCAGCTTATGGAGAAGCTCCCTTGCTCTGAAGGATTTAAATGGGAACACTGTCAGGTTTGCTGATCCTATTGAGCTCAATTTTCTTGGTGGACTCTACATGGAGAGAAAGTCTCAAATGAAGCCCAACCCTAGGTCATTAGGGGCTTTAAAAGATTACAGTGAAGACCTTGAATTGTATCTAGTAATAAATGGCACATTAGCAGAGTGTGTGTAGCTTCCAATGGCTTTGTATAGTAATACCCCAAATACAAAAAAATTAAGTATACCACTTAGATGAAAATTTATTCCATTTGGATGAAGAAAAGCAGGGAAAGGAGAAGGCAGTGGAAGAAAAACAGAGGATGCTTGCTTGTGTTCTTATGCCACTTAGAGTGCTGCGCTAGCTAATGGGAGACAGATTCCTCCACTTTAATGGAGCAAATATGGTCTTAGATGGATCTACTTGATGATGACAATAGATTTTAGGTCCAAAATGAGAATTCAGCTCCTTCTGAATAAATAGCAGCAAAATATCCAACTGGTATTTATGAAGAGGCACATTTTATCAGCAGTTTCAGCGGCTAGCTAGGTTAAAAAAATGGAATCCCTCTTACTAACTGAAATGAAAATCCAGGCACATAAAAAGGCTCATACTTTTCATTTTTTTGTATTGGAGACTTTCAGTGCCTACTGTTCTCAGTCCAGAAAACTGAGCACCAGCTTACTCTATAATAAACTCCATAATAAACTATGTAAGATTTAAAAACGTTGAATGCTTGCAATTAGTAATTGTGTACTCCTGTAGGTGTTACACTTTGGTGCATTCACGTGCTGTCACACTCTCGGACAGCAGGGTACAAGGTATGCTCAGAGAGCAGGAGCATAGAACATGGGGATATTCATGTGCTCACAATGCATGTGTGTGCAAAGGGAATAAATAGTAGTTTATTGCCTTACTGCACAATACCTTTGTGATTCCAGAAGATATCTCCATACTGAAATTCATTCAGGATCTTCTGGGCTTCCCTCATGTTGAAGGTATAGAATTGTTCATCCACAAAATTGTTTTAAGCTGTAATTCCGGTTTGACCTAGGGTACCTTGTGCAACCTTATTTCATGCAGACCTTAAAATCAACCGATTTTGTGACAAAGGCTGGTTGCTAAAAAGTGTGTTGTGGTGTGGAAGGGGGGTATATGGGCAGATGCATTTCTAGTTAGTGCACAAGTCTCCTCCTTTTGGACATCTACCTTTTATTGACCCTGATTCATTTGTAGAAGAAAAATAAATAGAATTCCAGAACTTATATGTTCTTTCAAAACAGTGTTGAAGGAATTGAGTGGAGAGTTAACAGGAGCACTTAACACTGTGGATGTCTATATTCTGTCTTGCCAAAGGGTAAATAGAGGACATTCATTTGTTCATCAGCTTCCAAATCTCCTCTCTTCCCCTCCCTAAGGGGGGAGGGAAGAAAAAATAATTTGAAGAAGGGGGTTCTGAATACCTCATATTCTCTTTTGCCTATTTCTAGCAGAGCCAGGCATGAACAATTAAATCTAGGGCTTCCCTGTGGTCTGTGAATAACACAGCACAGTGCTAACCATCAGGGCACAAAGGCAGACAACAAAAGGGGCTTTTTATTTTTTGTTTACCCTTCAGGACACTGTTTACCTTATCACTGAAGGGGAAGTTATCATCTCATCCCTTTTGGAAATCATAGCGGGTTGATTCTGTACCTCCAGGTATCGGACTGGCTAGTGATGAAGTGGGCATGTCAGCTGGGGGTTAGGGAAGTCGGACCGGGAGCTGTTGCGCTCTCCGTCTTTCCCTCTGCCTCTCGCTCCTTCTCTGTCAAACCATTCTCTCTCACACTCCCTCTAAGCTAGAATGTTATTTTTTTTCCTTCCCCCTCCCCTCTAAATTTACTTCACAGCAGATTGTCTTGTAGTAAATCACCAAAAACCCAAATAGCACTAAAGCATTCTGATACAACATTAGCATTTGCTTAACAAGCACAAGATAAACATTAAACAAAGAACTGCATTTCTTTATTAGAGGCTGCAAGATACATAATCCATGAGCACAAGAAACATGGGACCCAGTGGATATGCAGATGTGTGTTATTTCATTGGCGCTGGGCGGCCTTGTTAGAAAAGGTTTTCATCTGAAGGCTTGGGGGTGGATAGTTGACTGTCCCTGGTGGGGCTGTAACTAGATACGGAGACTGTTGCAAGCTAGGCTGGGCTCCCTGGTGGATGCGCTGATTGGACAGCCCGAGGAAAACTTGGGAAGCATCAGGAAGTGAACTCAATCACCTTGGGGATGAGAGGGGAGAACCAGATGAAGGCATTTGACTTCTTTTGTAACTCCCACTAAGGACAGATTGCCAGTACGATCCAGCCTCCATAACTGCAAATCAGGCCCTTTCCCCTATGCCGATTTCATTAGAATGGCCAGCATGGTGCAAAGACGAGGGAGAAAAAAAAGGTTAGACACAGTAATTTTACAGGCAGGCGGGTACAAAAAAAATCTGCATAATTAAGCAGTCAAGGCTGCTAATAGGGGAGTTTATATGCTCTGGGACCAGGCAAGGGCAGCACATATGGATATAGCACTGGATATTAAATCTACGGCATGCAGACTTACTTCAGGGCCCTTAGAGAAAAGGCTAATTATAGAGAGAGGAATTGTGTTTACTGGTCTGTCTTGGGCAAAGATGTTGAGAGAAGTGCAACCAAGTTTTGCAGTTAGACATGAACAGTCTGTTAATAGAGATATCAAAAATATGTGCTTGTGGTTGCTTCACATCTAATCAACAGGAAATCACAGATTCCGAGACCCCCTTCTCCCAGTTAAATGAGGAGGGGAAAACACATACATATACATATTCCGGATGCAGGATGTGAATGTGTTCATTATTAAATTGCTGGAATTTAATCTGAACCAAGCTCTTTATCATCAATAAATTATATTTAGCAGTTTACCCTAGTTTAGCTGCTCCTGTTAAAAAATGTCAGTGCTTCTGGGTATAAACTCTAAGTCAGCATTTAAATATAAATGGATAATATGAATGGAAGTTGCAACGGGCAGGACTGAGCAGTTAGAGAAAGGGTATGTTTATGTAACAAGTCCTGACGTGGTGGACATTAACATTTCATAATGCAGATCAAAGGTACGGAGAAGACCCAAGAGCTGTCAGTCAGAGGCCCCTAGCTACTGTCTAGTGTATTCTATGAGATGTCTTCTCCAAATTAGAAAGCATTAGACCTTTCTTTAGATAGATAGATAGATAGATAGATAGATAGATAGATAGATAGATAGATAGATAGATAGATAGATAATTTTTTCATTTTAATACTTTTGAAAGTATTAGCCATTTTCTAGCTCCCTGTCCACAAAGAAGTGTCTCATTCTACTGAAGGAATTTTACTCAAGGCATTATTACGAAACAATGCCTCATATCCATAACTGATAGCAGAGGCCAGTGCCCATGGTGTGTTTTGATTTAGCATTTTGCTGCTTTAGGCTTTTGTCTTTTTAGTTTTTTTACACCTATTCTCTCATGGGTAGCCCCCTTCTAAGGTCCTGGAAAGCAAGAGGGTCAGTCAGAAGTCTGCTGTGAGGGCCTCATTCAGCAGGGTGTCAGAGCTATGTGTGAGATGCTGGGCATCCATTGGGAGCTCAGTGTGATCGTGAGGCATTGTGGAGCATACAGGAAGAAGCCCCTGGTTTGGCTTTCTCTATTGTATTGGTAGAGAAAACTAAACCAGCACTCAGGGAATTTACTGCAGTTTTGTGTGGAATCCAGTACCAGCACCACAATAACACACAATGATAGCACAGAGACGTAGCAGAAAGCAGCCCTGCCCCAAATGCTTGCAAAGACACTCTGAGTACTCACTTTGCAAAGGAAATAACACTTGGCTTGCTTGTTAAATCCCTGCACACTGGCCTGCTGACAGTGACTTCATATCCCAAGTCTTACTGCAGGTGAGCTCAAAGTATGTCAGCCAGGCTGTTTGGAATTTTTTTCCCCCCTGTGCTGTGAAGCGAGGCATGGGGAGGAGTGCTGGGATTACCTGGGATCAACCAGATTGCCCAGGACTGGCTGGGACTTGTAGCAGCTGCCAATAGAGGGACAGTCCTTGGGGCATCAGGGACAGCAAAGGTCTTTTTTCCCCACACCTAACTCAAAGTGATAAGTACCTAAATTATATATATTTAGAATGCTGTTGTTTATGTTTATAATAAGGCCAGAAAGCTCAGAGTATGTATGAAGCCCTGTCTCTTCAAGGTACCACGTTATGCAGCAGTCACATGGCCACAGTACTTGTCTGAGTGTCAGTCCTCCCTGTTTGTTCATGTCACAGAAGGAGAGAGGGCTCAAGGACAACTGCACTTCCAGACTTTATGAGAATGCAGTTGAGTGGAAGACAATAATCTGTACAATGTTCCCAGACAGGAAAAATTATGTTTTGAGATTCAGCCCTTCCTAAACATTACAGAAGAGAATGGAAAAATAAGACGTGGGAGAGACCATGCATGTACATTCTTGGACACAGTCAATCAACTGGTAAACACAAATCTGAGGAACACAACTATTTCTTACTTTCTGGCGCATGCAGGATGGTTTGCTTGTTTTTAATCCTAAGTAACTTGTGTTCATCTCCTTCTGTTTAGCTGGGATGCTCTCCCTCTACTACAGTTACTTTAGCATACAGTATTTACCGTAGTTCCCTGCAACTTAGTTTAGATTTGTAAATTTGACATGGAGACAAATACACATCTGTGCATATGTATGCACACACTCACTTTTTCACAGCTTACACAGCAGTTAAAAGGATTAATGAAAATTCTCTTCCAGCATTTTTTCCATATGGTGGTGAGAAAATCTGCCTTAAAAATATTTGCAGGGTGTCTGTAATGATGGCAGTAAAACATCAGGATTGCCCCTTGTGAAACACATTTTGGGGGCAGTTGTGTTATCAGTTTAGGTGTGAATAAAACAAAATTGTATTTTCATTAAAAAAAAAAAAAAGAAGTTGCAATTGCCAAAAGACAGAATAACTTTTCACTAGTGAGGAGTGAGCAGAACCTGTCAATAGTGATGATCTAATGGCAGTCTCCAGGCTGTGCTGTGTCATCAGCCAGCTGTCAATCCCACCAGCATGTCTCAAAAGCACTAATTGTTGTGATAGTATCAGTGTGAAAGCTGCTAAGAAAAAAACATAGTCCCTCGGTGCTGCTTTGTAAAAGATAGGTTGAGGATCAAAGTTCAGCTTGCCTTGACTGGATTTCATTTTTGTGTGCATAGCTACCTGTTAACACATTACTAAGTACCTAATTGTAGCTGGTTGCAGCTGCAGTTATTTTGCTGGTAAAACACAACAATCAAGCTAACTGCAGTCTCCCACAAAAAAAGTATTTGCCAGCTTCACATAAAATCACTTCTTCTCCTGTGCAGCTCCATTAGGCTTGGATCAGGGGAAAAATGCCTAGTCCTCACTCAGGTTGATAATAGAGACTTGCTCTGGCTATGGTTTCAGGAGTAATCCTGCTTAAGTAGCAGTTCAAGCATCATTTCTATATGCAATTTGAAATGCATATGCATGTATCTTTTATTAATACACATGTATTCATATTGCTGTTTTTACAGCTTCTCTCTCTGCAGTGTAATTCATTCACTGCTTGATTGTTAAGTCCTGTAAAAGACAGAAAGTATTTCTTCTCTTTTGGTTAGGAGCTTCAAAGACAGAAATAATATCTGTGTTAAGATAGGGTCTAATATAACACTGGCATTAGAAGAGATATATAATTATAACTAGCAGACACCTGTCAGTAATATTCTCTCTCAATATTCCTACCCTGTTATTTTTGGCTCCTTTTTGCTCCGTTAATCCACCCATTCCCGTCTCTAAATCCCACTGCTTTTTCCTTCTCATCATCTCAAAGATCTCTCCATTTCTTTCCACCTCTACAGCCAATACTCTTATTAGAAGCCAAATTATATTTCATTTTAACCACACTGTTTTTCCTCAGACTAGACAACTGCAGCCACCAAGCTGGTTTTGGATACTGATTTAATGTGGTTTACTTACATTTATTTGTGTTACTTTTGCTCCTTTATCAAGCATAAGCATCCTGTGATCATTTTCAAAGATTTCTAACCCTGCTTATGCTCCCTTGTTGAGATCCCTTTATCCCTACCTCTGTGCTCTTCTAAAGGCTCACAGCTTTGAACACCTATTTCTAGAGTCAGAGCCAATGTCCCATTATCTTCTGTCACAGGGCTCTTGTGCTTTGAAGAAATGCTGTCAGGACCCCTGCACAGCTCTACCTTGTCCAGTTTTGTGTCCTCTTCAACATCTAAGTTCTGCCATGCTTGCCTGGAGTGACTATTTGTTTCAGAAAAAAGGGCACAAATACGTGTGCCTTATTCAGTATTCCCAGTCGCATTCTTTTCTGGCTGCTTGTCCTCACACAGTGAGGTTCTCTGGGCTAGGGCCACCTGCCTGGAATATAGTGTGAGCTGTGGGGAATGGGTAAAAAGGCCAGGTGACAGTATATTCTGCTGTTCTTCTTATTTCTTTAAATTCAGATGGGTTACAACCAGAGAATCGTTTACTTGCCCACATCTCCTTTGCTCTCTGACTTCTTCAGATGGTCTAGAAAAGTACATTTTTAAGAAGATTCAAGGGACTAGACATTAAGGTTTTTGCAAAGCTTATGCAAGCATCAGGATTAGGGGACTGGTTCTGCAGATTCTCAGGCCATTTTACAAAGCCCTGAGTACAGAGAGAGGCAAAAGAAGAGAGGCTATATTTATCCTGGTAGGCAACACCAGAGACATGAAAACAATTGACCCCTTTGTTTCTATTTCTCCCCACTTTTGCAACCCTGCCAGGCCTAATTTAGCATCTGTACTCACCTTCCCTGAAGGCAATGCCTTTACTTGGCTTGAGACTGTTTTCCCAGAAACCAGTATGTCAGCTGGCATAGGGAGAGATTTCTTGGAGAATGGGTGAGTGGGCTGGGTTCTGTGGTTCCTTAGTTTTTCTGCTGCTCCAGTTGTACCTCAGGAGACCAGCAGCCTGATGAATGCATTGTTCTAAAATGTCAAAAGGACCTCTGGGCACAACGTGTTGCATCCTTCAGCGCCACCCAACTCATGCAAAAGCAAGAGAGGTGCAGCCATAGGGAAAATGTCAAGCTGGTATTGAATAGCTGTGAGCGTCATTGCCACCAGTAAACAGGATCACTTATTTGACCGGGGTAAAACAAATGCTAAAAATACACTGTGTCCATCCAGTTCTCTCATCCAGTATTGCAACCCTGCTGCTGAGACAGGGAGTTTGATCTGCAGTTGTGACCTATCCTGCATCAAAAAAATAAATAAATAATATAAAAAAAAATAAAAATAAAAAAAAATAAATCAGGGAACATACAGTAGATGCATTTTACTGCCAGAGTGGAACTTCACAATTCTACCAGGGGACCTTTTTGTAATGTTTGTAATGTGCTGCTATTGTGCTTTAGCAAAGAGAAATGTCACTGCTGGGCTTTATTTTTAACAGACTTTTTTAAACATCAATTAATGCTAGCAAATGTAATGAAGCAAATTTTCCTTTTTATTTATATTTGGGTGAAAGCAGTCAGAGGGCTTGGGGGAATGACACGTATGGGCAGGGAGCAGAGGGGCAAAAAAGGTGTCGCTTCTGCAGTGCCACCAAAGAGAGGTGGATAATCCTTTTGAAAGGTGTGTAACTGCAGATGGGCACCCAGCTTTCAATGGCAATCACTAGATTTGAGAAATCAAGCTGCTTTTGCACGTATTGTTCATGTGGCATCTTAAAAAACACTCTGCAAAACATGCATCTTACTCAACACACAAGGCTGTGTGCTCCATTGCTGTTCACCTGGCTGAAATCAGTCAGCCCTCCATGTGCACTCTTCTTAATATCAGAGGTAAAATGACCTAAGGAGGGACATTTGTTTCTTGTTGCATGAACCCTATAAGAATTGCATCATCATATTATATTCCTCCATATTTCAATGCTTGAAACCATTGCAGTGTAATTAGCAGTGTTAGCTCTCTGCTGTTTCTCTGACGCAAAGGCAAACACATGTTCAGGATTGTAGGCAAACTCTTCCAACACTGATTTGTTTTGCACTGCTGGGAAGAGATATCACTGGAACTTTGGCCATGCAACATTGCACTTCTTTCATGAAGATCCCTCATGGAATTAGCGGGGATACCTGTTGTTTGGAAGGTGTATTTGACTTACCATGATGTGACAGAGTTTTGATTCAGGCACAGAGGTCACAGAACATGTCATTCAAAGATAATGTACTCTACATGAGGTAATATCTTACCAACAGAGTGAATTAAGGGAGAAGAAACAACTTTAATTTGGACTTTCCCTGCTATTGTCAGTTTTTACTGACACCTTCAGAGTGGTTTATTTTCTGAGAAATGCTGGTAATTTGGTATATCAGCCAACTTTCTGTTTGCTATAAATCAATTTCAAGTTGGTTTTTTTCCTCCTCATACCCAGCTTGTTGCATTTTCATCTTTTTTGGGGCGGATGGAGAGAAAGGGCCTGTCAGTCACATACATAAAATGTTGGAAAGAGAAGGGGGTGGATAGATGGCTCACAAATATGTCTTTCAGTTCAGTTGCCCCACCTCAGTTTCCTTGCTGCTCTGCAGGTATTCCTCGTCAGCTATTATTTCCAGTTCTGATCTTTGGCTTCTGGTGCCCAGCTGAACTGCAGAGGCTGCCCACCTTTTCTGCTGTATAGTTTTCAAGGATTTAACACAGCAATTTTTCTTCTTCTCCGCTGCCATGTCATTTATCAAGTCCAGCAATCAAACAGAAATGAGCATCAACAAAATGTGTTGTTTATTTGTGAAAGTGTCATGGAACCAAAATCTGTATGCTTTGCCTAGAACAATTCATTGTAAAATCTAATAGTGGGGCTCTTGCTGGTCACAGTAATGCAGATCACAGCAAGTGAGTTTGCCCTGGTTTTTTTTTTTTTTACTTCTGAAATGCCCCTGTTTTTCCAAATATGACTAGAGGGATAATATTCCTCCTTGACCTTATTTTCTGTTGTTCAAATCCTGCCTAGTGTTAAATCCCTCTGCTCACCTCCAGGTTTAATACATTTAAAATTTCTTCTTGAGTGAGGTGAAGGAAGCAATTGAAGGGGCTGGGGGATATATTCTATCTGCTTTACATCTTTGCATCTCATATGCTTGTTTTCCCCACATTGTTTGGAGAAAGACTGACAAGTAAGCATAACATGCCGAGTATGTAGAGAAACTTGCTGCCTGTGAGGTTTTTGATGAAGATGCTTTGTTTTAAACAGCATCAGGGTTTCCAAATGATGGCCCTCCAGCTTTAAAAAAAAAAAAAAAGATGAGACAAGTTAAATGCATATCTAGTACCATTCTGTCAAGAAATGCTTTTATTTCTTAATATCATTAAGAGACTGATGATGTAAAAAAAAATCCTGTGGAGCTGCCCTTTATTACAAAAAGTCAGGGTATACAATATTTAAATAGTAGCTTAAATGAATGTGCTCAGGCCTTGGTCAATTATTTCATAAAGTTAAGAAGTTAAAAATTTGCCCACAACAAAAATGTCCACAGCATCTTAATAAGTTTTACAAGCATCTGTACAAGATGGCTGTAGAAACACTTTCAACCATTTTTTTTTTTCATTTTTTGTGGGCTTTAATGACTGAGATTGCTCTGTAAAAGGAATGCCTGTCTTCACTGGCAGTCTTTTTGTCCCTGAGAAAATGTTAAAAAAAAAATCTGTGTCTGCAAGTGTTTTCTGTGTCTCCTTCCATTCTTCTGCTTATTCTTCAACTGTGTCAACAGTATGTGCAGATAAATAAAATATCATCAAGAATGCTGATATCATCTTCCTTTTCCCTTTTCCCTCCTCTAACTTATAATAATGTGGGGCAAAGGTCTACTTAACATAACACAGTTACGATAACTAGTACATTTGTATTTCTGCTATGATGAGAGGTCTGCTGTAGTGAGACTCATCCACTGTTGCTGCTTCTTCTCAGCAGTGTTAATTATTCTTCAGGCTCGTGTAGCGTGTGTATGGAAACACAAAATAAGCAATCAGGGAGTAGGATATTTTTGGTTTTATTTGTTGTGTCAGTGACACTTCCACTCTGACACAAACACACAGCACAACGCTCCTGATCTGTAATGAGGTTATGTCCCAGGACGTGTGTTAAAAGCACTAAATAGTCCCTTGCTTATTCAAAATCCTCATTTATCTGAATTAATTTTGTGTCCCCCATTTCATTTGGGTAAATTAGGTTTCACAGTTTCACAATTTGATCACAAGCCTCACAATGTTCAGTACTTCTTTTTCAACCTGAGCCCCCAAAATGACAGTGCTGCATCAAAATCTCAGTCTTCTTTTAAAAAAAAAATTGAAATACTCACTTTCCTCGTTACAGAGAAACCCTCTGAGGGGAAACTGCCCAGTGCAGACTTCCAGCCGTACACTCAGTTAATCTCATGGTTTTTAACCCATTCTACCCACTCTGCAGCACATGGCTAAAGTAAATTTGGTTTCAGTGACTGCTAGGCACCTTGTGCATGTACACAGAGCACTACGTGTAGGGTTGGACTGGGTCTTCCTCCCTTTCTTCCTGAGTTCTTCTGTTTTTTCCTACCTCTTCTTGTTTAAATGAACTGACCACACAGTGAAAACTCAGTGGGTCTTTTGGAGAATATTTCAGACAGCAAATGCAGTCTTGTCAGTTATTTATTAGAGTATGCCTTAGTAAAAGGCTAATGTCTTACCACTGATAGGTCAGCCACCTATCTCTTGCTGTTACAGGCATGTTTTTCATATCACATTTTAAATTTCCTCAGAGATTTACAAGTATTTTTTGGTTTCTCACTGATGTTAATCACCTCATATTCTTTTAATGTTAGGCTACATTTTTCTCCAGCTCTATAACTTTTATTTGGAGAGGGCTATATACTGACCTGACAACCTATATTTTTATTTTTCTCATAATGGTCCTGTATTTTTTTCCCTAGTTTGATGCTTGATCTTTGTAACCTGCTGTTCTTTTTAATTGCTTATTGTTATTAATGATATAGTGGTAACTTTGTTGGCTTGAGACATTTGGATGTAAAAATACATCTATCATTATTGTCATAGGAGCTGCACTAAATTATCCAAGCTCTGCCTGGAAATGTATGCTCCTTTGCATTTCTTCAGTGTACTTTAAGTGAGGGTTAAATTGAGACTTTGCTATGCCTTTTCACACAGGTTTCTTGCCCTTGTCCTGCTCACCGCTTTTTCTGCTCCATTCTCCTTTTCAGTCTACCTCCTTTTTTGTTTATTGTTGCTACTATAACATAAGGAGAACATCTGTTCTCCTTCCCAATCAATCTTTATCTGTCTGATACATCTCTTTTTAGCCAACTCTATTTCTTCTGCTCTGATGTTTTTCCTCTTTTTCCCTTACTGTTTGAAGTTCAGAACTTTGCCATTCTGTTATATCGAAGTTCATTGGAGGAGGGGCTGTATTCTTAGGCTCCACTCCTCAGTTACATGCATGGTGGGAAGTGGTGTCTTTGCTTCAGTGAGGAATTAGGTTGGATCAAGGGTTGGAATAAATCTGTTAACAGTGGCATTTAGAGTTCGGGAAAATAAAACCAACCCCCAAACATGTAACAGATAGAGAAAAAAATAACTAATTTGCCCTCATTATTCTCTTATCCACAAATGAAGAACTTTCAATATAAAAATTCCAAAAGCTGTTCAGCTCAGTGTGAAGTCTTAGTACCAGCAGAGAAAGTGGGAAGGAGAGTGGACCAGGTTTAGAATGAAGTCTGGTCCTTTTTTGATATGTGGGCCCAAAGCTGCTTGCTTTCTTTACAGCAGAATCAAAGAGAGACATAGGGAAAGCTTAGCTCAAATTAAAATTGAGCTTTCTCAAGTTTTCCTAAATAAAACCGCAAACTAAATCAGATGAGCAATATAAATAATTCTTTATATTAAATTGAGCTTTATCATTTTGATATATTGCTGTACAAGGAGATCTCCCCTAACAGGCAAAGCAGTTTGCTCACGTGAAAATAATCTAATTAAATGCCCAGTTATCAGCATAGACCTGAGGGCCTTCACAACCTGAACCTCTTCCTCCTCCCTGTTTTTTCTAAGGGCTGGGGATGAGGAAATGGAGGTTAGGGAGAAATAAAGCAGAAAGTTTATACACAACTAAATGAGTTGAAGAGCTGGATCAAAATCACAGCAATTGCTGCTCATTCCCAAGTGTCTCTCACCTATGTAAAAAGATGCCAAATAATATTTGACTGATATAATAGTATTAAGATTTGGAAAACAAAATATCAATGCCATCTGATGTATTAGGAAATATGAAAAAGACTGTTATTTATTCATGCTCTTGAGTCAAATATCCAATATAACAGGAAAGCCCTATCCTATCCTACTTTTTTTCCATTTTTCTTTTTTCTTCCCTATCTTTTAAGAATAAGCAGGCAATTCTCTGTAGATAAACAGCTTTTCAGCATTTAGAGACTTTATCTTCCAGACATCTAATAGCTTCATACCAAAAGAAAGAAGGCAACTCTGACCCTTTTTGTATACTCAGAACAAAAGAAATACCTGATGAGACTTGTGTACGAAACATAATTTCTACTGCTGGTCCACTGTAGTGTATAATTAATATTGACACTTTGATTGTCTCCATGTGAGATGTTTTCCCAGTACCACTAAATTTAGAACAGTTTGTATTTAGTTTATGCAATGTGAAATATCCTCCTCTACCTTAAAAATTTGTGTTTTCTTTGTGCAAAACTTAAAAGTAGATATACCTGTACTTTGACCAGATGAGTGGGCATTACTAGTAGGCATGTAACAACAAATAACAGAGAAAGCTGGTTCTCCAACCAGAAAGCAAGAACAAGAAGACAAAACTGTAGCCTACACAGTGAATAAAATTACTGAATTTGAAATAATAATAAAAAAAAATAAATAAAATAGCAAGAAGTTTTTACTTATATTTTTACTGTGCTTAGTTCTTCTGAATACAAATGTGACACTTTTATTATTTTTCTCCCTACAGTTTGATTAAATCATTAATATCTACTTAGCTCAGGCAACCTCTGAGCCATTCAAATTGCAATTTGACTTCAGTAAAGAAGATTTGGTACAAAAGTCTTTCTGGAAATAGGCTCTTAGCTCACAGAAGAGAACAGAGAAAAACTCAATTCCAACCTTAATTCCAATACTGCATTCATAATGGCTAACAAATGAAGCAGGGTCTGATTCTTACACCACTGTAATTTAGTAAGAGAGTCTTCATTCTCTGTTTGGGATGCAGCTTTGGGGTACAGTTTCTTTATCTGTAAAATTCAGATGGTAATCTGTATTTCACTGTGTGGTGAGAGGATGGAGGGCTTAACCTTGCACTAAGCAGAGTTTAGTCCCACAGAAAGCCTAGGCAGGAGTCTAGAAGGATGGGAGGCCTGCTCTACTGAACTAGCTTTGCCAGCATTTGAAGGATCAGTCACCAAGTTTTTAATCAGTGCTCTCTAAGTAGTATTTGAAAAGGTAAATGTTGAGCTGGATCATCTGTCTACAAATGTCTCATACCACTCAGCTTATTGCTACTGGTTTAAATTTCTTTTTATATCCCATGGTAAAATTGTTTCCAAAATAAGCTCCATCACATGGGATTTTTTTGCAATGATGGAGTGTAACCTTGTAATGTGTGTAGCTATGTGATGCAATACAGACTTTTATTCTGAACGAATTTTAATACCTTTTTCTGGTGCAGTTACAGATACAGAGTAGCAAATTATGCATGTCCCATCAGTTGGGACTAACTCTGTTGCAGAATTCCTGAACTCTCTTCTGGTAGCCAGTTGCCCAGAAAATGCTGTTTGATGGAGAGGGACCTTGCTGTATTTAAATTATTCTTACTTGAGCTGAATACATGACACTGATTAAGAAATAGACACTGCCCGTTTCCCTTATTTTATTTTCATACAGCCTCACTGAAGCCAGACAATTTGTGGTTTTAATAGAACATACAAGGCACATGTGGTAAGAAGAGTTCACTTACAAGCAGCCAAAGTGAGTGCAACCAAGCAAAAAAGTGAACAGTTGGTGAAGTGAAATGCATCCCTTGCTTCAGACAAAAATACAGTGGAATGAAAGATGCAGTAGACTGGCTTTCCCTTAAGCAGATCTAATTTCAAAATCTGTCCCTGGAGAGATGAACTTTTGCTTTAATTGAGGAGGTGGATCCCAGCTCTTTGTCACTCCATCAATCAGCACCCTTTACTGTAGCTTTAGTAGTACACTGCAGAAGGCTGTAGGATTTATTTCCTGCTTGTTGAATAAAGCTTCCCAGCCAGTGCTGCTGGGAGTCTGCATGGCCTGGCCTGAGCAGCACAGTGCAGGTCCCATCTTCTTCCTGCTGCTGAAGGCCAGTATCCTTCAAGGCAGTGTCATAGCCTGGTCCCTACCTTCCCCTTGAGAGGCTACAGTTGTCGGTGACTCAAGAGTTTAGGATTGTTGCTAGGATCTTGTCTACCACCTTTCCTTGGCATGGGCAAAGTCTTGCTAAAGATCATTCTGAACTGCAAAAAAAAGCAAGGGGAAAGACATTGCTTGAGGTGCAGCCTGATGTTTTGAGTTTCTTCAAAAAGTTATGGTTAAGGATAAACACAGACCAGCATGCAGGCATCTACATGAGCAGTAGTATGTGGCACAAGAGGGAAGGTGTGCAGGACAACTGTGCCTAGAGACTGAGTGAGGAAGGAGAGTATATCCTTCCCCTGCCCTCCTGCTTCCTAATACGTGGTGACTTGCTCTGGACAGTCCAGGAAAAACACACAGGTGTACTTCTTTCCATCCAATCCTCCATCCTGTCCCACCAGGACTGAATCATTAGTTAGGACTTGAACAAAAACTGTTTTTCTATGACAGGTTGTTCTCATGGCTGTAAATTCCAGCTGCATTATTCTTCTTGCTGCAAATTCCAGCTGTATGCTTTGCCTTTACTGTCTCCTTTACTGTCTCCTTTGCCTTTACTTGTCTCCTCTCCCATGCTTTTCATGTCAGCCACCAAAATTGACACTGGTGGATCATGTTTCTCATTTGAGAATATGAGATAATGTTTGAGGAATTGAAAATTATGAACAGGGTGTTGGAGAGAGGGTGCTGGAACAGGTACTATTCCATTTCAGCTTCCAGTCTTGGAAGAGCTGTTATTTGCTCTTTAGCATGTGAAGGCACATGTCATGATCATATTTGCCACAGTAGACCCTAAGACCAAATTTTGAGCAGGAATGAGGTTGCCTGAAGTGGCACAGGGTGGCTGATGGTTGAATAGGTGTGTAACGAGTAGAACTTAAAAGATGCAGGTAGCTCAGCGCTATAAGCTAGGAAGAATGGATGCTTGTACACTCTGGAAATTACAGTGTTGTGTGGTGTTTTTTGTCCTTCCCCTGTTTTCTGTGTGAGATGTTGTAGCCGAGGGGTTAGCTGTCATCCATGGCATTGCTTCCTTACTCCTCAGATCTCTGGCTTATAAATGTGTGCTGCAGAATTAGCTCAGGGAAGAGTGAAAGCAATGTGAAGAAGGAGAAATTGGTTTAGGGGCATGGTTTGCTTGGTAAAAAAATTACAAAGAAAACACATTGAATATGGGAGCTGCGCATGTTTTAGACCTAAAAAAAATAAATACAGGGCCTGCAGGCCACTTCATTCCTGTGTTGTGTGTGGAGGGCAGAGTTTACGTGACTCCTTAGCAGTTGCTTTTGAGCATGGGCCCAGCCTTGTGCTGATTTACCAGGAGGACATTATCATCCTAGGACCTTTGCCTATAGATTTATTCAGAGTAGAAGGCACAAGGACCCTTCTGGACAATCTCGAGGGCGAATAGCAGAAAGTTACTTATAAACTGTTACAAACTGGTGCTGGGTGATGGCTGTAGTGTTGATCAGACAATATAAAAGGGCCCCCAGTGGTTACCGACTTAACAGCTGCATGTAAGTCAGGCAGTGAACATTTGCTTGTAGCTGCTCTAGTTTTGTTTTTATTGAAGAGCAAGAAGCATAAACATGGGACGCACAGTCTAGAGGCTGCTTAAAGGGTTCCACTTGTTTAAAGTGTATATTGAAATGTCAGGGCATTCCATGAAATGAACAAGTTGTGCCTTGAGTTGGTAACACAAATTGGGCCAGGTCATCCACAGCACTGGCTCCAGGGAAGGTGCAAGTGGGAGCATCCAGCCTCTGTACAAGTTGCTCAGTAACTCTGCAGTACATGGGTAGGCAACACAAAGAGGATCCCCAAATATGAGTATATGCTCAGCACGAAGGCTGATTATATTTGCTTTTATAGCTGATTGTCAAGTTAGTTGCTGAGGTAATGGGCTGCACCTCAATTAAAATCTACCTGCCTGCATTGAAACATTTAATATTTGTGTAAATATTAAACATTTATATGAATATTAAATGCATTTATTTGGAATTGATTCATGTTTACATTTTCCCACTCTCTGAATAAAGATTACAAATGGAAAGCAATTTACTTATGCAGAAATTCTGCATGCATCAAACTCATTTGTCTACGAGCAGTGGGTAAACCATTCCCATCCATCTTGCGAGGTCTTAACCATGTCCAAGCTCATATCCCAACCACGTAGGGACAACAGTAAGCACCAGTTCTCTGCTGCACAGTGCGTACTTTGTTCTTGCCTTCCTCATGGCGTTGTTGGGCTCATAATGTGAAGGACGTGCTGACTTGTTTTACGATGTACCACACCAGGGAATGCAGTGCATAGTTTTCTGTTAGATTTGTAAAAGTGCAGGCTTTATATTAAAGGTTCATTTCTTTTTCATCCTTCAGCTAACTCATTTGCACTGTAATGTACTTTGCTATTCCTCCTCCTGATACTTGCTGCTTTTACACCTATTTTGCAAGCCATATTTTTAGTCTAATCCATACAGCAGTTGTCTAAAATTCCATAGCATTGCTTATTTCTTACCTATAACTCTTAATAAAAAATAGGGCTGTGCCAACCTATTATATCTTTAATAGAATATTCTAATGGTTATTAAATCAATTGACTCTGAATCTCACTTTAATAAATGAGTCAGACAGTATTTTCCAATTACTGTCAGCCGCCACCTTTCCAAAGAGCAGATTATTTTGATTGAATTTTTAAAGCTGCTCAGCACTTTTTTTTAATTTTTTTTTTTTTTTACTTTTTTTTCCTGCCTGAGTAAGAGCAAAGAGCAGCAGCTCTGTTCTGCAGGGAAGGAGAGCCCTTTGGACTGTATCTGACACTCCATTCCATTTCAGATTTATCCCAAATGGAAACTGAAAATGTGACATTTCACTGGCCCTTTATTTATTAATGATATTATATTTTGCACTTCCATAGCACCCTATCAAATTGTTTGCAAAATATGGAGAGCTAGGACAGGGGCCACTGTGTACACAGAGCCTTTTGCATCCCCTTTCCACATCTGGCACCTTTGCAAGATTTGCCACATCCTGGCTCTTTCATGCCAGTGGGAGATAAAAGGCTGGCCATGCCTTTAAACTGTCTATGGAGAACAGAGAACAGGGACAAAGCCTTGTTCTCTCATCCTTCCACAGTGCTGTGTGATCCAGGCAAGTTGTGTGTCAAGAAATATAATCTTAAACCTTTTCAAAGGGAGATGGCAGCAATTCTGGGTCTTCTGAGTATGGTAGATAGTCTTGGACTCTTCTCCAGCATCACTGTCTTGGTTGCATTAAAAGTCTTAAGGGATAGTAATTAGGTCAGCCTGTTAAAGTAGAAATTAAAAATTAGCACCTCCTCTTTAAAGATGGGTAGTCTGAGAAACACAGTCCACACTGTCATGCCCAAGGTGATAGGAGTATGTCAGCATTGGAGTTTGGAATGGAAGCCAGAACTCCTGACTCTTCTGCCAATTCTGTACCCTTAGCTGTCTTCCTGTAATTTAAATCATGGCTGGTCTCACATTCTTGAATTAAAGGTCTGGAATCTTGCCCTTTGTTCCAAGGATGTAACAAAGCTGGTGATGTGCACAAAATGGGTGAAAACAGTGGGACTTAGGAAAAATATTATTCTGTTAGTTATACAAATGTAGTCTTATTTTAAATATGGTCTTTAGAACTTGGAGACTAAAAACATTTTATTTTTAAGAGAAAGCTTAGATTCTGCACAAATTGGTGTCTCTTGCCTGGGGAAGTTTTTTATCTGCCCCAGGCGAGTGGGTGAGGGGATTTTTCAAACCCTGTTTATAAGCCTTCAGGAAAATCATATTTGCAACATAGAATAATCAAAGTGATTTTGATGTTTGTGACCAGGAGATCACCTCAGATCTGAGTAATATGGGAAATACAATAAGGGTCACACTTAATGGGGTTCAGTTCTTCATGAACAAGTACAATTTCTGTGTAATTAAAATTAGTTTTGCTTCGGCATCAGGAGTGCATGCCTTTCTTCCTACTTTTTTCTTCATCAACTAAGGTAATGGAAAGACAAAAAAAAAAGCCTTCTCTGTTTTCTGTAGCATCATATAAAAATATTTCTTTCTCGGAAATCTTTCTTCCTTGGAATATTTGAAGAACTCCCATTCTGTGTTCCTGTGCTCAAGAATGATTAGCATGGTCCATTTACACTTTGCCAACAGTAACTCTGTGATTTGAGAATTCTCATTGATTATCTTCACCTTGTCTTGTGGAAGATCCTGAGATGGAACTCCCTTTTACCTAATTGCTTTGACTGTGTGTCAGCACAAGCAGGTTGATAGACAAACTTCACCTTACAGGCTTCCTATCTTGTAACTGCCCATTGTGGGGAACTTTCACCCCCTCCAGAACTATCTGTTCAGTAATGACCATGGCAAAGATTTTTATATAGGAGAAATATCGTGTGTCAGTCTGTACAGCCCTCATAACTAATTAGCAAGTTCAGGAAAGAAGAGGCATTTATGCAAGATTTGTTGAGCCTTCCTCCTCTTTTCAGGATGCTGTTCTGCAGCTTTGCCCGCAGCTGTGGGTTGCTGCCTGTTGGAAGAACACAGCTTACAACCTGCCTTGGAGGATGTGTCTGTGTCTCTTAGATCTACAGACTGAAGTATGCCAGGTCCTTTTCCTTATGCTCCTCATGGTGGTGCTTGTCCTCTCTCAGCAGTAGCAAAGGCAGAACACACTGGAAGGGTTTGTTAGTGATGGTGCAAAATGCCAAATCCCAGGCGACTCTTGATAATCCACTAAAATTTTCACTGCTAATGAAGTAGTTAGCATATATTTGATAAATAGTTTTTAATTTTTTTATGAAGAGTTACAAAAGGTGTCACCTACAAGATGAGAAAGTGTCACCCACCCTTAAGCTTCCCCTGGGAGTCTTTTGCAAAGGATTTTATCAGACATTGTGCCTGACTGACAGTGTATAATGGCTGGGTGGGACATGTACCTCAGCAGCCTGTGCTCTGTTGCCACCATATTCAAGTCTCTCCAGAGAGGCCATGGTGTCAAAACAGCTGAGATTGACCTAAGCCTCCTTGATCTAAGTGTTGACAACTGTCCTCAGTGGATCCAGCTATAAATCGGTGCCTGGTCAGGCAGGCTGGGAGTCAAGTTCTTCTGCCTTATGTAGGTAACAGAGACAGGCACTTCAGCAGCAACAGTCTGTGGGTAGAGGATTGCCAGGACCACCAACATTTTTCAGCTGACACTCAGAGCAGGCCTTCTATTTCACACCCTCTAAAAGCTCTGCAGCGTGTAGAGGTATGTGATGATGCAGAGCGACACAGAGTCCCCAGGCAGGTGCAAAGGAGAGCCACTTTATTGCAAAACCCAGGCCTTTTTAAGCAATTAGCTGGTTATCAGTTTACATGGTTTTAAGGCACAACAAGCCCAAGTCAACCAACCACCACACACCACAATGTGGATATGGGGCAGTCACATCTCTCAGGTCTCTCATGCCTCTCTACCCCTATTCCAGCTGAGTCACTCTCCCATAAATAGCATGTCTGAGCCATGATTTTACAAGGGTAACAAGGCCCTTATTTTATAAGGCTTTACCTATTTGCAACAGAGGCAGTCAGAAACTTTCATGAAGGATTGGGTAGAAAAGGAAAGGAAATTTGCAGTTTGCTGTGTCTGCATGGGAGTGATGCCATTTTTGTGTAAATCTTTGTCTTTGTTGGGTTTCATCTATCCCTTTCCATTGTGAAGAGCTCTGACACCTCATAGAAACCACACAATGGTAATTTTCAGTAGCCCTATCTGCAGAATGGTCACCACCACCTGGCTTAGCTCACACTGTTTAATTCCCCACTTTGGCTAAAGATGCCATGACTTACACAAAGGCTAAATTTAGCTTTTGGACTAACGAGAAGTGAAAGCTGGGAATTACCAATGACATGTTTTTCAATTCTTATAAGTCACTAAGGGTCATTTGGGGCAGGAATGTGCCCCCACTCAGCTGTGGGATGCAACCCATTGTCTGTGCTCTCACCACCCTTCACGAGTGCCCATCACCGGAGTCACTGACCGTCCCTGCAGGCAGCGCTGTGTCCAGCGGGAGGTTGGCAGCCTGGATTTGGGTGTTCAGCATGGGCAGGGCGCTCTCCTAAATCGCTCCTTCCCAACTGGGAAATGGCAGGGAGCTGTGCCAGTCACCAAGCACTCCATTCCCACTTGTTTTTTAATAAGCAGATACAGTATTTACCTGCGAGATCAATGCTACTCCTGTAGCACACCGGTGACATACAGAAGGACCTTTTCTAAGCGGCGCTGTGGGAATTGAGGCCTCTGCAGCAGGGCTGGAAGCCACTTCTTACCTAGCAACTGTTTCTAAGTAGGACAGCCGCTGACTGCCCTCATGGCGGAGTGGATGAATCCTGCAGCACCCTCAGGAAGGGAACCTGGTGCCAGGCACCAGCCGGCCTTGGAGGACAATGGGAGGAAGCAGAGGAACAAGCAGAGGGGAGCGGGAAGGGTTTTAAAGCTACAGGACGGGAAAGCTGCGTCAGAAGGCACATGGGGACTTTTCTGGGCTGTTCAGAGGAGAAATGCAAATAAAGAGGGGAAAAAATCCAGGATTGTCAGAAAAGGAGGTTTGAAATCCTGCAGCTTGCAAAAGATTTCATGTATACCCACAGGACTGGGAACGTGGAGTAGGAGTGATGTGAGGGTATAAACTACCCACCCTTCTCACACTGGTTACAAGAAACTCCACCTCAGCCAGAGTGCCAAAAACGGCATTCACAGTTCTTACCCGTGGTAGACAGGATGATGTGTGATCAGCATTAAACTCCTCACGCGCTGTTTTGCAAATGTGCTTGGTCGTGACTGGGTGGCTCTGGTAAGAAACGATGTTTCAGGTCATAGTCATCGTTTCCTACTGAAGGCTAATGCTCTGCATTCCTGCTTAGTGCTAATTGTAAGTGGAAAATCTGTGCTCTTAATGCCCAGTCAGGCTTTGGATATTCTGAAACATTCTGGGTAAGAGAAAACTTCAGCAATCGTAGGTGCTGAGGGGAATCCAGTTTCCTGAGCTTAGGAAAACAAAAAGCTGCTGCCGTTCACAGATTGTGTTGGACTTTCTCTTTGTAAGGTTTGTGGTGAATTTCAATTTTCCTTTGATTTCTCCTGCAGATGAAGGACTGAACCATGAATGCAAGCTCTGCAATCAGACATTCGACTCTCCTGCCAAACTTCAGTGCCACCTGATAGAGCACAGCTTTGAAGGCATGGGGGGCACCTTCAAATGTCCGGTGTGCTTTACAGGTAGGAGCCCATCACTGCTTGTCCCAGTCATGTCCTTAGCTTGACTTTGCAGAACTCCCTGAAAAAATGTGTCATGTGCTCACTTTAGGTCAGTTTTAAGAGGGAACATTACATTTTGTTCATTAGTAATATTGATTAGAAATCGTTTACAAAGCTGAGCTCCTTGGGAGGTCAGTCATCCATCTGTAAGAAGTGCATTTCAAGCTCTTCTATCGGAAGTTTGAGTTTTTTATAATTACAGAAGTGATAGTCTGTTACCTTCCACGGTATCATGTTCATTATTTCCACGTTTCAAACTTGCCAAGGTTAAAACTGTCCATAATTTTGTGCTTTAAAGCTACAGATGCTTCATCTAAACCAATAAAACTCAGAGCAGAATTTGGCCCCAGTTCTCAGGCATAGTCTGTACAGCAGCATTCTCCTCTGATGGGGTAAGAAAGCCCACATGCCTGTGTTTGTTGGCTTGTGGTGAGAAGAAACACCCTTGTAATATGCTTTAGAAAGCAAACCATGCTGTCTTGCCACAAGTCAAGCTCTGCTCTCCCCTGACAGAAGTCCAAGTGTGGAATAATCCTCCCCAAGTCAGTGGTGTTATTCAGTAGTAAAACCCAAGTGAGAAAATAACTTGACCCAGTAGGGCTAAGCACTGCAGTGTTTGGGCCATAATGAAGAACAGAAAAACGCTGTTGTTGGAAATGAAAACACATTAAAAGGATGCCTACTGAGTTGTTGTGAGTTTTTTAAGGACTTCCTAATAGAACATTTCATAAAATGATAACCTAAAACATGAGTGTTAATATGTAGCTTGCATTCCCAATTTTGCTTTAAAAGATGAAAATCAAAGATAATCACAAACATGACAAAACACACTTTGGGTATTCACACATCAATGGCATGCTAATTCTGGAAGCCATTCAAGGTTTCTGCTTTCCATTAATGGAAGTGAAGGGTTTTCATTGATAAGCAAATAGACCCTTTAATACCTTCATTTTGCTTCTCTTTGTTTGGCAGCTCCATGCCCAGTGAAACCTAAGTGAGTGCTACCCAGGAAAATTAAATTTGAATTTTTCATCTTTCAGATACAGTGGCTGGTGATGATTATTACCTCACTGTGTTCAGGTTTCACACATTTCTGTGGGTTATAAAATTTAAAAAATACATTGTTCCTCTTCACTGCACAGCTTGTCTGAGCATTGTAGTACCACCAAAACAGTTTGTTTGTAAAGTGTCTGTGTTCAACAATTATTTCAGTTAGGCATTTCTTCAAGTTCTAGTTTTGCTACTGATTCTACTAATTTTTTTCCTTGTTTTCATTTATATATTATGGTGCAATCTTTTTTTGGTGTAACATCATGGACCTTCAGTTTCCAAGTTTGGGGTGTTGTAAATACAGCATTAAAAACTTGCGTATGTAGAGAGTACCCACTGAGGGTTCTCCATGTGACCAAGATCCCTGATAAAACTAATCCTTCCATTTCTGAGCCAGTAGCCTTGTAAAATGTGTTAAAGAGTACGGAGATAAGTCGATTCCAGTCTGTGTGAAACACTTTTTGCTGATGGGGTAAATAGACAGTGAACATTAATCACAAACAATGCTGCTTTATTAGCAATATGCCATTAAATTACTTCAGCACATCTTGCTAGAATATTAAAAAGAAGTAAAAATCACCAATATAAGTTTTATATGGAAAATGGAATCTGATCCTTTTTTTTTTTTTCCAGGGTAATGAGAAATGTGATTAAAATGTATGACTCAGAAGAACAATATTCTGATGTTTTTTGTTGCCTTGCAATTACAATAATTTTAATGATTAGGAGTGGAGTCAAAGTCAAATGCCAGCATCTTTAATAAATCCTTTCCCTGCCTATACAGATTAATATTGTAGATGCAAACTTTTTTAGGTCACAGTGCACCAGGCATCCATCAGAAGTCAGTGCTGCCAACCCAAACACTGCCTCTGGCATATACAATTTAATTATTAATAGTATGTCTCCTAGGTAAACTGTTACACAGTCTTAGGGCCTTGTTTTGTAGTCATTAAAATTGAACATGTTTATATTATTGAAACCCTTGCATTCAGTGTGTAGGCAGAGTTGATCTTAAAGTATCCAAAGAGAATTTACCTGCAGTTCTGTTTCGCATTTATAGACATTGCCCCAATATAGCTGTGGGATATAATTTTTAACATTAACACATTTAAATACAGAGCTGTTTGTTAGCTTTAACTTTAGGCACACAGAGTAAACAGGACTTTGGCATCTGTGCTTTTCAAACCTGTTGGTTGCTAGGAAATAAGTTTTGTGTGTCTGTTCAATCAAAGTGCAGTAAGCATGAAGAAATAATTCTGAACAGGAAATGGCATTTTCAGATACTTTATACATGAAATCTTCATTGGATGTCCTGACAGGGTCTTTTTTTTTTTTTTTTCTTGGTCAGTTGTTGCGTTTTTTTCCCTTACACTAGGGATTTGTTTCAATTCATTTATTTATTTATTTATTTATCACACTTTGTAGATAAATGACATTCATTGGTATGCATTATAGCAACAGTGTAAGGTGAAATCCGAATGCACTTGTCTAATTTTACATCCTGGAATTACTCAATGTTACTGGGAAACTGTTTATAAAAAACTCTTCACTTCTGATTCTAAATAATGAAAAGCTTGTTCTTTGTCTAATATTTCAGTGTTTGTCCAAGCAAACAAGTTGCAGCAACATATTTTCTCAGCCCATGGACAAGAGGACAAGATCTATGACTGCACACAGTGTCCACAGAAGTTCTTCTTCCAAACAGAGCTGCAGGTACCACACTTGTTACCTGGGGGTTATGATAGCATTGTGTATTTGATACCTGACTTCAAAGCTGTACTTGCCATGACCTCCTCTGATACTTGCTTATCATCAGGATGGGAATTAGAGAAGGTCAAGAGAAATTGCAGGTGATTCAACCCATGCTGCTTCAAAAAGGTGCTGGCAGAAAGCCACCTGGTACAGAGCTGAATTTCAGGATTCTCGCACTGTAGGTTGTTGCAGCTCAAGGTATTCTCTAGGAGAGAGAAATGGGCATCCTATTTTTCTTCTTGATAGCCATAAAATGTTCAGTAGACCAGTGAAATGGAAAATAAATGTATTATTTTGTCTTTAAATGTGAAAAGCTATGCACTGAAGTAGGAGTGTAGTGATGGCAGAGAGGGGAAGTAGACAGAATTTCTCTTTTGATTTGGTGGGGAATAAAACTAGGGTCAAATTTATGTCTTTTCATGGCCTGTTGTCAGATCTGTAATGATGTAAATGTAAGATAATGTTTATTAATGGTAAACAAAAGAGAAAGAGAGAGAGAAAGAGAGAGAGAAAGAGAGAGAGAGAGAGAGAAAGAAAACAAGGAAGAAAGGAAGAAGGTGCAGGCATGCAAAGGACAGTTATTAAAAGAAAGAAACAGGAACACAAGGTAAAAATTACTTTTAATGGTAGAATTAGGGCTTTAAATTAGGATTTTAAGTAGGGTTTTAGAAAGCAGAATAGATGACTGAATTATGAAGACTGAAAGCACACAGAGTGTGTACAATCACCTCCTAACAAGTCTATCCCACCTAAAATACACTTTCATTTCAAAATTCATGGGGTCTCAAGCAGCTGCCTTCATTTTTTTGTTGTAATAAACCAACGATACATTTTTCCACTCAAAATTTATTCCTTCCCAAGAGTATGAAAAATATTTTGCTCTTTCTATCTAAGCCTCATTCACTGACACTTCAACATAACTGAAGCACCTGGTTTTCTGGTGAAGGGCACAAAAGAGTGTCACTACAGAGGGAAACTCTGCTCTGCATGGGCTAGATGACAGTGTGTTGGTAATTCCATGCTGCAGAAGGCTCTTACTAGACCCCCATCTCCACATCCTTAGTGACAGCCTCCCTCTGGCTTATCTACACTTGCAAAAAAAATATTAATTTACTTATATACACTTAATTCATTATGCTTATTCTTATTTTAATTAACTTGGATAGTGCTACCTCAGTGGAGAATGCATTATGCTTAAAAAAAGCCTGCAGTGCCATGATGCTGTTGAGATCACTGTCTTTCTGCTCTTACTTCCAGTTACCTACCCAGGCTGGTGAAAGGGCAGCAAAGCACTCAGGCAGAGCAGTAGGTACTGAGATTTGGTGTCTGCTTTTGCAGATACATTGATCTCCAGCCCACTGTCATTTAAAACCTGTTCTAGGAGGCATTGTTTTGCTCAGGCTATCTACCACCTAAACCACTGGAATCTTTGGCAACTATCCTCCAGGTTATGCTTCTCTATCCTTTCATTGTCATGGTTTGTGTTGGGGCTTGCAGCATATCAGTATGTTATTCTACGAAGAGCAGTTCCTTACTTTTTAAATTAAATGTGCATTTTATTTGTTTCTCCCATGCACAGGACATGCTGATCATGTCAGATTAGAAGACAGGGTCAGCACTCCATGGCTGTAGGGAAGGCAGGGTGGAAACATGAACAAAGTAGAGCAGGACAGAATGCAATAGCATAGAAGTCCTTTCCACATGTGTGGTACAGCTGACAATTAATGGGAATGAATTCAAGCATACAGAAAATATATGCATTATAATGGTGCTTAATTTGGTGTTTGGCCCAGTGCAATTCTTCACTTAGCATCTTCTGGCTCCTGTTCAGAAAGAGTAGCCTGTAGGAACATAAGAATACCCTCAAGTTCATCTCACCTTCTCAATGCAAAAATCAAGCAGGACTCTCTTTAGAAGTTTCCATTATTTCACTCCAGATGCTTACTAGGAATGCAACACAATCCCACAGGACCACATTCTGGTGAGAACAGAGAACAAACAACCAGTCCTGAAAATCAAACCTTCAATGTATTGCTCAACCTTCAAGTTGAAGTAAAGAAATTTTACAGGAATTTGCTCTTTAAGATTCTTTTGACACTTTCTTTGTGTTCCATATACTGTCTTTAAACACCTTTGTGCTCAGTAGCTACAGAACCAGCTTTAAACATTTTTAGATACTACCTGCATATGGAAGAAGCAAATGGAAACCTTCTGTAACAGTTAGAAGTTCATGCTTTAAGAATGTTCCAAGTTGTGAATTTTTGTACTAACATGTTTAAAAAGCCTATATGGTGTATTTATACTTCTGAAATGGAGTTTAAAAAGTGTGTCCCTAAAAATGTTTGTTTTTTAGAATAGAAAGCTTTTAATAAGACATACTTAACATAATAAGGGCTTTTCTGAAATAGGCTTGTACAATCTCTAAGTACCAGATAAGGAAGCTGAAAGGTAGATGCATTTATAGGGTGCCCAGTTTTCCCCCAAAAGATGAAAAATCTTCTAATTGAACACCTGGACCATTCAGTTCTCTATAGAGAGTGGATATAACTAAAACAGTGTTCTCCATCCATTATCCATAATACTGAATTTTTAACTGATAAGGAAGTAAAGAAACTTATCACTAGTTTATTAGTGAATTTTCATTAAATTATGATAAAGGAATTTGTACCTATTAAGAATTCTTTTTCCTGCCCACATGATGTTTCCAGTGCCTGCACCTTTTTGCCTTATTGGACATAGGCTTAGATGTTAGCTCTGGTGTTTGTGCTTCTCCTGTCTCTGAGGAGGAGTAACCATTTCTTTCTTGTTTCCAGTGCTAGTATTACTGCCACAGAATCAGAATGATTTGGGTTGGAAGGGACATTAAAGATCATCTAGTTCCAACCCCCTGCCATGGGCAGGGACTGCTTCCATAAGACCAGGTTGCTCAAAGCCCCGTCCAACCTGGCCTTGAACACTTCCAGGGACACAACATATTGTGGTATTTGTGGGGAGGAATGAGGTACCCTTGTGGGGTGTTACCCAGAGTGAATGAATGAATGAATGAATTAGCTTTACTTTTATGCAGATGTTGCTGGATCAGAGAGGTATTGATATCCAACAGAACTGATGAATAATTGTAAATTTTTCAGTTTTCTATCTGTGATGATAGTTTTCAATATGATGCTAGCCAAGATTATATGATCTCAGCACCATTTTGCCCAATACAAAAATGATATCTCTTTTTGGTGAATTAGGACATTTCCTTAACTTCTTGTGACTAATAATTAGTTGCCCCTGGGGTAGTTAAGTGTCCCCACTTTAGAAACATGAAAACTAGGGCAAGAAATAATTGGATCAGCAGTTGCTTCTCATCCTGTTCAAATGGGACCTGGCCTCAGTGATTCACGCCCTTGCTGCTTCCCATCTGGACTCCATCAGCACAGAATACCTGGGCATGAAGCCATCAGCCTGTAGGACGTTCCAGCTAATACAGAGAGCTGCAGCACTGGCCCTCAGTAGCAAAGGAGACCAGGAGCATATTCAATCAGCTCTCTTGCTTTCTATACTGCCTTCCCACATGTTTGTCCAATTGTGCTCTAAGACTCAGTCCTTAATTTTCTTGGTGGACTGGGTCAAGAACATCTCAGAGATGACCTGAGAAATTCTTCCCACTTGGAGACAATGTGGTAGTTGGCAAAGCTCTGCTTTGTGAGTGTTTCTGTCAAAGAGCTGAAGATTTTTGCTCAGAAGCTAGAACTTCTTTACAGACTTGCCTGTGAGACCATGGAACAAACTTCCACAGCAATTAAGTATTACAACAGATGTCCTCAACTTACGCTTTTAAGAGCAGGATGCACCTATATGTGCCAAAGGCTCCCTTCTCTCATACAAACGTATACCTGTATGTAGATTTTGAAACCTTCCCCAAAATCCCAACCCACAGCAACAGAGCTCTACCAAAACAAAATACACAGCTCCTTCCCCAGGGAAAGGATGAAAGAAAGAATGAAGCACTCACAGCAGATGTTACTCATGTCGCTTCAAACAGCAGGAGAACATTCTTAGCTCCCAGTACAAGCCCCTGAAACAAAGCAGGACAGAGGCAGTATAGAAGAGTCTGTGGAAGTTTTATGTAGCTTAATGTGAGTCCTTCTCTGGATTTCCAGTTTTACCATTGCCTTGTTCAAATTCCACTGTTGAAACTAATTTTCTAGTTTTTTCCTCACTTCTTTAAGGGTTAAACTTTCCAAAGATCTCAGCATTGAAAAATGCTCCCAAAAACTCAACATTTTAAAACAGCCTTTAAAATACCCTTGACCTGAGCTGGAGCAGAACTAAGCAAGCTCTAGGCTATTTCAAGAACTAAAGGCTTGACTGAGACCTTTAGTGGAGACAGTGGCAGAACTGGGATTCAAGTACTGTGTTCTCTCATTTGGGGGTCAGCTAGAGAAAACTGCTAATTAACCTGGGCTGGGGTTGTCTCCTTGTGGCAGAGGCCTTCTGGGGCCAGCTGGGAAAGAGGTTGGTGTAGGAATAGCATCAGCCATAGCAGCAGTGGCACAGCTACCTCCATCTAGGATTGTTTTTCCAAGGCCCCCTCAGTAGTTGAGTCTCTGTGCCATGTAGGTCCCAACAGCAGGGGAGACCATGAATAATTTATGCACTTTACACAAAAACAGGCACAAAACTTTCAAACCTGCAGGATGTTTTCTTCACAAAGAAAAGGCCTCAAAACATTTATTTTTTTTTTAAGTGAAATTGGAGATTAGTTTTGGCATTTCTAGGTCCCCAAGCTCTTAGGGTGTGGAGTGGAACATAGATGCTGGCTTTCAAGGCCCCAAAGGCCAGGAGCCAGCAGGGAATAACTTTGTCAGCTCTTCTTAAAAAGAAGCCTACCTGGAATCCAATTAACAGTCAAAGCTTTAGGCCAGCATTTTCAAACTCAGTGGCCTATTTCTGAGAGGGTGCTGAGCACCTCCAGCTGCAGATAAGGCCAGGGTAAGATGCTGGTGCTGAGTACATCAGGAAATCAGGTCAAAAATGCCTGAAGTTAGGAACCTTGATAAAAGCATAGGTGTTGAGCAGGCCATAGCCTCGTTTAAAGTTTCAACAAAACACTTTTGATGTCTAAACACAGGCATCACATTCATTAATGCTAGCCCTAGTCCTTAACAGGCAGTCAGGTTGCTTTCATCAGAACAAATGCCTAGGAGTCGGAAGAGCTGGATTCATTTGTAAGGTCAGGTACTAACTTGCTCCACATAACCATGCACGCTCTCCATCTTGTGAATGAGGATGATGATAATAATATATGTTCCAGAGATACTAGGATTGTAATTAATGTTTGTGTTTTGGGGGACCAGACTGAGCTGCAGGCATTGCAAGTTTGCTTCCTTTCCTGATCTTTTACTGTGCATTCTGTTTCAGATAGATTATGTGTGCACCAGTATGTGCATTGAGTATCTTTCCATGTCTTTCAAGATTTAAAAAATTCAGACTGGTGTTCCTGAGATTTGAGACTTTTTCCCCCTAGAAGCGAGAATTATTTTCTTTGCAAATTCTCTCAAAAAGGCAATCAAGAGAAGCACGGTGGAGGCACGCATGCATTAGCTCTTTAAGGACATACCTTCTAAGTGTTTCCCCTGCAAGTCTTTTGCTTCAATGTCAAACAAAGTTTAAATACAAAAAGAAATTCTTTGAATTCCCTTCCAGTGCCCCTTCCCTCCTGGGGATTGAGGGGTGTTATGGCCACATTAGGTTTTCATGCAGTAATTCTTTTCTAAATAAGAAATTTCCAGGTTTGGAGCTTGTGAGTTCACCCGCCTTTGATTGGCCTATTCAAATGTAAACACTCCCTGTGGGTACTTCATTAGTTCATGAATATTTATAGCACATTGCAAAGCCCACCAAGCCCAAAGTGCCAGAATTTTTCAGGGACCATTTTGATTTCACTAAATAGTTCTTGTCAAAGATGAGCTTAGTGTTAATATACTTGTCTCCACATAGTTCATATATGAGTAAGTTTACATGCCATAAGTCAGCCTGTGAAATTTTCTACACTTTTTCCTGTACATAAGCAGGAAACAATGTATTCACAACATCCCTTATACATTCTGTGTGACAACATTCCTTAAATTTCTGGAGCAATTGAATCACAATTACGGGTTTGTTTTTTCAGATGCTTGAGTAATATTATTGATGAAAATACAGAATTAATTGGCAAAGATAGTACAGCACTTCAGTGATGGATATTACATTTAAATACACATTTTAATCTTGAAAAGAAATTCAGACTTAATGAATAATAAAGTGGTAAAGAAATGAAAAGTAAATATACTGTCCTGTGTGAAACTCAATAAGTATCTATTCAAAAATAAGCAAAAATTTATATTCCTTCTCTTTCTAGGGCATAGAATCATACCCAAAAGCGTGTGTGCTTGAATAGGCATCCCTATTTTGCCTACTTCTTCCTGTTTATATGCTTGTATGGCAGGATTCTTTTTGTAAAATAGAAGTGCCTATTAAAAAATTACCC
This sequence comes from Poecile atricapillus, assembly GCF_030490865.1. NCBI lineage: Eukaryota > Metazoa > Chordata > Aves > Passeriformes > Paridae > Poecile > Poecile atricapillus. The sequence goes on along the minus strand of NC_081250.1, from coordinate 107,742,483 downwards.
ATGCATCTCTTCTCCAAATTGACTCGTATGGTCTATATTAAATAGATTCTGCAGAATCAGATCATATAGTACAGTCTGTAACCTTTATGACTAAAAATCCTTATGACATGCAAAAATGTTAAATGAAATTCATGGTTTCCAGTCTGAAAGCAGAAAATGTTGTCTCTGAAATGCGTCAGTGATGTTACATGTCAACATTAAAATCATAATTTCTGAGGTCTTTTAGCAAATAGAACAGTGAGTTGTGTGAGATTTCAGCCTGAAGAAGCAAATCAAAAGTTGCTGCAGAAAGAAAAAGGCACAGAAAGGCAGAAGAAGAAGGGAACAAAAAGCAGAGGAGTAGAAGAGAAGCAGAAAGGAGATTATGGGACAAAGAAAAAAACAAGATTGAAATAATAGTGCTTGGGAAGGCAAACATTTTTTCTTCTGAGTGATGCTGGTAATAATGATAAGGCACTTGTAAAAATAAATCATGGTAATAATAAGGGGAAGTTCAGTTATTACATAAAGGCCAATTTCTACCCTCAGTCCTTATAGAAACCTCAGCGAACATCAGAGAGTCCTGTCATAGACCGAGGGCAGGGAAAGCAGTAAATGTATTCCCTGACCCACAGATAATCATTAGAAATGGAATTCTGCCCTTTGCAGAAAATGAGGTTTTATCATCTGTGCCCTGAATGTTTCAGCCTACACCTTGCCATTAGTCAGATCAGTTGGCACATACACCTGGAGTAAGCAGAAGAAATAAGCACTCTGTTTGCGTATGAATAATTTCCCTGGTAGATCAGTTCAGTTCTCTTAATTGTCCATCCATTAATTTCTTGCTAATGTAGATGATATCGATGACTGATTTTCTGTGCTAAACAGGAAGCACCAAGTCTTCATTCTAGAACACATTCCTTCCTACAACTGCCCTGCTGTTAGCTACCAGTAGCTGCCATTATATTATCTTTCATCTGGCCCAGAGCTGACAACAGATGGCCATCTCCGGGACTGCCATCAGTGTGACTTTATGAAGCATCCAGCTATGGTGTATTGAGGAGCTTCATGGCCAGTTCTGCAAATCTGATTTCCCTTCCCCCTACCCTGCTGCTGGCCCCCCTCACTCCATCTCCATGAATAAGCTCCTTATTCCTGGCTCCACTCTCCAGTGGTCCTGTCATTTCCCAATGAGTGGTGGCACATGGTTATCACTGGAAGACTGCAGCTCAAGGTCTGCCCCCACTTCCCTCCACAGCACTGGCAGAAAATTGTTGCTGCTCCCAGCATCCTCACTCCTCCATGTTTTCAGTTTAGGTGCAGGGGTTTGGTAGCAGCAAAATTGCTACCTTTTAGGATCTGTAGTGCAAACCCTACCTTCTTCCACTGCAGAGCACCTCCTCAAGCTTCAGAGATTTTATTTTCTTTAAGTTCCACAAGACATGCTACTGAACTAGCATTGAGTATATTAAGTGTGAAAGGAGCTGAAATATTGATCAGAGACCTAAAGTGGAGAAAAGTGTAAAATTCACAAGCATCCTGATTCCATTGACATGTTAGATCACTTGGAAAAGCTCTTTCAGCTGTGTGGCTGCTGTGCATTTTGGAGAAAGATATATTGTTTGCTCTTGACAGAGTTTTCTAAAGCAAGGTACCTCCAGAGTCAACCCATATTTTACAAGAAATTCACATTTGTGTCCTTTATTGTGATATTTGCAGCAAGTCTACACCTAGTGAGAGTCTCTGCCCTCAAGCTATAAAGGAGTAAGGCTCCATTGTTGGAGAGAGAGCAGCCGCCTGTGAAAGGCTGAGATGTGGTAGGCAAGATGAATACTGCTTAAAAGCGATGCTTGCCATGCTGTCATTTAGAACAGGAACACTGCGGATTTAAACGAAAGTGAAAGGCATGGTAAATGAATCCTTTAAAACTGGTCAAATTTTCAGCTGCCAAAAATAACAAGTTTTCTCCATTGATAGGTTCATTGAGTAGGAGGAAAGTTGGGAGGGGATGAATTCCCCTAGGGAGGAGGTGCAGATAGTTTGGGAAAACAAGGTGTGGTCAGTGATTCATAAAGAGACACTCCAGTAAACAGCAAACTTGGCTCAAAAGTGGTGTCTTTTTTTTTTTTTTTTTTTTTGGCCTTTTGCTTTTTTCTTTTTCTTTTTTTGTTTTTTTTTGTTTTTTTTTTTTTTTGTTTTGGCCTTTCATTTTTCTGTGCAGTCGGGGGCAGGGTAAGAGCATCATTGGGGCACTCCATTCTGAACATGAGTGAAAAAGACTCTGGTGCAGAGTGGCTACACAGCTGGAAGTGTATGTTGCAAGAAATGTGTATGTCCCCCAACAAGAAAGGAACAGTTTCTAGGTTTAGCATTTCTACCTGTTATTGGAGTCAGTTTCACCATGTTTTGATCAAACCAAGGCACAAACATTTTGGATGGGAAAAGAGTGGAATTTTGCAGGCACTCGTGATTTATTTTTTTCTTAAGTAGAGTTTCCTTTGTGTTCAAAGCTGAAATTGAGTGTCCTCCACCCTGTTAACAAAGGAAGAGAGAAAGAGATGATTCAGTTCTCATGAACCAATACTGCTGAGTTACACACATTTCTACGTGCAGCTTTAGTTGTTTTTCTGTGTTGTTATAGTCTCATTTTGCGGGAGAGTCGCTAGGCACAGTCACGGATCATGGGTGTGTAAGTTTGCTTGGGGATACGCTGTGTCAGTGAATACTCTGCCTCCCCCCATATTTCCTGTGTGTAGATGTGTGCTGTGTAAGATAAAGAACGTGTGATATTGTTAAATATTAGTGGTGCATTTTGCTTGGCTTTGCATTTGTAAAGGTGAAAGGTGATTGTGCAGGAAAATGGAACAGTATATTTGCTGTGAGACAGGCACTAAGAACTCACTCCCATGCTCAGTTATAATTCATGACTGTACTGGTGGGAAGCCCTTATCCCTCTGTGGAGTTAATGCATCTCTACTGTAACCTGCTGAGAGCACCCTGTGTCCCCTCCCACCATCTGTGCATTCACTTGCGTGCTTTCTCTCTCCCCCTTTACTGTGAGATCTCTTGGTGTTAAAACTGTCACACTACTAGTGCCTGGTAAAGGTGGCTTTATGATGTGCATTAATGCTGAATTGTCAGTTAAGGGTGAGGAGGCAGGTAAAGGATATGTTACCATTTGTTTTAAGCTCTTGTTAGAAAATGCTGGGGAGCAAATAGACAGAAAGGTAGATTTGTTACTTCAGACAGCAAACAGCTTTGAACAGTACGGAGACATTGTCACAGCTCAGGGTTAGAGCTGTTGATGGCAAATGCATCTTTCTTCCCAACCTAGGCATATTTTAACAGTTTCTTGGTAGAGTGGATCTCTGTCTCTCCATGTCAAGATCTGAACCAATGGCACTGTAAATTGAATAATATTTATTTACCCATCAGCTGAATTTCATTTTCTCCAAGTTGATCTGCTCTTTTAGCTGAAAAGCTCTCTTGCAGGCTGCAAGTTGCTTCTTTGCTACCTGAGACTTGAAATTAATGTGACCTAGCTATAAGCTAGTACAGTCTTAACTAAACAGGTAGTGTATTTTTTGAAGTGAAAATTTTTTATTATTATTATTGCTGTAAGGCACTGTCAGAAGACTGGTGAGACTGTCTAGCTTCGAAAGAATTGCACTCAGCTCACAGAGATTTAGATGATGCTTTATCAACCTGGCACTTTACCACAACATTAAACTCAGAATATGGTTAAAAGACCATGTACTCGACTGTCACAGCAATATTAATTTGCAGTGTTTCACTGGATGTAATCTCATGTAGTCTGTTGTTTGTATTCCTTTAAAATTTATAAATCAAATCCAGACCTGGAATACCAGTGTATGAACTTAACAGATGTGCTGCCATAAGGGACCTGCTAGGTTATAAACTGCAGAAATGATCTTTTTCTATTTCAGACTTCTAGCTTATTCCAAGGAGATTTAGTAATCAGAGAAGTAAGGTGGAAGGTCACGCGCTAGGACAGTAGCACCCACCCAGCACTTGACGTTGGGTGTAATTGTCAGGAAATCCACCTCTAATCATTTTATTATTCAGTTGTAGCATCCACCAAGGCTCCTGAGCAAAAGTAGGGCAAGAATGACTTCAGTAGCTCTGTGTCCAGGTTTTCTTAGGTGAAAGATCACTTTGAGATGACACAGCTGAGTAGTCAGGCTGAAATCCTAGTTGGTACTTTATTAATTTTGCACCAAGATAAATCTTGAAATTCTGACAAACTCCATGACAGGTGAAATTCCTTCTTGCAGAATCTGCTCAGCAAGAGGCTGCTCATTTCGTTCTGTTCAGAGGCAGGCAACAGGAGGGCAGCTTTATAATCAGCCCTCAAAGGAGCCCTGGCCGCCCCAGAGCCTTGGACTGATTGAATAACTCCTGGGCCTCTTCCCCTAGGCCTCCATCAGCAGGGGTCCTGTGGAAAGCAATCTCCCGCAGACTGGCACTGAAGTGAGCTTTAAACTACTATTTTCTGCTCTCCAGAGGAGCCTGGAGTACTAAAAGATAGATGGACTGCAGATATTTTATGAGAAACTGTCAGAAGAAGAGCAGAGTAAATGTTTTTTTCCCTCCTTCGAGTCACACGCTGCATCACTGTAGAATTTTTCCCAGAATCTTTTACACTGAAAGTTTGAAATTAATTGGTTGCTAACCTTAATTTTCCCCCTCCCTCTTATTTTTCTTATTTCCCCTTCCCTCTTTTTCTTCTTCTCTTTTTTTTTCCCCCTTAAATATTCACTCGGAGGCCCTTTGCTTAACCACAGTTGCAGAAAATCAGTACCATTTGCACTGAAATATTTATAATGACAGAATGAAAAATTGGATTCATTTTCTGGCCTGTAGCCGAACAGTCTGCAACTTTGCACAGCATTGTTTAGCATCTCTCATTCCTTCCTTTCATTGGGGTCCTTTTCAGACTCTCTCTCTCTCACACAGACACACACACACACACACACACACACACACACGCTGCCCATGCTTCAGAGGAATGTTTAGCAAAACACAGAGCCATTTTTAATCTCAGCCTTGACAACACAACTTGTCTCTAACCTTGCCACCATTTGGGGAGAGGGAAGCAAAGGGGGAGGTCCCCAGGAAGTGTGTAGAATTCCCCTTACAGGAGAGATTATGGAGGGTGACATGCAGTAATCTGTCCTCTACACTGAAGCAGTGTATGGCTAGAATTCTGCAAGTTGCTTTGGTGTGTTGCAGGTTAGGCAGGGTAGACTCAGTACCAGGCTGGATAGCAGGATCTTTCCAGAAAACCCTGTTCTCCCACCAGTTCCCTCCCATGGCCTTGAGAAACTCATTTGCCCACGAAGGAAGAGGTTGTCAAAAGCTCCCTTTTATGCCTGAACAGAGACTGTAAAAATGCCCTGTGCTTCTTTGCACCTCCAGAAAACAGAAGATGCTGGAACTGTACATATTTACTTCCCTTGAAGCAATGGTGTGAAGGTGAAGTGGTTGATGTTTGCAAAGAGCTTTGAAAATGAAAGTGCAGATCCTCAGGCTCCAATTTGCATCCCCTGCCAGTATAAAAGGTACCTTAGTCAGACAGCCAAGGATTCCCTCAGTACGCAGCAAATCCTGTTTATTTTGCAAGCTGGTTCTGTATCACTCCCTTTTGGTCCTCACAGGCATGTCTCAGACTCCAATGAATTCCAGGAATTTTTAATTGGTATAACAATCCCATGGGGCTATTATGAGCTGGCATAAGTTTGGGCAGTGTTAGGAATGCTTTAACATGCGCTGAGGACTATGGTAGCCCATGATTTGAACGTTTAGGCCTCATGGATTTACAATATGCAGTGAACATGTAGGAATTAATCTGAAAATGCACACAATTTAGCAGAGAATTGTAAGTCTCTACAGATGTCAGACTCTTGTGCAGAGCTTAATAGGGAAATATATCTGTGAAAAGAGGTATTTCAAAAACCCTTAGAAATTACTCTCCAGTGAGTTTGTAGATTGCCTTGACAATGCATTTGTTTCTGGAAAAACAAGCCCTGTGGCCAAAATCTTAATTCCTAATGCCTAAAAAGAGGCTTCTTGAGACAATACTGAGTCCCCCAAGGAAGTGGGTTGGATGCAGGGGTGGATTCTGGAAGTTGCTGAGAATTTCCTGAAAATGCAGGTGACAGAAATTGCCTGTCAAGGTCCAAAAATGTTGTCTTGCTAACTTCACCCATATCAAATTTATGACATAGCTCTATTGCTGACAGCAGGTGTCTGTGTATCGTACTAAATTCTGATCTTTCAATTCCACATCACTCATCTAAGCACAAACTTTTTATTTCTTTGCTTTCTTCTGTAAAAGCTTTTTGATGCTGGCTCCCCCTCAATTCTCTTAGGTGCACAGCCTGAGCAGGTGTGCCTAGAAGCAGTAGCAAGGGGTGGACATCTGCTGTAGGTGCCAGTACAGCTCAGCATCCCGTGGTTCGTGAGCAACACATAGTTCTCATCATTCAAAGCTTCTTATGAACTTGCAGATTTGTCTTTTTATCATGTTTCCCGAGATACTTCGACAGGTCAGCCTGAAGTGATGAGCATCCAGACACAAACTGCGTCGTGTGTTAGAAATTTTTCCTGCAGTTGTTTTACTTTAGTATTGCTTTGATTTGATAAGGAACTTCATACAAAGTGATGTGGTTTTAGGATATAACAAAAAAACAAAAAAAACAAAAAAAAAAAAAAAAAAAAAAAAAGAAACCAAAAAAAAAAATCCAATATGCAGGTATTACAGAGATTTCTCTAATTTCCTGCTTAGCCCTTATTATTGCTTTCTAATTTTCTCTTTTCTTCATGTATATAAATGAAGAACAGTATAATTTTTGTAACTTTTATCAGTTACTGATCAACACTAATAGAGATGAGAAAGAATGTGAGCTTTAATTGCAAATATTAACTATGTTTTTAAACTGACAATTTGAAAGCAAATTGCCCTATTTAATCACGCTTTAAGGGAGGTCACAGACCCAGAGTTGGCTCTTTCAACTCCAGAAGTATTTCTTTTTTTGAGCTAACCAGGAAAAAATATACAGGTGTAATATGCTTTAGGATGCTAAAAAGATTTGTGGGGACAAATAGACTACAGACCACAGTGAAGTGACAGTACAAATGTAATGGAATGGTGCAGAATTCTTACTGAACATCAGGGACTGTAAGAGTAGCCCACAAACAAATGTTTTATCTCGCTGTTGAAGACAGTACCTTTCTAAGAAAGCTGTTTTCTCTGTGGGCCTGAACTGCTGTGTGGGTTTTTGTTTGGAGTGCCAGTCTGTTTACTAAAGTTATTACTTTATAAATTTTGCCATGGTAAAGTAACTGTGAGAGCTTTAAATTAGAATAAGTGCCACTTCTGTGTGGCAGGTTCCTTTGAGGGCTTATTAGAAAGCAGGCCTCCTGTTGCCTGCCCCTTTATGCATGGCCCTATTGCTATGGTACTTGTTTACAGCTAACTTTTGAATTTATACAAGTGTGCACTGTGGTATGATGAATTGACCCCTCCAATTGAAAAGATTTTGCTTTTTTTTTTTTTTCCTGGGTTCAAGCTAATACTTTACTTTAAAGGGTTATTTTATTAGGTGGGTTTCATTTTGATGAATTAAAATTAACTTGGAGTAGCAAATTGCATAAGATCGTGAGTGTTATAGATTAGCTTCACCATAGCTACAGCACATCTTTTTGTAAAGAAACGAAAGTTCTCTGTTTCAGATACCTTGGCACTAAATGTAGACAGCAAATGAGTGTTGTCTCCAGTTATTTTCCTCATAAATGTGATTCTTTTCACTCAATGTGAAGATTGCCACACTAAAAACAACCCTAATGGGCAACGAGGGATGAAAGCAGCAGCTGCAGGAGGCTGGATTCCCTCGCAGGAGATAGCCAAGGAGACAGGAGTGCTCAGCATCACAAGCCAAAGCCAGAGATGAGGGGTGGGAGCATTTCTTTGACTGTCAGTACAGGGTCAAGGCAGGACCTAATGACACGTCTGACTTGCAACGTGTCACTGGCCAGCTGTCTGACAGGAAACAGAATGACCAACCTCAGAGAATGGCATTTGGTAGGAGGATACGTCATCTCTCCTAGGGAGGAAGGAAAAATGCATAAAAGGATGCTTCTTTGTGTGGTACTTCTTGTTTGGGGGAGGAGTATTAAATTGTAGGAATTGGACTTCACTGCCTTCCCCATTTTTTAAGGTTCTGTAAACAGGAGAAAGTGAGAGTAAAATTCCTCCCATTTAGCTGTGGTCACATTTCACACAAATGCAATTGAAAAAACCAAACCAGAAAACAGAAGACAATAGAGAATCCAAACTGCATTTTACAACCAACAACCACAATGACAAACATGAAATTTTCTTGTGCTGGTACCACATGTTAGTAAATGCTCCAGATTTATTGATTTACAGTGTGTGTCCTCACAAAATTTAGAGAATGACTTTGTTATAAAGGGCAAAATAGCATTCTGATCTCTCTAAAAGTCACCTTTAAAACAAGGAGTTTCTTGCATTTAAAAGGGAGAAACTCAGATGAGGTTGCTCTGAGAACAAAACATTTCAACATAGGGTTCGTAACCGTCTAACTAATCACCAGATATGAAGGGATAAAAATTGTCCTTAGTTTCTTTTCCAAGCAGTAGATTTCTAATTCACACACACACCAAGCCTGCCACATAAACACTGTCCCAGTTCCTGCTATTCCTTGTTTGAAGAGCTGTAGGAATAAGGACTGTAAGATGTCCAAGATGGGCTGGCACAGTAACCGGTTGTGAAGGAAGTCAGAGCGCAAAATCCATGGGGGCCTTTGCTTATCAGCTCAGAAATCCTTGGCTGTTACCATCAAATCTGCTCAATCTGGCTTTCCTTGCAAACTGTCTTGAAGGAAAAAGATGCACCAATGTGCAACAGAGTTTGGATCTTTTAGAACTGGAGGAGAGCTAGCAGAGCACCATAGCTTTTCTTTTTCTATTCTACACAGTCTAAAATTGACATAGCATGGACAAGGGGACACATTTCCATTTACATTCCTGATTTCAGGATCCAACATACGCTCCCATCCACTTCTGCATTATCTTAACTGGGTGTATGTATGTATGCTTACTGGATGGATAACTTCCATATATGATTTCCACATGTGAAAGGAGAGTTTTCCAGTTTTAAAACTGGGCTTGTTCAGGGTTTGCTTTCACCTGAGCAAAAATGTTGTTAGCCACTGTGAGCTAATCTTGGGCTGATCCACAACCTCCAGTGTGCCAGGTGCTGTTGTACAAGGCCCCACACACCAGCTGGCAGTGTGTGGAGAATCCAGATTCCAGGCTGTCCCCATGTCACCTGGTAAGCACAATACCCAGTGTTATGTCAGGAAGGTAGGGAGGTGAACTCAGCGATTCATACAAGTGTGGGATATGTCTGTCTGTATAATAGGAGTGCAGACAAGTTACAGCACTTTTCTTTCAGGCTGTATCAAGAAACTTGTAATTTCACTTGTAATTTTGTTCAAAGAGATTCTTGTACATGCACCTGTGGAAAACTGGAAAGTATCATTGTTTTAAAGGTTGCCCTTTGCATATAAATCACAGCTCTGTGTGCTTCCCCATTTTAATTGGGTGACCTTTTGAATCCTATGGACAGGAGCTTGAATTCTGGATTCAATTCTGCAGCTTGGTTGAAGATTTGAAATCAATTCATGTTTTAGCAATTACTCTGCTTAAAAGCAGAGAACCCAAAATGGAAACCTGAGAAGAAGAATTCCCCTTGGAAAGTTCCTTTTTTCAAAACATAGTAAACTTCATTGCAGACCAGATAGATATGCGTAAAATACAGATTCATTTGTCAGTTTAATCCATTAAAAGGATCAGGATTCATTGAGTATGAGAGAAAGAGGAGGAGTAAGGAACATGTAATGTTTCCAACAGGACATTTCTGTGCAATTATCAGTTTAAGCTTCCATTATTTGTCACTAATTACTGCACTGAGCTGTTAAATATTTAGTAGTAGTTTGTTTAATTGGGTTTGACCTATAAAGGAATCTGTGCATAGCACAGCTCCAGTTCCAGGAGCCAGTTCCTCACTCACAGCTAGGCAAATTTGTATTCACATAAGATGATCACATGTTGTCAGACAAAGGGGTTTGTTTTTGTTGTTTAGGTTTGTTACCTCTCTCTCCCCCACAGATTTATTTGTCTTTAAGGTATCTGAAATCAGAGCACAAAGTAGAAATGCTGCCTGTGGATGTAAAAAGGGAGGTCGGTCAGACTTAAACTTGTTTACAGATGTTGTAGCTTAGAAAGCACCAGCATGATAAATTAAACATAACAAAGAAAAAAATTAAAGCAGAGCAACAACTAGCCCATGAACACGTGTCTTGTAAAACACTAACTTCATCCCTGAATATCTTATTAGGCAGTATTGCCTATCAAGGTTTGTTGTCCCCTGTTACTCTTGTACAATAGCTGCAGACAAATCTGTATTTGTTCAACTTTGGGTTCTGCTTGCTGTATCTGACAGGGTGAAGAGACTTCTGGTTGTGGCCTCTGCAGAGGGTGTGCAGGAATCAATCAGTATACGAGCAATATTCACTTTGTTTTAAACCTTAAAGGCCTGACTCTGTTCTTGCTTGTTCCTGTCTTGAAACTCCCTTGATTTCAGTGGAGCTTTTCTTAATTTATACCAGGGTAACCATAACCATATTCTAAAGTAATAAGACTTTTGATATATTTCTCAGAAGTGCCTCCTTCTGCCTTTTTTGTTTAAGCTTTTATTCCCACTTGATGAACAATTTTCTTATTGGGGAAGAATGCTTGTGTATTAATTTCAAACATTTGCAGTATCACAAAGGCCTTGTTTTTCTACAGACAAGACTTAGACCTGGATCCTGATTATCATTACAGCCCCTTTGCCATATAAAAGAACAGAGGGGTTTCCCCAGTTTTGAAGAATTGTTGTGAACATGCCCTGACCATTGCCCTCTCTCCCCATCATTTACTCTTTTATGGGGTAATGCAGACACCTTTCCTGGGCAGCCAGGCACCCCTGGTCTGAAATGAAAGACATTGTTGCAAGTTTCACTGCGTTTCAATGAGCAGCAGACAAGGTGAGGCAGGCTTAGGGGAGGCGATTGCCTGGCACCATAGGTTAAAACAGCCTTTGCGCTACTCTGATTTATGTCAGAGGCTTAGCTGGGAGCCCCCTGCCAACGCTCATAATGAGGAAGGTGCAAGGATGGTGAACAGGCATGGTGTTTGTGTCTGTTCTCTTCCAGTGACAATGATGAAAATCTTATTTCCTGTACACAGGAATATATGTCATTCTTTTCCAAACAACAAACCTGTGATATATGTACTCGCATATAGTAATGAATCCAAAAGGAATCATTGACATTTTACTAGTGACTTACTGGAAGTCTCTGAAGAAAAATAGGTATCAGGGGGTTTGGTTTGGTTTGGTTTGGGTTTGGTTTTAATTTTCAGTTTGCATCCCTGAGAACATGCTCTTCAATTTGAGATTTTTTTACTGGTAGTTTTTCTCTGGCCCAGCTGGAAATGCTGAGTGGAAAAACCAGAACACTGAGAGTTTTACAGAAATATGATAAAGAATAAAATCTGATTAGCAGTCATGCTATTTCAGAAACATTAACATAATATCAAATCACATAGCTTAGGTGAATTAATTTATATGAATGACTGCAATTCAGTGTAGACTCTCCTAAATTATCATTGTCAACAGTGGTCAGTCATGTCCTAAGATGACCACTTAACTGGCAAACATGTCTGAGAACAGACCTGATTCTCAAAGGCTGGTAAACATCAACTCACCACACATAAATGGTATTTATGGGAACACAAATTCTCTTGGGATTTGGCCCCTTTCTTGTTGTGGAAATAGCTCTGGTTTAGTTCAGATCAATTTCCTTGGGAATCTGAAGTTTCAGAGACTGTATTTTGTCTGTGCTGATGAGCAAGCTTGGCCTGGATGAAACTCCATGCCTACTTTCGTGTATTTATAAATTCATTGCTACTCCTCCTGCTCTGCCAGCTGCACTACAGTACTGAAGATTCTGGTGGCAGGGACACATTGCCTGGACATTTTCTGTTCTCTCCAGAACTCCAAAGTCTACATTCAACCTCTTACTTCTCACCTATGAAAAACTATTAGATATAATCTCTTTTCTAGCTTCCTCATTCACTCAGCATAAGTGTGACCACTGAAATATGAATATATATTCATTTGTGTCAGAAACATTGTAATTTGAGGGGTGAAACACATCAAAAACATTTGTTAGTTCTGACATTTCAGATACAGTAATTTAAGTTAATTTCTTGTAGTTAGTGTTTTATGAAAGGAAGGGTGGGGTCTGAGAGGGGAAATAATCACCCATTCATTAATCAGCTTCAACTGAAGTTTCTCTTTTTTGTATTTCACATATGTGAAAAAGACAGAAATGTTTACAATCTGAATGTCCATAGGTGCTCTGTTAGTACAATTAAAGGCTGTAGAATCATAGAATGGATATGACCCTAACCTTCAATTAATTCATGTGGTGGAGTGCACTATAGAAGTCATTACCCTTAGTATGGAAACCCAAACCCCACCCATACTATTTTTTCACCTATACAGCAACCAAGCCTTAGAAATCCACATAACTAAATATTCTTAATTGCTTGCAGCAGCAGTGGAGGCAGTGTCATAATGTGTTGGGGCATTGAATGCAAGTTTACTGCTTTCAGATGCTTTGAAATGGCCCAGATATTCTACTGAAACCAGCTCCTCACTATGCAGATTTGGTTTCATGTCTGATTTGGGGTTGGCTGTGCCTTTTCCTCTCCTGGGATGAACATCAGGAAAAAAATACTAACCCTGAGGTCTGTGAAGCTGTGAAATAGTCTCCCAGGAGGAGCATTGGAAGCTCTAATTAAAATTGGACTGGGCAAAACACTTGAAATTACACTGTAGGCAATAATCCAACACTGGCAAGATGGGTGGAGAAAACGCCCTAATGGGTCTTTTCTGTCTTTCAATTCTATGAATTCTTGTTCTACTCCTTTATTATGCTATTTCACCTTTTTGTTTAATGGTGACATTGTGTCATCTAGAAAGCATTACAAGACACTATTGTGAGCTGACTGAGATGATGTTAAATGTCAAAAGAAAATGCAACAGTTTTTCTGCAGGTTCACAGTGATTCCATGGAGATAGGAAAAGAAAAACTGACTGTAAGCGAGGGACACAAGTGCAGTGGTTTTGATCTGTAAGACAGTGGCAAATGCATTGTATGCCTGCAATATGCATCTTTATCATTTTGACACTGCGTTTCATATTCTCTTCCTATGAAGAACAGCCACATTCCACCAAATCTAACACAGGTGTGGGAAAGTCATTTACTGTAACTGTGCAGATCGCTCAGATTGCTGGAGACATCTTCTATCCCAGTGTTTCACATATCCCCAAAGACCTGGACTAAATAATATGGTTTACATCTTAATTTATAGTTTGCATTTAATCTTAGTATTGTACAAATCTAAGTAATTCATCGATTCAATCCTTGAGTATAATCATATTACAGTTTACCAGGAAAGAATCCTTCAGCAATATAATGGGGCCTTGACAGGAAACTGTGCTGCAATATTGAAGCAGCACAAATCTGAAGAAACTGTGTGGAAAATAACCTTTTGTGCTACCTTTTTTATAGCTTAGTCTGAATAAGTTTCATTTATTTGGTTTCGGTATTACCACTTAATACTCCTCTTCCCTCCTCCCTCGCCTTTCCACATGGTATAATATTCCAGCAGTGTCCCATACAGAGCTTCCTGCATGAGAGGTCATGACAACCAGGATAAGTAATAAAGCATTGGACCAAAATTCTGGAAACCATGTTGAACCTGTGCTAGGTTTTGCTAGGCTTGCTTTTCCACAAGCCTTTCTTTCTTCCCCTTTGGTTCTGGAAAATCCAACATCCTCTTCTTAGCTGCAGACAGTTTGAAAAGTGTGGTTCAGGATAAGAAGTTGGAATAAAAAAGAAGGGAAGAGAAGCAGAAAATCTTGATTAGAAAGTATAATTTAATAGAACGTGTATTGAACCAAATGTATTGATTAATGTGGTAGATATAGTACTTATATTGATTCAAACTAGAGATTTAGTACTAAAAGCTGTAAGCCAAAAAGCTGTTGCAGATTGCTACAAAAGTCAGTTTAATGCTGTCCTTGAGAATGCCTTCACAAAGAAATTCTTCTAATGTTTGAGGAGTAGGTAGAATGCGGTATATGTCAGTTTGATCCCGGAGGGTTTTATTTTGTACTCTAATAGCTGTTACGAGCCTACATTATATCCAAGGAGTAATTTTCCTTAGGGGTGCCCAGCTCGCTTTGTGTCAATATTCTAGCATTTTAAGTCACGTACAGTATATGCTTCTGGGAACAGTGCAGGAGCCAGCCAGACTCATAATGGTCTGCATTCATTAATAAAGGCAGAAGCTTCTGTCCCTCCATTGCCCACTACAGGGATGCCTCCCTGGTCTTCAGGGACCCGTACAGACACATTTAAAGAAAGCTTTATTTTGAGTGGGCAGGAGATGAAATGCAGGACTTGCAGGCATTTCCTAAGTCAGCTATATGCCCGAGCACAGGGGTGACCTTAATGGGTCAAAGAAGAATGCAGGTCAAAAGACTTATTATCCAGCCTGTTGGAAACCAATTGCTTTTGTTAAAAAAAAAAGTAAATTGTAGCACTTTAAGGTTGATAGTAATGTAGAGTTCTGTTTTACAACCTGGAGCTGGATTGCTGTGCAGTGGGGTGCATTTTTATTTTTTTGAATGCAAAAAAATACAAGATGGTCTGTAATGTACACAGATAAAGGATTCCAGATAAGTGATAACATGTAGGGTACCATAATTACTTAATCAGTGATGATTGATTACTCATGTTTGTGTTCTTGAACTAAGGAAAAAATAACATGCTGCTGTGGTACTGTTACCATCTGTTGAAATAATGCACCTACATTTCATCTTTATACCTCTTCACGTGTATCCTCTTCGCACCGTTTGTCAGGTACAGCCATGTCTTGTTTCATCTGCTCATAAAACACAGAAGTCCCATTTAAATTGAATGCAACCGCAGTTCACATTAAGGATTCTAATGGGCTATAGAGTCTGTGGCTATCTGTGGGTATTTTTTTCTTCGTTAATTTTGATGCTGTGGGCGGGAACTTTTTGCTAGTTATTACTTCTCATGTGCCCTCTGAAACACAAAGACATGCACCAAACAACAAGTATTATCACTTCTTTTGTCTTGAGCCTTTATGCGAAGAAACCTTTTTGTATTTGTTTGCCAAGGAGATTTTTCCACACAGTATTGTCCTGAAATCCTTTGCATGTCTTCAAGTCTTTAACACTAACAACAGGGATATCTCAAAGCATTTTCATCCAGAAAAGTCGTGGCACATAATTTTATAGTAGGTCACATAACAGTTGGAATTCTGGATTCAGCTATCCAAAATAATTATTTCTAGGAATAGGGCAAATGCACTTCAAGGGTTTCTTTTGCTAGTGAAATATACTGAATTCAGGTTTTCCCAGGTAATACACCTGCTTTCCAGATAACACTGAGACATAGGAATTTGGGATGTAGGAGTTTTCCTGGTTTGTGTCAGTATGATAACAAATGCAGTGACACACACACCCCTCCTGCTTCCCTGTTCCTCCATTTTGTGCATGCAAAGCTTGAATTTGTATTTGCAAACTAGTGTCTCCTCATGAGATCCCAGCTCTTGGAAATTGGAACACAGCTGTTGCTGAAGTCCAGGAAAGATTATATTGAGAAAAAATATTTTCCCCTTTCTGTGGCTAAGCAGGAAATTGACATTTTTGCTTTGTAGGGAGACCACCAGATAATTAAACAGATGTGCTTATGCACAATCAGACTTGGGGGAGGCAAAGAAGGGGAGCATATGATGCCTCCTGTACTTCGCTAAATGACTTCTCTTTGGCAAGTGGAGGTACCAATTGCTCCAAACTCAGGCAAACTAGTTGAAGTTTCTGGAGGTAGCATGTTTCAGGCTTGTCTAGTGCATCTTTAGCGAAGGGCAGCGTGCTCTCCAAGGCACACGCGGGATCTCAAGTGTAATATTGTGCTCTCCCTGGGTATGCTGTGCTCCCATGGCCCTGCCGCGTCCCTGCCGGCGGGAGCTCCAAATTCCGCTTTCCCGCCTGCCTGATCTCCCACTGCCGAGGGGGCTGGAGCTCACTGCACACGAGGCAAAGAGACTATCAGAGCTGAGATCTGCTGTGTGGATAATAGAGGAGAATTTTTGCCCTAAATTTTTAAACACAACACCCCTCATAAAAACAACAACAGTTCATAACTGGGATTAATGTTTGCAATTTTCAGTCACTTAGACATGGGGTCTCCAATAGATGGCTTTTGGTAGTGTGGAATATAGCTCTCTGTGGGATTACAGAATTTTTCTCCTTTTCTTATCTCTCCCCTCCCATCCTTCGCCTGCTTGTCTTGTCAATGTTTTGTTCCTGAAGCGCTTCCACTTTGTATTTTTTTGTGACTTAGCCAAATAGGTATTTCTCCCTAGTCCCTCACATTTGGGGAGCTTTAATTACTTTGGAAACTGTGTTTTATTTTGACTGTTTACAACACATATTGTTGCCTTTTTAAGGCCTAAACTCTTCGAAGCATTTCCTCATGTTCCTATCCTGCACTGTATCATTCTTCTCTGCAACGCTTGTTTGGTTTTTTCCTATTATTTCTTCATTATCTCCAGAGAATCTCATTTTGCGCCAGGGCACAGGAGTCAGGGACACTGAGAGCTGGGGCAAATCAGTCCTTATGCTGTGTTTTATTTTGTCTCCTTCATATTTGGCATTTTTATCTTTAATCAAAAATGTCACTGCAAAGAGAGTTACAGCTGCAATTTTAACACACCTTTTGAATGCTTCATATGCAACTGTTCATCCAGCTTCATACTGATTATGCATTTTTCACTTAGTGAAAAGAAATAAAAAATGGGCATGACTGACATGCTTACTCTCAGTAGACTAGAAACAAAAGACCCCCCCCCCCCCCCAAATATCTGTCTGCAATGTAACAATTGGTATATTACTTCAACTGCTCAGAGGCAGAGAAGAAAATCAGAATTCAGGCTGCCACCCCATATTTAACTTGTCCTGTTGTTTCTAGGTACTGCAGGGTCTCCAATAAGCCTGTGGTGTTATGCTGTAAGTGCTGCAATAAATGGACACAACAGGATGACAAAAGGACTGACTGTCAGGCTTAACTCTTAATTTCCTTGCTTTTGTGCTTTAAAGTCAGAGCCCATTACCTGTGACCAGCCAACATTTTTGGCTGCATCTATTGTTACTGCTTTACAGTATTTTGAAATGATTTTATGGGAAGGATGAGGAACTAGATGAAGTCAAGTGGTGGAGCGTATTTTTTTAACACTCTTTGGCCTTGGACAGTCTGGAATTCCTGCCATCAGCATTAAATCATTTTGTATTCACATCTGGAAATTGCATCTTTGAGTGTCACTGGGTCATTTTCCTTTAATCTTGAGAATGGCACTACATTAAAAATTCCTCAGTCTTACTGTAAGATCCTTTCCTTGCCAAATGTCCCATGAACTATTATTTGTGTGCGTGCACAGTTTAGGGAGAGTGAAGGAGGATGGGAGAGAGGATTTTTAGGCTGGTCTGCAGTCACGCTGTATTTCACATTCATTTCACTGAGGCTGTTTCCATGTGTTCTTTCATGGGTGGCTCTGGAGGGTATGGTTCAGTAGATGTTCACTTTGTTGTAAATGATGACTGTCTTGTGGGAACAGGTTCATCCTAGAGTGTGTTAGTCCAAAGAGGTTTAAAGACAGATTAACTTAATAAAGTGGAGTGAAGGGTCTGGATGTGCTGGGAGCAAATCATGGGATGTGACACCCCTGCCCTCTGGGTCACTGGCCCAAATCTGGCCCCGATTACTAAGGGGAAAATTCATCACTAATCAGTGGCTGCCCTGTTGTCTGAGAAGTAGCAGTCACAGACATTTCCTAGTTATCTGTGGATCCAGTGTTCATTGTAGAAAACTTAAGATGTATTGGATTGGTCCCTTGCTTATTGGTAGATGCTTGTGAAGGATCTGAGCCAGTACAGGCAGCACAATAGCACCTTTCTGAAAGTGGTCAACCTGGTCTGAGGGGTGAGGAGGAAAGAGGGTGAAACTGGTGTTTCCTGTTTGATTTAGTGATTGCTTGTACAGGAAAGGAGAATTTAAGACTCCAAATGCCATGCTGTGTTACTACACATTCACCTGAGGAAAAACCCTTGTGGGTTTTGGCAACCAAAGGGCAGGCTCTGCCAGCCCCCCCTGCTTTCTCATAATTTTCTGATCTCTCTAGCAGAGTGGCTCTTACCAGACTATACTGTGCCATACCGTGTGGGAGAAATAGGTTTTACTGCAGGAGCGCTTTTGAAGCAGTGACACAGTCTAGGAAGCAGAGGGCAGTTAGTGTAAGACTTTTATGGCAAATGCACTTCTCATTTTTGCAATGCATAAATGTGAGCCATGTGTAAGCAGACACCAGGATCACTGACCTGGTCTGCAGTTTCACTGGGGCAGGTCAGCCCACCCCCTACCTGTAGGTAGTGTGTTGCCCTTCTTGTGGTACATGTAAAGGATACTGGTGTGAAACAGCTGGGGAGAGCTCCTCTCTTCCATAATGACGCTGTTTCTGGCTAGTTTAAACAAGGAGGGGTCAAAATACTCTTTTTTCCAGCCCATCATTTTACAAGATATGTTGGGAAAATTGTTTTTGTATCCTTCTTTCACACAGAAATGCCTGTCCTGTGACTAAGTTGTTTCTTTTGTTTTTGTTTCAGAATCATACGATGACCCAGCACAGCAGTTAGTGCAAGGCCCGTCTCTTCCAGAGAATTCTTTGTGGCACAAAAAGGGAACACATTTTACTCTTTGCACGAAACTTTCATTGTTAATGTATATTATTCAGAATCATTGTATTGTACCATAAAACTTGTATTATCGAAACTGTTGGATGTTCATGTGTTTGAACTTTTGAGCACCGGATAGACTTCCTGTATATAAAGTGTTGCACATGTATTATGTTGTCTGATACTAAAATGGTCTTATAAAGACAAGTGGACTTGGGCCCTATTCAGGAAAGATACAAATAATAATAATACTGTGTGAGGGGAAAAAAATAGCTTAAGAAAAAATGTCATTTTTAAGGAGGAGGGAGAAGGTAATAGCTATATTCCATTTCAGCTCTGTTTGGCCTCCCTTTCATTTAAACTTCAGTCTAGAAATCTCTTTTGGTATACAAACGAATGAATCTAAGACTATTTTTTATTGCTGAAGATTCTTGCAAAAAAAACGAAGAGACTCTTTCTCACAGAGCAGGAACCCACAGTTGAATAAGGCCCGTATATATATTTGTAAGCCTTGCGATATGACAGATAGCATTACCATATATGCAATAGTTGTTATGTAGTTTGTCAAAGAATTTTTTTTTCCTGGATACCATTTGAAGCTTTGAGTGTTCAAGACTTTCCTTAATGATTTCACACGGCCAAATTCTTGAATCAGTTGAACTAACCTGTATGTTACTGTTATTAATGTTTACTCTGCGGTCTGAACCTGGAGATTACTGGAATTGTTTTCCAAAAGGAAATAAATTCAGTTTACCATTATGTGTGAGTGTGCTTTGTGTCTTGTCTTTTTCCTCAGAAAGCAGCATTATTATTATTGCTGCTGTATTACCTAAAGAACCAGCAAGATCTGGAATCCCGTTGTATCAGGATCTGTATGCTGCTCAATAGGAATAGGTTGCTTTTCTCAAAGGTAGGTATTGAAATAAATGTAATAGCAGAAACAAATCTGCTGGCCCACTGCAAAGCAATGTGTGCTTGAGAGTGATAGTCACTGTTTGCTGGGTCTATTTGTTTATTTTATTTGTCTGTCTCAGCAATTTCATACTTACACACTTGTCATGTTGGTCGCCAGAGGAGTCACCACGCATCTACCGTGTATAATTATCGGTAAATTTAAATGAAATATCACATAGTGAGCTGGGTCTGGTACTGATGAGAAGGAGCAACCGCAGCTCTGGCCAGCAGTGCTGTTAAGCTCCCTCACCCTCTGCTCTGGCATGGGTAGCAGCATTGGAGGTGGTGCACACCACGGGGTGATGCTCACTGGCACCATGCCCTGGGGGAGCTCTCACAACAGCTCGAGCTTTGCTCAGGTCTGAACTGGCTCCTGACAGCCTCCAGTTTCAAGGAGAAGAAAAAAGGGGATAAAAACTGTCTTTGCCTACCGTTGTCCCCTGCTATTCCAGCTCACCTACAAAGAGGACCAAAACACATTCTCCAGATATTCTAGTATCTTATCTTATTGCTGGAATTCTAGTTTTATCCCATGAAAACCAGTGCTGCCGAAATACTGCCTTTAAGCAGCCACACATCACAACAAGTCCAAATGTCTAGAACTGCTCTCCTAGTGCTGTCAGGGTAGATATAAAGTGTGATTTCCAGTTTGCTGAATGTAACAAATTGACTCCTTACAGATGGAGGACAAAGAGAAAAGAAGTAGTCAGAAAGTGTCTGGCTACCAGATATTCCAAAAACAAACTTGTCATATTTAAAACTCCAGCTTTGAAAATATTGTGAAGATTTTGCTAAATACAAGGAAGAAATTCCCAGGTTTTGTATGAATATCTCATTTGTGCTGACAAAAGGATAAATGCAGGCATGAATACATAAGGCTTGAAAAATGCCAGTTCTATTTATAAGTCAGAAACCATTCCCATTCTTATTCTCATTAATATATTACTCATCTCAGCCAAATTGAATGTGATGATATGTTCTTTATTTTTGACAGATACCTTAAAGGATATAAGGCATTTCAGCCTTCATGTGTGAAAGTGTGACATATTGGTTAAGACTGAAAATAACATGTTTGTAGTAGAGTTCAAGTATATAAGAAATATTACACCCTACTGTTTTTGTAAATGCCAGAGTGCCACTGAGTTGAGACAGATGGTAGCAAGGAAAGATGCAATCTTATAATCAAAAGCTAAAATATGTCAAAAATATGTTAGCAAGCAAAACATAGTCTATTACTAGCGTCTCATGTCATGACAGCTTGCAAAACATGCAAAGATGTTGAATTTCTAGGTATGTAAATAAAGTAACAGTAAACACAAAAACAGCAAATGTGATGAAGACTTCATGCATCAATTGTCCCTTGAGGTCAGTGCAGGGGAATAGAGAGGTCTTGTGGCCATGGGTAGCCCCAGGTGGATTCTGAGAGCTGGCTGCTGGTATCAAGTGCTGGAATCCTCTTACCTTTTCTAAAGTAACAGGTTTCTCAGTGATACCTAAATAGCTGTTTAAATAGATTATGGAAGACATCTGAACTTCCCAATGAGAACTGAGTATTGCTTGGGGAATTACCACAGCATTTAGAAAAATCAACAGGAGAGGCAGATCATCTTGCCTGTTGGAAGAAGAGACACGGCACTCTGTGTGCATGTGTGCATTTCAGCTGTGGCGTGCCTTTCTCTGCCCTGGGTTAGCAAAAGCTAAGAGAAGCCACTCCTCATGCCCTTAGTGTAATGTAAAAGGATAAATCTGTTCAAGGGTTGTGTGGATAGATTGATGGACAAGGTATCTTTTTACCTCTGAGACCAGCTATATTCCCAAGATTTCAAGTGGACATGAGTTTCACTCTAAGTGATTGTTTAATAAAGCAATTAGTCCTTCTGCTTGTTTGGCAGAACTATGTTTAGGAAATGTCACTAAAAAGCAGATACAAATACAGAATTTATACTGCAGAAGTGAAGTGACCTACCCAGACAATATCTGAGTGCTGGATTCATGAGGAAATGCACCAATTCTTTATCTGAACAAAAGATAGTCCAGGAATAAGCATGTATTAAGCCTTTATGACATTAAGCTACCCAAACCCAGAATTTCTACCATCATACATGTGTTCATTGCCAGTTGCCTGTAAGTTAGGCTTTCCAATCCATTTTAGGTGGTTCAGTCCACATGAATGCTATAAGAATTTCTTTGGTTTACTCCAAGCCCAGTCCTCTCACTGCTTTTCCTGATTTCCAAGTCACTTTGCAAACCCCATAAAAAATGTTTCAAAAGCTCTGCTTAGGACACATTAATAGTTATCCTTCCTTCTTAATAGCAGGGAGAAAGCTGATGTTCTTTCCATGTCTCAGTGACTGGACTTTATTAGTAGTTCTGGCATGACCACTCACTTTGTTTCATTACCACTGTCCTCAACAACAGAAAAAGGGAGCCGTCCCTTCCTTACCAACATATGGCTTTTTCTATTTATAACAAGATTAACAATTCATTCACACCTTGATTGAATCCCACTTTATTGAGATGTCACAACAGATTCTCACAGCCTGCAAAAGGAAAGACTTACAAATGTTAATATTGTGACAACCAGGACACATAAAAGTAAATGAATTATAATTGGTGACAATTAAAAATAGCTCAGTGTGAAAACAGAATACTGTGCTGCTGTAGCAGCCCTGTCTAGGATGAGGCAATGTGAAGGACTCCATAGAATAAGACTGTCCATGAATTTAGAATTGTTACCATGATTCCTGCTTAATGTGTTCAGTCATACACTGATGCTCAGTTAATGCTCACACGCCCTTTACATCTATGTGGGCAATGTGCCATTGTCTTTAAAGTATTTGCTTCACTGCTCTATAGCAGCACAAAAATAAACAAGTTTAGGCCTATTCTACCAATTCCATTTAATACATTCACTTTCCCTCCCTATGTCACTTCCCTTATTGGTATGCAGAAGATTTGTTTAATTATTATTATTGTTGTTGCTGTTGCTATTAGTCGTAGTGAACTGTGAATGCTGCAGCAACAGAGTCCCCCAGGAGCTGGACAGTCCCCGGCCACCAACTCTTGTGTGCAGATCTTCTTCTCTGTGTGGCACACAAAAGCCTGACAAGGTCTCACTCATGTTTCAAGGCTCGTTCTCTTTTCAGAGCTATTTGTTATTGTCTCCGCCATCACAAGTTTAAAAAAGGAAAGTTAATTAAATATGGAACAAGACTGAGCAACATCTTTTAAACCATCATGTCATTAGAATTGGATCCCTCTGAGAGCTGCTTAAAAGGGTTTTGAGAACAATGACTGTTCAACCAGATATTTATGGGCATAGTTATGTAAACACACTCTTTATTGTCTATGTATATTTAATATAATTATCAGTTTTGTACTTGGACTCTCAGGAGACCCAACAAATCACAGTGTTGCTTTGAAAATGTCAGCAGAAAAGACAATTATGTTGCAAGCAAATATTCATAAATTATATTAAAAAGTCCTGTGAAAATGTACCCTGTGTTGCAGAACTGCTTTTGCACTAACAGAATCATCACTGCCTTTCTCTGATTTAAACTCTTGCCAGCAGCAAGGAAGTTGCTGGGAAAAAAACCTTTAACACTATGGTGTGTCATCTGTCTCTGACTAGAGGACAGTGTAAATTGTAGACAAATTCAGAGGGCTTATTCATTTTGTTAGTAACATGCTGGGATAGTTTTAGAGATTTCTAAATAAGGTTTCTTGAAATCATAGGTAAAAACTGTTTGCACAAGAGTGCCTAGGTCACTTGCTTTTACTTCTCTTCCGAGGTTATTCCTGACAACTTGCCATGTGTTGCTCATTATGTATTAGGAAAAAAAAAAGAGTGGAGAACTGGGACAGTGTTCAGTAAATTAAATGTGCCACACATGCTAAACCAATACGTGTGCTGGAGTTTGATAAACACCTAGTAAGTGCCTGCAAATCATCTCTACTGCAAGATATACAATCAGCATATCAACATCTTAATTAGCAGCTAATGACATTTGAATGGGAAGGTTAACGTTAAGCACACAAATGCAGTTTAGTAAAGGGTAAAATAAAATACATTGAGATAATTCATTGTCTATTTATTTTCAAGTATAAAACAGATGGTTTTTGTAGGAAGCAATCATCTATGTGAGTAATATCCCAATCCTTAGATTGGGATATTTTGGAATAGAAGCTCCAAAAGTAAAATGTCTTTTCTGGTTCATCCAGTCCACGTGTAGGACAAAGAGATGACGTAATTCTGCTTTTCTGCAGAAAAAGGCATTTCCTCTGTGCCATTATTTTTCTTATGAGCACACAACTAAATTTTAAGCTGGGTCAAGATGTTTTTTAGGCTGGTCAGTGATGCTTCTGTTGTTTATTATTTTCTAAGCATGAATTTTCCTCTGCAAACTTCTCTGGGATGGTGTAAAGCAAAACACATTTATGGTTGTTTCTGCTGTAGATGTCATACTTGCTTGGGCAGTGATCCTCCTGGATGCCCAAGCCAGAAAAAATGAGAATCACTGAGCTATTGGGAAAGAATCTGCTGCTATAGAAATGGCGCTGTTGACTTTGCCAGCAGCATGGATTCCTGCTGAGCAGCCTACCAAACCATTACTTTTGCATGGACCTCAGGGAGCAATGTAGAGTGCTTGCTTTAAGATTTAAAATGTAAAGTAGTTCCAACATACTTATCAGTCAAGGTCTTATGGCATACAGGCCACAGTGTCAGCTGTGTCCAACAAGTGAACCCTGGAATACTAGCTGTCTCCAACCAAATGATCTCCTCCTTGTTTGTCTGCTGGTTTAATTTTTGTGTCCATCCTAGACTCTTGTTTTCAGGCAACCCTCATCCCTGTCAGTGGGGCCTATGTTACACTTGTTTAGGATAGTGGTCAGAAGTTCAGTAACAAATTACACCGCTTTCTTTGCCGAGTCTCTTTGGCAAGATTGAATCATGTAGCCTCAAGACACAGCAACACCTCCACAAGGTGAATTATGTCCTTCTGCTTAAGTAATGGGCAGAGGATAAGTGGAAACAAAGCTGTCTTTGCAGACAATGAGACCAGAGTTCAACAGTAACTGAGATTCAAAAGGCATATTGAGATTTTTAATTCAGGGTAATGTCCACCTTTCAGAGTCTTTCATACTTTTTTTTTTTAGAAAACAATTATTAGATGTCGTTTTTTTTTTTTCTTGACTGCCATCATTTCTCTCATTACTCCTCATGTTTTAATTGTTTAATGATTTACACAGGATTATTTTGATTTTCTTAATTACATTTATGAACCCATATTTGATTTGGTGACTAGGTCATCATTCCTCATGAATTTAAGATTCATGTTGATTCGTTCATCCTTTGACATATTTCCAAACACCTTTGTTCTTTTGACTTAATTCAATATAATTAGTTTTCTGGCATAAAATGAAAGGCCATGATTTTGATTAGATGTTAGCTGCTTGATGGGTTATTTGTAAATGTTTAACCTTATTCACAGCTTTTCCTAATCAATATCTGGCTTATTTTACGTCTGTTTTCCTTCTCATAGTAGGATCTGCCCACAAAACCATCTCCAGAGTCTTTCAGACATTTTCTTCTCACTGAGGACTCTGTCTCCTTCAGAAACTCTTACTTCTCTTGCAACATATGGAGGATCAGATGGAGTTTTAGAGCTCCTCTCAACACTGCCTTGTTATTATTGTATGTGTTGCTTTGGTATTCATAGTCTGTGAAATCAGAAGAATAATGGCTTGCTCACTTTCATATTTGACAGCTTATGTTGTTTGAGGGGAAAGTCTGAATTTACTTTTGACTTACCATCAACTAAAGCCAATCAGTCTTTTACCCTATTTCTTTTTGACATTTAAATCCTAGGAGTCTCTCTTCTCTCAATGATAACATGTTTTCAGAATCTTTCAACACTTTCTTAATTGCTAAAATTTGCAAACAAGAGAAACACCCATGCCTAGCTGACTGCCAGCAGTTTCCTTGGTCAGGCTTTTTCAATCTGTTGTCTTCTAGTGTTTTTCTTCTCAGATTTTCAAGGCGAATGGAGAAGATTAGAGGGTTATCCAGAGGTTACATTCAACTGTTTGTTCATTAGATTCCTGGCTCACTTGGTTGTTCAAAGGAGTTCCTGAACATATGAATGATGTTGTTAAATTACACAATTTTTTTCATATACACGGTTTCTCTGGGCTGATTCCTGTCAGGCTGAGAAAGGCAGGAGCCAATTTGAAAACCTTCAAGGCCTTTGCTGAGGGAGACACTGCTAATTATCATTCTTTTCTGAATTTCCTTTTCTCATTTGCTTGCCTTGAACACAGGGATGGAGCAGAGCTTCGGAAGCCTGACAAATATCAATCAGCCTGCTCAGCAACTGAGCTCCACAACTCTGCTTACTTCACTTGTTAGATGCTACTAGATCTTTCTGTAGTATTTGAAGTTATTAAGCAAGAGCTTTTGTTAAAGATCAAAAATGCTGGTACTAGCCTGTCTGTGGCAACAGACAATTTTTCTTAGAATGAGACACAAGTGTCTTGGGTTTGGTATTGTATTCCTACACTACTTAAGTTGGTATGAGTTGGCCTAAAATTTTATCCAAGCAACATATTCTTTCTATGCTCTTTGTGGAATTTTTCTCAGTGTAAGTCATGAGCTGGTGGCACGCATTTCTTCTGCAGTATGGGTAAAACCCCACATGGAAAAAATTACATGATTTTGCATTATTATTTTTTTCTGTGTTCTGTCTTGGGGCCCTGAGCAACGTGATCTAGTGGGTGACATCCCTACCCATGACAGGGGGTTGAAACCAAATGGTCCTTAAGGTCCCTTCCAGCCCAGGGCTTTCTGTGATTCTGATTCTGGTTCTTCCTCTTTCATGCCTACTAGCTGAACACTTCTGATGGAAGCACGTTGTTTTAAGTTAACCACAAGAAGCTCCTTGGAAACTGGGGAAAAACAATGGAATTTGCTGCAAATATGGCAGTGACACCTGGGAAGAGCTCTACTCTGAGGCAGGCCTGGCAGTGCCAGTGGCCAGCAGCAGATGACAGGGAAAAAATGCAAGACTAGGGCAACGGAATAGTGACTTGTCTTTGATGTTGTTCCCTGGCCTCAAGTGGCTGCTACCCCAGCACTTCCTTAGCCTAAAGCGAGTCTTGAAATTTATAGCTTTAGGTGGCTTTTTCTCTTTATTTGTCTAATTAGCTTTTTGAACCTGTATAAATGTCCAACACACAGAAATATTGGCACAGGGAGTTTGATTTCTTAACTATCCATTGAATGAAAAAATGTTTCCTTTCCTTCGGTTGGAGTCTGTTTCATTTAATCCCATGACAGAAAATAATCAAGCTGCTTCTTACCTTTTTGAATTCTCCCTGTGACTCAGGGCCACTTTACAGACCTTTGCCACAACCTTTTCCTTTCACTGTGGTCTTCCTCACTGCTCATCTGAGCAACACAAACCATCCTTCCTACCAAATCCCCTGTCCCACCTGTGTGACACAGGAGCAAAGTGTGGCAGATCTTGCTTTGCCTCAGAAGGGATGGGATATCCTCAAGGCACGACATGTCACAATCCCATGCAGAGACACTACACAGGTCCCCAAAGCCATACAGCCAGGTTAACACTGCCTCTTGCAAGGGCTAATTAACTCAGGACTAATTAATAGCATCATAGCACACTGACACAGCCATCCAGAGCTTGCTCTCTGGCTGCTTGCTTGGGGATCTCCTCACGGCGTGGGTCTCAGCACAGATCCGTCCTCAGGACACTGCCTGCATGTAGCCCAGAAACTGGGGGGGGGGGGGGGCGTGACACTGCAGACTTGATTATCCACTCATTTACAGTAGTTTTAGCTCTGAGCATGTTTTCTGAAGTTGTTGAAGTTACAGTGGTATCTTACCTGTGAAATACAGGAGAAAAAATCAGGTACAAAAAGCTTGTGTATGTTTCCATGTGTATACAAATGTATGGATTGAAAAAAAAACAATAATATTAGAGTCTCAAATTCAATAGATCAGAAGATTTCTTTGCAACTGACTGTGCACAGGATAGAGATCTCTCACTTACATGCTTATGCACCTAAGTTTCCTCAGTGGGTATGTAAGGGGGACATCAACCTCAGTGTGAGCAGTAGCACAATGTTTTTCTTTACCCTGGGTGCTCAGCTGGAAGCTCTAGATGCTGGTTGCTGCACACTGTTCACACCTGCCACAACTGGCAGAAATACTAACTTCCCCCAGACCTGTTTTTGGTGCTGCTGCCCACAGGACCTGTGCAGCATACAGTCAGCACAAACAAAAGACACCTACACCCCGGGAGCTGAGGGAGGCGGCCTTAGCTGGGGACACAGGAAGGCATTGTCAACTCCCTTTTGACTCGTGAACCACTGAGTCTTTTTCGTTGATGGAACAGACCACATAAAGTGAATTTCAACTCACCGAAAATTCTTTTTTCTGCTTCATTTTGTATATCTCTAGAATCCATCTCTTGGCCCAACCAAACCCAGTCTCCCTGCTTGCTCACTGCCTGCTGTTTATTCTTGAGAGCTACAGTCTAGGACCAGTTTCCATCTTCCACAACCCCTATGTCTTTCCTAAGTAGCTTTTCTTTCTCTCAGTCATTCCCCGGGTGATTTGAAAGCAATGGCAAAATGTTCTCTTCAAGCTTTAACCAATATTTCTATTTCTTATCCCAAGCATTCCTCTCAGTATGAACATCCTGCTGGCCTTATTTTCATGCCCGAAGAGCAGGCACACATTGAAATAATTTGCCATTATGAGGCAGATATGTTTGCCCCTTGCAGTGGTTTGGGGTGCTGCAGGTGAACTTTGGGAACAACTGACACCTGGGTGCAGCCCAGTGCACCCCCAGGATGCTACATCCTACACTGAGATGTTATATATTTAAACAATTTGAAGTTAATTAAGAGTATTGGCTTGGAACTAAATCCAGAATCTCACACATCTGTGCTCCCTTCTCAGAAAACAGGCAGTTTAAAGAGTGCCTGAAGCTAAACACATTATTTTTTACCTTGCTAAAAAGTTGGATTTTTTTCTTCTCTTTTAACCTACATTGCGAGAAGCCTACGAACAGCTTTTTAAAATGCGGGGTGATTTCTTAGCTGATAATAAAAATTATTATTTCGTATGCAATTTAACTTCATCCTAACATCAGACTGCATAATTTAAAGTGAGTTTTCTTCATATACATAACATCATAACATTGCAAGACTCGGAGTCTCCAGCGTATTTAAATGCCTGTTGGTGAGGGTTTCCTTTAGATCCAAATCTCCAGCGTCCCACACATGCTACTTGAGCCTCATGATAGCTAAAACTAGTTTCAATGGAATCTTCTCCAGCAGGCAGGTTAGGTTTTGCTTACCCTGTTTTGAATCAGATATGCTATGATTTTTATGTCTGATATGAAAATGGCTTTGATCACACCTCTTCATGCCACTTTCACCTAAGCACTTTCAGATGTGGTGAGCCCCAAATGATTTGTTCAAAGGTCTTAAAGAAAGGAGAAAAATTGCAACATCGGATTTTCGCGCATTCAATTGTCAGCTCTGATTTGCAATTTACACTTTCCATCATACTCATTATGGACCACTTTATTTTTGCTTACAAAACTATGTGCTTTGTTCCAGAACAATAAAATATATGCAGTTTTTTTCTTAGCTTATAGAGGCTCAAGTGATAAAGCACAGCACTGAAAGCACATTGGTGAAAGAACAACATACTAAAAGGTTCAACACAAAAGATGGTACTTCTTCACCCTAAACATGGCTACACTGGGCAACTCTTTATGACAGAGCAGAAGCTAAAAGGCTGCATAGGTTAAAAAAAATATCATTAGGAAAATTCACCCAACAAAATGATCAAATTTTAAATATGAGAGTACTGGCTTGCTAAGGAGGGCCACAAGCTGGAAAAAGCCATTAGTCACATGTGGAACAGAGAGATGCATGAATCCTTCATCAAGTCAAACTACCACTGTTCTCACATCCTCCTGATCGCAGGAAAATGAAAGTATAGTTTCTAGATTTGAGCTGGAATAGTCAATTAAATTATCAGATGAAATTTAAAATAAAATAAAATATTAAGGATATGGTTGCCCATATGAAAGCAGGACAGCAGCAGCTACATGAAGGTGTTGGGTTCTGAACAGTAAAAGCAAACCCTCCAAAGTGCTTTTAATGTGGAGGAGCAAAGAATGACACCCCTGCACATCCCTGATGGTGACACAGAGATGGTAAGCAAGCAAGAAGCTGATAATGGTGAACTTGAAGGTGAGCAGGAGAAGTAGATGTGACTGAATTAACTGAGCTGTAAGCTCCATAAAAATAAACCAAAACAAACATATCACAGTGCAAACATCAACAGGGCTTAATTCAGGCTTCCCTATTTCTTCAAGTGGAAAAAACACTGCTGTAGGCCTGAATTTTGTCGGCACCCACACAATGGAGCTAAAGGAAATAACATTTGCTAGAGGCAGGAGGGAATTGGATGTGTTGGGAGACTGGAGGTGAAGAAGATGTGCAAAATGCCCCTTCTCTGACCCATCTGTGCCACGTGTCACACTAAAATTCCTCTCCCACCATGTCACACTAAGGGCACCTATGTCGCAGTGGTAGTGGAGGCTGAAATGGGCTGCTAAGAACAAATTCGGTTTCATGTTTTGCAGAGAATCTCTTTGGTATAGTTTCATGCTGGGTCTCACCTATACTTTAGAAACCAATGTTCACAGCATCTCTGAAGAACACTGATCACTTAACAGATCTCTGCAATGCTGCAAGCTGCTTTGGAATATGGAACAACAAATAATTACAATTAACACTGTATAAACATCTGTATAAACAGATCCATGCCATTCATTACCGATGGATCAGGCTATAGTCCATTTCAGGCTATTTTTCCTGAAAGGCTGAACTAGAAATAATGAAATCACTTGTTCTTTGGTTGAAACAAGACCGTTCTTGTCTCACCAAAGAGACTCCTCATCCTTCCCTCTAATGTGTGGCATTGATAAATACAGGGCAGAGAGAAGGCAGAAAAAAAACCATGAGGTTAGAATTCTCTGCAGTGCTCAGATTTTGGTAGCAGAATATCCATAATACCTGGGGAATGTTCGTGGTTGGTTGATGAATGCACAAGACAGGGCTTTCAGATATGGTTGTTGTACTAAAAGACTTTGACATCAGGAAAACAGCTACTTCTGCAGGTTCCTACCACCTTTAGTGGCTTGGACATGGCAGAGCTTCTTGTTCTGCAGCATCCAGGTCTGGGGTGAGTGAGGGTCACTCATGTAACAGGTACAGCAAAGTGGCACCCTGCAAAAAGAGGCTGTGTCAAACCAAAAGTAGTCCTTCCCTCATGGAAATTTGGAAGGCCCATGTGTGGACAAGGGACTCCTCCAGGCTGAGGTAGAAGTGGAAGTCACTACGTGTGCCCACTGAAGAGAGATGTACACCTACTTTTTCTGTGCCACATTTAGCAAAATAGCATATGGAACAGGATATTTCTATCCAGTTGCCATGATATGAAATAAAAACAAAACATTAAGAATCACTTTTGTGAGCTCATTTGCTTTCCTGAAGTTCACAGTGTTGTTTTTGTCTCTTCAGCTACTGGTGCGAACTAGTCCCTGTCACTAAGCACCTTGAATCCTTCAAGACACATGTGTTTTGGTGTATTCTAAAATTCAATCATCTGTGGAATTTGGTTTTGTCTAAAACATTTACATATAATAATTATAGCCAATGTTCTTTGCCAGTTTTAAATACTATATGATTTTGTGAACAGGGACGAATAGAAGACTACTTCATGATGGTCGATCTAGGCTGAAGCATCATTGATTTAGTGTAGAACACCTTCTCCAAACTTTTTAAGGCTGTGGATACAGAAAAGTAAAATAAAGTCAGAGGGTGACTGCCTTTTGTGCTTGTGTCAGTATCCCACCATCCACTGATAGGGACATATTCCTAAGAGCATGGAAATTGGCATCCCTTGAGCATGTGAAGCTGGGTATGTTTTCTCAGCTGCCTTTCTCAGTCAGGTGGTGTCACCTGTGTTCCTTTTTTTTTTTTTTTTGCTGCAGCTTCCACCTCTGTGCACCACAGTGAGGCAGGGGCTTCATGCCCTCCAAGGGTGGTGGAAGCTGCTTGTGTGACTCTTCATCAGCATGATGGAATAGTTCACGGGCTGGCCCCAAAGGCACATTTTGAAAGCAGGTGAGGAGCTGCTTGTGTTTGTCACTGTTTCTGTCATAGGCAGACTCCTTTGCAAAATTAATCACACAGGAGGGGAAAAGGAAAGTAATGGCTTACTGAATCTCCCACTATATATTAAAAATATAGAGCACAAGAGGGAACATCTTGCATATTCCTCCCCCAGGTTACAGGTTTAAAAGCAAAGCTCTCAGAGATGAAAAGATCTTGGCTCCTGCCCTCCCTTGTGCCAGTGGCTGCACAAGAAGTTGGAGAGGTGGCTTGGCCAGCAGGGCTGGGATTTCAGCATCCCTCTTGCAAGCATGCATCTCACTTACATTAGACACTTCTCAGGCTGGGAATCAGCACAGACCCAGTCTGGAAGCAGCAGATGTGAGCACTTAGGCACCCAGGCCCAGCATGGAGGAGCACACATGTGAGGATGCTGTGTCACATCAGCATTACAAGCCATGAGCCAGCAGCATGGCTGGTGTCCCCAGCACAGAGCTGGCTCCTGTCCTTAGTTTAGCAGCCTGCTAAACCTCACAGACCTCAGCTGGCATCCAGGTCTCCGTGGCTGCTCCCTGAAGGAGAGCACAAGTTTCTGGCTGAGTTTCTGTGCAGCTCAATTAATATTTCTAATTGCCATGGTCACTTTCCAAGGGGATTCAATGAAACAAGCTGAACCCCAAAACAAACCCTGCTAGACTTCTTTCAAGCAGCAGTGCCTTCTCCACAGGACACAGAGGTTGAGAGGCAGAGTTCACCGGGTACAAATAGTAATTCCTTAGTGTTGTTGACCTGACTACAGCTCCAGGAAAGAATGAGATCTAATGGCTCTAAAAATAACCTTTGAAAAGTCTCCTGGTATCTGTTAAGAAAGTACAGCAGAAAAGTAGTAGTCTGCTTCTCCAAAAATAAAATACAAACCAAGAAAGGTGTATTTGTTTTGTTTTTTCTCCATTATTTCTCTCTTAAATCTTCCTTTTCTTCTTTTATAGAGAATGAGCCTATGCTTACCAGAAATGTGTCATTCAGCAATATTTTCTAGTCTGTTGAATGACCTGTTCCTAAGAAGGTGGGAACAGATCCCATAGGGTCAATGTATACTATGTGACCAGAGGGATGGGTTAGCTTCTGGGCTAGGAAATCCAAACTCATTTTCAGGTAATGGTCAGGGCTTAACTAATTTTCTCTCTCAAACCCCTTAGTTTTGCTGTAAGAGGACTTGGATCACCAGGGGAGGAGGAGCTGTGACATCCTTCAGATGCCAGAACCTCAGCTGAATGATGGGAAGACCAGAGCTTGTAGCCAAGCTGATACCTCCTGTATTCACAGCCCTAGATAGCCCACACTGTCCTCAAAATCAACCCCTTCTTAACCAGGGTTTTTCTGTACATCTTCTCTACCCACTGTGATGGCAGTTTTGCTCTTTTTTTTTTGTTATTAGTTGTATGTCAAAAGACTTGTTGTCTTTTGAAAACATTTCAGGTCATGGACCGATATTTTTTAAAAGCACTTGTAGTGTCCCAGTATTGGAGGAATCCAACCTAAAGTAACATTAAAGGTACCTCAGAAGTGATACCCATCTGTTTTAAAGATGGGAGGCACTGCAACACTGCAGCAAATGCTTCTCTGTCAAAGGCTAAGTAGCCCAATGATGGCCATGTTAAAATTCCTGTGCTGATGACACCCTGAACACAGAAGGACATCAACAAATACTTGATTTTCCAACTGGCGTCACAGTAACATTTTCCATTTAGAAAGCTCCCCTCATATCCTTGTCCTGAATTTCTGTTTGTGGAAAGGAACCTGAATTGATCGGGTATTTGGTCTGTGTATTCAAATCACTCTGAAAATCTCCAGTTACCGTGGTCAGTGAGCTGTTTCACAATCCATGTATGGAAGGGGAAGACTCAGCTGACAGAGTGAACAGCTAGTACAGACAGGAGCAAGAGGAAAAGAAGAGGACATTGGACTTTCTGCCTCATCCTGTTTTCCAGCTGCAGGCTTCGTTGTCCCCTGTCTCTTACTGCCCATAGCCTGTGCCTAAGCAGCTCACCTATTTTCTGTCTGCAAACAGACAATGGAAACCAGTCAGAGAAACAGCCATAATCCCCGAATGACATTTTTTGTCACCTCTGTAACTTCTCTCTAGCATGACAGGTTGCTAGAGAGGGACATCTGTCAGTGTGAAGAAAAAAAATGGTGAGGGTCTCTCACTCTGGGCTTTGTGCAATTTCCTGGCTGGAGTCCCAAGGAGGCTGCAGCTCTCACAGCCCAGCCGCAGCCACACCATGTCTTGTCTCCCAGGTCAGATACACGTCGACAGTGCTTCCTATGCTTCTTTTGTTCCACACTCATTTCCTGACCTGCAACGCTGTGCTCCGTGGGGACGTTGCACATATCAAAAATGCAGGGTGGAAGTTGTCTAGAAATGGAGACAGGTTGTTTTTGGCAGGAGGCCCTTGAGCCAGAAACATTTTACCAGAAGAAATATGGTCAATATTTATGGAAAGTAGGATTCGACTTTCAATGGGGCTTATGTTCATAAGTCACTTAAGGCCCTTCTAAAAATCCCACTAATAATTCTTAAATTAAACAAGTCAGCATTTCCATGCGAGCTGAAGAACGAAGCGCTGTGTCCCACTTGTGAATCTGAGCTAAGCAACTGAAGAGCCAAAGAAATCTTCAGAGGCTTGGTATGATCACATGGAGCACTCGTACATTTTTTTATGTGACATGTATCACTCAAAGGAGCCTAAAGAGCCATCGCATTCCAGCAAGTACTGGAGAGACCTTGGCAAAATGTATTATCTGGCCTCTTGCACTCACAGTGTAAGATTTAATGACTGCTGATTCATAGTCAAGCCAGATTGCAATAATTTTCAGAAAATGTCCAAAGTGATAAAGGGTTCTTCCATTAGAAATATATCTTCACAAGACTTGATCCCCATCCCGGATGGTTCCTGTTTTCAACTGATGGTACAAAATAGCCCATTTGAGTAGTCTAATTTTCTTTGGGTGTTTTGCAGGATGTTACATCAAGCCCAGAGAATCCCAAGCCAAGCTAGTTCAAGCAAGTTACTAAAACAATCTTCCAGACCACCACAGACATACTCAAGATAGCAAAGGAGTCTGGGTACCGACTGCCTGGGGAGCAGCTCTGTTACAAAGGGCCTGGGGATCCTGGTGGACTAAAGTATGAATCTGCAACCCACTGTGGATTCCACTGACAATAAGGCAGGCATCCTTGGCTGTGCTCACAGGAGCAGAGGGAGGGTGTCAGTGGAAGTGTTTACTTCCCTCCACTTGGCACTTGTTGGACAACAACTGAAATACTGTTAACTCACTTTTGTACCCCCCCCCTCCCCGAGCTTAAGAAAGATATTGGACTGGAGTGAGATCAGTGGATGCCACCAGGACAGTCAGGGCTAGAGCACTTCTTGTGGAAGTGGGGCTGGTTCAGCCTGGGGATGAGATACCTTTGGGAGCATGTGATAGCTGCCTGCTAATGCCTTGACCAACTGCAATGATCCCATGATAGTCAAGAGCATTATCAGCTGCAATTGCATTATAAATGCCCCTGAAATCCCAACCTGGAGTCACCCACCCAAATATTAATTGGGTAAATTTCAGGAAAGCCGTCACTGGTTGCTGGTAGACCACTTAACCACAGAACTGCTCCTCTCTCATTAAAGAGTATCAACAGATGGAGAAAGTGATGGAAATTAATTTTTGCAATGACTGCAGTTGGTAAAATGACTGCAGTTGGTAAAACGACTTCTTAGACTCCACAAAGCACAGGTTCCTTTACAGTATGGGTTAAGGAGGCAGGAAGCAAAGCTTTCAAGGTTTCCCTCAGCTTTCAGACCACCTCCAGTGGCAAACTCAGTGCTCCTGTCCCACAAGCACATAAAGGAAGTGAACACAGAAGGTAGTGTAACAGGATCCAGTCTTCTGAAGAACATCCAAAAAACTTCCTCCAGCTCTTCTAATGACCAACGGTGGTCAAACACTTAAAATACCTGCCAGATGTTTCAGACAATGAAGAAAATGGGATAAAGTAGGGAGCTGATGGACATAAATCAGGATTTGTAGCTGTATAAGAGTGCTCTCCAGTGGTAACAGTACTCTTTCCCTTGTGAGTGATTCAGATCATGTATTGCTGAGGAAGAAAGAACCCACTGGTGGAACATGAGTGGTTTTGGTAACCTTGGCAAGAGTTAGAAGGATAAATAGGTCATGACTGTGGAACTACAGTCTAAAATAGCAAAGATCTGAAGCTCTTTTACAAACAGGAGCAAAAGTATTTAGATGTGAAAAAGAACGGAGAGAATGAAGTTAAAAATGCCCCTATTACTTTTGGAACTGCATCTGGAAAGACAAAAGGAGTTTCAAAAGGGAGAGATATCACAGTTCTAGGAGAAAAGATAAAAGGAAAAGAAGGAGTTTTTTTTTCTGATAATATCTATAGTATTACTATGTGGTAGCTTCCACACAACAACATAAAAAACCCTAATATTGACACAGTTTAGAGTTCAAATGAGAGAAGAATAGTCAAAATTTTAAAAAAACCAACAAAAAAAAAAAAAAACAAAAACAAAAAACCATTGACCAAAAGGCATGTGGCTGCAGTAGCTGTTGCTCTTAGCTGTGATTATTGGGTACACAAAAAATGTAAGGACTGTTTCAGGAAGCAGCTAAGAAAGAAGAGATGCTCATGAAATCTCAAGCCCACACCAGTGAGCAACAAGAACAACAGAACAACGGAGGAAAAGAAAAAGAGACCCTGAGGATGTGGCAAGTGGGACTTCAACTGCAGAGGTAACCGGTGCTTTGAGGGAAGTGGGAGGAAATACACAGTATCCATGGACAAGGAGTTCACTGAGGAGTGAAGTTCTAGAATTTCTGGGTTATTTTGAAGAAGAACAGGAGGAGGTATCTAGCTAAACCAGGAAGTATGTTTTCAGTGGAGCTGGTTATCACAATCCTGTGGAAACTTCAGACAATGGTGTCTTTATATCTCAGTTTTGTTACCTGTGAGTTAGGAGCCTGCAGGACAAATATAAAGCCATAATTTGGACCAGGTGAAGTGAAAACTGAGCTAATATGAGGCAAACAGATCAGCATCAGATTTGTGAGACATAATGCCATTTTGTATTCCACACTGTTCTAGATTCACATATCTCAATAATCACATTTACCCTTAAAGGCAAATGAAAAGTGAAATATAGCTAAAAGGAGAAAATAAAATTTTAAGAAGGTTTCCATTGACACATCAAGTGAGGCAGGTTTAGGCAGTGTTCCTGGTACCAGAAACACTCTTATGGAGGTTGCTTGCTAGAAAAGGACAAGGCTACAAAGTCCAAAGCTCTTACCTCAAACTTAGTGTAAACAGGGACATTTATGTGCTAGAGTGGATTACACTAATAATCTACTCCAACTCTACAGGAAAGATAATTTCAATTTTAAGGGGATAATTAATTTCCCTTTTAAAATATAATTAACTTCTCCATATCCTAGACTAGGGAAATTTCTTTTAGACCCTAACTGAGCAGGTTAGTTTACTTATATGCTTGCCCTTCATGACATACCTCACTATTCTGATGATCTATAGGTGCACTTCTTAATTTTTAATCACTTGCTAAATTAGACACTATATTGGCAGCTTTTTGTCCACTGCAAATAGCTTTCAGATTTTTTTTTTTTAAATATTGAAAAGCAGGAATTATCTTTTCTCATACTGTTGAACAAGGCCAAGACTGAGATTAGCCATTAGCTTCACTGAAGCCAAATTTTAGTCAAAGAAATGCAGAAATTACAGTCTCATAATCCTTCCAAGAAGGGAGTTACATTATTCATGTGACTGCTAAATATATTTTCCATTATTTTGTTCATGTGAATGCATTCTTGAACCACTCTACTCAAGATTTCTATCAGTTTCAGATACAAAGGCATAGTATTAAAATATTTCAGTAGTAATTTGAGTTGTCTAATAATTCTATACAGTGGAGCCATCACCAAAGGTAACAACAGCAATACTGCTGACATTGATTGGTGTGTTCCGTGTTCATTCTTTTCATAGTGTTGTTTAATTTCCTACAAGCCACTTTGGGAGGCAGCAAGCAGACTTGAGTTTATTCAAAGGGTTAATAACAAGAAACTTTTTTCCCAAATACTTCTCAGATTCTGAAGCACAACTGATTACTTAAAGGGATTTGGTAGACTATGTCTGCTGTTAAGCCCAAGAAGAAAGATAATTTGTTATATTTAAAAGTGTATTCAAGCCTATAAAACCACTGGTCTTCAGGGATGGGTGTTCTCCATTTCAGATATCATGCCAAACTGACATTTGGGAGAGTTTCTGTCTGAGATGAAGTATAAAGAAGGAGCTTTTATGAAGGATACCAGAGAGCCTTTAACAGAGAAGTATGTCCACAGACCACTTAAGCAGAAATCTGTCTTTACACAATGCTGTCGGTACTCCTACGTCCTACAGTGGTATAATATCCAGCAACAGCACCAGAAATATCTTTCTGGCTTTTGCCTTTGCTGGTGGAGCAGCCAGCCATGTCAAATTGCATAACACTGTTGTATGTCTACTAAGTGCTGGGTGGAGACAACAAAGTTATCCTGCTTGATTTGTTAGCCAGAAAGCTTCAGACAAAGCTATTTCTGTATAGAAACCAGGTTATTATCACAGTGGATATAGGTGGCTAAAAGAGCACCAAGGCATTTGTTAAAGAGGTAATCTGGGAAAATAAATTAGTTTTTGATAAAAAATGAAGGAGGTGATTTTAGAAAAGGTAAATGCCTGTAAGATGCCATTCTTTTGGGTTGAAGTCAAGAAAGTGCAACACTTAGTTGTCTCAAGCTAGGAGCCAGTGAAAACCCAGAACTGACACAGGCCAGAAATAAGGGCATTCCTGGGCTGCTGCAATACCTGCACTTTCATCAAATAGTGTGGTACAGCACCGAGAGTGGCTATCACCATTATGATGCTTCCTCTCTGAGCACATCTGACAGATCATAGTATCAGTCAAAACCCAATCCCACCTGCCATGTTGAAGAGATCTCACACTCTTTCTGAGGCAAGCTGATGGCCAGAATGAGCCCTAAGGGCAGCCAAAATATATGGCTGGCCTTTATATTATTGGGTTCTGGTCCGTTCCATAAGAAAACTCATGGCAGCGACACCCAATCCCACCTCACATAGTTTAAAACCAAAGATAAGGTGGAGAGGACAGTGATTTACAGTGATTTCCCTGAGTGATTGCCAGACTTTTGGGTCTACCCTACACAAGGATGTGTGCCATTCATCTGATTGCAGGGCTTTGCACTGCAGACTTGCAGGAAAAAGCATACCCAGCTTATTTCCCACCTTTCCCGCATTTACCTTCCTGTTCAGTAATTATAAAAACCCTTCTATTCAAGAAGAAACCACTGAGTTTCATAACACTGGCTGGAATGACCCTTGAAGGTAGGAGTTATGAATTCTCACATCAGCACCACTTGTGTCACCTTCTCTGGTCTCCTGACCCAGTCCTCACCTGCCTGGATAGGGCTCCACCACCTCCAAGATTTTCAGGCCCTGGTTCCATATGAATTGCGAAAAAACAAGGCACTGTGTGGAGGCTGAGATCCAGCCCTTAAACAAACCACAGACTCATCTGGTATCTGCTCTTGTTCTCAAGAAAGCTCCTAGCATGTTTTTTCTCATTCACTGAGAGTTTCCAAAGTCTCGTTCACCTTGATGGCCTCCTTGCTCCTTATGGCTACAAACTAAGCTACCTCACCTGTAGAGCACTCATACCTTTGTGTTCCTGCTCCTGCCAGGAAATCCACCCTGCTCACATGTCCTTCTCCCTCATGGGACCTCTCTGCTCATGCCACCATGCTCAGCCTTGCCAAGCTCATACTAAATGCACTGTGACTGAATTAACCACCAAAGCTCTCCTACTGATTCTGACATCCAAACTGCACCAAACCAAACCACTTTCATATCTGGAAAATTATCATCAAAAAATGGCCAGTCTTAAACACCACTTTCAACTGGCAATGCTGTCTCCTGACCAGTCAACCTGTTGTCATATATATTTTCTGGGCACAGACTGATTTCTGAGCACAAAATGACCCTTCTCAGTAGAATGAAGTGGGAGGTATCAAGGAAAACTAGCAAGAAGCAGATTCAAAACAAGCCACAGGAAGAGCTATAGGGCTTCTTGCTCCAAAATGTGGCCAATTTGAAATGTCCTCATGGTTTCCTGGGGAGATTGTGTTATTTCATGGCAGACAAATGCATTGAAGATCAATATATCTGTGGAAAGTACACTTGGTCCAGGAAGTCCTGTGCCACTAATAGCTGTAGTTTGGGAGAGCACTTGTTGGAGGTATCATTTTATACATTTTTGTGAGCTTCTACTTTTGGCTACTGGCAGAAACATGACACTGGGTTGTACAGACTTTTGGTCTGATCCAGTATGGCCTTTCTTAGGTTCTCATGTTAATTTGTCCCAGACACATCTAGTGAGACAGCAGGGAGCCTCACAGCATGGCTGGAGGCA
Source organism: Poecile atricapillus (assembly GCF_030490865.1). Lineage (NCBI taxonomy): Eukaryota > Metazoa > Chordata > Aves > Passeriformes > Paridae > Poecile > Poecile atricapillus. The sequence continues at coordinate 107,701,794 of NC_081250.1, read as the reverse complement.
GAGAACTTTATTTTCCAGGCTCTGTGCTCTGGGGATTAGATTAGAAACAGATTACATCTGAAGGATCCCTGAGCAGACACGGACTGTGCCAGTTTGGGAGCCGGGCACAGGATAGCTGTTGTGCCCAGAGTAATTATCCTGGCAGAGCTGGACTGACATGGCTAATAAATAAGAGATGTTTTAGCAAGCAGTTCTTTACAGCTTGCTCCATCTTTCTGCAGAGGAGTGAGTTGGATTGTACAGGCATGTCCTTAGTTGTTTTCACCACTTAGTCCTCTGCCCCAGGGGATTTTGCACCGGAGACCTTAGAAACACTCACAGATGCAGAATGGAAAACATGACTTTCCATGGAAGTCCACTTATTTAGTGCCTTCTCAAGAAACCCCAGAAGACTTCCAGGCTAACCAGTAAGGCTCCCTGCCTTCTTGCCACCCAGATGCTGCTGCTGCTGCTGAGAGAAAAATGTATGAGCAACTCAAGAAGAGCCCTTAGACTCACCATGAGAAAGGCTTGCTGCCAGAGAGGAGGGAGACAGGAGCAGGTCTAAGGGAGGGTTTTACAAGAAAGGATACAGGGAGGAGCAGGAGTCAGACAAAGAGTTGAACTTCCCGTCCCTTTCATGAGCAACCTGGGGAAAGTTTTGGCACAGAGACAAGTTTGCTTGCGATTTTCAGTGTTGTGAAGAAAGGCTCCTGTTCATAAATAAGCCCCTCTTCTATTGTGGATTAGACAGAACTGCAGAGTGTCTTCCTTGCATATTGCTCAGTCAGGCAGCATTTCAGCAGAGCAGAAAAACATTCTCTTTTTTTTTTTTTCCCCTTCATTCCCCTTCAAGAAGCAGGCTGAGTGTTTGAAAGTTCTGTGGTTTGGTTTGGAGTTCAGTCATCCCTACAGAGAACTTGTTCTGCCAATCTCTACATACATGTCAGCCTAAATAGCAACAGATGTACAGTACCTTAGATGTATAAAATTTTCATAAAATATAACAAATGCTGTTTTTCCACTTGGGATGAGTCATTAACCATATGCTTATGATACTGCTCTTTTCAGGGGAAGAGCTGAAATCCTGTGTTTGGGCTAGACAGAGTCCAGTCCTGTGAGGTTTCCCAAGTGCAAGAGCAGGACCCCTTGCACCCCAGTTCCCCTAAGTTCCCTTGGGACCCTGCAGCAGACAAGTCACAGGTCTAGTGTTTTCAGCTTCTTTGTCAGAGCGATGTCTTCTCTGGGGTACGCGGTCCAGACTACTGGTGACAGAAGAGTAGTACCCCTCTGCAGGTCTGCAAGAACCTGCCAGCATGTGAGTGGGCAAGCAGGGGACATCATTCCAGGGGACATTGAAGCAGACATGGTCTCATCACACTTTCCGTGCTTCTGAAAGCAGGGAGGGTGTGCCTGAGGCACGGAGCTGCTTGGAGCATTACTAGGGGAGCTGCAGAACTGCACGCAGTCCTCTGTGGGGGCAGTACCCTTACAGATATAGTCTTGTTGACCATTCCCCTTCCTATGAGCAGTAATTAATTGAAAATACTCTCAGATAATTTTTTACATGATTTGGGGATGGGCCTGTTCTGCCTCCCATTGCAGCTGGCAGGGATTTTCCCCCACCACAGCAGGAGTGGAAGCAGTCTTTGTTGCTGCAAATATGTCCTCTCCCTCCAGGGTTTTTTGCTCACCGAGCCTTCCCTTCAGGTTAGCTGTATGTGCAAATAGGAGTTAATCCCCTGGCTGAAATATTATTTAAAGGAAGAACTTACTAAATGCTGCTCCACTGGGGTTATATTTTAGCTCAGGAGGTTATATTTTAGCTCATCAGCAAAACCAAAGCTGAGCCTAGAAAAACAGTAATCCATGAATATAAACAGGAAAGCGATAGTTGAACTTTGCTGTGTATTCCAATCCCTCATATATAAGTTGTACAAATGTAGCCACTTATTTTTAATTTTAGCAAGAACTCCAAATTTCAATTCTATTCGGTACACAAGGAACATCAATCCAGCTCCCAGTGAGCTGTACTAGCAAAACTATGTCAGCTTCCCACAGAGGTGTCCATTCCTGTGTCTTCTTGGTCTTAACCTTCATGTAATCTTGGCATTATGTGAGGAAATGGCCACTGGGAATTCAGATGGGGAAAAGCTCACAAACCTAGTTAGAGTTATTGCAAATTAGGAGTGTTGCCAAGTCCATTCTGTGTATGCACAAAATTTACTTCGGTGTCTAGGAAGAACCACTAACCTGGAGGACAAAGACATTTTCCCAAGACTCCAGATAATGGCCCAAGTGAACCAGAGGAGACAAAGTGTCTAGTGCAGAACAGCTGGATCCACTTGGCAGCTCCTAAGATGGAGGAATCTGAAATGGTGCAGCATAGGTAAAGAAAGACCTCTCCCAGCAGTACATATGGTAGCAATCCTAGTGGATCCAAGTGGACTGTAAAGCAGCCAATAAGGTTTAGCTGGCTTGTGCAGGTGGACTCCGAGCATTCTGCACCTACCATAACCAGTCTTTATTTCATCTCTCTCTTCACAGACAATGCACAGGTTATGATTAAATCACGGCTGAAATCTGGTGATCCCCAGCTGACATGCAGATAGTATCTCCAACCTTACAACATCACGCCTGCAGAGTGTGGAGGGCTATGATCCACTTTCCTTTATCAATTCTATCCCTGTTGTTCTGTGCACTGCTGACTGCTGTAATCCAGACCATGGTTTATTATTAATGACTTCTTCTTATTTATTTCAGTTACTATGAGCACTTAACACACACTCATCATTGAAGATTATGAGTTTGTTTTATGGGGATTACGTTGAGTAATTATCATTCCAAGTAAGAGAAATGAACTGTCATGCTTCCCCACTGCCAGCAGCTTTTAATCTGACCAGACAGCGAGGAACCCAGGATTTCACAGTTTAAACAGATGGAAAGGTCTGGGAAAGAGGTGTATCTTGCAGCTTCTTCTAAATGCGGCCAAGTTCACGCTGAAGCATATTTCTGTCAGGGGCGTATTCCAGAGGTGTGAACCTGGAGTGCCCAGTGAGCATTCAGCTCCAGCTTCCAGCTAAGAATAGTTCATACAGCAGATTGGAGGTAGCGAGGCTGTTCTTAAATGTCCTGGCCTTTGGCTGTAGTGACCATAACCTTGAATTTCACCTGCCTGCCTACTGCACAGAGAGCAGAGCACTGGCATAATATCAGGCTGGGGAAGCTCTTCTGGGTGTTCTTCCAGGGGTGTTTCAGGGATTTGATGGAAGTAATATTGAAAAGTATCATAACCAGGAGTAAGTGCTGGCATGCAGGCTGTCCTGTTGGGGACCCTCAGAAGAATTGAAAGGCTTCCTTTAAACAGGGCTTTTGCACCAAAGTGGGAGCATGTTCTTTGTATTGTTTTGGAAGCATAAAGCAGGGCTTCAGGAACAGAGGCAGGGCCAGAGCTAGAGCTGGAGCTGGAGCTGAAGGGGTCATATTAGTCTGGGTTTGATATGCAGGGAAGGAGAGCAGGGTCTCAGTGACCTGCCAGTCTGTGGGTAGGTGCTGGATCTCTGGAGATTGGTGACACAATGCTGGGTGCCATGAGGTGGCAGACAGCTCCTCAGTGTGGACAGGTAGGACATTGTGTTGACCATCAGCTGTTACTCAAACTCCAGGTGTGGTCTGAAGGTTCAAACCAGACCACTGCCAGCACAGCCCTGGCCAGGGGACTCTGGAATCTCTGCTGTACTCTGAGTTGTAAAGCAATGACACATCCTAGTCAAGGGGTGTTTAACTAGGTCAAAGGAGGTAGCCATGGGATTAGGTTGGAGAAGTTTTAGTAGTAAAAACAAAATTAGGCTAATGATGGAGCTCATAAGTGCCCCAAATTCTTCCTTTGAATACTGAAAGCCATATTTTGCCAGTAAGTAGAAGCCATTTGAGGGCCTCTACTGAGGGGAGATTTTATTGTCCTCTTTCAATGTACCCTAGACGTTGCTGAGAGCAGGTTATGTGGTAGCAGGATGAGTCCTCTGCAGTCACAGCAGTGCTGTGTAGTACTGTTCTGAGTGGAAAGGAGATGGGAGTTGTTATTCAATGCCAAATCCATGGAAAGAAGAAACCTCATCATGGTGAAGGACAGAGGCACAGGTCACAGGCATAAAATGTCTCTTTGGACATAATGTTTTGTCTCCCACAAGTAACAGATCCATGCTGTGGTACTTACCTACTTCTGCTAAAATAATGAACCTCACACTCCTCTCAACACCTCAAAAAGTGAGGTCCTGGTGTGAGGGCCATGCCCCACACTCTGCATGGACAGAAAGAAAGGTGCATAAAGGCACTGCTATCTGACCCTTCCTGGAGTGGTCAGCCCCCTTATAGTCTGAGATGACATTCAGGATGTAGAAAGAGGGACTATGCTCAGGAGACTGGCAAAAATAGATCGCAGTTTGACTAGGAGATCACACATAAATATATGTGGGCTGTGCCCAGGCTGTCCCACAAGAGAAGAATTTGGCATGTGTTGAAGATGGGCCAACACACAGGTATTGGATGGTTTCCAGGCATTATTGTTTCTGTAAGCAACACCAACAGAAAGATATTGGATCCCCAGCAGTTGTCATGCAAAATCATTCTCAATCCATTTCATCCTCACGAGAACTGTTGCCCTCCACCTCACCTTCACAAGAGATGGTGATAGGAAGATCATGACTAACTAGGGAGAGTTTTTGACTCAAGCTGAGTTTTAGGAAAAGAGACACATCGGATTGACATAGCTGTGTCGGAATGGCTAATAAACAGATCTGCACAGAGCACTGAAAGTTAGAAGCACATCACAGAGAATTTTACTGACATTGGAAAAGCGACAAACACCATTCAGGAGGAGGGACATATTGTGGGGGAAGGTGGAGGAGAGGAGAAAAGAGATGGCTGGGCTGGTTTGTGAGTTCCCATTGCCCTGTGCTGAAGTGCCCAGTGTTGCTTAAATTCAAACCAGGCACAAGGAGCATGGCTCTCCGTGAGAGCTCTTGTCCAAGCTGTGACACAGAAAGGAAACCTGAGCTGGAGCAGGGTCTGGCCTGGGCACTTTGAAGTGATTTCTTTCAGTAAGGAAATCATTTCCTTTGTCTGTACATGTTCAGGAAAACTGCCTCATTGGAGACTGTTCTCAGGACATTTGGATCATAATTGTTTTGTCCAGAAAAGCTCCATGACTGGAAATTAAAAAAAAATATTATAAATGGTAGGGAAAAAAAAAAGCCGCCTTGTGAATATATATTACATCCATATGCGGAGGGACAAGAAAAGGAATCAGGGCTCAGTTAAAACCACAGTAAGGGTCCCATTCTGCACTCAGCTATTCTAGGTTTACCCCACTACCAATACAAAGACAAGCCCCAGCTGAAGGAATATGGGGGCATCTGTAGCCAGCCCTCTCCCTGGTAAACACCAGTGGGTTTTGTTTGGTGCAGTGACATTTGGAGTTTCAAAATATGCATTTTCGTGACATCTCTGCACTGTGAGGAGGTCAGAAAGCAGCAACAAAGACAGACACAGGACATATATTTAGAGGCGCTTTGCCAGGACAGAGAAGAGAAGGGTCACCTGGTCATGAATGTAAAGAGGCAGCAGATGCTGCCAGGGCTCAAGTTTCTTTTCTTTTTGTTTGTTTCAACAGGCTTGCTGTTCCTGTTCCCTGCCAGCAAGAGTCCAGGAGCATTTGTTCCCTCTCCCCTGTGTCCCAGTGCCCTGCTGCCTGCAGGTAGGACAATGAGTAGCAGGCCTGTACCATGGCCTCCTCTGGAATGCCAAAGCCCTCATCCCACCTGGGTCCCCACCTGGGTCCCTCACGTGTGCGTAACTTCTACTGCAGTTGGTGCAAGTGTTATGTCTGTGGGATTAGCTGTGTCCCTGGGAGATTCCTAGTATTTTCTTTCCTCACATTCTTCACATTGGAATATTTAACAGAGTCATAAAGATCCGGTGTCCAAGAGACCGTTCCCCTTCCAGAGCAGGATCTCTCCCCCCAGTGCACTTGCCAACACGCTGTCCAGTCCAATTTCAAGTGAGTCAAATGTTGGTGTTTCCATCCTTGCCTGGAAGACAATTCCGCTGCTCAGTCAGTCCAAGCCATTAGGAACATTTTCCTGATATTCAGCCTAAATACTCTCTTTCTCAAATTTATCCCATTGCTCCAGGGATTCATGTTACTGAGGAGATGGTCTCATACTTAAATCTCCTGCTGTGCTTTTCCCTGGGCAGATGGGAAGGGGAAGGGGAAGGGGAAGGGGAAGGGGAAGGGGAAGGGGAAGGGGAAGGGGAAGGGGAAGGGGAAGGGGAAGGGGAAGGGGAAGGGGAAGGGGAAGGGGAAGGGGAAGGGGAAGGGGAAGGGGAAGGGGAAGGGGAAGGGGAAGGGGAAGGGGAAGGGGAAGGGGAAGGGAAGGGAAGGGAAGGGAAGGGAAGGGAAGGGAAGGGGAAGGGGAAGGGGAAGGGGAAGGGGAAGGGGAAGGGGAAGGGGAAGGGGAAGGGGAAGGGGAAGGGGAAGGGGAAGGGGAAGGGGAAGGGGAAGGGGAAGGGGAAGGGGAAGGGGAAGGGAAGGGAAGGGGAAGGGGAAGGGGAAGGGGAAGGGGAAGGGGAAGGGGAAGGGGAAGGGGAAGGGGAAGGGAAGGGAAGGGAAGGGAAGGGAAGGGAAGGGAAGGGGAAGGGGAAGGGGAAGGGGAAGGGGAAGGGGAAGGGGAAGGGGAAGGGGAAGGGGAAGGGGAAGGGGAAGGGGAAGGGGAAGGGGAAGGGGAAGGGGAAGGGGAAGGGGAAGGGGAAGGGGAAGGGGAAGGGGAAGGGGAAGGGAAGGGAAGGGAAGGGAAGGGAAGGGAAGGGAAGGGAAGGGAAGGGAAGGGAAGGGAAGGGAAGGGAAGGGAAGGGAAGGGAAGGGAAGGGAAGGGAAGGGAAGGGAAGGGAAGGGAAGGGAAGGGAAGGGAAGGGAAGGGAAGGGAAGGGAAGGGAAGGGAAGGGAAGGGAAGGGAAGGGAAGGGAAGGGAAGGGAAGGGAAGGGAAGGGAAGGGAAGGGAAGGGAAGGGAAGGGAAGGGAAGGGAAGGGAAGGGAAGGGAAGGGAAGGGAAGGGAAGGGAAGGGAAGGGAAGGGAAGGGAAGGGAAGGGAAGGGAAGGGAAGGGAAGATCTACCCAAGTTATTATTTTTTTATGTTTCATGCAGTGTTTAACCTCAACAGGTAGTGCTCAGCCTTGCTTTTCACCGTGGAAACTATGGTGACCGCTTTGTTTCCTATTCAGTAAAGCAAAAAGGCAAATGCTTAATTTTAAGTCTTGGCTGAATTCAGTTTTTGTGCTTTGTTCACCTGTCAAATTTGAAATGTCCAAAACTACCAACATGCTCCATGCAGGTCAGTAAACAGCACTGTGGAGAAGGGGGTTTTATTCTCTGTGCTCACCCTCCAGCCTGTGATAAACAGCTACATTTCAATCAGTTGCAAGCACTCAAAGTAAGCATCTCATGTAAGGGTGAAATAATGGAAAAACTGAAATCAGCTGCTTCCTGCCATAGTCTCTTTGAAAGAGTCCTTTGGAGTATGATTCCTAACGTGTATGTTTTAGTTTTCATTTGACTGGTTCACCGGTGTTCAAAAATATCATCCTTGTACACCAAGAAAACAACACATATTCATTAATTAATGAAAATCTGAGGCATTTATGCATCTTAAATGAATTATGGAGGTTGTGAACTCTACTTACTTCAGTCTTTTTTTTGATTATTAAAACTATTTATATTTCCTCCCTTTCTAGTTCTTTTCTGTTTGAAGAATAAATTACAACTAACCAATCAGATTATTTCTTCCCTTTCGGACAACAAATGTGATAGGGATTCAGAAATCTTTCTTCTCAGTTATTACCAGCATTATCTACTAGAGGCAACAAGTTTCTGCAGGCTTCATGCTGCTGGTTCCTTAGCAGAATGAAATGCCACAGCTGTTGGGTGCAGCAGGTATTTGTGTATCTCTGTTTCTGCCCTAGACTATCTTCTGGCTGCACTGAAGCCTCACTGCCAAAGGCACTTCTTTTTGTGGGGAATCCTTCCTGTCTAGAGGAGAGGAACACAGATGGTTAAATGCTCATCAGTGTGTCTCGAAAAATACCACATGTTTATGTCTGTTATGTAAAAGAAAACTCTGATAATGGGCACTGGCTCCAAGGATCACCAAATTAATTACTAGTCGTACCACACGCTGCTAATAAATGCAAAAAGCCAGCCTAAATAGGAAGTGTTAGATAGCTGTGCTGTTGGCAAACATGGCAGCCCAATGTTTGAACCCTCTGGGCTGTAATGCTACCTCTGAGCACTAATAAGGGATCACCATCCCTGCCCTGAATTCCTGAGGTGAGCAGCCCTCTTCAGATCCCGCTTGGAAACCCCTGCCTAGACTAATACCCCCAGAAGAGAGAAGGTGAGAGATAGGTGCACAGAGTTAAGGCTAAAGCAGTGGGGTTATTTTTATTCTTGTTCTTTAATTACAGTGTTTCAAATGCAGACCTGGTGAATAAATGCTGATCTGTTCTCTACCACCTAGCATCATATCTCCAAATGCTTCACAAAACCTGCTTGGCTATCCTGATTTTACTCAGGCTCTGAGACTTTCAAAACAAAATAAAGTGGTTGTGCAGCAGTGAGGGAAGTTACAGGGAGATGGATGTTTTTGGGAGAGTATTTTTACTGCTGTGTTTTCCATGTATGTCCATTGGTCACATCCTCACTGTGAAGGCCTGACTTCCAGATGTCCAGAAGTTTTTGACAAAACTCCAGTGTCTATTTTCTTTTTTTTTTTTCCCCTGCCCAGGCAAATTTTCCAGTTTGAAACTGATGCCATAGCCAGGGAAAGCCAAACATATGGAAGTTTCACATTTTGCAGACAGGAAACACTCAGGGGACCAAAGGTCATCCACCAGACTGGGGCTAAAGCCAGGGTTACAACCCACATTTCCTGACCTCTGAGGCAGTTCTAAACCCACTAAACCCCCTTGTCCTTCTTTATACGCATTATATTTCCTCTATTCGTTCCGTGGCTTTCAAGAAGACCTAAAGCCCTGTGGACATGGTTTCCACAGTGTATGTTCAGCTGGCTGACTCGATGGTCCTCTGAAGCCTCAGGCGCTCTTTCAGTAGAAATATGTGGTAATAATAATGTGCCCGCCTGCCCTGCGCATGTTAATACTGTCACCACACTGCTTTGTCAGCTGCCTGGAGCTGCTGGCAAGCTCCAGTCAAAGTACCCTTGCTGGCCTTCCTTTCTGCCAGCGGATGCTTGCCACGTCCAGGTGCCTGTGTGGCCAGATCGTCCCCTCTCGTGTCAGCACATTGCAGAGCAGTGAGAGCAGGCTGGGCTGGGATCAATGGCATGTTGTTGATGAACTCTTTGTGCTGATTTCAATCCGTCCCAAGCAGCTTGGTGTTTGTACAGGCTGTTGTGGGGTGCTGGAGTGTTCAGGAGATGCCCTAGGCTGTTATGGCTTACTTGAGCAGACTTCCTTCCTGACCTCAGATGCCATTTTGGGTTTTGCCTTTTTTTCTTTTTTTATGTTCTCGCACCCCATTTCTAACTTTCAGTCAAACACTTTTCTTCTGGATTTGGCAGTAAATCTCATTATTTTGGGCTAGGTCCTCATTGTAGGACTTTTATAAAGGCAGTTGTTCTCCCTTTCAACATAGTGGGTGCTCTGGGCCAAACGCAGAAAAGCTGCTCTCCTTGAGAGGGTCTCCTGACACCAGACAGCAAATGTCAGAGGGATTGAGGAGGAAGATGAGCTGTTGCCTGTGTGAACATGAGGTCTGCAAGTTTTATTTGGACAATAAAAATGTCCCTCCACATTAAGCAGCATAAGCTGGAGGTCAGTTCACCCAAGGGATGGGACAAGGTTAAGCTTACAGCAAGAGGACATGGGGCTAATTCCAGGAATGCTGTGGTAGCCCCAGGAGATTTGTTTATATTCTGTGTATCATCTCTACTCTAAACTGCAGAAAGAGGTGTATTCTGTATTCGAGAAAGGGGTGCATGCCTGTATGTACATTTGTGTTTGTGATGTTCATGAGAACACCAGCGACAAAATCTCTTTTTCACTTTCCAGCCCCCGCCCCCGACTGATTTATTAATAATTTGTGTTCCATTACAGAAAATGGGCTTTTATGTGAACTGTACTGTGCCCTGAAATTGTTTTAGTGGCAGATCATAATTTACTATTGGGGTTTCAGGAGTCAGTGCAGACCACAATGCCATCTCCATATTCATATTTCAGATCTGTCAGAGCACCCGGATTGTTCGTGTAATCAGATGGATTTCCATTCCAGTCCTTGAGAGACAAGAAAACTGGCCATCACAGAGAGATCCTTGGCAATTAAAATGAATAAGAGCTGCCACTCTCAGTGGATGTCTTCTGGGTTACCATGGGGGACAGAGATTGGTATGAGGTTTAATCAGGCACTAACAGCACCTTGCTGGGAACTTCATGGCTGATAAAGGCAGCAGCATCAGACCAAGTAGCTCCTCTCTTTTTAAAGGGAAAGGAGCCTTTTTTTTTTTTTCTTTTTTTAGATATAATAAATCCCATGAAGTTTTGTAGTGTTTGATACGGGAGAAGAGTTAGAGGGTTTGGGGTTACTTTTCTTCTCTTCCCCACAAATGAATCACCCCTTTTTGTGGGATAAAATCAAGCAAAATGTGAACGCTGGATGCTCAATACATTTGCAGGGTGGTTTTTAATTGCTTGTATTTTGCTTGTGCAGTGGCTACTAATGTGATATTTGGCTTTTTAAAATTAATTTCTCTGTGACTTTGTGGCTATTGAAGGGTGACAGATTGGCAGGCCAGAGTTGGAAATCCTTTACTTATCCCCAGAACAATTACAACGCAGGCAGCAGCAATGAAAGCGTCCCCAGCCGGCGTGGAAGGCCCAGAACAAGGATGAAGGAAAGCCTTCCCAGGCTCTCTGCTGAGACTGCCATTAAAGATACCAATTAGTGCCAAACTGTATTTTGTGATGGAGGAGGCACCGTTCCACTAGGACAGGACTGTAACTGCGGCACGTTTACTCCTCAGCTGGCTGCAACTTTCAGCCCTTAATAAAATGGCCTGAATTAGCCCTTGCAATCTTTGTGGCCTGATGCAGCACAGTGCAAAGCCTCAGGTGAGCTGCAGTGCCCCTGCTGTGTGGGGACATGATGAAGAGAGTCTGTGCAGCAGCACAGAGAGTGACACAGGGGGTTCAAGCTGCTGCTGCCTCCATGGCATCCGCAGAGCCCATCTCGCTGAACCTGCCTTTCACCCACTCTTTGTTTAATGGGATTGGCCATGAAAGAAGTAAAAGATAAAGGAAATCCTCTCTTTTTGTTTTTTGTCCCCAAATGGGCACGCCCGTGTTTCCGGTCCATCACTGAAAACATTTGTACGTTGGAACACAGAAATATTAAGGCTTTTTCCTACCCACAGCTTCATTTATACATTTACAGTTCTTTGGCGTGAAGTGGGTAATGGAGTGGGTTGTTCAAGGTACAGTGTGCAGTGCTCAGAGCATTGCTGTGAGCAAGGGTTTTCCGTCAAGACGACTTGACGGTGGCTGTACTGCATCTTAGCTGTCAAGCTATTTTTTCCTTGCTAGGTTTCATTTGTGTTTTTCTTCACCTTTTGGAGACCCCTTACCTCTCCCCTCTTAAATCTATGCTCACCACAGAGCAGACATAATCCCAGATTTTCAGTAAATCAACACTATATGCTCCCTACTGACTAAGAGAATTTGATACTGACAGATTGTTACACCTAAAAGAAAAATACTGCCGTAGTTTCTCTAACATGCTTTGCCTGCAACACCGAGCAAGGACGGATGTGTGATATCCATTATGAATGTAACAATACAGGTAGCCTCCCATAGTACAACTATTTTTAATTTATATTTCATGGCGAAGAGCATGGATGAAGCTATGAATCACTGTCCTCTTTTAGCTCAGTAAAACCACAGTGTCCGTAATATTGCAGCCATACAATTAACTCCTTTCAGCAGCAGCACTGCAGATTTTAGTCCTGTGCAAAGCCATTGTTTAATCTACACTTGTATAGAAACCACCCTGTAGAATAGCAACATTTTACATTTATATGACACCCGACATCTGAATTTCACTACGTGCTGGACAGATGTGAAATTAATGTTGCCTTTCAACCTCTCTGTTTGGTGGGTAAATTCTAGACTGGGAACTAAGTTATATTCAATCTTAAAATGTGATGCTGAGCATCAGCAATGCCTGTATGCTGTATAATTCTCCTGTGTACTCAGTGTAGGGATTAAATGCATCCCCCTTCTCACCCTCAATTTTCCTAGATACCTTAAAGGGCTACCACTGCCTACATAATCTTCATCTCTGAACTCAAATCCTTTGGATCCTCTGGGGCCCTTATTAACTGGATGTTTGCTATGCTCTGCCTTGAAATGGTCTTCAATCTCCTTATTGTTTTGCAAAGACCATACCATGATTTCTGAGCAAATCCTTCCCTTTCATCTGCCCTTTATTTGCCCAGATGGACAGAAGTGAAGGAAACTCCTTTTAGCAGTGTTCAGTGAACTACATAAAGATAACATATGCAAAAAGAGGCGTTTGGGTCTGATGAACTCTATCCTGTCCAGACCCAGCACAGTGTAACCCACTCCAGGTTACATTGGTCCCCTCTATGGAGCAGTCATACCAGCCTGACAAGCTTAGGCTGTTCCTGAAAAACTTGGAGCAGCATTTCAACCTCTGGATTATTCCACCTTTGCTGAGCAGAGATCTTTGTAATGTTGTTTGGTTATTTAATCACTCCTGAGCTTTCTCCTGGGAATAAGCATGGACCTGAAGATGGCAGAGAGAAATAGATGGTTGGATGCTTTCCATGCCAACAATAGTTAGACTCCCATTTGCCCTGGAGGTAGAAATGTAGTTAAACATAAAGGAAACATTGTGCCAAAATACCATCATAAGAAAGAAATCAAATCCTCCTCCTTCCCCCCATTGCCCTTTGAGGCAGAGGAAGGTATGTACTTGTTCCCTGTCTGAGAGAAGCTGGCCTTGGGTGGCCAACTCAGGGTGCAAAGAAGGCTGGGGCACTGGCAGGGTCCAAATGAGAGCCAAAGTCTGCCCTGGCACAGGTCCACCACTTGAAGGAATTCACTGGCTCTTCCAGATGAAGCAAGACCTAGATGGAGAACAGAGATTTCTGGACTCCAGGGCAAACCTGGTAACAGCTGTGGTATAGCCCAGGGCTCAGCTAGGCTGGAGAGGGTCTTCTCCTTTCCAAATACCCACAGGACTGAGACTGAGACTCCAAACACTGGGACTCACCAGTGGGAAAGAAGAAATTATCAAAGAGCTGTATTTCAAAAGAGAACACAGGAATACTGGAATAGAAGACAAACATTTTAATTGTCCAGTTGGTTAGAGATTACACAGACAAATTTATAGGTGTTAAATTGGACACCAGAGAGCTTCCATATTGTTCTGTGAACAAATGTACTGCAGAAGTAGTAATATTAAATACAACAGAGGCGAAGCAGTGTTAAACCCTCACACATGTTCTATACTCTGTTTAGCTGGGCTGACAGACAAATTACAGCTAAAAAGAAGAATTTTCTATGGTTTGGGTAGGATTCACCTTAAATTTTTTTGTGATCCAGTGATGACCATATCAGCAGAGCAGTGCAGTGCCATTAGACAGTATTTTAGAGCACTGGTTAGGGCTACTTAGGACACTGGCCTAGGAAGGAAGAATGGCACCAACTGGAAGCCCAGTGCTCATATGTACAGCACCTGGGGCTCCTCTTCAAGGACTTCTGTCCTAATACTATACAGACCAAGCCTTACTTAACGGATAAGATTTGACAAGGCCACCACAGAGCAGGATGCTGTGGCTACAGGGTTTCTTGCTTACCAGTCTTGCCCAGATAGGAGAGGAGAAGCTGCAAATAGTAATGTGTGAGAGGAGCAGAGAGTAAAAGAAGAGTTAAGGCAGGGTAGAAAAGAAGCAGCTGAAACTAAGAAGTGGTTCTGGAGTGAGGCTTAAGTGTTGGTGCAGAGGCTGAAACATTCCCAGGCTCCTGTAAAAGGCTTATTTGAAAAGACTGAATGAATTTCAGAGCAGAACCAATGCCTCAGTAACCACTGATTCTGGGATAGATTTACAGCATAAACCCACTGGGACAGATTCAATGTTGGAGTGAGTGAACGCAACTCTATTGAAGTTAATGGACTTGTGCCCGCTTATATCAAAGATGAATTTAGTCTATAGAGAAAGAAAATGGGATTTAACCTGCAAATCACCTGTTATAGAGACTAACAACATAATATGTGGTGAAAAGACAAGCAAGAATTCGGGAGTGTGCTTAAAATGCTTCATTCTCTGCTCATCCAAATAGCCTGCATTCCCTGTGTTTCTAATTACCCGAAACTTGTCTAGCACTGGGAAGAATAGTATTTAACATTCATACTAGAGTGGCAACCAGAGATCCTGTGAGGGTCCCATTACACTCAGTGCTCTACAAACACAAAAGCATGCCTAATCCCCGCTCACAAGAACTTCCACTTCTTTTCTGTGGACATGGAGGCCAATTAGAATTGCTGAAGTTCAGATTTGGAGTCAAGGAATTTAACACTGCGGGCCTGGTACCCAAGGGGTAATAACTAGGAGACATACCTGTAGTACAGCCAGGTTTTGGGACATCAGGACTGGAATACTTGCACTCCAAATATCCAAACAAAAGATTAAAATTGATTAGCAGAATGAAAGAAGAGGCTGTCTACAGTATCTGTGCTGCTGTCAATAGGGTAATAAATCAACAGGAGAGAACACTGATACAGGGATAAATAATTACTGCTTATGTATTAAATCTTGCATTGTGCTCTGTAAATGTTTTGAGAGACTTGGGTGAAAGCAACTATCATCAAAGTGAACTATAGGCTGTTATTAATCATATTAATAATACAAGTACTGTTGACTTGTAATTTGAAAGTATCATCTGTTGTATCCTGGTACATGGAAGATGCAGCCAGGTAATGAAGCAAGGACAGGTGACTCAGGTGACAGGTGACTTTTTCTCTTGGAGGAACAATTTGTGAAGTGGTTACACAGACACAAAGTGGTGATGGTCATGTATTTGCCATGGCTGCATGCCAGTTCATGAGATAAGCTCGTACCCAGAATCTATGTGAAACTTTAAACCAAGGAAAAACCAAATTGGTTTATACCTCATAAAACACTACTTAAAAATAAACAACAGTATGGGACGAACCATAGAGCCTTCTCCATAATACTTTCTTTCACCAGTCAGTAGATGCATTTTCAAGCAGATTTCTGAAATGGAACAACTTTCAGCTGGATTTTAGTGTGTGTATGTCAGTGGGTAGCTCTATGCAATGATCCCTGTCACCCTTTCCTCCTGCTTCTCCTCCAATGTGGCATGTCAGACGCATGCCAAGATAGGGCAGTCCCAGAGGGACTGTCAAAAAACAGCACAACCCAGAGCAGCCCTGAGGCTGTTCTGAATTGCACCAGGGGTTAAACCTGCCTCCAGCCAGCCTCAGGATTGGAGGTGTGCACACTGTGTGGCACAGGCCACTATCTCCCCACTCTGTGGTAAACTGACTGATACTCAAGGGCATCTGAGAGCAAAATCAATTGAGCCAGTCTGGGTTCATAGTGCTGTAGCAGGAAGCAAAGGCAGGTTCTTTACCTCTCCTTTGCCCAGAAGAAAAGACCATCCATGCTCTGTCTTTCAGCCACCAAAACCTAATCCAGAAGAGACTTCACAATTTTCCCAAAGTGTTACCTACACCCAAACCTGCCATGCAGAGCAGTAACTAACTACCTGTCTGCAAATACATTCACCACATCAGCCCATGCTAACTCTCCCAGGACAAGCACAAGTAGGGAAAAGCATTGCATTTTTAAACAGGCATATATTGTTGTAGGATGTATCCTTTGCTGTCCAGGACTGGGAAGTCTCTAACACTGGTTAATTATCTCCAAGATGAAGGGCTTAATTGGGAATGTCACAAACCAAACTTTATTCTCTTTGAAGAGCTGTCTACCTCACATGGTGCTCAGAGAAATAACAGACAGCAAAATCAGTTCAGTTTTCATTGTTTCCTTTCAACTACATAAAAATGCAAGCAGTCAGGGAAATACTTTGAAATGTGTCTCCTATGCTTCCATCTGTATACTCAGTACTTCTGTGATGACACCCAGACTCAGGCAAGAGAATGATGATGAAGGTCAAGTGTGGAGAAAGGAAACTCTAAACAATAATGGATGATTTATAGCGTACAGCGAATCTTATCTGGGTCATACTTTTGAAGGGCCCCATTTCTCAACTCTTCTAATTCTTGAATTAATTAAGTTCTCATACCCATTATTTTGTTTCTCTTTTTCTATGCAGCTTGAGACACAGAGGTGACAGGCTGAGTGATGCACTTCAGAGCAGCAATTCTTCTTGCACTGCGTGAAAGAGCTTTCAACCTCTGCAGCAACAGGACTCAGAGGCACTTCTCACTGAGACTTTTTCACCTTGCTCTTGCTTTGCTTATTTAGACCTCTTCCACATCTTCCTTAATGACCACTACCCAGATTTCACTTTGGTGGCCTATTGAATTGGAAGTTTTTCCTCAAAGAGTGCTCATCTAAAGAGGATTAAGACCTTCCTACAACCCCAGGCATTTGTGATTACATGGGGCAATGGACTCTTTCCACTGAGGAGACTACTTAAGGGAAAAGACACACTTACTCTCTTTGGCATTTCCTATTGCTTGCATGGACCTTGTCCATCTTCCAGCATTTACACTCAGTTTCTGCTGTTGCAAGTGCAATGTAATCACAGAGCTTGTCAGAGGGACCAAGCAGTCATCTCCTTATAGTCTGATCTTCCACATTTTGTTTACAGAAGCTTTGATCCTATAAAGTACTCCCCTGGAAGAGCATCCTCAGTGTGTCTCCTGCATGGGTAGCCATCTGAGCTCTGTGTAGGCTGCAGCCTGAAAACCACAAGCTAAAGTTCAGAAAATTGCCTACCAGATTCCTGTGGCTCTGTGAGAAAAGAGAAAACAAAAATAAAAATAATAAATTGTTAAGGGCAATCAAGAATTAGTTCTGCAATAAATCTATATGCAATCTGTCCCCTGCACTCCTGTGTGTTTACTTATATTTATTATAAGATTTGTTTTATGAATGATTTGCCATTAATGGAGAAAGGAGAGATTAAGAAACAAAAGCTGTAGCTTCAATCCATCATTAGGGAATTAATCAATTGGCAGCCTGTGCAGACAGCTATTTAGATCTGTGGCCTGAACAGCTTAATTGGGGGAAATGTTTTAAAAGGGCTAGAATGATGTTAAAAGTAGCATAAATTACCCCATTTTGGACCCATCACATGGCCTAATTTAACAACTTTTATACCTCAGAGTTTGGCAAGTGATCACATCTCTTGAGCTTCTTAGTATCTTTCTAACCTGATATGCCTGTAAAGTATATTTCCATCTGAAAATGATTAACTAGAAACACCCCAGCTACTCAATAAAAGGCAAGGGGAAAACACCTGTGAAACACTGTTTGTCCTTACCTGGGTTTGCCTCTTCCTGTCCAGCTGTAGGTGTTTGTAGCCATTGATGCAAAAAAGAAGAGAAACAGATCAAGTCCTCTTTCACCTCGGGTCTCAGCTCCCCTGCAGGGCTGATGGGGTTTTAATGTCACTGCAAAAAAGAAGGGTGCATCTCAGGGTTTCTTACTTTAACTGTTGGTTTGTCAAGTGTTTTAGCCTCTGCAGTACATAAAATGAGGTGTTTAAGTGGAAAACACCAACATTATCTTTTACCAGGAATTAGTGAAAATTCATATGTGCAAGTTTCCTGGAAGTTCAGCGTTTTCTGGGATGTGGACCTTGAAGTGGCTTTGAATTCAGCAGAAAGCCTATTTATGTTAGGCCAAACCAAATCCCCATGAACTCCCTAACCCACTTGCGTGCTTAAAATCTGGGACTGGTCCCAGAGGTGAATTTCTCAGTCTCAGCATGCTTCTGCCACCAGTGCAATCAATGCCTATGTGCTCTGCTCCTCACACCATTGAGGCTGCGCAGTTCCAGCTCCTACAGTTACTTCTGGTTACCTAATGTGGGGTCGGAGAGATGCTGCCTGGGGACTTTCAAACGAAACCATTTAGCTTTAAGGCTCTAAATGTTTCAGTGTCTTTTCCAGGCAACACCCTGACAACACAGCTAAACCAAACTAACCTTATACATATATTGTACATGACGTTTGTTTTGGAGCAAACTTGTTGCCCTGCATTCCAGTCCTCCAGAGGCATCATGCCATCCTCTTTATTCATCAGGAGCATGCCCAAATCCCAGAGTTGGCTAATGTGCAGCCTATCCACATGCTCCCCGTCTCTGAAGGAAAATGCAGAATGAAGCATCCAGAGTCAGTTCCAGGCACAGTTGTTGTCAGCCAGGCGGGTTTCAAATGTGCTTGCTGACAGCATCATTGATAACTGTAAGCCCTTGCAAGCTCTGGTAGAGATACAACAGTACTTGTACAATTCTTGGGCTGTCTCTTCTCCTGTTGGGCCAATAAAATTTGGTCTTTTGTCTTTAAGGAGTCAAAATGATTGTATATTCTACCCGAGCTATGCTAAAATGTTAGGTCATTGAGCATACAGCTCTGATCTCAGGCCCTCTGGAGGTATATCTGAGTTGTTCTCATTTATTCTGACCTTTCAGAGGTATAAATGGGATACAAATCTGGTTATCTTTTTCTACTGGTATGACCCCTGTTAGACTGATGAGCCTGGCATATAAGCAGTTGGTATCTTTTAAGAGGTTTCTTCTTAAACATTTACCCACAAATAACTTTTCACCAATTTATACTTGTGACAGGATTTGGTTTAGAGGATCTCTTCCACAAAGCTCTGGGATCCACAGATTGTATATTTTGATAACCAAACCCACACCCAAGGCGGGTTGCAATTTTGGATGTATCACTCTTTGTATCTCATTCTTTATTCTATTGGCACTAGCTTTAAAAGTAGATTACAGAAAAATATTTTCTCTTGAAAACATGGTAGCAGGAACAAAGATAAAACAACACCAAAGCTGTGACAAAGACTAAAGGTATAGGAGAAAGTGTTCATCTCAGAATATGATGCCACAAAAAGAGAAAGAAAAAACTCAGAAAAAACATCCCTCCATCTTGCCTCTCAAACTGCCAGAATGACAGGTAGGCACTGTCTGGGAGAAGGTGAAATGAAGACACAGAGAGTGCCAGATGAAGAATTGTCATGCACTACTTGAACATAACCTCAAGCCAACTTCACCTAATAACCAAGACAAGGTGGGGATTAGAGCAAAAGTTTACACCTTATGGTGTATGAGTAAGTTCTTCAGCTCAATGGCAGTTCAAACACTGGCTGTTGCTAAATATCTTCAGTACAGGACAAAGGCAGAGGTCCAAGACAATCATTTAATTATCACCAGTTCCCTGAGATGGAAAGACAAGAGCATCTTTTACAGCACAGAGCATCTTCCTCAGTATGTGATACTTTGTCCGCTTACAGGAACAGACCCATCCTGCTGGGGGATGTTCCCTTTGCATCTGTAAAGACAGGAGCAAAATGTCTCTGATGGGCATGGCATCCATTAGTCCAGGGACACTTTTTCTTTATTTCTTATACAACAGTATCAGGTGGCACAGGAAGTCTAATCTGCAAGCTCAAGGTTTTTGTGAGAACTGAGAAGTGGTCGGTTTGCTGTGCACTGAATTATTTCAGAATAAATAAATAATACTGATGGATCAGGACAGGGAGCAGAAGATTAATCTGTTCATTGTTCCTTCAGCCCTGTATATAACACTATGTGTTTGGCAGGCTGCAAAGCTGTCTCCTTTCTGTGTCTTAAAATACAATTCCAGTTACTTAAAAGGATAGCTTTTTAAATTTTGCACATTGACCATGTTCAGTGTTTAAAGGAAAGGGAAAAACAAGAAAGAACATAATTAAGAGATGAAGAAAAATAAAGAAGACATGATCTGACAACCTATGCAGTTCAAGCCCATGCTCCTCTACCTCACAGAACTGCATGGACCAAATAAATAATATTGGTATTTTAGTTACAGAAAAATTAATCTCTGGAAATAAAAGCAAAATAGAGAACTTGGACAGGCACTGATAAAAAAGAAGCGGACTTTCATGGCATAGGAAGTTTAAACCACTTTTGGCTAATCTGTTACTTTTCCCTATTCCTGGTATGTATGAACACATGAACCGATGTGTGCAAGAGTGTCAGTCCAGACCAGCTACTGATGTTACACAGGAGCTTACTGAACACACCAGAGGAGAAGCAAAGTCACACAAAAGAACTCACAGCTGCATACTGCTATCGGTAAAAAAATCTCATCACTAATATCAGCAAGAATTTTCCTATTTTATTTTGCACAAAATCAGAGCAGGAAATGTATGTTCTGTGTATGTTTTCCCAGCAAGTAGTTACTTTCACATAAAGTGTAAAGCTGAATGGGACCTGGTCACCATTTGAAAAATGTGTATTTACATTTGTGGACAGGCCCCCTTAAAGTAATGTAGGGATGTTTTGCTTTTAAACATTGAGTTACTTAAGGAAAATCTGTCACAGTAAAGGAGTTCAATGTTCAGTTTTGAATGGGCTGTATTATTGTCACTGTTCTTACTTTTCATCATCTTATGGCACCACTGAAAATATTAAGTTCTTCCAGTAATATTTTTGTCTCCTCTTAAAGTGAGTTTCCACACTTACCTAATTTTGTATGGCATGAGCAATAAGTGTCTAAGGTTTGGAGCAGTACATCATTTATAATACTCCTGCTAATTGAAGAAATGTGGGCCAAATCTAAATAGTATGTCAACTTCAGCAGTTTCGGGGAAATGATACGTCAGATATCATTACACTCACAGGATATAGTAGAAGGAAATAGGCAGTAATCAATATGCTATATCATTGAGTTGGGGTTGACTTCTTCTTGGCAATGAAGCATTAGTCTGTGTAGACATACCAGCTCAGAAAGCCAATTAGCTTTACATGAAATCTAGGATAATCCACAAGTAATACAAGAACAGTCAGTTATGTTGTATTCAGATTGTCTCATTTACTTACTTCTGAGTTGAGAAGGTTTTGCGACACTGCTTTTTAAACTCAAATGGTAACACTAGCGCAGGTTGGCATCAGTCAGTGTTCAAGACTTTATCAAATAAATACAGGTTCATAACCTCACTATCCCAAACTATATTTCTTCTCCCCCACTGCAGCCACTAAATTATTCCCAGCTAAACTCCCTTTCACCATGAATCATCTTACTAATGAGGCATGCCTACTCACAAATCCCGCAACCAGGCCCCCCTGCTGTGGAGAGCTAACACCCCATCAGCTCTCATACCCCATGTCTAGCACTGTATAATCTGTGCTATGTGCCATGCATATTATGTGCATGCAGCCACCCCTCAACACAGCTAATGCTACCACGGCTTGGTTTGATTGGCTCAGATGGATGAAGCAAAGCAGCAGCTGGGAGGAGCTATTTGATTAATAATAAATAGATACGAAGATTTATGATTAACATGGAACATCTTAATGATTTACCATAGCAATGAAACCAATAGGCTGATATTCCAATCCGATTTCTACAAATTTGTATAATCCTCAGGGTAAAACAATTTAATGTGCTGTCTCTTTTATAGTTACAAAAGGCCTTTCATATGATCAATTATACATAAGAGTATAATAAATGTAACTTTCTTCATACTAATCACATCTAACTTAAATTCTCTTGTCGGTCTTTGGAGTGTATGTAGCATTCCCCATAAAGTTTTTAGTCTCAGCTCTTAGCAAAAGTTAATATACCCAGAACTTCCAAATAAATCATCAGTACAAGGGTCTTCACACTAGTAAAACTGTTCAGACAATGTGGTTTATTAGCAAAGCACTCCCTCCTTCCAGTCAAGCCCCTTGTTTAACACAGTGAACTTGCTGCTTCATATCAGGGGGTTGTCTAGAGGTTATGGTTCTGGATCTTTAAAGTTTTGATAAGAAGTATTGTATCAATGTCATGACTCAGGGCAACGTAAAAGTAGCATAAAGATGATATAATAGTAATATTTTGTCGAGTAGATAGATCACAACTAGGAAATGGAAGTGCATGAACACATGCAGGCAAAGAGCCTCAAAAGCCATGTGGTTTATTAAAAGTTTCGAGGCAGAATTACCATCCAATGTAATTTTGGTTTCTAATTTCTGTAGAATTGCAATTCATAAAAAGAAAACTGAAGTCCTTCATATGAAAGCAAAAAAGTGAGGCAGCGACAGAGTGAGTGTGTTCATCTCATATGCACATTGAAAAATAATCTTTAATTTAAATAGAGGGGACGATGTTGAAGATGACAGCAGACACCAGAAACAATTTAAGGAGACTGTGGAAAAAATCTTCCTACTGTTCTAGTTACCTGTTTTGGCACATACAGTGTTCTGCAGGATGCACAGCCACAGTATGAAATGTGTATTCATTCATGATCAGACATCCACAGAATATTTGATGGATGAAGAGTTAGTTGAAAAGCAGTTGAGTCTACCTGAGCAGGTGAAAAAGAGTAAAAAAAAATATGTGTTTGAAGGCTGGAAGTTTGTAGGCACATGGCTGCAGGTTCCTATAGTGAGAGAGAAAACTCTGTAAGAAACATTTCTTATGGAGCATTAGAAACCTTCTAAATTTTGGCTAAATTCTAAGATTTTGGGACCTCCCTTGAAAGCAAGTACTGCAAACGCCTCAAAGACTTTTGACCTGATAAAGAATAACCTTTGTTTTGTAAAACTCTTTTTCACTTCTGGGTGGAGGGAATGAGAGAGAGACAATAGATGCAACAGAGATGCTTCAGGAACAGGACTGTGGGATCTGTGTGCAAAAACACATACACCAAAAGTACATCCATGCCTGTGATAGAATTAATGGTTCTGAAAAAAAATGCAACTCAAAGTAATCAAATCAGTTTGGAGGTTGCTCTTTTTTACCCCCCTCTCTCTTTTTGAAAGATGCCAGATTTAGGTTCTCCCTTTTAACAACAGATGCCAAAATTTTATATTTTCCAAGTGAAAATTCCACTTCTGCCATATTCACTTTAGGAACTGGCACTTTAAGAATTCTCCTTCTTACTGTTAAAGACTCTTAACAAAATCAAAGTTACTCACCTAGCAGAAATAACATTGAGTTAATTGCCTATCATACGGTTTTGTAGTATCTGCATGCACTGTCATTGGTGTACTGTTGTGAGTTGACCTGGCTTTTGAAAATATTGCCCTTAAAGTCTGGCACATTTTTAGAACCAGGCTGTCAGTGAAGGAAAAATGAACTGGAACATCATAATCTGCTTCAACCATAGTAAAGAGAGAGACATCTGGTAGGCCACTTGGCAGTCAGCCAGCAACGAAGACTTGAATTAAAATGATGAACATGTTCTCAGGAGCCTGCCTCTGAACTGAAGAAGTTATAAGTCTCTGCTGCTTCTTGGAAGTTGGCTGTAAGTGGTGGCAGTGGGCCCTTCATCCTCACACTGTGCCGCATGTTTTTTTGATGTTGCATGAGCCATAAAACCACCTTAAATACACCTGTAGAGGGTCAGAAATTAAGCAAAAAGTGAGTTAGAGGAGTAAGAATGGAACAGTTTTGCATTTTCTAGAGCTACATAGAAAGTAGGACAATCTCCTCTGTCTAATGGAACTGATCTAACTTCCCAGTGAGGCTGGAAAAGCACCCTGAGGTCCTCCATAGCTGGTCTTACAGGTGTCCTAGATAAGCCTGTGATTTTCCTGGGAAATAAAGAGTTCTGAGATTTCTAACTATAAAAGACAGAGCAGCCTATTTTACCTCCCAACATATATCACCAGCTCCTACTGTCCTGGGTGTCTAACAAAGCGGCGGGAATTTTGCTGGCCATCACTTCCCCAAAGAATCGCTAAAATAGAAATCAATGCCCCAGCTGCAAGCCCTTTCAGGAACAAAGGAGTGAGGAAGGAAAGCTGTATCAGGTGACAATAGACCATAGCAGATTTCTGTTATTTTGGTTTCAAAGCAAATTCCTAGCTGTGATTTGGCTTATGGTCAGCAAGTGAAAGAAATTCCAACAGTGGTGGCATCCAGATCTGGATGCCACTAACCCAGCCCAGTTCTAATAAAATGTGCTGCTAGAGAAGATTCTCATCAGCCCATCTGCAGTTAAAAAAAAAATAAATAAAGGTAATAAAAAGCATTCTGTAGCCCAGTTTTGGAATTTAAAGGAGCAGTGGTTATCCAGTATATGCGCTGTATTTAAATAAAAGGTTGGGCACAGCAAAATGTGTCACCTAATGAGGCAGCACAGAAGTTCCTACATAACACCATTTAAATTTGTAATGGTAATTGCTTTATGGAATTGTGAGGTCATTACAGTTTGAGATTAAGATGGCCAAATTGTCGCAGGGAAGATCTTTAGAGACCCCCTTACAAAGCCATTACAAGGCAGTATTACACACACAACGTGATTCCAAAGCATGACTTGGAGAAGGTCTCACTGCCGTGCTCTTATGGTAAAATCACATTGTGAGACTACAATAAGAAATAAGACTGCAGTGCAAGTCTGTGGAGATTAGACTCAATTATGATGTCAAAACAAACTGAAACAATGTCAATGCAAGTTATACCATTAAGGTTGAAACTTAAACCTAGAAAAGCAAGGAAATTCTGCATTAAACCTGCCACATTACCTTTAAATCACACCCTTGTGCTAAGGTGTTGCAGCAGGTAGAGACCTCTGTTAAATTGCCTCTCTAGGTATCGTTACATGCTACAGATGATCTCTGTACAAAATTGTTGTAGTTAGTTTCATTGCACAAATGTTTAAGTGATTAACCTAAAGTTTTTAAGCTATAACTGAAGATTCTACAAAACTCAGGGTTCTAGAGAAAACTCCAGGTTAACAGCTGATATTTTACTGGGTGTGTTGTGTCCAGATGTAAAGGCCTTGATCCCTTGCAAAAAATAAATTGAACCATTTAGGCACTCTGAGATGAAATAGTTGTTTCCAAGGTCCCTGGGTTGTTTTTTGGTTTTTTTTTAAATAGGAATAACCAGAGCAGCCCAGGTTTTGTCAAAATTTACTAGGGTATGCTCCTTCTCCTGACAGGTTACAGCCTGGCTTGAAATAGGAGGTAAAGAGTATAACAGAACAGTGATTTTTCCAACATGTTTTTTAAGAAAAGACCACCACTGAGAGAAATGTAAGCATGTACTGGGGCCTGCCTGGGTGCAATGAACTGTGAGAGGCTGAACCAAAGAAAATGTCTTAAAATCATCCACATAGGTTAACTCAAGGAAGGCCCCTAATGGCTACACAGGCTCTCTGATTTAGCTTTGCTCTTTTTGGTTATTGGAACTACAGAAGTGTAAATGGTGCTGGGCTGCAGACGTAGCTGATAGAAGCTGGCTGATCCCCAGTGACTTCAGTGGGGTTGCATCCATTTTTGCCAGCTGTGGGCCCAGTCCATAAAACCTGTGTATGGTTTCCTAGAGAGTGGGTCAGCTGACAGGGAGCCAATAGTCTGTACACTGACTTTTCTTCCCAGATTTATGTATGAAACACCTTGGGCTGACTCTGCAGGGCTCCCACAGACAGCTTATCCCTTCAGTTTTGTTTGTCTTGTGCTTGGTAACATCTGAGGCCTATTCTGAGATCTAGCCCCAAATCAATACAAATCCTGATCCAGCTCCTTCCAGATTATCTCATTTTGTAATCCCAAATTTCATTTGCTGTCAATACATCTGTAAGCTTGTCTCAGGTAGAAGAGATGATAACTGAACCTCCTTGGCTTCTGCTAAAGGATTTTCATACAGCTTTAAGTATGTATCCACTGTATTGGTTTCTCTAAGTCTGATTCCTTCTGTGTTTTTATATTGGTGCTATCCACTGTGCTAATTATACCAGCATCACCATCTGCATATTGATATCATTAATTAGTATAGAGTTACTCCTCTAAAATACACGGCAGTGTCTCTCTAACTCATTTGCCATGAGGGTAATATAAGTGAAGTACAACACCATAATATACCATATATAGCCCTGAGCTGTAATCATCTTTATTAATTGCTTAATGTAGCAATGCCTGCTGCAGGAAGTGCCATCCTACAAGGTCTTGATTAGCTCCTCAGAGGTGCAAAGGGTCCATATTTCCCCAAGAAATCACATGTGAGGACAGACACTCAGGATCTTTGAGGGACAACTCTGAATGTTGCCAGTTCAGGCCTTTAGTACAGCTCACAAGTGTGCATGCATGTGCTGGGAAGGTCTGCAGCTAATAAGGAGGTGCTCATTAAGAAAATGCCCAAAGTCCCAACAGAGAAAGTGAGCCTTGGAGTAAACAAACACCCACCTGGCACCTCCAAATACTTCTGGAAAATATTTGGGCCTGGTTTGTACTATCAGTGAAAGCCCATGTTATTCTCAAGATCAAAATAAGGACTCAGTGAAACAGAAAGAGAGACATACAGCTTGGAGAGAAAAATAAAGGATTTAAGAAAGAGTGGAGAAAAGCAAAAGTAACTAAAAGGAGAGGAGAAGAATACTCAGATACCACAGCAAGGGGTCCAAGAAAGACTCAGCAGGATGTGAGGTGTCAGAGACACCACAGGAAGGGGAAGAGCAAGACTACAAAACAGTAGGAGCCCACAAGACTGGGAGGCAAGAAAAAGCAAGTGGAAGAGAGAAGGTAGGAACAAGATGGTGAAAATGTTCTGTCTTCAGAAGTAAAATCAAAGATATGACTTAAATGCCTTCCAAAGATAAAAAAGGGGCACCAATTCTGGTTTTCAATAGATTCTTTCAAAGTACATTGCTGGGAAGTATCAAACACTTACAAAGATCATTTAATCACCTATCACTGATGGATTAGTGCTCAAAAGGAACATTCCTAAATGTTTTCTCGTGGCTCTGTCAGTCAGTGGTCAGTGGAGAAGCTGCTGAACACATCCAGCTATGCAAAGACAGCCTAACTATAATAAAGATGATCATTAAATAGCTAAATATAACTATTTCTGCTAGATTAATTTGGTGACAACTGGAATTATGTTCCTTAAATAGATATAGACAATGCAGATCTTACAGTATCAGGGGCCTCACTGATACCAAGTGATATCAGACCCATATAACAAGACCCATCCACTTGGCTCACTAGAAAACCAAGTTTACATTGGGACCCCAAAATTAATGATCTGTCTGAACAAAAATAAAGTTTCACTGGTTTTGGGCTACACACAGGGACCATGCCAAAGAGCCACAGTGTGGAGACCAGTAAGGCTAAGTTTCCCCATCCTAGTTTTGGCATGTTCCCCAAAGCCGTGGCCAAAACAGTCTAGAACTCTCACTGACTTGAGCTGACGGCTTGATCAAACAAGGCTCAGATTGAACCTGAGAAAGCGAGAGGCATATTTAGGCTTCTGTATATTCATATATACACCAAATCTCTGTTTGTACCCCTGGTAGTGTCAAGGCATATTTAATGTCCATTGAAAAGCCTGAACTATGACCTTTAGTGTCTATAATCACTTCCCTGAGGAGCTGACTTTTACTTGATTGACTTACAGGTAGTCAAATGGACACCTCTCTGACCCATTCGAGAAGATGGTCATTGAAAATTCACTTTTCCAGATGCTCAAAGACCTTGATGACTCAGATCATTAACGAGAGTTATGTCAGGGCCCCAGCTTTGCACATGGTCACTGTTGTGAGACAGCATTACTCCCACTAACACACAGTGTTCAGCTCACTCTTTCTTCCGGTGCAGAAACAGCAGTTCCCTTACACACGGGATAAACTGCCCTGGGCTCTGTACTAAAGCTTGAAATCATGGCTACTGGTGATAGGGGAGGTGGTGTGGCAGCACAGGCATGCTGACAGCAAGGTGCTCGCTGCAGTGAGGCAGGGGATGGAGGGGAGATGTGCAGAATTACAGCACAACGAGAAGCCGTGCTAGTAACAAGCAGGCAGGAGCGGGCAAATCCCAGTCGACCACTTGGAGATTCATTCTTACATGTCTTCTACCATTTTACTTAAGGTGTCATTAATGTGGAATAAAATATATCTCCAAAGTGAAGGATTGCCTCTAAAACAGTACCATTGTTAATGTTTCTATTATTGATCTGCACCCAGCTGTTGTGTGTGCATCTATGGAGTCGCTTGCTGTTTCAGTTGCTGCAGACTGCATCTGCTGTTGGCAAGTTATGAACTCACATGCTTTAAGCAGCACTAATTTGAAGTGAATGCCTTATAAATAATCCACGCAAACAATCTTTGGCATTAATACACATTTAGTGATACTAAACCCGAGCAGATAAAGTTCACAGTGGTTCAAGAAGAAGACCTAGATCATTTGTGGCCTTTAAATCCCCCAGGGGCTTTAACAGTAGAGAGAAGAAAGAGGCCATGTTCTTCATGCCACCTTCAATTACATATCCTTCCCTGTTTATTTTTCTTCTCCTTCCTACCCCAATGAAAATATTCACTCCAGTTTTACAGGGAGGGGAGTGGAAAAATTAAGGAACTTTTCTAAAAAGTCTTTTCATGTGTTCTTGAGGTTGAACTGGGCTGGATAACTGGAGGCAGTTAAAATAAACATGAATTTAGGCTGATGCATTTAATCAGAAAGTATGGCTTAGGTTATAATTACACTGCTCAGGCACATAATTAATGGGTCTAAAAAATACAGGTGTACAGTACTGACTGAAAGACCTCTGTGGAGTACAAAGAGCATGGTGATTCTTGAGATTGAGGGCTCAAGTGTTCTGTGTTTTCATTTGAACAGCTGTGTAAAGTGTTTGCGATGCAACCAGCCCTCCTCCCACTTCCAAACTGACTAGCTTTGGGGTTTCACTGTAAATTCAAAAAGTTTGGACCTTCCTTACCAAATAGGTCACAAGCCATTGATAGAGTGCCAGTCAGGTTATGGTTTTGCATCAAAATGATAATTTTGGAGAGTTCTGATGCAAAACCACATCATAAATGTGTGTAAATATATACAAATACATATATTTGTATGTGTGTATATATGCATATATATGTATATATTTTAACTCAGCTGAGAGTGGAGAATTTAGGTTCATTTGAGAACAAAGCTCTGAGCAGAATATGGGACATACAGTCCCTCATGGCTTGAAACAGAAGTCAATCTTTGTGAAATAAAACTGCTTATTTTCACATACCTCTGATTGTTTGGGTTCTTCTGCCTGTTCCTCAAAAACTAGTAAAGCTTCTCATATTTGTGGAGTAAAGGAGTGTTATCCTCTTTTGGAAACTGCATGCTATTATACTTTGGTGGCACTTTTGCTGATGACCTCAATGATAGAGCTGAGAGAATTTGCAATGAATAATTAATCTGATGAATTTAGCCTACTTTTCTGCCAGTGTAATATCTGAGGGCAGATAGCACTGTCTTCAAACATATTTATTTGAAATTACTTAACACACTTCCTTAGACTGTGAATTTGTCAGAACTGATTCTCTGGGAGTATCAGTATTGAGCAGCATCCTTGCAGTCTTTGCTTCACACAAGTGCTACAAGACCAGCCCACCATGGATGGAGGTGTCAGAAATGTGAGGTGCTATTCAGATAGGACAGCAACCACAGTCCTGTGCAAATTATGCTCAGTCAGACAAAGTGCAACTTGCTGGTTTTGTTGGTTGGCTGCATTTTCAGAAATTTCACAGAAAATCAAGTTATATTTGTGTTTCCAAACTTCAAAGTGAAGGTAATTCAAACTTTCCAGTCACATGTTTAGAGACTGGAGTAAGACTTTGGTCTTGTTTGGAGGGACTCTAAATTTTCTTCATTGTCTTTCCTTTTCTCTCTCTCTCTTTTCCACTTTCCTTTACAGACACTGAAAATTACTTTTACTCAATGTACTTCTGTTTTATTACCAGATACTCCTTGTCACAGATTTACTATGTTGTCTTCTTTGCATTGATCAAGAAAATGGATAGCAGGGTTGGCCACTTCCCTCTCACTGGCCAGAGTGAGATTTTCTCAGTCTTCAGTGCTGTGGAAGGATGTGGGAAATCTTTATTTACATTACTCTGTAAACACCTAGTACAACCTGGTGTATTCATCCAACTATTTCTATTCTAAACCATTTCCCTGTTTTTGGCTTCTTTTTCCATAGTGTCCAAATCTTCTTATAACCTGGTGTTTCTGGTTATAACCACTCCTTAGCAATGACCAGGGTGGCTGGGAGCAAAGCTGTGGGGAGTGGTCTTTCATGGCCCAATTAGTTTGGCACATCCTGCATGACCTTTGCACCTTGGAATGTGCTGGAAAATGTCTCTGCCCCACCATCTGGGACTGTTGTATGAACACTACAGGAAATTCAGGCTGCTTATAGGCTTATTGAACAGCTTTGGGCTGGTAGCTAGCACCAACAGGGCAGCTGTGCTTACCCTGATTCTAGGATGGGTTTCTAGTAGAGAAGTGGCACCTGTTTACAGTTCCCAGTAGCCTCTTCTGCCTCAGCCTTTTCAATGCCAGCTGGCACTTAAATGACCCTGATGTGGAAAGGTGTGTAGTGACGGCACAAGGAGCAATAGGTTCAAACTGAGTAAGATAAGCCCTCAGTTGGATAAAAGGGAAGGAACTCTTTAATGTCAGGGTGGTGAGGCACTAGAACAGGTCTCCCAGAGAAGCTGTGGATGCCCAGTCCCTGGAACTATTCAAGGCCAGTTTGGATGGGGCTCTCAGCTATTTGGCCTAGTGAAAGGTGTTCCTGCCCACAGCAGAGGGGTTGGCACTAGATCATCCTTCAGGTTGCTTCCAATCCAAGAAATTCTCTGATTCATTCTATGAACTCAAACAGTGAGAGCTTTGCAAGTGGGTTTAGAGGAAACAGCAGCCAGGTATTGAGACTCCACTCAGTGATTTCCCATTTCTCTGGTTCCCCTCCATTCTCATGTCTTGATAGTGTTCATTATCTCTTAATGACAAAAGAGGGAAAGAACAAGGCTCCACATTTATTACTCTGACCTGCAGTAAAGCCTGAAGAAGGAGTGTACCAAAGTTTTGTGAGGACTGAAGATAGAGACCTGAACATGTCTTATATACAGATACAGGTGAGGATGGGAGGCAGACACTCGGACCTGATGGCAAAGTAATCTGATTCCTGTCATGTTTGTCCCCTTTCAGACAGAATTGGGTGTTTCCAGCTCTACAGATTTGCACCATTTGAAATGTCAAGTGCATCTCCAAGGAGCTGGAGTCTCTTGCAAACTATTCAAATCTCATTCTCAAAATCTGTGTATGCCATGGAGACCTTGCAAACCACAAGCTGGTTGCCACTCCACCACTTCAAGAAATCAAGAAAATAAAACTTCATCCAAGGCAATTTCCTCATCTGCATCCCTCCATCAGCATTTGCTCTATCAGTTAAATAAACACACTGCAAACTCACCTGCTTGTGACTGCCCTTAGAGATAGTCCCTGATGATCAGACTGGTACAACACAAGACCTCAATACCTTTTTGCAAAAGATCCATGGCAAATGGGGGAATTGCATGATATAGGACCTTAAGACGATAATATGACTTTAAGATGTACAAATACATAAGATTTCTTGGAATTATACACTTTGCATATTTGAATGAGAGAGTTCTGAGAGAATCAAGGAACATTTCAGAGAGATTACAGGGAACACAAGGGAAATTTTTACTTAAAAATTGTATATATAGAGCCGACTTTAGACACCTGCAGAATAACTATTAAAAATTAAATTACTAAGCCTAAACTAACTAAAATGTCCTAATTCCCCTACCTGCGCCAAACCTTGATCAGCCAGTCAAGTTCCCATGGGGACGCAGCCTTCCGGAAGGTGACAGTGTATTTAAAGCACAGTAGTAATTATTCAGGACTCTACATTTAATGATATCTATGGCTGGCCCAGCACTCTGGCTGTGCAGAGCTACACCAGAGAGTGTATTTCAATCTCCAGACCCAGTCTCTCATTCCCCACGCTTGCAAATCCAGGCATGTTGCAAGGCGGAATGTGCTTGAATGTGGGGCAAACTTCTGGAGGAAGCACTGTCAAGATAGATTCCATTCCTTCCACGTTTCCTTGGGTCTACGTCCTCGCCAAGAACCCACACCAAATTTGGATTTAAGCCCTGTATATGTCTCCTGCTCATCTTGAAGACACATATTACTAGGCTATAAGGAAATACTGTCTTATTCTCCCCTGTCTGGAACAAACCATTGTCATTTTCAGTTGCTATTTGCTCAGAAAACAGTGACTTCTGGATAACAAGGGCTGACGTGACCCAGTCTGCAAATACTGTGTTGTGGCAGCCTGAAAGATAATGTGTGTTGCCACTGAATTCACAAAGGAGAAAAACTTTGAAACATTTTAAAAATGCAGGTGCACAAATTACTCATGCCAGGAGCAGCAGTGGCATTTTGTAATAAAATCTTGTGTTTATTCTCCACTGTTGAATACACATACCTTACAGGTCCCAGGAGATCATTGTCCTGTGCTATCCAATGAACAATTTACGGATGGATTAAATACATGTGCAAAATTAAATAAAACTTGCAGATTTATAATAGGCATAGGTTATGCTTAAAGTCGGCACAAATTTCCCATATATGAATGGGGCTTCGGTTCACCTTAGAATGTCAGGTTTTTTCCTTATTTTTCCTTTGTGTCAAATTTCAGTATATTCTTCTAAGATATTTGAATATTCTGAACATTACTGGGTTCTCAGTACCAAGCTACATCCAAATAATCAGCAAGCACTAAGCACAATACAGAGCTTTCACACTTTGATTGTTTGGTCTTACAGAAATTTACTTTCCTTGATACCAATAGCATATCTAGAGTAGAGAAAAAGTGGGCAAAGAGTGTAATAATGATTTGAGGAAGGTCTTTACTGAATGACTGCTGAGTCTGTGAACTCAAGCAGTAGATAATATAGATAACAAGAAGAAGGGGTGCTGCAAACTCATCTATTGATCTGAAAATTTCAGTCTCTCTCATGTGGCAGTTATTGTCTAGACTCTATATATTAGTTTGAAGCATATCTTTCCAATACAAATCATTTGCTCAAAACTCTTATTGGAAAGCAGGCAGATCCATCTGCCTCATCCTTTTGGAGCAGCTCCTCTGTATCAGCCTTTGGCCAGTTCTCCTTTTCATTTGAAGCAACTGCTGATCATAACAGTCATCATCTGATCCAGGTATTCCTTTCTCGTTAGTTCCCCCAGCTTCCTGCAGAAAAGCATTGCATTTTACAGAGTGGAGGGGACAAAAGTCCTATGTTTTAGGTCCATGAGAATCTTACTGAAATAAAAGACATCAGACAATCTTACTGAAGTAACAGACATTGTCCCTGAAGTCAGCAGATGTTATACTTGCACTGGTATATTTTCACTATTATAAACCATAAGGCTCTTCTGTGAGGAAAAAGCAAGCAAACAAACAAACAACAACTAAAAATCAAAACCAAAAAAACAAAACACACACACACAAAAACAACTCAACTAAAAAAAAAACGCATACAAAAGGGAAACAAAAACATATCCTCCAGTAGATTATGAATATTTCTCTCCCTTACTATCTGCTGCTGCTGCTAACATCAAGCAATGGCAAGTGTAGATTGATCAGTCATTGTGGGCAGCATGCTGGGCTGATGGATCAGCAGTGGCATATGTGCAGCTGTGCAAGTCTGGTATCAAGGTGTGTCAGCCTGTCTCTGCTACCTCGCTGCCCATCCAAGCCATCTTTTGTTTCTATTGTTGTAGTTCCATCAGTCTGGCACACAAAAAGAGGAATCATGATATTCTTCATTGCAGGTCTGTCTGTCTGTCTCACACCCACCAAGCCCTTGGCAACCATCAGCTCCCCCCAGATGGAATGGGCTTTGTTTTGCTTCACAAGACTGTTTGTGTTTTGTTCTGAACCAGGCTTTCTTTCACCTGGTTCATTTTGGGGGAGCAAGAGAGAGGATTATATTTGGCGTCCTTGACTCTCTTTTCTCACCTGTTTTGCAAACACATAGCACCATTGGCATTAATCCTAATGATACTTAACCTCTGGAGAGATTCAGGACCTTAATGCAAGTGATGAGCATCAGCTGTGTTTTTCTCTAGTGCTGTTTTTTTTCTAGTGATGTCAGAAGTCACAAGCTGGCAAGAACAGGGAACAGAGAAATTCAGGTGACTGACAACATTGAGCAGAAATCTATTAGCGCCCCTGGAGAGCCGGAATACCCGACAGACTGGCACACAGGTAAGCACTGCTGCTCAGGGAGGAAAGTGCCGACACAAGGGGAGACACAGATGAAACAGACTGCAACACAGATAAATCAGAGATGAGCTCCTTGAAGAATTTTTTCTTTCACATGTATTTTGATTGTAAAGATATTTCATTTGTGGCACGAAATGATGTTTCTTTCTACTGGTTTCTTTCACAGGTGTGCTTTGACAGGGGGAGGATACTTGATACAAGCTTTATCTTTGTAAATACCAGAAAATGTGTCCTCTCTGTTAATACCAGAGATCAGTCCTATTAAGTGCACCAACTTATAATGTTTCTTGCTATCTTTCTATGACATAAAACTTATTTAAAGAAGAAAGGAGACAAAGCAACTCGAGAAATCCAGAATATACCAAGTTTCCGTCATATAAAATCAAGCCCTCCAGTACATTGGCTCTGCCCTGAACAGGCAGCAGAGAAAAATGAGAGTTTTCTGAGACCTCAAACAAAGCTGATGTATGCTTCTGTCTCCAATGTATGAGGTAATAGATAGACAGAATTAATCACCCCCAGGACAAAAACATAAACGAAGATCTCTAGGACTGAGCAACCCTTGGCTATTGTTTGGAGCTGCATACTCCACTCTAATTCCACTTTTCATTTTGCCCTGTTAGTTGATTTTTAGCATTTAGTTTTGAATTTTCACTGTGAATAGTCCCAAAACAACTAAGAAAATTGCGTCATTCCATTTTAGTGAAGGTTGCACACGTCTAGCTCCTATTGACATTAGCACTGGACAGGGACAACAGGCTGTGGAAAAATGTCCAAGATGGTTCTTTAGAAAGAAGTGGTTCCACTGTCAACAAATTAGAAGTCTACCCAATGTAGAGCTGCTTGCCATTCTGCTCTACACAGAGGATACAGGTTCTTGATTTTCTCTATATTCTCCCTTACATTGCTTTATAGACATTTACTGAGTTACTTAGTGAAGAAAAACTTGACCTTTAAACCTTTCTTGGGATTTAACTTGGTGTAGTATGATTTCTCTCATGAGTTTTAAAGAATTCTGTTGTAAGTCCTTTTTTGTGATTATTTCTTTACTTTGGTCAGGCATGTATTTATGCACTTAACAGCAATTTATTTAATGATTTAGTAGGTGAAAGTATGTGCAATATTTGTCACATTTATAATGACATAGTTTTTATGGAGCTGATATAATTGGGATGTTCAGTGCTATTTAGAAATTGAGAGGGGAAAAAGCATAGTCTTCTTTCATAATTTTCTTTTGCCTTTTATTAAGATCCCATTATACATACACACACTGGATGTTTGAAGAGGAGAGGGATGAAGGGTCAGGTTGGCAACAGAAATGTTGACTTTGAAGCACAATTACAGTGAGACAGTTTGTCCCTCTCCTTGAGGAAAGGTCACAGAAATTGCTAGTGCTTGGTGCCTCTGATATGCTGTGAGATGTAGTGCATGTTACTCTCTACACCAGCACATCATGCAGCATAAACACACTCTGGAGTCCAGCCTCATAGAATATGTGCCCTTTAACTCCAAAGTGTCCTTTCTTTTTCCAAGGAGATTTCTGTTTGGATACCTTTCAGTCTCTAGCCCTGCCATGCCTTGCATTAGATTATTCAGACAAGAGAGTGAGAGGCACAAGGAAATTTCACCTATGATTACCTCATGAAACCAAGAGCTTTGTATGATCAAGTGATTAAAGTACTGAATCAAAGCTACTTATTATACACTGTGGTTATGCCATAAAGTAAGAGACACCATGCATTTATAAAATAGCTTTAGGAACAAAATGTTATCCTACCTTGGTATTAATAATCAATTATATGGTTTTGCTGTACTGTAAAACTGAACATTCTGACCATACTTTTATTTCTGAATGGTTATAAAATTTGCAGGGAAAAAAAATCTTTCTGAGCCATTGTGCCCTAAGGACATCAGGGTCACAGCTGTGATTATAGAGATAACCTTTTTGTTCTGATGCATTCATTACATGAATTTGCAACTTATTAATTGCAATTACTTCTCCCTTGAATTAATTTATTTGGTAATTCTTTATTTCAAAACTAATCAACACATAGACTTTATGGTGCTTTGTTATTGCTTTTTGCAATTTATGTTCTTTACTTGTGCATTTAATGCTTGCAGCACCAAATCTGCTTTCACATTTCTACTTGTTTAGAATGAATGTGACCATGTCTCACCAACAGACAGGTAAAGTGCCTGGGATTAGAGACAATTACAGATGAAGTGTGTGGCAAATAGCCACCAACTGAGGTTCAAAAGGTTTCCCTTCAGACCCTGCAGCGTATCATCCCTGTCAACACAAGCTGCAATTGCGGCCATGGCCCCTAAATGCCACCAACTGGAGAAGTACACAGGCTTCATCAAAATCAAGCCTCCTCAGGCCCGTTTCTTCACTGGTTCCCACCCTAAAGCACATGGTACTTTGGAGATCTTTTCAAAATTAGCAAAGGCCAGCTACAAGCACTCCAGCCCAGCTCCAACCAAATTCCTCTGGACAGTCTTTCATTTCCATAGCTAAGGAAACACTTGCCTGTGTAATTACTCATTTCATCAACAGGTATTATGGATAAATTAAGCTGGTAAGTGCTGCCAGTTCAGCCTAATGCCCCCATGCTGTTGGCTTCTCTGTGCTTTTTGTTTCACGATGTTGCTTTCAGTGGGAAATTTTCACTTTTTTTTTTGGAGGGCTCAGAGGACTAAAGCCCTCTTGTGAGCATTGTGCACTGTGTCACATTCCTCTCCAAACCCTGACAGAGAGACCTTGTACTGCTGCACAGCACTCACCAAGAACTTTGTGGCTCCATTTGACACTGAAAGACCAAACTTACGTTCAGAGTTTATGTTCCATGGAGCTTTCCTAGAAGGCCAGCTGGGGCTTGAAGCTTTCTTTACTTATAACTCAGCAGCATAAAGTGTATATTTTTATTACAGATTTAACCAGGGTCTGGACTAGTACAGCCCAGATATTATCCAGAAGAAAACAAATGGAAAAAAAATCTCCCTTCTTTACCATCCAAATCCATAGTCAGTCTTCAAATCTACTAGTTTTTACCAAATACCTTTTTCTTGAAGCTCATAAGCATTCATCCCCTCTCTTCAAGCACCTTTCTTCATGAATAACCACTTACTGTGGGAATTCCCTGTGGGGCTAATCATTCTGCTTACAGAAGGAACCTCGCCTTGGATACTTTGTGGGTAGCCAGCCCTTTATAACTGGGAAAGAGACACAGCTCCCACTCTAAGATGGCTGTCTCTGTCCCTCCCTCTCATCAGCTCCACTCACACATGTACCCCTCCTCTTATTAGTGTGGTCTGTGCTTTTTTTTCTTTTAAATTATCTTCTCCTTGGGGCAAGGGTTGTGTCTTGGTACATTTCTGTGGAGTTCATATAGTCAGATAGCTCTGATCCTGACTGGAGCCTCTTGGCACTGCTGCAATATAAATATTATATAACAGTGGAGGAAATTCCACGTCCTGACTTGTGGGAACTCTTCCCTGGCCCTGTCCTGCTCTGCCCTCCTCTCCAACCTCCCTCACCGATTCCACTCTAGTATCTTACTCCCTTTGTTCTCAAAGCTGGTTGCTACTACATTTTACACATACAAGTACGTGCAGAAAAACCAAGACGTAGGTATTTCACATTGAATTTTTTTTTTTTTTTTTAAGAGTTGTGTGAAGCCATTACCTGTGGCACAGGTTGATGAATTAGTGGACAATGTGTGGATGAAAGACTAAAGGCATATGATAAAAGTTGATGTCTAACTGTAGCTAATATTATATGTATTTTTTTCCACATTCAAAAACATCAATTAAAGGAAGATTAAGGTTGCAAAGCAAGCACAGAAGAGTCTGGAAATTAAATAATTAAATTTTTCTTCCTCCAGTGTCCATGAGAATTTGCAGTATGAAGTAAATCAAGGAATGTAAGGGAATGAAAAAGGAAGAACTCTTATTTAACATTTGATCTTCTGTAACATTTCCAAGAATACTGTAGTCTTACTGTTCCTGTCCCTAGTCATAGTGGCAGCCACAAAACAATTCTCCTGCCGTCTCTGTTGCCTCCCACCTTCAAGCAGCCAGGCATTGGTTTCCCCTATAAAACTGGGAAACCACACCAACTTAGATTCCTTCCATCCAGCTCCATCCACATGTTTCTTGTTACCCACAATGCATGTAAAAAACATTTTCTCTTTTTCCAGCAGTTCATGTTTCCTCTCTTTCCCTGCCTTTCTTCAGAAACCACTCTCTTCCTTAGTTTCTTTCCTCTGTAAATAGTCAAGTACAAGTGACAGCGCACAGGCACAGGATCCCTGGCTGTTACTGCCTAGGAGCTGCTTCTGGATACCTGCTGCAGTCTCTGGTCAAGTAAACCCTGCTGAAATCTGGGGACAGTGAGGAACAGAAAGCAGCAATGAGAAACAGCTATGATGCTCTGCAGTGGGAATCAAGCCACTGAGAAGTCTGAATTTCCAAGCAAAGAAACTTTGGGAGAGTGGATAAGCATAGCCAGAGCTTCAGCTGTATGCAAAGATGGCTTTGGGGTGGAAGGGTGAGAATGGAGACCTAACACTGACTTAGTGTCCTACTGTGGAAAACTTGAGAAGAGGGATGTCACGATGAGAACTGACTGAACAGATCCCAAAGGGTCAAAATCAGTGGCACAGGGTCTAGTTGGGGACCTGGCATCAGTGGTCCCAAGGTCCAATACTGGGTCCAGTATTACTCAACTAACCATCAATGACTTAGATGAAGGCAAAGATGTTTCCTCAGCAAGTTCCCTGCTGTCACAAATCTGGAAGGAGTGGCCAATACCCCGGCAGGCTCTGCAGCCTTTCAGAAGGACCTCGACAGGTTGGAGAGAAGGACAGAGACAAACCCTGTGAAGCTTAGCAAAGGCAAATACCTGGGGAAGAATAACCCCACACAGCAGCACAGGCTGGGGACTGAGCTGCTGGAAAGAGGCTCTGTAGAAAAGGACCTGGGGGTCCTGGTGAACAACAAGCCATCCATGAGCCAGCAGTGCCCTTCTGGCCAAGAAAGCCAGTGGCATCCTGAGGTACACTAGGAAGAGCATTGCTGTCAGGTCAAGGGGGGTGATTCTGGCCCTCAGCCCTATTGAGATCACACCTCAAGTTTTGTGTCCAGTTCTGGTATCCCCAGTACAGGAGAAACATGGAGATCTCCCTGAGTGGGTCCAGCACAGAGCAACAAATGCAATTAAGGGACAGGAGCATCTCTGTCACAATGACACACTGTGAGTTGGGCCTGTTCACCAATGAGAAGAGACTAGTGAGAGGGGGCTTCATCAATGTGTATAAATATCTACAAGGAAGGTGTCAAGAGGATGGAGCCAGACTGTTCTTGGTGGTGGTGACAAGTAATAGGACAAGAGGCAACTAGTGCACAGAGAGTTCCACCTGAACACAAGAAGGATGTGGATGACCCTGACTGGAACAGATTTCATGGATAGTTGTGGAGTCTCTCTCACTGGAGATATTCAAGAACCACGTGGATGCAATTCTGTGCAATGTGCTTTAGGATGACCCTGCTTTAGAAGGGAGGCTGGACGAGATGACTCATTGCAGTCCTTCCCAACCTCACCCATTCTGTGATTCTCCTATGTAGAATAATACCTGAAACACTGGAACAAATGATCCAACACTGAATCAGATGGAAGGAGAAGGAGAAAAGGAAACAGATACCTACAGGAAATATATCCACCTATTAGGCTTAAAGAAATACATCTGAAAAGTAAAGGCTCAGGGAAAGTGTAGAAGCAAAATGTACCCAGAATGTTGGACAGGCACAAAAGGCTCACATCAGAGGAGCTTGGAAGTGAAGGCAGAACAGGTTTCTGTCAGCCACTGAGAGGTTCTAGAAGATAATATTTTCTCAGTAGTCCCTTTTCTCTGGTAGCAATGAAAGTGGAGTCTTCTACAATCAGCCAGGGTATGTTCCTCGTGAGGATTTTGAGGTCTTAGCTGTCTTTTCTCTAGTGCCTCAGCTTTTTCTGCAGTGTGAAGAAATCCCTCTGTGTAAACTTGCACTTAATGTTCTTCAACTCATGTAGAGTTAAGGACACATTTTCTTTCCAAACTATAGTCCAATGGTCTAATGCAACACTATGTCCCGCTCCTAGAAAGTGTTAATTTGACTAAATCACTGTCTGCTTCCTCCTCTGTACCACAAATATTGTCCTGCTGCCTGCAGAGCTGGCAAACTGACATAATTTCAAGGGATTTCTTGCACCTTCTCCCACCTGCTGGCCCTTCGTTGAGTGTGCTGTTAGCCCAGCACGGGCAACATCCTGTGTCTCTTTTCTGGACTTTTCTGGCCTCCAGTTTCAGTTTTATAGTAATATTGAGGTATTTTGTATCATACCTAGTTAGCCATAGGAGAGTCCATTCTCTATAAGCTATGCTGTGATGCATTCTAATGTTTTCTTAAAGGATTAATTTGAAATCTGCCAGTAATCACCTCCAGTTTGTTTTGATCACAGTCACAGTCTTATCAGGTCTCAGGTAGCCTCCAGAACTGTAAAACCCAGTCTTCATCCTGAGCCCAGCCGCAAGCACCCCTGTGATTTTTTTTCCCTTCCTTTTCATTTTGTTTAATAAAATTCCTCTCCTGTATTTCATTCTTACATGAAGTACAGAAACTCCTCAAATTTCTAAAATACAGCTTCACAATCAGCCTTTGCTCTCTAACTTAGCAGTCTGGCACACACACCAGCTACAGAAAAGGCTGCCTGGTGATTGCCTCCACCACTTGCAGAAACAGAAAGAAGAACTTTTTAAACCTTCTCCAATTGTATTCTATAGTCCCAAAGCATTTTAATGCTTACAGGACTTGCACTGCTTTTTTTTATTTTTTTTTTTATGGAAGTTATTTCTGTTGTTGCCTTTGACTCCTGGTGCCATATGGCATTGATTGGCCACTCTGGATCTACCCATACCACACAGTCAGCTGTGGAACAGGCACTTCATGAGACAAAGGGTAGGTTACACAGAGCTAAGCTTTCTCAGTGCTTTCCCTTCCACTCAGGTGCAGGGTGGACATGCCCTTGCTCCAAAAAGCTCTTGTGTTGCTTGTTGTTTGATCACAGATGGCTGCATATAGCCATAAGGTCTTCTGCAATGCCCCATCTGGACTGCCTTGTGGGGGAAGCTCAGCTCCTTCAAGGCTTCATCTTCTGCAGCACAGAGCATCCTGCAAACACTCAGAGGTTTCAGCAGCAAAGGTTCTTCCAAGCACAACACAGGTTGTTTTTACTATAAGTGCTGACTTTAAACAGTATATAATTTAGCCAAAATATGACAGATTTATGTAGGGCACAAAAAAAGCAACTCTCAGTACCAGTTTTCAAGATTTTATGACCACCTGTCTCAGAATAACTTCTGGATTCTGTTTTGGATCACAAAGTGTTAGTAAGTGAACATGGAGACTGTTCCCATAGCCTTTCTGAACTACCTGCCTGTGATTAATTATGGACAACTCTGAACGATTGTACCTCTCCGCCAACCTCCATGTTTGCGCAGTGACTAACATGGTGATGTCAGTTCTCACTAATGTATTTGCCAATTAGGAAGATTTAGTGTGGTGACTGAGGACAGCAGAGCTTTGGTGGCAAATCTGTAATTGTCCAAGTCAAATATCTGAGAACTGGGTGTTAGAAAAAGTGCTTTAGGTTTTACCTTCATGTGGGTCTGACTGTGAATCTCTCTACAACAGCTCAGTTTGTATCACATCAGGACACATCAGTCACATCTTATTATGTCACAGCGAATCACTTTCTGGCTCACCATAATACTTAATCAACAAACCCAGTGCCATGCGCCACACTCCAAAGCATCAGTCAGGCAAATGCAATCAAGGAAATGTCTTGAATTTCTTTAGGTGCATGCCAGTATTGGTAGTATCTCACAGCTCTACCAAGGCAAGCAGCCCATTATGCAAGACCCCAATAAATGCTGCAGAAAGCAATCTTCCTCAGCAAGCTTACAAATGGGAGGCAAAACAATCTGACTGTATACACACACACACACACACACACACACACACACACACACACACACACACACACACACACACATCAGCGCAGAGCCGACCTCAGTGAACCTGACAGATTCATGAATGCCCAGTCCACCAAACCAGGCTGAGATATGTGCACCACTGCTGGTGTGTGAAATACTTCAAATGATACTTGGAGGCAGCAGTCTTCAACTGCCTATATCAAGGCAGTAACCCCGTAGCTTGTGTAATTGCCTCTGTACAGGAGTTCGTGTTCAGCCGTACCTCCCTCTGTGAAAAAGTTGAGCTGCAGGATAAGAGCTTTCACACAACCAGCTGCTGCCAAGCAGCAGATTAGCAGGTAATCAGTTGTCTGGTGGTAACTTCGTCAGCTCCTAAAGTCCTGCTGTGTGTCAGGGGCGGATGGCTGAAGTGTCAAGGCAGGTGCATGAGGGGCAGGGGTAGATGGCTGAGGTATAGGGCTGGATCGCCTGCGAGGAGACAGAAATGGGTACAATATTGCCCTAGGTCACCAGCTTCAGAGAGCAGTGGTGGGAAGGGAATGAAGGTAGTAATATCATAACCCCTGTCTGAGGGACTGCTGCATTCAGCAGAAAGGAAATAGAGGCTTTCACATGCCTGTGCATGGCTCAGCGTTGTACCGCTGGTACCGACACGTGTGAAAGGTCGAGAACTCCAATTTCCTTGAGTTCAGGATGATGCCAGGTAGCCCATACAAACACCGTACTCAGAAAGCCATCAGCAAGCTGTCTCATTCTCCAGCATGGATAAAAACAACAGCATCCAAGGCTGGCAGACTGTCAGGAAGCAATGCCAAGTCCAAGTGGCTTAAAAAAGAACCAGCCATATCAAAGCTACTGTGGAAGTTTTACTTCACTGTTTTTCAAAGTGCACAGTTTTATTTCTATACAGTGAAACCCAGCTACTGGATTTCCTATTTGGAGAAAACCTAAATTCCAGTAAGAGAGAGAGGGTCCAACCTTATTAATTTCTATACTCACATACCCACACTGTACACACAGTCACTCTGATGAGAGGCAGTTGTATGCTTTGGCCACTTTATGCCAGCTACACAGACACAAAGAAACTGTCCAGGGAAATAACTTTGACAGAGAGGGGTTTATCTGGCAGCATTTATCTAGCACTGCCTCAGCGTTCCCTTTTCAGGACCTCGCCTCCCCCTCCACCCTCAGGATGATGGTGGAGGAAGGGATTAGGGAATAGAGGGAGAATACCAGAAAGGAAACATCACTAGGGAATACTAAGTCTTCAGCTTTTCTCTTCCTGACAGTAGTCCCTCAGCACTGGGGATGTGAGCTACAACAGCCCTGTGAAAAGAATAAACCAGTCCTACGAGAACCCAAGAGCAGAAAAATAAACCGACAACACCCAGCACTTCTGTGACATTCCTGAGCTGTACAAATCACTTGCCCAAGTCCTCGTATACTGCCTCCCTCCTCCAGCCATACTGCACTGCCACAGCAAATCCACAGGGCTTGGACAGCTGGTGGTGGCTGGGAATTGGCCCAATACACGGATATTATTTGAGAGGTTTGTTGCATTTTTATGTTTACTCACTGCATACAATGGGCCAATGTTGCCACCACCACATAATGGTCACAGAACTTTTTTTTTTTACTATTATTGTATTTATGCCTTTTTTCCCCTGTAACAAAGAAAGGAAAATCCAGAACAGGACACGTGT
Source organism: Poecile atricapillus (assembly GCF_030490865.1). NCBI lineage: Eukaryota > Metazoa > Chordata > Aves > Passeriformes > Paridae > Poecile > Poecile atricapillus. Next base: position 107,657,697 of record NC_081250.1, on the reverse strand, counting down.
TATTTAATATCTGTGTCAATGTCAGAATGCAGGCATGCTTTTATTCTTTTGCCTTTTGCAATGAATGTGTGATATCTGATATATTAGGTATTAATAAAGCAGACTGCTTTATGCTGTTTATATTGGTAATATGATTCTGGATCTTATCCCCAGCTGAGAGGAGTAGGAATGTAGATTTTCCCTTGTACATTATTGCCCAGCCATGGCTAATCAAGTATACAATATATTCGAATTTTTGTGTATTGTTTTATTTTTGATTCACTTTAATTAGAACCAGCTCTCTATATAATAAGTAGATATATTAAATGAGGAAGGGAGGGAGAAATGGCTAAAAGGCACAGAGAATGTGACTACATAAAATTCAATAAGAACCCCAAATGAATGGTGCAGCCTTGCACTTCATCAACAGTTTTACAGTATTTCACCCATAACTGCCAGCACCAATCCCACCCATGCCTACAGCGGTGATCTGTCCCAGGGGCACCACTACCACACAGGGCTCAGGATCTCCATCTGCATTTACCAAGGGCTTTGTGGGGAATTGCAAAGGGGAATTTCAAAAGTGCTATAGCACTGTGTGGAAATCATTGTTTCCTCTTGACCGTGGGTGAATAGTGAAATTTAGAGATATGAACTAGTTCAGATAAAATAAGTCTCTGTAGAAGCTCTGCTTTGAAATTACACGTGAGAAGTTGTGCACGTCCCTTTGTCTTTCCTCATACACAAGCTTCCCTGTTTCTCACAAGTTTTCTTCTGGATTATATTCAAAGTCCTGCTATGACTATTGTCAGTGACAGAACTCAGATGTCATCAGGCACCTTCCCACTGAGAGAAAATCCTCTTTGTTCGAATGTCCAGTTCTTCTCAAGGAATGTCTAATACTTCCATTAATTCAGTCAGCACTGACCTTAATTTGCTTGCTCCTGGATAGGAGATCTGATCACATAAACCACTTGCACAAACTCCTGGGTTTATCCAGCTGAGGAAAAGAGTGGCTGGCCTGCCTAGTATCACAGCACTTGATGCCTGTTCTGCAGGGCTTTTTGCATAACATCTGGGGAGCGCCTACTTCTAAGGAAGTTTGAAAACGGTCCCTTTCATCAGCATCAGATCCCATTGTATTCAATGAGAGCTGCAGGTGTTCTGTACCACTTGGGGCCAGGCCCTTCATCATAATAAAAAGGCCAGATTTGAGCTGGAAGCTCTGTCATTAAAACTGCCTGTAGTGTATTAGTAATCTGCTGAACCTCCTAGAGGCCCAGAGAAACCTTCTGCTGTGTTACTTTAACTCTTTGTGATTATCAGAACAGTGAGGATTTAAGAAGGGGCACATTAAATTCATGTCACATCCCTTCTCTGGGTTGCCCAAAGACTAATAGACCAAACAAAACCTTTCTTGGGAATACAAAATAAAAGGAGCTCTCTCTGAATGAGATAGCACTGACTGTCAGAAGTGTCCACAATGTTGTTCAAGATGACTGACAGCCTATCCCTCCATTTTATTATTTTACAGCTATTTTAATGTATTGAACACCTGGAGATGCTTAGGAGAATTTCCAAACCATTTTTAGTGCCTCTAATCCACGCACTGAATCCATTAGCTGCCAAACTCTTCCCCACAAGCCAGCACCATTTTGTGGAAGGGTGTTTAGCACAGGGTATGGGGGACACTTCTACTCCAGCCAAGGGAAATGTGCTCAAGGGGACACTGCAACCCTGAGGGCACCCTGATGTTTTTCCTGGATAACATGATGGTGGAAACACCAGGACAGCCTTGGGAAGGGAGCAGCGACTGCATGGAGACCCATTCTGGCATGTTCCCATGGTGGGTAAATCTGCCAGTAGGCACCACGTGGGTCATCTGCTACCAGGGCAGTGATGTGGAAACCAGGGTGCAACATGGTCCTGCACTGCCAGCCCAGGAGTTATCGTCGCCTAGCATGGATCAAAGAGGTACTTTGGTATTGTGAGATCAGCAGGAGGGAAAAACAAAGGGGGAAAAACAAAGACTAGATTACTCACAGAAAGCTAAATGGAATAAGGAGTCTGGCTCTTCCTGTCATATTCATTAAAAGCAAATTATTGGATCAGAATGGCTGTTCAGATTGGTTCAACTAAATATTAGGACATGACCCAAATCTTCTATCCAAGTGAACATATGCATATGCTTTTCTGAAGCTAGAAAGATTTAGTCAGTCAAAATTTAAGAAAGGGAAGAGATTAGCATTCCTGGGGTAGGTAGTTATTTATTTTATATTTCAATTTTCACGTAAGTCTGTGCTTGCTGGAGTCAGCAAAGACCAGAAATTGTAACCCAAAAGATCTGTGTAGTGTCTTGGATAATCTAAAGATGAGGTTTGGAAAAGCTTCTGAGAAACTTCCAAGAATCTATAGCCAAATTTTCTAATATTTGCCAATCTCTGTTGTTGGAATGTTCCTCCCTGTCTAAAGCCATGACTTGTACAACTCAAAAAAAATCCACAGAGAGATTTTCATTTCTTTTTCTTTTCCTTTTGCATCTCATGAGATTCTACATGTAATTTTATAATGAGCCAGAGGCCACAATACTGTGAGCTTGAAAAAACAATTAGGGTTGTGGCCACAGCAACTTGCAGAGGGTGTGAGGAATTAATAGCATCATGTTATAACTTGATAATGATGCCATGTCACAGCTTTATCATAGCATATAATTTCTCTTACACTAAAAACGGACCTGAAAAAAAACCCAAGATAATCCCAGCCTCTGAAATTTGGCTCCTAATCCACCTTTTTGTAAAGCCAGTTAGACTGTAAATCTGTGCCAAAATTTGGGACCAGAAGCCTATCTATTGTGGGATCACATCCATGCAGATCCAAAACTTCTCAAAATGTGGCCCTGTCTTTTTTTCGTGGAGTGTTCAGTACTGTGAAGCTATCACAGACCTGCGGGAAGGGAAGGGAAGGGAAGGGAAGGGAAGGGAAGGGAAGGGAAGGGAAGGGAAGGGAAGGGAAGGGAAGGGAAGGGAAGGGAAGGGAAGGGAAGGGAAGGGAAGGGAAGGGAAGGGAAGGGAAGGGAAGGGAAGGGAAGGGAAGGGAAGGGAAGGGAAGGGAAGGGAAGGGAAGGGAAGGGAAGGGAAGGGAAGGGAAGGGAAGGGAAGGGAAGGGAAGGGAAGGGAAGGGAAGGGAAGGGAAGGGAAGGGAAGGGAAGGGAAGGGAAGGGAAGGGAAGGGAAGGGAAGGAATTTGGCATTGAGTCTGTTGGGTTGGGTCTTTACCTCCAGTTGTTGAGGGTATGGAAACAGTCCCATCCCTTGTGGTGAGGGGTTGCGAAAGATGAGCTATATGGCAATTACTATACATTTCCATGCTCCTGGTTATAGTCCTTTGAAGGATGGGAGAAGATTTAAAGCTCAGGGTCTGGACTGCTCATGGTTGGACACTTGAATAGGCTGTCTCATATGACATGTACCACTGCTCATTCTTCCAATGAATCTTGTTTAGCTTTACTGACAGAGCAGCTGCTTGTGCATCCAGAAACTATCTGTCCAACAGGAAGAAGGACAAACTTCTCATGTAGTCAAGTTTTAGGGCATCCAAAAAATATAGTATCGCCACACATGAAAATACAATTTGGTTTTTGTTTTTTTTTTTGGTACTAATCATCTTTGGCATTAGTTTTTTCCCTTCACCCTTATGACTACAACGAAAAACTATTCTAAATGAGTATTTCAGGAATTTCTTCTCTCTATCTCAAACCTTCAGCTCCAACAGAAAGCCTTGGAACCAGGTGGTTAAACCAATTCTCTCTTCTTCTGCAGAGGTCTCAGAGGTTATTACTTGTTTTAGAAAGCATGTAGCTTTGTTATCATGCTGTAAACTATCGAGTTTTCCAGGGAGATTCAGCCAGACTGAAAAGAGCACCCCGGATGGAACTATCAAGAGAGGAACAAACAATTTCCAAGAGTGGGACATGGGAGCACATTCTTTTCTTGTCCATGTTGTATTTTCTTCTCCTTAAAGATGCAGTGGAAAGGATCATAAGAGCTGGGGGTGGCTCTGCATTGCAACACACCTGACCTCTGGGGAAGTCTGAGCCTTGACAAGGATTCTGGTGTCTCTCATAGCAATGCCTTACTCATCACCCCCGTGCTTTGTCTTCCTGTCCTCTCTCCTGCTGTCTTTTAGTCCATCTGGCAGTGCCGGTGTTTTGGCATTAGTCCTTGTGTTGGACTGTTTGCTAAGATGTATGTTAAGATGTATGTCCATTTCCAAACACACTGAAAAAATATATGAATTACAAATATTATGATGCATTAAGCTAAAAGACAATGGTTAAATAAGAAAGCTGAACGGCAGGGATAAAGGAAAATAACTGGAATTCCATCAAAAGAGAAGATGAATGAACAGAACTACACTGACATCTGCTGGTCCATACATCAGCGCTGGTATTGTTACTGCCACCAAGAATTGCCACGGTGATGAGGAAAAACGGCACATTAAACTCAATAAATCCTTCAAAGATACCTTCCATTTCCACCACATTTATACATCACATACTGCCCTGCTGCACTCTCTGGTCATCTGGGCAACATCTCTTAGGGAAGAAGTTTTTATATTTGTACAAGAGTAGGCTGTATTTCTTTTTCCTGTTTCCTTTTTTTTGTTTTGTTTTGTTTTGAAGCATACAGTGTTTCAGGTTGCTGGAGCCCTGCGTGGACTGCTGGGCTTGCAGAGATCCTGCTCAGACAGCCAGTCCATGTGCAGGACCTGGTTCCATGCAGTTTGCACTCCGAATCCCACACACGTGCAACACCACAGCCTGTGGTCCTGCACCCCTGCACCTCTGTGCATGCACCCAGAAAATCCCTTATTCATTGAACTTGCTGTGTAAGCACGGATCAATTATCCAGCACATATGCAACTGGTCTGATGAGTCTTACAATCTCATCATGTAGCCCTTAGGCACTTGCTTCTGTCCAGGAAATTTTGCAGAGAATATGAAAGTCACTGCTTACAGATTTTCAAATTTTGGCAGATAACAATTTACATATATACATATATATTTATATATTTATATATTTATATATTTTATATCTTAATATAGCTATATTAATATAGAAATGTATCGATTTTTTAATGCTTAATTGCAGTAAAGTATAATTTTGCATCTAGGGGAAGAAGGCTCTTGGAAAGAAGGCTGTTACACTTATGAGAAGATACATACACAGAACTGTGATTTTGAATCTTTTATTGCGTATTCACCCACCTTTACGAATCTTTCAGACATATGTCGTTTTTTTGTGTAACACTGAACCCTCTTCTTTCTAAGTTGTGAAGAGTCAAATGAATGCACTCAGAACACATCCATTTAGACTCATATACGCTGGGAGAGCTACATGTGGGAAGAGAAGACTCTAGAGACAGTGGGGAATTAAGTGTTTTCCTATAATTCAGTGACCTCTCTACAATTTGTACATATTGATAAACAATTAAAGCACCGTCCTTATAACTCAAACTTAAACAAATATTGTGATATTTTAATACATGAAAAAATCCATTTAGTTACCTCTCAAAAAGACATGTCCTCAAAACATTCTTTTCCCTTAAATAGTAAGTTAATATTGATATTCTATTTCTTTTACTGAAAAAATAACAATCTTTTGGTAAGCAGCTGATACACTTGCAAATATGCAACCTGCACCCTTACTGTCTTAATCCGGATGACAAGGGGGTGGGGCTGGACCATCTGAAAAGGAGCTCTCCGTTTGCTTTCCAAATCACTGCTGTGGGATTTCTCTGGATGTATTTTGATTGTTCTGCTTTTACTGCACGCAGAGCATCTTCTTTGCACATCTAAGTGCAGAGGCGAAAAGATCTCGCTGTTCTTGCTGTTGAAAGAGTAGGGCAAAGAACAGACTTGCATTCATACATGAAAACCCAGACATTTGTTGGAAGTCATTGTTCCTTAACCATTACCAAAGAATGAAAAGAAGCAGCTGGACGAAACAATCAAAATACGTTCCAAAGCATGGATAAAAATCAATTAGAACATTTCTGGCTGATTCTAATTATTATTAACAGCAATTAAATCCATTTCATAAAACAATTCTGAGAAAACAAGCTTTAGGCTTACGCTACCTAAGCAAATTCACCCCCAGCCTGGCTTCCCCCAGAATTTCTCCAAGTCAGAGGACCTAGGAGGCTTCAGCAACTTAGCTTATCAAAGAGAAGGTTAAGAGGTAACTTGATCAAACACTATTTTTATTTCAAGAAGAAACACAGAGAAGATAATAAATTTTCAGTCCACTAGACAGAGGTATAACAAGAGCAAAAAACCATTACTAAACCTGGTAAGAACAGAGCCACTAACAAAGAAAAGGAGGCTGGATGGGATTGTCACCTCTCTATTTTCAGAAGCTAATGCTGATCCAAACAATCAGAAGCAGGGTGCTTTTCAAACAGTGTTAGGATCTAAAGGGGTTTGGTTTAAGTTTCTTCTTTTAATGGGCATATTTTCTGTATTTTGCTACTCATACAAATTTTAAGGCTGTAAAAAGAACGTTCTGATCATCTTATATTCTGCTTTGCTTTGGCCAAAGATTCCTATGTGTTAATTGCTACTTTGAGATCAACAGATGCTCCTGACTTGAATTATACTAGGCTTTTTAAAAATCATTCTATATTTGAAAAATATTCAGCATTAGAAATTCCACTGAAATAACAATACACTGGTTTAAAGACCAATTACTGTTGCAGTTCAAAACGTTCACCTCATTTCCCACTTGATTTTGTCTATTTTCTTGACTTACATTCTTGTTATATCTCTATCTGCCAGACTGCAATCATCTTTTAGTCTGTTCTGTTCCTTAAGAAAGTATTAGCTGTCGGATAAAGTTTCTGCTTCTACTCTTCTTTGATAAGCCAAAAGGCTTGAACATCTTCATTCTTTCACTATAAACAGCATATTCTGTGTCTCTCACTATTTCCAGACATTTTCCTGAGACCTCTTCCCATTCTCAATACTATTCCTGAATATTTCACTTCAGCAGGTAGCTAACGTAGACAGCTGGCAGGGCACAGCTGATGCAGGGAATCTCAATAAGCCACAAGAACTTACCCATCATTGGGCAGCCAATTCTGCATGAGCCAAAAGGGTGCTGTACTTTTAAAATACTGCAGCTTGTGTCATTATTTTGTCCTGACAAACAAGGTTTATCATCCAGATTTAATGAGTTATGGAGATGTTATCTGACTAGCCTGGACAAATATGGTACAGACTGTCACTTAGTAATCATCACAAATGAAAATAAATCCTTTCATGTCTGAGTGCTTCTGGAGGTGTGCCACACCCAGCCACACAAACAACAGCTTGCATCAAAGTAATAACAACGTATAGATTTTCAAAAACAAGGCTATGTACCCCACACAAATCTGTCAAGAGATAGCTGTGTCTCTACTGGCTCTTGAGATAGGTTCTTAAGTCTCTTTAGGTTTTAGTATCTCAGTGATGTGCTGTGCTTGGAAGTTTCCCAGAGACTTTAGCTGATGCTGATAAAGGTATTTTCTTTCATTTAGCAAAGGTAGCTGTGTCAAACATATGTCATCTTTTCTCTGTTGCAGTGGCATTCTACATGCTTTTGAGTTCATTTCAAGTAGTTTTTTATTTTTTTTAATCTATTGATGTCTGATCTCATTTGACTACAATAACCTTAAAAATGTTCTGGTGGAGGTGTGGACTCCTGATAACAGGTTTCTTCCCTTGCTTCTATTTGAAGAACCTGTTAGATGTAGCCCTTGAGTGTCTTTGGATGATGGGTTGAAAGCCACTGTCTCCATGTTCTCTACAACTGCATGCAGTGGCTATACTGAAGATGCTGTCTGAAAAGTTGAGGTCAAGAATAGACAAGCTGAAATGCTGATGCAAATGCATTATAACAACCAAACCTGTGCATTTTATCAGCACAAAAATGCTGACTTTCAAGGCGCCTTTCATAAACTCTTGCACAAAGTCCTTTCCGGATGCAGGTTTGATCAAAAATAACCCTGGGTTAAATCTGGGATGTTTTCTTCATTCCATTCAATTAAGACAATGATTGTGATTGTCAGTAAAGGGGATTTCCTAGAACATTTTGTACCTACTTTGTAATCAGTTAAAAATTAAAATTATAAATGTAGTACTGGATTTATGCAGTAGAATACATTTTACATTGGCAGCCTTAACAAATATGTCTAAGAATAGAAAGAAAAAAGTATCTTATGTCCTTTGTTGACTCCACAAATGAAGAAATAACAAGGATATGATTCGAAACCTTTCCTAGTTCAATTGAACACTTGTCTCCAACTCAGAGCAGCACCACACCCTCATTTTCTGGGAATAAATCCATTAATGAATGAATGAAAAATTTTAGCTTGTAGCAAAGTTTTGCATTCAGTAAAAAACGTGGCAGAGGTTGACTTTTATTACACTCCTGAGCCAGAGTTATAACAACAGTGCAATTGGCAGACATAAGGTCCGTAATATAACAAAACACAAATTGCAATGCCAAATGCAGGAGAACAATGTGGACAATGGCAGAAAGAAAACAAGAACAGCAATATTATTTAGATCCACACTCCCATGACAATCACAGAACAGAATCTGTGTCTTCAGTGTTCCTGTTTCTAGTGTAGCTTCCTCTCTGGGTTTGTATTGACACCAGTGGCACACATCACTCCAGTGAAATCACCCAAATACTGCCTGCCAAGAGCCTGGTGCGACTTCAGCTGGGCTTCATCGCTCCCTGGACGATTGGCCATGACACACAACAGTGTATGCTGGGAGCTGACCTTATTATAGAGAATAAATCTTTTGCACGTGCAGCACGTCAACCATGTGGTGCATATGCAGATCCACTGTGCAGCACAAGTGTAATATGGCAGGCAGATGTTATGCTGGATCAGTTACTTTTGTTTCTTTCAATGTTGTCAGTTCTATTTAGACATCATGATGCACATTGCCACAAGACCCATGAGCAGTACAGCCGTACAAAAGAGAAAATCCACAATTCTCCAGACACTGAAAAGGTAGAAATGTCATGTTGCTCAGGAAAAGGTTTCTGGAAGGTAAGACATGGTTATGTAAAATCTTAAGGGTGCTGCAGGGTGCTGAAATGCCTCAGTGGATACGGCTCATGCATCTGTGTTACTCAGTTAAGGAGATGAGCAAAAAAACCCCTTTTAAGTCCTTTTAGATAAATCTAAACCACCAGGTATCTCCAGTCTCAAATCCACCATGCAGTCAAGATATTCTGCTACTTTTCCAAAAGTCACACTTTATTTGAGTAGTGTGGGTAACCTAGACCTATATACAGCTCACACGGTGAGCACAGTTCTGTGCAAGCAAAGAGGCATTTAGTGTCTCCCCTCCAAGTCTGAGATAGGAACAAGCCAGTCCTCATGGTGCCAGAGCAGCTGGGGCATGCACTCCTCAGAGTCTGCTTTACGTGTGAAAACACAAAACTGCATGGCTGCAGGCTTTGCTCCTTTTGTCATTCCCTTCTTCTCCCAAGGCTAACCTAAGCGAAGGTAAAGCTTGAAAAGAAAGAAAAAAAAAAAAAAAAAAGCAAACAAAGCAAAACAAAAACCCCACAAAACAACAGTCCCTGATAGAAATATATAGTGGGAGAAATAAAAAGTGTCCTTCCCTGTGCTCTTAAGAAGTGTTCATTTCCAGCCTCTTACAGTCGTCCTTCGACAGGCAACTGGCAAAGCAGCAGAGAGGAGGGACAGAATAAATCTGTTGTCCAGGAAAGTGGCATTCTGGGTCCTGTAGGTTCACTCTTCACCCTTTTCTTTTTGTTTCCTCGGGGGCAGCAGCGAAGGTTGATGATGCCCTGGGCTCCTAGTTCATGGGCCACTGGCTTTTCCTTCTGTCCCCTGCTGGGCCTCTGTCATAATGAGAAGTAGCAGTTTTCAAGGGTAACATTTTACATGCCATAGCTGTCTTATTCTAGGTACAAGAAGGTCTGCACAAGAACTTACACAGTGCACGCATGGCTAGGTAAGAATTTCAAATAGTAAAAGTAATAATAATAAGAAAAAAATACCATTCATAAAGTATTAATTTCTTTCTCAAGAAAAGCACATTGAAGTTTAGAGATGAAAATTAAATACACTCAAATTTCATAAGAAGTGTATGGTTAATTCCTTTTTTATGAAAACCATGCAACACAGATTTGCAGATTATTTACGTCTTTCACTGACACCAGTTGGAATTATTAGGTCAATGCCTTTCGAAATCTTAAATCTGTAAAGAATGTTTAAATTCCAATTAAAGGAAATGCTAGCTATGGTTAATTAAATGGACAGTCTAGTAAAAAAATGCATTTAAAATATTTTTCATTCATCATTATATATTTTTGAATCTCATAAAACTGAATTACAGTAATTTTCAAAAGAGACTAGTCACAAAATTATCAGTTTCCTTGAAATGGTTTATTAGTTTTCTGAAATTTGCCACTGTATATATCTTTGTTCTTTTCAGAAATATGAAAATTACCATCTAACAGTCTTTTATAGTTTTGGGTGGTTTTTTTTTCTATTTTCTCCTTCTTTTCTCTTCCATAGCAATACAGGAAACAAAGGGGGGGAAAAAAGAGGACAAAAGGAAAGAATAGGAAACTGAAAATAATAATTAAAAGAAAAATACTGACAACCCCCAAGTCAAATATTAAAATGTTTTAATTTGAGAACAAACTCATAAAAAATTCATACAACCAGTTCTCTGAACCTACTCAGAAGATGTCAATAATTACATTTTTGGACATTTTCATGAAAAATATCATTAATATTAATAGTATTTTAGAAATATCACCAATTTTTTAAATCAGCTTTCTGATCTTTTATGTGGATGTTATGAGAGGGACAGTGTTTCAATTGCATGTGAAAACAAATAGGAAATTTATGACATAATTATCAGGTTTTTTGCCTTTTCCTATTTTTTAATATATAAATACTGATAAATTGTTTCCCGTATTTTAAAAAATATTTTAACACATGACCAAAATTCAGTATTAATCAAACATTATTTCATTATGAGAAACCAACAGAAACAATGAATTTATCACAAGAATTTCTGCATGGTGTAGAATGCCCACAACACATTAATATTGCAGATTATAACTGAAAAACAAGCTAAAGTCTGGGTGCCTCTTCAAACCTGTCAGAAATGAACCTGCATTCATTGTTAAAGTTAATTAAAATAAAAGAGCTAGTATAGTCCTGAGCTAGGCATATCAGAGCAAGAAGCAGAAGATCTGGATTTCAGACCCTTCCTCTCCAAGAGTAGCATAATGTATTGTTTTTCCATGATTTATTTGTGTTGTGAGAGCTCCTAATGACCCCCTGGTGACAGAGAAAGAGAAAAGGATTTGTCTAAGACAGTGATGGCTCTGAAATCCCAGATCTTCTGAGTTCTTGTCCAGTGTTCAGAGAGATCACACTGTCTGTTTTAATTATTTGTGAAATGTTGATTTCCTGCTTCCACATACAGGATATTAAAACTTCAATTAAAGGCATTTAAAGAAGAAGATTAGAGAGGTGTGTGTCCAAGGAATTACCACACTGGGTGGCAATTTTATATTCTCAGAGCAATCATATCATTACACTGTTACAGATTTGCATGTCCACCATGATATTGATTCTCCAAACAGCCTCCCTTCCCTTCCCTTCCCTTCCCTTCCCTTCCCTTCCCTTCCCTTCCCTTCCCTTCCCTTCCCTTCCCTTCCCTTCCCTTCCCTTCCCTTCCCTTCCCTTCCCTTCCCTTCCCTTCCCTTCCCTTCCCTTCCCTTCCCTTCCCTTCCCTTCCCTTCCCTTCCCTTCCCTCCCCTCCCCTCCCCTCCCCTCCCCTCCCCTCCCCTCCCCTCCCCTCCCCTCCCCTCCCCTCCCCTCCCCTCCTTCTCTTTTTAATTTCTTTCCTTTTGCTCAAATTTTAGCAGTGAATTCTCCCTTGTCACCTGTTGTCCTTAATTTCCCCAATCATAGTCCATCAGCATCAGCCCAGGGGTTTTGCCTCAATAAACAATTTCTGAAGTTAAATTCAAGCTCTACCTTTAGCTTTCATCACACTCTGTGATTTCCATTATGAATACAGATGCTCTAAGAGATGTTCTTGGAGAGAAAAGTCAGAGCAGCAAAAGGCTGCACAACAAATTTTTGTGCACAGATTCACTGCCCAAAGAAATGGATGCAGCAATGAGATGGAGATGTCATAGTGCACTCCTTCAGAGGACAGTTCCACTCTTTTCCAATGCCTTTGGCTTTACTTCAGGGGAGGAGTAACATCATGAACTTTTCTCATCCCGGCCTGGCTTCCCAGTCCAGAGAAGCTCATACCTAATTACTGGGACTTCAATTCTTACCTTGACCAGCTGTGTCAAAGCAAGGATTCCATGGACTCCCCTGTGCTCTAAGATCTATAATTCATCTTCCATATAAAAAAAAAGTCAATATTGGACAAAAGAATGACATTTAAAAATCATAAAATAAGTAGCGTGGTATTTACTTAAGATGCTCTTTTCTTCCCATAGTTTAATATAACATATAGTAGCCTTCTCATTTTTACATGTGTGGAATAATTCTCCTTCAGTTTCAGAAGATGCCTGTGCAAGTGAAGAAGCACAGTCATCAAGAAGAGACAGAAGGGGACAGATAGCCTCTGGATACACTGAATTTGTTATGCTCTGAAAGAAGTTAGGACCCATGTAACTTGTTGTTTTCTCTTTGGTTAAAACAGTGTTTCAAAGAAAAATTCCTTATTCAGGCAGTATAAAAAACACCCAGAAGTTAACCCTTCTTGCTTCACTGCACCAACTCACACTGGCCCTGTGCAGGTCAGCACAGTGGGAATCATTTCGAATCTTGCAGCAAAAACTAAATTCAAACGCAGTCGGGGGCTGCAGAAGCTGAGTGCTGCTCCTCGGAGGCTCGAGCACCCACGCTGTGTGTAGCCCCTGCTCGTGGGAGTAGTTAGGTCTGCAGTCTTCATGGCTGCTTGCCAGAAAGCTCTGAAAATACTGTCTCCTTCAGTGAGCTTGGTGAGCCAAGAAAAAGCAGGACAACTTTGCATATGCTATGAGCTGGCCTTACTGCTGGGTGAGTGCTCGCATGACCATTTGTTTCCACCTCTAGATGATGAAGGGTTAAAGAGAACCAACTGAGTTGATGTATATGGTGTGTGAAAACATCTCTTTACCAAAAATTGAAGAAACAAAGGAGGTGTTCATTAGTAAACAGAGTAATGACCTTGACCCAAATTTACCTAAAATTCATGTCAATAGAGAAGGAATTACCAGGTGATGCAGTGCACCAGGCAGGACACTGGAGCAAAGGAAAACACATAGGTGTCAACCTGAAGTTAGTGAAGGTTAGGGTTGGGTCTTTTTCCTTCTCCTCCTCTCTTTTGCTGCTGATCTTTTGTTTTGTTTATTTGTTGGCTAAATTCTGTTGGTTTTCCTTTCATTTATTTTCACTATTTTATCTTGAACTTCAAATAGTTTGTTCTGGCCAACTAATTCTGAAAAGCTGCTACATGTTCGCTTTGATCATTATCTGACTCTCTCTTTTTCCTTCCAATTTTTTTCTTTTAGCTGTTGAAATGCCACAACAGAGGATATTGTTTTGGAGTGTAAAAGGCATTGTTTTCTACAACTCCCATTTCAAAGACCACTTGCTAAACGACACTGAGAACTCAAGCAGAGAGGAAAGAGAGATGGTATTTAGATGATTATTTTAAAGATTTGATCTTTCACAGTTACTCAAAACACAAGGCCAGACTATTCAATTAGGCACTAAGCCATTTTTCATGGCTTGCAAATTAATTATTGAAACTGGAACCTGCCACCAACTCCTCATCTCTCTGGACTTTTGTTCAGGATCCAGAACAAAGCTGAATTATAGGGCCAGGGTCACCAGATTGCTCTTGATGAGCCAAAAAAAGGAAAAAGGGGCAGAAACTTTCCATGTTTCTGAACCCACCCAAGCACTAGGGAAAGCATTTGCAGAGTGTAATCCTACACTGGCCACATGCAAGACAAAATGGGTTTAAACTGAAAGGGAGCAGGTTTAGATTAGATACTAGGAAGAAATTCTTTACTGTGAGGAGGGTGAGGAACTGGAACAGGTTGCCCGGATGAGCTGTGAATACCCCATCCCTGGGAGTGTCCCAGGCTAGGTTGAATTGGCTTTGAGCTGTGTGTTCTCATGGAAGATTCTTAGTCTGTGGCAGGGTGATAGAACTAGATGATGTTTAAGGTCCCTTCCAACCCAAGCCACTCCATGATTACACAAAAAGTTTCTGCAAAACTAGGCTTGTTACCTCTCCAGCTGCAGGGCCACTGTAAATAGCAGACATTTCTGCTTTGGATTATGTATACTGAGAGATAAGGAATTTTCTAGGATATAGGAAGCAAAGTTTCTTTGTGGTTTGGTTTGGTTTGGTTTGGTTTGGTTTGGTTTGGTTTGGTTTGGTTTGGTTTGGTTTGGTTTGGTTTGGTCTAGTCTGGTTTGGTTTGGTTTGGTTTGGTTTGGTTTGGTTTGGTTTGGTTTGGTTTGGTTTGGTTTGGTTTGGTTTGGTTTGGTTTGGTTTGGTTTGGTTTGGTTTGGTTTGGTTTGTGCGGTTATTGGAGGTCTGTTTGGTGGTTTTTTTAGGGCTTTATTTTATTGTTGCTCTTGTTTGGGTGCTTTGCTTGGTTATTTTTTTAATAGCTATCCTCCTCCTTCTCTGAAAGATGTGAAGAGTTTTCTGCTATATGGGCAAGCTTCCCACTGGCTGATTGGAACCTTTTAAATGGGCATCAGCTACCACCTCATTGTCCAGCCCAACAAATGCTGTGGCACTGACAGCCTTGAAATATTCCAATGGTCAGCATTTGCATTTGTACTGCCGGCATATCTCTGATCTGCATTACCATTCTGACCCCTCTTTCCTGTTCTTATGCACTGTGACTGACCTTCGAAAAGATACAAATTCCAGTTTACTTCACTTCAAATGCAAGAGTGTGAGTCAGCCCCCTGAGGGAATAGCAAGGAATTCATTATAGCAACACAAGAGAAAGATGTGGAGGAAGTAATGTGCTTTCTTTACACAAAAGGGAAAAGGAATAGATGTGAGAGCATCAAGCAAAGCCCAAGAAATCTTGAGATGTAATCTGACATAGTGGCACCGAACTCAATTCTTATTGTCTGTAGGTGTATGGCCTTATTAAAGCTTAAAAAGTAAGCCAAGTCTTGTCTGATCCCTGCTGCAGCCTGCCAAGCAAAGCAACGGCTTCCAGAAGTGGAAATCTTCATGATCAATATAAAACCACAAGAGGTACCACACTATTGTGGGTGAGATCTTTCAGAAAAATAAAAAGCCAAGATTCCTGAGTCACAGAAAATAGAAGAGGGCAAGACCTACTCTGTTTTCTTGTCTACCCCACTATCGGTGTTGTCTTAGACATATCTGTCGTGTGCTACATCAGCATGATTGCTCTTCAAAAGATCCTGAGGAAAGGCTTCCACTGGAGTACAAGACCCTTCTGAAACCAAGTATCTGTTAAGGATCCCATTATCTTTTCCCCAAGGCCAAGCTGTTGGCCTTGCTTCTCTTCCAACTGAGTAAATAGCATTCTGATTATTCAAATTCTTTCCAAAGCTAATTTTCCACTTTCCTATCCTCCTCTTCACTTTCAGTGGTATAATGCCAGACACTGAAATGTTGAGCTAAAAGTCTGTCCTGTTCCAACAAAGGTGTGGCTACGTTTAGAAAAGTGTTTCACATGTGAGTTCCTTACCAATAAAAAATACTATACCAGGGATATATTTTAATGCCATACACTCAAAATACAGTTGAAAAAAGGCAGTGGAACTCTAAAAGCTGATGAGTTACACAAGCATATTTTTGTACTGGATACAGTGAAGATGGATCCAAATTAATTTCAGCAGGAACCCAGAATCCTGTATTGGTGCACAGAGCAACATATCCTCTGATGCTATTATTGGTAGAAATGTAGAAATCATGTGGATTCTTAAAAAGGTTTTATTCTCTCATGACTGGACAGAAAGACCTAATTATCATTAATTACTGCCCAGCTAATTTTATTTGCAATTTAAATGAAAACTAAATTTAAAATATTTCTGTTATTATACTTTCATAAAAAAACACTTTTTTTTCTGTATCATTTTTAATATAGGGATTTTGTGATCTAGAATGTTTTGAGAAGTAATTGGAAATAGTTGCAGTCTTTCCCATTTTTACTATTTCCTGTATTTTTTTTTTTCCTTTAAGCTACCACCCACTACTCCTTTTTATTTTCTTCTCTAAAAATGCTTGCATCCAGCTTGGAAATGCCTTTAAAGAAGAATAACCCACCAGCATAAAAAGCACTAAACTACAGCTAAAATTCTTGCACAGGAAGATATGGTGCATATTTTTGTTTCAGACACATTCAGCAAGATTCACTAAGAAGAGCTAAATTCTCAGTACAGTGCACAGATGGAATTAATGGCAGTTACAAACTCTACTAAAATCTGGAAAAGACCAATATCCATTACAGAACTGGCCCGGAGTTCCTATTTCTCAGAAATTAGGTTGTTTCTTCCAAGCATGGGACTTGGATTAAACTTTCTGCTGAAGTTGTTTTAAATACTTTTCACTGTTTGTTTTTAAAACAGATGTTCTTTGATATGGTGGCTTCAGGAGGGTGCGGATTTTCACGTGTTCTGCAGATTGCAGCTCTGTTTTCCTGCAAATTTCCTATGCCCAGTCACACAGTACCTCGACTTATTTACAAGCACTCAAGGAAATGGAAGAAAATATTAAGTTATTTGGCAGCCACCAGGACTCCACTCCTTGACAAAACAGAAACAGGTATCACAGAATATAATTCATAAAATCAAATAAGGTAGAAATGGAAAATACCTTCCTTATCTTGTTGTGACGGTGCTAGCCACTTTCCCAAGCATTCACACTCCTGTGTTCTGCCCTAGTATTACCTGTTCCTGAGGACAACTGTCCTCCTGTAATGCTACAGCTACCCAGCTTTTCAGACTTTGGACTGCTGAGAGCTGAGCAAACCTGATAATGTTCAGGCCTCGACAAATCTGCCTCACTGGTCTTGACCAAAGTTTTATAAGGTCTTAATGCCTAAAGATGCAATTCCAATGAAGTATACAAACCTGAAGCGCCACCCCTCTCAGCTTCCCTATTTCCATGTTTATTCTTTCCCTCTTTAGCTTGGTGCCTTGAGATAAGCCCAGGAGCACCAGGCCCAGAGATTGAGGTCCCTTCCCACCTGAGGCACTTGGACAGGAAGAAAAGTTGCCCCTTGCAGCTGGGGAATAAACAGAACAGCAAAGGGCTCATGTAGCCATAAAGAGCCATGGCACAGACTTCCATGTTTGATTATCTCCATGATGTGTGTGGGTAATGCTTCCCACAGCGAGTTCCCCCTGTAGCAATATTTTCTGGAAGCTACTCCTGAGGCCAAACTGTGGTATTACTGTTACCTACAGAGCCCCTGGCCTCCTAGTGAAAGCCATCAAATGGAAGGTTATTTGTACTCCAGCATCAGTGGTATGGACACAAGAATGCTAGGAAACAGCCTAGATAATTTCATTTTATATACACTACAGAACAGCACATGCTTGCAGCTTTCAGAAGTCACTAGAGATCTGGGTCAGATTCAAATCAGCAACCTAGAGGTGAAAGTCTCAGTATCCCATTACCAAATCCTGAGACATCCAGTCCCCCATGCACATATTAATAGTTGATCATTATGAATTCCATGTTGGGATAATTAATTACCGCATCTGAACTCTGCCTTAGGAATTATTAGATCATTTGGGGCCTGTAATTTATTTTATTTAGCACTGTATGAAAACTGTTGCTTTTTTTTTTTTAAAAAAAAACCTCCTATACTTTAGGCTTTGAGAAGTACATAGTGTTTTCTGCAAAACGCAAACCACAAAACAAATATATCTCTTATTGGGCCTGGAGTAGTCCTACAGGATTTGTTAGCAGGCTCTGATGATAGACGTGAGCAGCCATGCATCCAGCTAATGAGCTGGCCCAAGGGATAAAGAACACACCAAGCCACTAGCAATGGAAGTGGAAAAAGAGCCAGGGGAATGATAGAGCATGTTGCCAAATGATGAGTCTTAAAGGTGGCTTCCCATATGAAATTAGAGGTTTTTGCAAAAGCAAAATCTGTTTTTCTCACTCAAAAATAAATCAGACAGTCAGACACATTCACTTCTGAAATGAATGTTCTCTCTGACTCCATTATGTTCTTAACAAGATGAGCTCGCTTGTAGAGAGCCAAATCCTTCAGACGTGATTTAACCTGCACTTTTGGGAGGCTTTGGTAGGTGTTGTGTAATGAGTCCTGAATAAAGACACAGTTGAGGACTACAGAAATTTTGGTCCTTTGTGGATAGGAGTTATAATTCCAAAGAAGTTGTAAGAAGACTATTCTACACATAGAAAGGTAAGGAAAAGTATCTCCACTTTTTTTTTTTTTTTGTACAGACCCTGCTTGCTATTCTGTTCTTTGCTGCAGGGATTTGTCTTAGTTAGGTCAGAAATTCTCTTCAATCTGAGGGCCAGATTCTGCCCTTCACTACATGTGTGGAATTCATTCCTTGAAATATATATTTTATTTTCAGTACTGTAGACTAAAATACTGTCTATTGATTTTTTTTTTATTTTTTTTTTTGCACAGCACACAGAATACTTTGTGCTGTTTTCACTTGTGTCAACAATTGGTAGGTATCTAACTATAGAATAGAAAGTGTCTCAGGAGATGTAAAAATACAATCCAGGTTTGTTAACATTTGTAAGCCTCTATAAGGCTTCAGCCGGGGCAAGATCTGTCTGCTTTACCCTAAATAATGCTAACTGCAGCTAATTTTACTTCCCAAAAAAGCCTCAGGAAAGCTAACTGCATGAAACACAAAACAAGTACACTGACAGTTTTGTTTTCTAATGATCTGTTTCCTCCATCTTCATTCAATCACCTGCTGGTAATTGACCCTGTAGTCCTAGAAAATTCCCATGAATCCTAAAAAAAAAATGCACTAGCTTCTCTGAGCTTCACCTTAGACAATACTTAGAAGCCCTCTGGTTTGTATCCTGCAAAAGACACTGGAAGAGGATTTTAATTTAGCACTCACCTCAGCCTGCATTAGGTATCAGCTGTGTGTGTTACATACTGTGCATGTTTGGCCTGCCAGGAAAGTTTGCAACTGTGAAAGAATCACAAAATGATGAACTTTTTGAATGAGTTTCTCAGAGGAAGTGGATGTGAGATTTACACATATGTGGATCCACATCTGTTGGGGGTTGTGCTGGAGTGGGGATGTCATTTCTTGCAGGGAGCAGTTTGTGCTTTCAGGGCAGACACATGGGATTCTGGGCTTATTTTTTTCCTGAAAGGCACTGCTGGAGATATTCTTCTCTGCTGTTATTTTTCCAGTGGGGAGTTTAGATTTCAGGGAACCTCTGTTTATTAGATTGAGTTTGTGGAAAGGTTTTGGGAGCAGAATCTCATGGTAATAAATGGAAGGACCATCAAAATGACCTTGGTAAGTTAGGGCACCACGACACTAGCAAGAAAAATGCCTGGCAAAACATAGCATGCACACTTCAGTAAGATAATTGCAGTTTTATACACCTGAAACACCTCGGGATCTCTTCTGCAATAATCCATAGTCAAAGCTGCTCAGCAGCTCTGCTTCACACTATACCACTGATGAAAACTGAGGAGAGAGAGAGGTGAAGCTGCTGTTGCACAGAGCACACAGGTTACTCAGCTGCTGGTTGGTGAGGCTTCCTTTAATGTGAGGGAGCTGCCTGGTATGTCTGTGTGTTGGGATTTATACAGCCTGGGTATCAGAGTCAGATATGTGACCACGTTATGAACACCTCTGAGACATTCCAAGCAGTTGTGCAAGACAGGAATTACCCTCATTGCTACTGCTGAAAGTATATTTCATGATCCATTCATCCCAGTCACATCCTCATCAATTGCAGATCCCATTTCTATGGCATTTGTGGTGTGTCCACACTTCCACTTTTCCCCATTTATAGCGTTCTGGACTTTTTATACAGCATCAAGACCTCTTAAGAACCTCTGGGATGACTTCAGGCTCTCTTTTGCAAAGCTTTTCAAAGATTAAGATGACCTAACCTCAGGTGTATCAAAGTTTAGAGTACCTGTAGCCAAACCTCCTCCATATTCTTTCAACCTGCAAAAAGCAAGCCTGAAATCCAAAGAGAACAAATCTTAGTGCAATTGTGTTACTATCTTTGAGCAAGCCTCATAGAAAAATTAGCTAACAAGGCCTTTTTGAGTTTTGTAACTCTCATGGCTATTTGTTACAGAGCTACAAAACTCACAAGAGTTTTAGAAACACTAGGAAAATTAACATTATATTCTCAGATCTAATTAAAGCAATGTGTGACTGACATTTCAAAGAAGGCTTCAGATTAATTCTTACATTATCTCAGAAACATGATCCCACCCAGTAACCAATATTCTCCATATTCAACCATCTTTCCCTTCCATTTTACTACCAAGCACAATAATGTTGCTGTTCATCACCATTGATTCAGCTCAGGCATATCAACTGTGCAGCACAGAAGCCGTGGATGCTAACATAGCTTCCTTTGGGAAAGTAGAATCTTTATGAGCATGTAGGGGTTGGAGTAGAGGAGAGGATGCCATGTTTTCTGAGATGGACATCCACTCTGAATCCCATCTCCCATTAATGTAGAGTCACATAAATTGATTTTTCAGACAGGGTGACACTACACAGCAAGGTGACAGGCCAGAACAGTGGCTGGACAATAAGATACTTAGGGAAGCTAGCACAGGCTTTATAGAGCTCCAGGGGAGAGTGCTGAATAATACTCTTCAAGCCAAAACCGTCTGTAGGACATAAGCACTAAATTATGTTTCTACTTCCCATACTGACAGGTCTCTGGAATCTGCAGGAATTCCCTACTCCTCAAAGGATATCAGAGCGCACAGTATGCAGCTTTCAGGGATTGGCAACCTCGCATTTGTGATCTCCTGTAATGAAATTTTACCCATAATGCCATAAGAATAAGGAAATAGAGCACTTGGAGACACTAAAACTATCAGCAGTTCCCTGCTCAGTGCCTGCACTGCTTCTTCGCCTTTAACTTTGTTAAATTGAAACAGTTTGCTGATTTATACATCAACTTGTGAGGAGGTATTTCCAATTATTTTGGCATTCGCATCTTGGACAAGCTGTTCTCTCAAATCACCCTGGCACTTAATAGCCTGCACCGACTGGTATTTCATATGACCCTGGCACTATTAGTCCAGCCTGGCTAGTGTTTCAATTCACCGTGGCACTAATGATCTGGAAGTTGTTCTTGTTTTCCAGATTAATGAGTACCCTAAAAACCACTCAAAATTGGAAGAGAACTAATGTTTTCAAAGGGGAAAAACAAGGCAAATTTGAGCTGCTTACTACCTCTTCATCATGTTCTTTCTTCATCTCCCTCATCTGCAGCTGCTTACAGAAAATAACTTCCATGGTGGTGTGGCATATGTCCATCAGCTCAAGGTGCCCACCATAGACTCCTGACCCCAAAAAAGCTCTGTGGTGACCCACAGGAGGGAAGGCTCTCTGCCAGCAGATTGCCATGAGCAAGGAGAAATGACTGAAAGGGGAAAGGCCTCATTCTCACTCTCATTGTGTGACATAGTTGAAGCTTTCAGGTCAAAATCCAGCTCAAGATGGGAGCTGCTTAACCAACATTGCCTTCACCAGAAGATGAGAACCGCACCCTCATGGGTCAAGTCAGCTCAACCTCCCTCTTTCCTGATACTGGATGGAGGTGGAGCACAAACCAGAGCAGAGCGAAGGCTCAGCCCACTCTCCCATAGCCAATAGTTGCTCCCAGAGGCAACGGGATTGAGCAAAGAGGCAGGCTCAGGCCAGTGTCTCTCAACAACAAAGTTCTCTGAGCACCATCTCCTTTAGGGAGAGGTGAGTGATCTGCATTGCCTCTGCTCTTCATGACCCCAGGGTGGTCCCCACAGGCAGGGATGGGGGAGTGCGGCAGACAAGGAGAGGGGGTGATGCTGTGGGATCCTGCTGTTTTATTAGACATTTACCCTGTGTGAGTGGGGCTGGCTTTTAACTTTATTTCCATGGGTCAAAATTTTCACCTGACTTACGTGCAAATGTGGCCCAGATAATGATGGACATTCCTAAGTTAACTGCAAGTTCCACCCTTTTGTTTCTTCACTGTGATTTGAACTGACCTTTCTTACTTATCTTTGTGGAAACAAGCCCTATCCCACCCTTGCTTTTAAAGAGAGAAAGAGGGAGGGAGAAAGGAAAGAGAGAATATCACGTGGCCCCTGCAGAAAGGTTTTAGAAGATTTTACATCTCAGCATTTTTTAGCTTCACTATGCATTTTCCATTGTACCCTATTATTGGTTCAATATGTATACTATGTTATTTAAATGTAAGGGGGGAAAATTGACTAGCAGTTATAGGAGAAGGCAGAGCTGTCACAACATATTCCTGCTAAGCCATGATTTGTTTTGTGTTCAGTCACACATTGTTTGGATTTCAGCTCTTATTTCAGTCCTGGCCTTAGGGTTTTCTGAGCAGCGTTGAAAGTCAGATACACGGAGTGCTGCACTGAATTTAGTGTTCTGTATTTCTAACACAGAAGATGGAAGAAGAGGGCTTTGTAGATGGTGGGAGGGACACAGGACAAGTTCATCCATCATTATTTACAGATAGGTAATCAAAAACAAGTTTGTGGCTGTACAGAATGTATTCTGTGTGTGTGTGTAGAAATATGTCTGGCATCCAGCGGGCTGACTCCCCTTCTCGGTTGTCTTGGCTCCAGCCCCACAGCCAGAGCTGCTCAGGCAAACCCCTGTGCCTACAGATCAGGTGTCTAAGAGTGGGAGACCAGGAAGGGTTCAGGCAACCTGTCTGAGTCTTGTCTTCCCACCACACAGCAGCTTCATCTGTCCCTGAAACCCCTGGTCCTCACATGCTCCAGACAGGTGTTAGAGACACAACTCAGATACCAGAATCAGAATCTGTTTTATCTATATAGATATATATAAAAATATATATAGATATATATAGCTATGTATAGATATATATCTTTTTTCACTATAAAAGCACTCAGCTGGCAAATCTGACTGGATTTCTGGAGATTTTTATCCTTCTATACAGAAGAATACTTCATTACGTCTACAGAAACTTGGGCAGGCAGAGGAACATGAGCCAACCCTGCAGTTACTGCTATCCTATGATGTTTACGAAATGCACTTCTATTTGGTCATTATGAGAATCATTCTCTGAATTCACAAACAAAACCATTCTTCAGAGCAGTGATGAGACAAAAATGTCAACCCAGCTGCAGCTTTCCTAAGGGATCTGTCACAATGTGTCGTCTTAACAGATAGACTATTTATTGTGCTAGGTTTCTGTTCATAAAGAAG
This sequence comes from Poecile atricapillus, assembly GCF_030490865.1. Classification (NCBI taxonomy): domain Eukaryota; kingdom Metazoa; phylum Chordata; class Aves; order Passeriformes; family Paridae; genus Poecile; species Poecile atricapillus. The sequence goes on along the minus strand of NC_081250.1, from coordinate 107,634,193 downwards.
AGTGCTTGGAAACATGAAGGAAAAGAAAATATGAAACCCATTTTTGGACAGAGGGGGGAAAATGTGGTGGGACCCCTCAGTACTCTTCTTCAGCTTTCACAATGGGGAATAGAGCATTAACTTTAGGAAGGGCACAGCAAGGTCTTCACCAAAAATGCTGTGGTTGTGCCCAAATAAAGCTCTGTCTGATTTTAGAGCTTTCTTTTGTTCTAAGCACAAATTCAGTGTCTGCCACCTTCTTTATATAGTCATCACCCCATCTAGCAGCTAGTAATAATAGCAGAAAGAATATCCTAATATCGTCTGCCTTCTCCCATCCCACCAAGCATACACAAATGCTGAGCAAAAGAGACTTTATTTCTGACATTTTTTGAAAAGCCAAAGCAATAATAGACGTAACTTAAATGTTCTTCTCTGGGTCTTTTTAGCTGTTGCCATTTAGACTTACTGCCAGCCTGCAAGGACATTGTCTCTAAGTGATTATTTTTTATTGCCAATGTCAATGAAATAGAATAGAGAGGAAAGAAGATGCTGTAGCAGTTACTAAATCTGCAGAGAATAATTTTTGTTGCTGGTGGCTTTACTTGTCTTTTAATATGACTTTATTCACGTGGCACCTTCCAGGGAACAAAAGTCTTTTGGAAAGGGAATGATCTGGAAATGTAATCATAATATAATAGCAAGGTGACCTCCAAAGGTCCATGCCAGGGCATCAGTGTGAGGAATCTTGAGCCTCTGGAATAGCAGCGAAGAGCTTCCCAGCACTGTAGAGCACCTTTCATAGCCTCACCTCGTGATTCCAATATTGGTGAAGTCAATTAAGACATGGGATACTTCCCAGAGGACTCAGAAGTTGGCACAGGTGGTCTCACCCTTGACCTTAATGGCCTCTGAATCAAATTTACAGGACTTTATTCATGTTGCAAAATTATTATTTCAGTCACAGAAATGTAGACTTATGTAAGGGTGGGAGAGCTTACCCAAATCTCATTCATCCCAGTCTAGACTAAAGGGTGCTCCTAATAATAACAACTGCATTTTTGTACCATAAAAACACCCCACAAGGAAAATTTCAGTCATGGAAAACTAAGGGGCTCCCACAAACATAAGAATAATTTTGAGATAGTAACTGATATTCAGCTGGCATTATTTACCAATTAGTTAGAAGAGGCTACAGGCAAAAAAACCCCACATGTCTTCCTAACTTACAAGTGGATTTGGCATAGAGATTTTCCAAACCTCTAAGTATTTGTTTGCCTTAGTTACTTGCAGGAAAAATCCTGAGCTGTAGAGGACAAGATTAACCTTATCTATCTTATTATTTAGAAATTAGGCAGAAACCCTTATAGTCAAAGACTGACTCTTGGGAATCTGTATCTGCTTGCACCTGATGAGTAGAATCAAAAGTTACCAGCTTTGGTAGCTTCTTAGTCCAAACAAAATGGGGAAATACACTGACAGATCACTACCACAACCCCTTACAAACCATAGTGTCTGCTGTTACCCCTGAAATGCAAGGTAAAAACACCGAACTGGAAAACTTGTACCATTGGAAAGCTGAGATACTGGAGGCAGGATGAGCAGAGCACTTTTCCTCCTGCTAAAACTAACTAAAAACCAGAGAGAAGCTCTGTCCCGCTGTCTGTCCGTGCTGCAGACACCACAGTCCAGGAGTGAGATGTGTGGGAGTGATGTTTTCTTTAACACAAACTGCGCGCTTCTTCTTCCCCCTCTCTTGCTCTCAAAGCCAGTCTTAAAGGTGCAGAACTTAATATATAACATAAACCAGATGACTGGGGATAGCAGTATCATAAAGTCACCCCAGGACATTGGTCAACAAAACCTTGATAGTGAAAAGACCCTGTGTCACATCTTTGTCCTAAGGTGAAGGTTAAATTTCTCAGTTGCTGTTCCTTTTATACTTCATAATGCTACACAAAACACTGATGAAAAGGATTCCATTACATTTCTTGACATGAGAAGGATGCAAAGGCAGGGATCCAAAGACAAGCTAAACTGCAGAGGTGATTTTATGTTTATCAATCTTATTTTTCTGTAATGCAATTCATCCCACAGTACAATACAAAATTTGCTAAAGCAGCCTCCAAAGCCAAAATCCCTCATTTGAAATACTTAGATTAGAGATCTGTTTTGGCCATTAATTGAGCTTTCATTGTAGGTCTCTTCAGCTTTTAAAAATGTTCTGTGGACTCTTTTAGGCCATCAAAAAGACACTTACAACAGGCTTCACAGTGAACTGATAGGAGTCCACTGCAATGCAGTCATCTCTGCAGAGCAGTGAAGAGAAGCAACACATGGCATTTTGCACAGCTGAGTAGAAAAAGTACTCCTCAAGGGCATCAGGGCAACCTCAGCTCTCAAACTACTGTAGGACCTCAGTGTGCACAGAGGGTGAAAAAAAGATAGCAAAGCTGCTACTGGTTTAAGACAAAGAAAAAAATTCATCCAACAACAGATCCATACCATCTAAAAATCTTGCAGCATTAATCATATATTATCTATATAAGAGGAATGAAGATCTAATCTGATTTCGCTACAAACTGAGCCTATGTTTCCAGCTAATCAAAGTTTTTCTAAGCTGGTCCTTAGATGTTAATGTAATTCCTGCTGAAAAACACAGTGATTGCTCTGTTTTTGTAATACATTCATCCCAAGGTTCATTTGTCCATCTGTTAAGTACTTGCATATGTTTGTTTTAGGAGATCATGTGTATGTGTGTAGGTGATGGGAGAATTTCTACTAGTAGTTTTATTGCTGTTGAAACAGATAAATGTATTTTCCTTAAAACCCCAGGCACAAATATTCAAAAAAGATAGTTTTGTTTACTAATGACTCCTCATAATAGCAGGGATTGATGCTCATATTTTCCTTTTTTCAGACATAGCAAGGTCTAATTTAATTGCTGCAACCATCTAAGATGAAGTTTGTAGTAATGGATAGAAAATCATAAGGTGATGAGTTACTACATATTCATGAACTCTCAGTCCTGTGAACTGGTTAATAATATCTTACCAACCTTGATAAAATTGGTTAGAAGAAAAAAAAATATAAACACAGAAGTTACTCTGGTTTGTGAATATTCATACAAAGAAATCCAGTTCACAGGACAGCAATCACACACTAAAACACAACAGTGATTCCAGGCTGACCTTAGTTTTCCCCAGCTAAGTCCTGTGAAGGCCTTGGGGACACGTGCATGAATAGCTGAGCACAGTGCTGAGGAGAGAAAGGGAAGGAGATCTGCCTGTTCAAGCATAAGGAAAGGTCCTTGCTGCCCAGGAGGCATCAGGAAAGCTCTTCTCAGTCTTGAAGCAAATAGGATAGTTGCCACTAGAGAGATTGAAACAACTGTGGGAAGACAGTGGAAGGATGTGTCTGGCAAAGATGACCACATTCTGGTTTTGAAGTTATTCTTCTTGCATGGGAAACTTTGTGCAATTTCAAGGGAAAACTCAGATCCTATAATATTGAGAACCACTTAGTAGCTACACACTCGTGCCAGCAGATGAGAAACTCATTCCTCCCTGTGCCTTGGGAAGAACTGCCTGAGCAAGTTCTCCAACTGTGCAGTCTGGCTTGCCACAGACACAGCTCTAGCTCTGCAGGAAGAGGATTCGATAAACTTTCCCTTGGAAAAAAAAAAGGAAATCAAGAAAATGATCGGGAGCTTGGGAGTTGAATGGATGCAGCAGGAGTGGTCCTCTCCCCCTGGCAAGCAGAGGAAAAGAAGGGAGGGCAGGGAAGCTCTGTGATCCTCTCAGCAGAGCAGTGAATCTAAACTAACAAGCAGAGAAAAAATTCAATCAAAACACATGCTAGTGCCTGCACCATTATTGTCCTGAGCTACCTCATGCTTTGCCAAAAACCCTTTGCCCTCATCTCCAGGAGCTTTGTTCACACAGATAGAGTATAAATAAAATTCCTGGATAGACAAATATCCACATTGTCCTCGGGTGACTTTTAAAATACGCCTTTTGTACAAAGAAACTAACATTTTTTAAAGCTTTTTGGACCCATTCCTTCTGCAAACATAGAATACCTACGATGCTTTGTAGTACAGTTAGCTTGGTTAATGTTTTTTCATAAGGAATTCTAGCAGGAACCACCATTACAGAAGGAACTTAATTCTTTGAACTGCTCTAAATAATGTAAGTTTCACTTTCATCCCAAGAAGTGTTAAGGATGCACAAAAACACACAGGGAATTTTGTGCTAGCACCACTGATTATATTACTTTCAAAAGAGAAATAAAATCTTACCCTGAAGCTCAGAATTATTAGAGTGAGCAGCCAGAATCTATTATACTATAGAAATATCACACAGAGAGCATTCATGAAAGAATTCACCAGTCAACTTGCTATGGTAGGAAGCTGTTCATTTTGTACACATTGTCTCGTTACTTACTTTCCTCCTTATTAATGAAGAAGTCATAATATGTGGGTAAATTAAAAGTCTTTCTGCTGTAACAGAGAAAAATATTCCAAAATTCATCTGCTGGGTCTTAGCTACTCTGCAGTTCTGCAACAGATTAAAGCTGGCAGAGGTGGAGGTTCTTGGTGTAAAGGTTGGCTCTTTCCTTCATGCCAGCACTAGCCCCACACAGCCATGACATGAGCCAGATTAGGAAACTGTTCTAGATAAAAATCAGTTTTCACCCCTGGTCTCCTCCTGCTGGATTAACTTGGAGCTGGTCAATTCCATCACCCATCTCCTGCCAGCACAAAGGAGGCCACAGGAACACACAGCCAAGAGGAAGACTTCTGCTGAAAGCCTGCAGATTGACAGTACCTTGACATCAAGGGGTCACAAAATTCAACACAAGCTTCCCAAGCTTGGGAAAATCAACAGAAGGGGTTCCTCGTACCAGGGCAGCCTGAAGAGCATCCAGGGGGTGTCAGCAGAGGCATCCTCTGCTCTTGTTACAACGTGCCACTGCTCTGGAGAGGTTGGACCAGACCTTTCTAAGGGACCAAAGTGCACTCCAGCACTTTTGAGATCTCACCACCCCAAGCACTACGTGCACTCTTTAGCACCATTAAAACCTCTTCATCCAGCCAGGCCTATCACCGCTTTGCACAATGCCATTAATGTTATTTTTTAATAAGCTGCATTGAAAATGTTACAGCTAACATGAAAGGCGCTTTACCATCACTCCCTCTGGGCAGTCATGCCCCAAGGACTATGTGTCACTCTTGCTCTGTCTGAGCTCCCCATCACATTTCAAAGCAACATTTTCTTTCGTTCCTGGGTGACTCAGGAACCTAATTTGTGTTTTAGAAGCAACTTGGGAACTAAAATTTCAGCTAAAATCCCAGGAAATTGACTCTCAGTCACTGACACTTTTGCATGCATTCCCATATGGTTTTGTTCTTAATTTGTCTAGAATATAATAGAAGCAAATTAGGCACAAAGGAATTGTGCCTTATAGAGATGCTTGTATTCTTATGCAGACTATGTAAAAACAAAACAGGCTTCAAGTATTGTATTCCTCAAGGAAAAATAAATCTGTGAGACCTCTAAGAAACCCATTGTCTTTTCCCAAGCTCTAGGACCCAAGAGCACTTGCTAGGCAGCAGTTCATGCCTTGGCTCCACATCTGGACAAGAAGTATACAGGCAGTTTCCAATCCTTCCTTTAAACAGTAAGGAAAGCCTGGCACTCCAGCTGAAAGGCAATCCTGAAACACTCTGGTCTTCCCTTCAGGCAAGGTACATTACAGCTTCCATCCCCTCAGAAACACAGATAAAGCTTTAGCAAAAGCAGGACAGAATTTGTTTTACAATTATTAGGTCAATTGCCTCTTACCCCTCTTTACGACATGCCTTAGTTAAACATAAGACTAAATCTTCCCATTGTCAGCTGTCTTAAAAATGCCTTTCTATATTTTTCAGCCTGTTTGAGTTTTTTGTTAATTCTACCATCTTTGTATCTGGTTGTTCAAAAATTTAGTATCTAAAGAAAACCACAAAAAAGCTCACATCTGAACCTGAAGTGTTCCTTCATATATGGTGGCTAAAAAAAAAATAAATTTAACTTTCTTTCTTCTTCTTTTTTTTTATTTTTGGTAATGAGCATCAAGTATTCCAAAGGCTACTGCAGCCAGTGGAATTTTTTGCACCAACTTTGATGGGTTCAGATCAGCCTCAGAGCACTTAAATTCATGTCATATTTTCAATTCTCTCCTGCTCAGGCTGCTTCTCATGTGGCGATGAGCTGAAATAGAAGTAAGGCCATTAACCATTCTTCTTCCAGACCTCCTCAATACAGTCAGAACTTTATCATGATTTTAAATACCACATTTATGGCCCTGATCTACTTTTTTTATTATTACTTAACCTTTTGGATGTGCCTGAGTTCACACAGTCAGGGACCTGTTCTTCAAAGATAAACAAATTGTTGGAGAACTAAGCAATACAGGAAATTCACGTGCTTCACTACCGAATTAAAGGGTGGTAGGCCGAAAAAGTCATTAGTTTTAGTGACCACAGCGGGTTTTATATAGAAGAAAGGTTTCATTCCCTAAATTGGCTCACATGTTATTGCTAATGAATGTCTAACAAAGATTCTTCTCTATAAAATGTGATCATTTTACACAGGAGATTTATCAGTCGAATTCTTGGAGAGATTGAGGCATTGGAGTCTTTTAAAAGTCCATTTTTTAAGTCTCTACTCCACATACTGCTTTTATGACCTAAAAAGCAAAGGGACTCCACATGCTGTAGGGTTCAATTGAAATTATTGTTGGAAGGTAGGAATACAACAGTAGGACTGTATTCATCACAAGAGTTACACTTTTTGTTGCTAGAGCTCAAGAAAAGTCCATAAGGATCAGAGTTGCAAGCCAGCTCTTTCATTTGCTCGTTCTTTGTGCCACACTTTGTCTCTCCCTCTCTGGCGTTAAGAGGGTCACTTGGTGCAGGCAGCGCTCTCGCACGCTCGCCCTGCTAAAAGTTTTCTGGCAATTTGTTCAAAGGTTTCTGTGTCTTGTTAAAATGCTAAGGCACGTACAACCAGCCTGTTTTTCATAAGCAGGAGCTCAGAGGGCCATGAGGTACACACTGGGGCACCTGTGGGAAGGGGGAATTCACATCACCCGCTTTTGGAATTTAGGGTGAGCTCAGTTCCTGTGGTCAGGGCAGTCAGCTCCCTCCATGTCCAGCAGAGAGAGCTGGGCACCTCTGAAGGGCAAGTCTCAGCATCTACATCAAATACTATTCCTTTAGCACAAAGTATAGGAAATCTTTTCCTTGACTGAAGCCCAAATAAGCCTTTCAAAATCCTCTTGGCAGGCCGCATAACTACAAGCCTTAGAATTATCCAACAATAATAAACACACGCACACACAGAAGAGGAACCGTGTGGCCACAAGCCATACGGAATGCAGCAGCAGGCCCTATCGGACCTCCTGCCGTATGCTCTGTGCTGAGGCAGGAGAGGTATAAATACCTTGCTCTTCATGCAGTGTACTGCAGAGCTCTGGCAAAGGAGCCTTGGGTATTAACAAAAAGGCTGTGCTACCATCGATAATAGCAGCAGAGTGAGAAAAGAGGAAAAGGAGTAGACAAAAGAAATCGTACTTCGATGCCAAATATTTGTAGCTGTGCTCACTCAGGACTAGCAGCTCTGTACCTTCAAAGCTACCCTGGGGAAGGCAGCAGTTTTCAACTGTTGTAGTTATTAGGCAAAAGGCATTGGGCATTGGGTTTCTCTTCCATGGGACACTGATATTTAAGTCTAATGCATGTGCAGTTTTTAGCAGCAATCCCATCAGCCACCTAGTATCCCAGCACACAAATCTTAACACATATTGTCATCAGGCACTTGTGTGGAAGTGAAGGGGACACTGCCTAAGCACTTTCAGAAATGGTCAGGCAATCCTTATACAGATGAAATTAAAATGGGGCCAGCACAGCCCTGGTTAGGCAAGAAGATGATACCCCTGCAGGTCTCTCCCAGTGCTGCTGTGGTGTATATGCGTTGTTGCTGAGGGGCAGCAGCTCCCACCTTACAACACTACATTCAGGTGAGTTCCTCTGTTCCTCGCTTGCTCTACATCCCAAGTAAGGTACAGATCACATGCAGGATGCCCAGCTGCACTCAAGGAGGTTGTGAGGGGACACAGCCCTACCTACAAACATGAAGCCCTAGGAGCTAGCCAGAGAAGCACATGAAAGGTGGCACATGTGAAACCTTTTAGGTGGGCATAATTCATAACAACTTTAGCTGTGCCACCACTAGCAACAGACAGGTGCTTAGGACTGCTCTGTGGCATGGAGACACACCAGTACAAGCCAACCTGCATCCATTGCCATCCTCCAGAGCAATACAGTCTTCTGCAGACTGACTCTGAGGAATTCCATCTATGCCATGCAGACTCCCAAACTGTGCCCAGCTCAGGTCTGGGCACCTAACACAGACCAAAACTGCCACAACTTTTTGACTCGGTGGGATAGACAGCAAGAGACTGGGGAAGAAAGATACTGCATTGTGCAGACATCACCTCCATACTTGCATTTCCTGATTCCCCCCGCCCCCCCCAATAATAGTACCTTTAACACTTTTGTCTTGACAGAAACTAACCGTCTGTGTGTTAAACCAGAACATTTGATTTAAAAAAAGACAAAATCATTATCAAAGCAAACAGTCTTCACCAAAATGACAGTCCTTTTTGCCTCTTAAGCTGCTGTTGTTTGCCCTGTGTGGTTGGATACCATTAATAAGTCTTTGGATTACAGGAAGAGAGGTTAAGAGCGAGAGGCAGTTTAGTTTCAGAGACCTATTCCAGCCTATATCTATTAAGGACATACGACAGGAGAGAAAAGGGGCTGTTGCTCATGAGCACATTCTACACACTTTTCTTTTTGAAACTTACTCTGTAATCATTAGCTTGCCTCTCTCCCTCTCATTTAACCTCATCTGCCTGCCTTTAAATTCATGGAACAGATTTGCACTTCCTTGGACTCCATGCAGTTGGCCATTGCAATATTCTTGGACCTTTAAAATTATTTTTTTTATATAAAAACATTTGATACCATTAATCAAATTGCCATATGTAATAAATTGGCTGCCTGTGGCACATTGCCTCAAACCGTCACATGGTTCCAATCACAGCTCTGCCAACTGAAAGTGGTTGTTGGAAAGTCTGACTCTTCCTCTCCAGCGTGGCGGTGGCGAGCTCGGCAGGGCTCTGTCCTGCGCGCACTGTACATTAATGACCTGCCGGCCGCCCCGCGGCACCGGGGCCAGCACTTACAAGTACGCACATGTTTGCAAGTGCCGCCGTACATAAGCAATAATCTGCTTGATATCAAAGCCACATCATTACGGAGTCAGCTTTCTGACAGCGTTTGCGAGGTTTGAAGGCTAATTCGGAACATCTCTAATTTGCAGCTTAAGTATCTGCCAGAGTGAAAGGTGGAGGAGTGGGGGGAAGTATTAAATTTAGCTGTGCAAAATAATTCAGGGAACAAGAACACTGCTCCTGTGATTTGGCTTTTGTGACTGTCAGGGCTCTTGTCAAGTCACAGCTGGAATGCTGTGGATTTATAAGAACAATAGAGTTATTGGGGGGAGGAGGTGGAGAAAAAGGAATAAAATGCTATTTGTAGCTCTTCAGCTAACACTTTGACACAGGTTCTTTGGATCTTTCTAAGTAGGCACGGACAGATTGGTTTAAAAACAGTCAAAAGACAAAAATCTTGAAACACCACAACTCCTGATCCTTTACTGAAGATGGTCTCGATTTTTTACTCAGAGCAGTGAAAAAAGTCTACTGACTATAGAGAAAGGCACAGAAAAAACTCAGTAGTTTGTGAACTGTCTTTCTACATGTCAGCTGAATGTGGGGAAGGGAAAGGACACTACTGTAATGAAATTATTAACCAAAAAATGGTTTGGGTTGGAAAAAAACTTAGAGATCATTTAGTTCTGACTCCCATGGTGATGGGCAGGAACGCCTCCTACTAGACCAAGTTGCTCAAAGCCCCATCCAACCTGACCTTGAATAGTTCAGTTGTGGTCACTCACAACTTCTCTGGGCAACATGTTCCTGTGCCTCTGCACCCTCACAGCCAAGAAGTTGTTCTTAATAACTAATCTAAACCTGCCCTCTTTCAGTTTAAAACCATTCTTCCCTGTTCTGACAATTTCCCCTGTAAAAAGTCCTGCTCCAGCTCTCTTGCAGGCCTGCTTTAAGGTCTCCCAAGAACCTTCTCTTTTACTGGCTGAACAACCCCAGCTCTCTCAGCTTGTCTTCATAGGAGAGGTGCTACAGCCCTCTGATCATCTTCATGGTCTCCTCTGACCTCACTCTAACAGGTCACAATCATTTATATTATTTTAGAGCCCCAGTCATGGATCAGGGCCCCACTGAATCAATTATAATGGAAAGGCAGAAAAAAGACAGCCTCTAAGCTCAAGAGATTTTAGTCTGGCCTCCGAGTTCACTGAGATTGTTCTCCTTTTTCAGACCTTCCAATTCCTGCCAGCTCTTAGTTGAAGGAAATACACATACCTCTAAAGATGTAGGCAAGGTACAAAAGAGCACCATGGGGACACCTGTTCTCACAGATCCTTGATCAGACCAAGAAAGGGAAGCCAAATGGAGAAAAGAAAAAGAAAATATTTGGAGAGAGCAAACAGTGCTCTGGTATCCAGATACTCAAGTTCGCTTGGCTGAATCAAGGATGAGTGCCAGCTGTAGTAATGCTGCAGCAATGTAAAAGTTAAAATGTACCTCTAGACGCAGCATATACATGGAACCCTGATGCATTCATAGTCTAAGGCCTAGCTAGCTTTGTGCTACATTGTTTTATCTATTAATCTGTTATTCTATTCTAGGATGAATAATTAGAAAAGTAAATCTTGCCATTTTATTACTGTGCCAATGTAATGAGCTGATGAGACATTATATAACCACCATGCTGGAAGAAAATAATGATTTAAAGGTCAGCAACATGAGAAACTCTGGACTCATGGGAGCTGCCATGCAGCTCTGGACTTTGGTCCTGAAGTCCTTGACTTCACTCATATATACAAACAGGCACATAAGTGTGGGCCAAATGTAAAGGCAGCACAGCAATTCAGATTCTCAGAAAAAACCCAATATACTATCCCCTCTGATCTATTTTTTTTTTTTTTCAAGAGACAGCTAATTTTTTTTTCCAAGCTGTTTCTCGGCTTTGCTTGATCTATTTTTCTTACAAGATATCTCAAGTTATTGCCTCACAGGCTTTTTTTCCTCAGAAGTTACTCTGAGAGGATTTTTCCTCAGAGGTCTTGATCTTTCAGACCTTTCTACCTGTGTTTAACTCAACATGTGATAAAAATCCCAGTTGTAGAATCATTTGTGAAAAACAGACAAGTATGCACAAAAATGCTTACAGGATCTCAGATTCACAAGGAAAAACTAAATAGTTGTCAAATTGAAAATGCACAATACTGAATCATGCTGTCAAAAAGCTGACACCTCCACAATGCATGGTATCTTACTACCTACTGGTGACATTTATGAGGGGTTTTGTTTTATTAAAAAAAAATAAAACGTTTCATGAGCCTGGAAAACTAAAGCTCTTGAAAGACTACATGAAACATTACCAGGCTGAATTTCATGAGCATATCATTTTCTGAAATTTATATAATCAAGGGCATAATTTTAGAGGTGTCTGTAGATGCCTTACAGTATTTCAGCTATAACAACAAGATAATAGTTTTAATTCTGCATCGTACCCTGCAGTACCTTCACAGAGCAGGCTTGTCAGGTGAATTGAGCTATGCATACTTCCAATACTGTTTTGATGTAATATAGACCAAATAAAAGACACTGTTAGTTTCAGCTGGGGAAAAATTTCCATTTTTTTGGTCTAGGGGCCTTAAAGGACCCAAGTGAAAAAGCTCCAAATACTTCTGGAAACACCCAAGCAGAAAATAACAAGCATATCAAGAAGGAATAAGCAACTACTGCTATGCTGCATAGTCCCAATGTTTTTTACTAAATGCTTGACTACTGCTGCACCAGGTGGTCCCAAAGATTTGCTAAATGCCTTACTAACAGGTACAGAAAAAAAATCTCAGTAGTAGCGTAGGTCAGCAAAGTCTTAAAAACAAACCCAAGCTAACAAACCACACATTCAGGGAAAAAAAAAAAAAAAAACACAAAACTTAAAATTTGGTGTGATTTCCTCTAGAAAGCTGCTCAGTTATCACACAGAGGAATGAGACTTAATTTGGGGCTCAAATGAAGAGGGAAGAAAGAAAAAGTCACATTCACCTTTCCCAGAAACAAATGGAACTACCATTCATCTTTCAGTATTTCAATAGATGGCTAGAGAAGGGAAAAAAACCCCCACCAAACAAAAACCCCAACACTAACAAAAAACCACCCCTCTAATTTTCAGAGTCTGCAAATTGCTCTAAAGCAGAAACCTTTCTCAGTTTGACCAATTTCATAAAGCAGAAGTTGCCTGATCCTCTTTAGTGTAACTTTACACACATGTAATGTTTACCTCATATGTATACAGCCTCTGGTATGAAAGGAGGAGACTCAAGAGTAGGCATATGCCCGATTTTAAGCTTGTAGGCATATTAATTAAAGCCCAGAAGCCTTTAGAGGTCAGGTGTTTGATTTGTCAGTACATTGCATAAAAACACAAATGTCTGCAGAATCTCCGTAACATGGACTGTCTTTTTTCCTTTGACTAGGGGCAAACCTCAAAGCAGCTCACAGCCCTTCTCTCTGGTCACCAGCAACAGGAGCTGAGGGAACACCGCATGAAGTTATGTCAGGGGACATTTAGGTTAGGAAAAGGTTTTTCTCCCAGAGGATGCTTGAGCACCGGAACAGGCTCCCCAGGGAAGTGGTCACAGCACCAGCCTGACAGAGTTGAAGAAGCATTTGGACAATATTCTCAGGCACCTAGCATGATTTTTGGGGCCTGTCCCTGCCAGGAGTTAGTCTCCAATGATCCTCATAGATCAGGTTCCTGAAGTATAGCCATTTTCCAGTAACCATGCACTAGCATTTTACTGTTAGGCTCAGGTATATACGCCTAAGATCTAGCCCTTAACTAAAAAAAGAAAAAATGTCTAAGCCAAAATTTCTCAGCTGAGAAATCCAGATCATTATTTTCAGGTACATACTATCTTAAAAAGAACTGAAAATTCTGGTAAGTTCCTCAGAACACATTTTTATTTTTTTTAAATTTTTAATTCATGTGACAAGTTAACAGCTAAAGGGTGTGAGATTTTTTTAAGCAGATTGTGCTCTAGCTATCTCACATTATCATACATAACCGCTTATATATGAATAATCAAATATATGCAGTAGAATACAATTTTTAGATTTAGATCAAGTTAAAGAAAAAAACACACCAAAAAAATACCAAACCCTCTAGGCCTCTATAGGGTAAATTAAAGCATTTAGTGAAAGGAAATACTGGAATAAACAAAGGCTTTGAATTTCAAATATCCTTCAAGCAGTTATTAAATAGAAGAGCCTCCACTGCTGAGAAATTAAAAAAAAAGCTGCATTTTGCCTGTATATCTTTAAATTGCAAAATAAATAATAATTACATTAGCTTAGACTCAAAGTAATTTTTCCATTTTTAATGCCTTGTGATTACTGGAGGTTTTTAAGCTCCTGAAGACGACAGCAACACACATCAAGGAGACAAAACTAGAATGCAAATAACTTTCTAGCTGTCTGTCAATCTACGAGCAATATATTGAGCTTTACTCTATTTGAACCTTCATGGCTTTTCTGCAGGCTTCAGCCTGTGTTACGATAAACTGTGCACATGATGACAGGCATTTGCATCTCCACAGATTTGGCTCCCAAATTCAAAACAGATGTGCCAAAGCTCAGAACCCTCTTAAAAATCTTTCTACTGCCTCATGAAAAGTCTGGGCAGAATATTGCTTTCGTCTGCTTAAGGGAACCAGTGAATACTCCTCTGCAAAACTCCTGGGATGATCATCACTTCTAACACTAGCCCAAGAGCTGGCTGTCCCAGTGTTCCCAGTGCTGCCATCGTCTTCATCCTCTGAAAATAATTCCCCTCTTATGGAGGTCGAGCTGTTGGCTTCACCCAGATGATGTGGCCTAGATCTAGAAGGATGACCTTCTTCTAGATCAGTCTCTGAACAAGCACAGGTGCAGCCTCTGACCCAACATCGAGGAGGTTCTTGCTTCACCCAGTATCTGGCAGACCTAGCCATCATTCCCATAATATTTCCATCATCAGGCAGTGCAGGAGTCCGAGAGCTTCCATCACTACCGTGCGCACTCACAGGTGGAGCACGACTGCTAAATTTGTAGACTGCAGAGAAAGTAACAAGATTAGATCAAGCAGAACAAGACAAAGACCCAAAGTTAAGAAAAGGTTTGTACCTGACTGTCCATACATCACCTAGTCAATAAATATTTTTAAGGTGTCTCATACCATTTCCCCCCAGCCTCACCACAAGCCTTTGAGAAAATAAGTCGCTTATCACAAGACTCGGCATCATTTTTCCAAGGTCAGCATTAAGAATTATCTGCACTTCATTTTGCTGTCCTCTACTGTTGTGAAAACAGCCCTTCCTGTCCTGCCAGTAAGAGCAGAGAAACCTCATGCTCTGGTTAACTAAGGTTGGAACTAAAGCCAGGGACAATGACCACAATGCTCTTGGATTTCAGTGTTCTCCCAGCACCACACAAGCGACTGCAACAGTCCTGCAATCCATCTAGCATGCTAACTTTAACAGAAGTCTAGGGGAAAAAAAAATTTGAAGGAAGGTAAAAACTTAACTACAAACTTTTCTTGAGCATCAATACTTTATTTCGCCTTTCATTCAAGAGCTTAACTCATTTGATTTACTCTTGACTCTTTTTATCACTTCTGTCTCTCCCACATCCTCCACCCCTCCAATATACCAGTTCTTGGTTTCTATTTCTTTGTGGTCTTTCTATCATCTCAGAAGTACTGAGAAAAGGGAGTTTTGACCTTGAAATATTGCTACATAACCTTCCCAGATAATCTTTATCAAGGCCCAGCTGTGGCCTTTGAAAAGGGTTTGTGTTACACAATCAAACCTGCTCCCAGGTTACAGGAACTCCCACCACTCTGAATAGCAAGCACAGAAGGGTATTTGGAGTTCTCCATGAGCTGGCCAGGAAGATTGCCTCCTCATGAGAGGAGGTCTATATGTATAAAACACTTCTGAAATTTAGGAGGCTTCCTGTACTTGTAAGCTGGCTGTAGGGTCTGGAAACTAGCTGCCTACCTGTTATATACCTGGCAGTATCCTTGCCTTGCAGTTCTGCTAGAAAGAAGCCTTTGGCTTCCACAGGATAAGAACCAGTAGGAAATTATTGTGCTGTTCCTTCTCTAACTTCAAGTCACACTGGGTAGGTACAAACTCAGTGGATTCTACATTGCTCTTGGTGAGCTACAGAGCTGAGCTGCACTGTGGGAAGGTAACATTGCTGTCTGGTAAGTAACTCCACTCAAACCATGGCCTTATGGCTACTCCACTCCACTCAGCCTAAACTCCAAGCACTATATAAAGATACCTTAAGTTTCAATGCCAGACATATTTCACATAAAAGAAGGAATTCTCAAGTAAGCACTGTGAGATGATATTTCTCCGCTTTCTTTGAAAGTCAGCAGGAGGTTTTAGCTCCTGAAGAAGAGAGCCAGAGCAAGGACACAAAACAAAATTTTGTGCAGGTCAGGAAACAGCAGTTCTGAAAACACTAACAGGACAGCCATAGGGGTGTCACCTAGAGCTCTTTTACTTTTAAACCCTTATTTCAAGGGAGTTTCCTGTATGCACACAGACAAGACAAATGAGGAATAGCAACTGAAGTTAAGCAGCACTCATTCTCCTCCTCACCCAATACAATGACCCCTTTCCCACAGATCACCTTGAAAGGTCCTAGGTTCATCTTCTCCTCGGGATGCAGGAGCTGCCTGCCTACGCCTTCTTCTCCGGGATCTAACTGGCCGAGGTCTGACAGGCTGTTCTTGGGTTTGGCTGTCTGGTGCAACATCCTCTTCCCCAGGGGGACCCAGGGCTCTTGGGCTGGGCTGTTGGGCCATTTGAATAGGGTCCACCTAAAGCTAAGGGTAAAGGTCAATGAACAGGGGACCTATCACAAAGTTACTGGTTTCACAAGAAAATGGGAAACAGAGTCCAAGAGCTATAAGAGCACACATTTACCTCATACATTACAAAGCAAAAGGAAAGTCTTAGGGCTAAATCAACACCTACAAAACTTTTCTAGTGCAACCAGACCTTACCTTGCAATTTAGCCTTACTTCTTTGTGAAGGCACCTCCTTTCTTGTTTCCTAGGTAGGAACACAGTGGCAACCCCACTGATAGAGGAAGGGGAGAGGACTATGGCTATAAGTAGCAAACAAACTACTGGAGGAGGAGCTAACACAGCATCTTCTCATTTGTAATCAGCAAAGCCTAATGAAATGAGAAGAGAGCCTACAAAACCTGTCTGTGATGTTTGGGTCTTAAAGAAGTAAAACATCACAAGGTTTCCTTGGTCCTTAAAAAGGCAAAGAAAGAAGGGTGAACTTCTCATTTGGCTGAGGTATGCTCAGCACAGGGACAAGGGCAAAATAAATAGTTTTTACTTCTTTATAACATATAAACATGTCTTATCATACTGTTTTCTATGATTTTCTTTCAGTCCTATTATGTGGAAGAATAGAAACTGGAGCAGGTACTTCTTCCTCTGTTCTAGGTGGCACTATCTCTCAGATCTTGTGAAAATGCACTCTTCCTTCTGGACTACCTGACCCTTGCACAGCCCCCCACTTTTCTCATAGATTTTCCCTAGCTTAAGAGTTTCTTAGGCTTCTTCTAGCACTTTGTGAATTCCTCTGAGACCCTTTCACAACTCTTTGAGGACCACAACAGTTAACCAAAAAAAGTCCTCAGGCCTATAGTGAAGAAGAGGCAAATTGCTATTTGCACTGCTTTCCATATCCTTGGTAACATACAAAGAGAAGAGGCAACTCTAAAATAAAGAACTAAACCAAAGAAAGAGTCATCTCTGAGTCACTTGTCACTCAGTGTTTGAAAGGGCAGAGTTGCTAATTTCTGTGCATCATAGCCTGTCCATCCCCAGACCCTCAGGCTAAGAGATAGTCCAGAATGGATGAGGGTGGATACTCCAAAAGTACTGAAATCTCGATGAACTTCCTGTGGACATGGGCTGTTTTGATATTTATGATTATAATCACCACCTTAAAAAAAACAATTCTGAGCCCTGGGTTAGAAATGCAACCAGACTGGCAAATCTTGTGTTTTCTCCTTGTCATATTTCAGAAGTAGCTAATTAAATGCAGACTTACGATGTGACTAGCACCAGACCACAGAAAGCTCGCTTCATTTCTGGGCTCTGCTATGTACGTGTTCAGCAATAAAATGCTTTTTCCCCTCCTGACCTGTCAAAGGCAAGGGCATCGTATCATGAGTTAGTGCTGGGGGACGTGGGGGTGGGTAAGGAATGGTGGCCCAGAAGTTGAGGTGGACAAAGGCTTGATGATCCAGCTCATATGACCTAATAGACTGTGTCACTGCCTTTGGGAAATACAAGCCTCCTGGCACATGCCCTTGGCTGGAAGGTCAGAATAGAAAAGGCCAAGCTCAGAAAATGAAGCCCTCCAGCTGAGAAAAATAACCCAACCATGGATTAGAAAAAGCTTTCTTTTTCTCCTCCGACTTTTCTTTTTTTCCCCAAATTTTCAGACTTGATGCATTGCTGTAGTGCACTTCACGTCTGATTAAATTAGTCACATTGCATTATGCCATATCAAATCTGACATGTTGCAATGGAATGTGAACAGCATATAAAGACGTACTGGCATCACAGAGCTGCTACCTGCTTCTGACACATCACTCTGCTAGCAGCAGGTAAGGGAGGCATTCAAGGTCCAAATCCTTCCTTGTTATTTAGTCATGCTTTTGCAGCTAAATAGTAGTTTCTTGTATGGTTACTTAATTTTTGCATCAAATTAGTAATCAGTTACTCAAAAAAACTCTCAACTACCCCACACCTGCTTGTGATAATACACAAGGATGTATCTAATCAGGATTCAGCCCATCCGTTAAGCGCATAGAAAATATGCTAACTAAAAGCTAGCAAAATGTAGAGCATATAGACAATTGCAACCTACAGAGAGCAGGGTAGAGGCATCACGTTATTGCTTGTGTACATACAGTTAATATTATTTTGGGGGCTGCAGGAATCCCCCCACAGGGAAGCTCTTAGATGTAGCTCACTAGCTGTCTTAGGTTGCAACACAAGATGTAACCAAAAGTACGTATTCTATTACCATCTGTTCAAAACAGGTGAGGCAGTGTTCTTTATCTCTTCCACGACCCATCCCTCATAACTGGGGGATATCTTCTGTTAATGGGCCATTGAGTCTCACTGCATGACTGATAAAATTACATCACCCCCTTGTGAGATGCTCCACCCAGGGGAGGAGCCAAGCATTCCTACCTGGATATAATCTGAGAATTAGAACACCATAAGCAGCATTTTTCCACTGGATTACCAGAGGAAGACTGGACCCATCTATACTACTGGGTGTTCAGAAGAAAACTACACCATTCTACAGCATCTATGGGATCATTACTTCAACAGAACGACATCTGTCACTCCAACAGGACAGCAGCCACCATTTAATCGGACTACCGACACCCTGACCAACAGGGTGTCAGGTTGTATTCTGATTCTGTCAGGGCTTTTTTTGTACTGCTGCATTTTTATTTTAATTTTCCTAGTAAAGAACTGTTATTCCTATTCCCATATCTTTGCCTGAGAGCTCCTTAATTTCAAGATTATAATAATTTGGAGGGAGGGGGTTTACATTTTCCAATTCAAGGGAGGCTCCTGCCTTCCTTAGCAGACAACTGTTTTTTCAAACCAAGACACTGACTAAGCACCTCCTGTTAGGCTGATATCAGTGCAGCTCTTGTGAGGCTCTGTAATGAATTGAAACTACTATACCAATGGAAAATTTTAATATGATCGTCCATCTTTCTTATGGTAAATGCCTGCCCCCCTGCAATATAGATCAAAGGATTAAAGAACATCCATACAAATTTGATCTCAGTAAGTCCACTACAAATGCACAGCCCAATTTATATTCACTCTGGACTTGACGTTTTTTCTGAGGTTCTTGCAGGATAGTTGGAAAGAGACAAGAACAGTTTCAGCAAGGTCTATTGAATTACTTGCCAAAGAGGTTCTAGCTCATTGCCACTTTTCTTTCCTGTTCCTACAAGTCAATAGCAGTATCCAATATATACCAAATGACAGCCTTCCTATGAAATTACTTCCTAAGCACTCAGCAAAGCCATTTTGTTGGGTAATCCTAGAAGACCAGAAAGGGGACTTCCTTCTGGTACAGGGCTGGCTATGAAGCTTATTCTATGTAACTTATTTTTCATATGTATATAATGAAATATATTATAAACCATGGAATATTCACTTTGTATTAATCATCTGAGGATGTAAGTTTTTAAGTTACAATTATTAATTGCAACTGTTTTCTCTTTTGCAGTACTGTGATATTTTGGACAATCCTGGAGGCCCCTGGCTCAGGGGTTTTAGGGAGCCGTAGCACAGCAGAATGTTCTCCTCACTTGCACAAAGCTCCTGTGACTAAAAGGGTTTAACTAGGTGGATGCAATGGGGGCTCCCACAACTCAACACTGTGAGACATTATGTGAAGCTGAAGAAGGAGGCTGGCCTAGCTGGGAGGCTTTGGTAACTCAGTCTCAGCAAGTCTAATTGCAGTGCTCATGCTCATTACCATGTGTTCCCTGGGGAAGTTGTGTCATATTCCGTGATTCTTTCACAGCATTCATCTTTCTTGTTCTGGGAAGAGAGTAGCCAGGTTTTGACAACTTTTGTGATGCATCTTTGACAGTGGAAATCCTTTTGCCTAGGGTATCTGGGCATTGCACTGTCAGGTAAATACACAGTTACAATAGATCTGTGAGAGGAATAGTGTGCAGGCTAGAATCATGAAAGCTGTACTCAGTCTCTTAACCACATATTACATTATGCTGTCTGTTTTTCATACTCAATCATAACCAAAAGTGTTCAAGCCACACATGAATGCAAATGCTCTGAATTTTCTGATTACATTGTTCAGTATTCTCTTTCTCACAGTTTCCAGCATTGCCTGAGGGCAGGTATCCCCAAAAAGTGTGTATGTGTCATGGTGCTTAATGAAAAAAAGTTTTGACTAATTAAAATCAGGACCATGGCTGTATACTTAAGAAAACATACCAGAGTGCCCGAACACACAGACCTCACTTGGGAAAATCCCCATTGTAGGGGTTCACCAAGAAGCTGAGACCACTGAACTATTCAAGTGCCTCTGCGGCAGACCTCTGAAAGCCTTACAGAAAAAGCTGTAGCTGACAGGGGATACACTTCCCTTTGCTTTTCCCATTCCCTGCAATTGGCTAGTTTCAAATCTTTTCCAGTGTGTGATCCAGAAAGGGAGGACCAGTCCCATTCATAGATTTTCCTGGCTTCCTTTTTCTGTCTTTCTGTGGTTCCTCTTTCTCATTCAATTTGATACATATTGAGCAGACGAAATGAATAACAAAAGGCAACTGTGTTGTAATTAATGCACATATGTAAAACCAGTGCCTGCATAGTTGACCTTTCCATTTCTGTATATTTGGCTGGGTATAAGAGAAACTGCCAACACAATTTTCCATTGGCAATGATGTGTTTATGACTGTACCGAACTGTAACACTTTCTGTGTTCTGGTGGATGAATACAGTAAGAAAGTTGGTGATTGTGAAACCAGGTCTGGATCTGAGGTAACCCAGTGTAGCACTTCTTCAAAAGTTTGAATCAGTTCCAGGATAACTAAGATGTGCTATCCACATTCCCTGAATTCATCTGCTTGAATAGTCCCTGTTCCAAATTTGGAAAATTTGAAAGAAATGCATCAAGTACACAGTCATATACTCATACCTGCAGCATGTCTGATGGAGAGCAAAGGGCTGATATTTGAAGGAGGCTGATGAGTACAGACTCCCAAAAGAGAATCCTTGGAGGAGGAAGCTGTGCACACCACAAAAGGTACCTCAAGCTCAAGAGCATATCTCAGGTTGGTTCTGAATTAGAAACACTGTGGCTTTCCTCTTAGGCTATGGAAGATTTTACTTGCCATATACTATCATCCAAAAGGAGTACCTTCCTGCTACCCCTTACTGGCTATATCTATGGGTGGAATAAGTCCTATACAGCAACCTAGGCAGACCTTTTCTGAGGCTTTGGGGCTAAGATCATATGTGGGTGTGAGACCTGGTCTTTGGCTGGTCATGACTTCACATGAATGTGGTATTTGAGCAGCTGCAGTCTGGTTTGGGATTCCTATAATTTACACCACAGATGATGTTGGCTCCTATCCAAGCCAGGGTCTGGGAGGACCACAGCCTTCATACTCACTGATTGGCCCACTAAAGATAGGGAAATGTGATGCTGCCCCAGCAGTAAAGCCAGGATTTTAACTGCCTGTTCAGCCATTTGATTTGTCTGGAGACCTGGTATGCATATCCAAGTGCTGGGGAAAGTAGAGGAAATACAATTTAATACTGAAGTCACTGGAGTGGAAAAGCTGTGATGTTGCACTCCCTCTTCACCCACTTGGTTTAGTCTGATAAGCAAGGAGCATCTAAAGTGATGTCAGGAACACGTGCACACACAGATGTGATGATCACAGCATGGCCATTGATACAGCCAGAGCCATGTGTTTCCAGCCACCAGCAAACCCTGTGCTGCAGAGGCACATTCTGGGGACAATGGGAGCAGGAACCTCTGCCTTTGCAGGAAGAGTGGAGGTTTAAAAAAGCCCTATGAATTAGGGTTATAGCCCTAATATAGCCCTATGCTATTGCTCCTATAAAAAGATAGGGAAACCGTTTGGTCACTCCTGAGCTCAGCTGCATGGGGAAAAGGAGGAATTGTTAATAAGCCTAGTTAACATGAGGCCACAAATTTAGGAGGGCAGGTATCTTGGGCTCTGTACAGGCAAGAAGTGAGAGTCAGAGAGTGGCTCCCTCAGGAGCCATTTCAGGTCCACTGGGATCTGAATGGCTGCCTAAGGCTTTGCTCCCTGCCTTGGCTTCATGAGGACCTCACAGGCACCACCCTGGTGACTTGGCCATTGCAGTTTAGGTGAATCCAGTGCTTCAAGCCCAAACACCCTCACAAATTACTGCAGGGCTACAAGGGACTGTTAGGAAATAAACTCAGTGAATTTTACTTCAGAAAGACATCCAGACATCTCCCTGTGTACTGCTAGGGCTTGTCTCTAGTGGAGCTGCCTGCTGTTTGCCAGCCCCTGGGAGTCCCTCAAAAAACAGCAAAGGCTAGTACCTGCTGTTTAAGGGCAAGGAAACAGAGGCAATGGGAGGTAAGTGTGGCACAGGGCCACAGGGTGGGCCAGAGGAAGGTTTAGAATTAATGATTGTGATTGACTATTTGTTTATTCCTCACCCTTAACTGGTAAAGGCTGTTCTGACTGTCATTCAGAACAGAAGCAAGGCAGCAGGTACTTTGTGAATAGGGAAAAGAAGATGCGTGAGGGACACTTTCAGCTCCCTAGAGATGTCATTGGTGAAACAAGCATGGTTAAGAGGCGACTTTCCTTGGTAGCCACCTAAATCTAACCTGAGGAGCACTCAGGAGGTGAGTTCCCATAGTCAGGTGCTCGCCCTGCATGAGCCCACGAGGTTCCCCATGCTCCAGCTCCTACAGGAAGGAGACCTGGGCATGTGTGAACCAGGCTCCAGAAAGGAGCCAAACTCTGGCACAAGGCATCTTGGCATAGCCTCTTTCCTGAGGAGGACAGAGGGAAGGAAATCTGTCTCAGAAAACTTTCTCTCAGTGTTTAGTGGAGCCTCTCTATGCTGCCACTGAAACCCAGCAGCTCCTTGCCTGTTATTTTACACTTCATACCCAGGCAGCAGGTAACAGCTTTGCTGGTAGATATGCAGCCAGCTTGTGAGGATGTTTTCCAGTTATCCACAGCCAGGCATCATAGCAGAGTGCTAGCTAATCTGCTAGCTACTGAATTTGCATTTATAAAGGCTTTAATAGCAAGTCAAATGCACTTTCTGTGAACTCTGTAGCTCTTATACAATGTTTTCAATTAATATCTGCTCAGTCTAGTTAATAGATTCCTCCTATAATATTTACAAGACTGTATGAACTCTCTCTTTTGACGAATTAACACATCTTTAAATTCCTTTGACTAAAGCTTTTTGTTGTCTGGTGAGTAATATTTGATTTACCAGGCTTTAGATTCAACTATTTGGGTGGAGGAGTCATAGGCTTATTAAAAAACAGTCTTTAATATACTTTCTTCTCATAGTAAGACAATGTATCAAGTCTTCCACTATGTCATCGTCGTTTGGTATTGTGAAAGCTTCCATTTTATGTGTGCTTTCATTTTAATGGTGCCATTTCACTTTACGTGGGGAAGCCAGGATAACTGATTTTTTCAGAGTTGATGGTTCAGAGGACTACACCTTCACTCCAAGCCTGATTCTGCTTACAAGAAATACACAGCACCATGAAAACTGGAATCACCTTTATCCCAGGACACTGAGCACTGCTTTTTAATGAAAATTATCTTTGCCTGAAACCAACAGAAAGAAAAAAACAAAACAGGATAAAATCCTCTACTATCTACCACACCTTGTGTCACCAGAATTGCTGAAGAACTGGAGACAGTGTTCTGTACTGGAAAAGTTATTCACAGCCTTTAAAAAAAGAATAGATTAGAAGCTGATGCCTTCAAAACAGAGCTCTACGCCTCTATAGCTAGAGGAAAACTAAGTCTGGTTTTCCTCACAATGACACCTCAGTATCGACCATACATTTCATTTTCTCAAAGTGCACTCGTGCTCTTCTTGGAGTGCCTGCTGCTGGACTCATGACATCAGGCACAGACATCTGACTCTTTAATTCCTCACTTCAGCACCTCTGTGCTACAATTAAAGTTTATCCACAAGCATAGTCAGTCAAAGTAGATAGCACAGATCTTTGTAAGAGGAGACCTTTGCTTTAAGGAGCAATAAAAACTTTGTTTTAAAAAAAGCACACAAGTGGCATCTGATTTAGCAGCCTTTGAACTCAGCAGCCTGAGTGTGGAAGTTCAGGGTGTATAGCTATTTGTTCAGGTGGATACCACTGACACTTGGGGGTCATATTTTTCAGATTTTCTTTCCTATCATAACACTAAGAGATTTCTTTTTAAAACAAGAAAAAATAAAGCTGACACCACAGAGAGAGTGAAGAGGACAATCTGTCTCTTCTAATCCTTGCAGGGGCTTTTGTGTTTAAATCATGCAACATGGTATTCTCAGAATCTTCAAGAAGATGTTTGAGTACCAATATTCACTAGTAAGTGCATTCCTACTCAATAAATTGAAGCAGATTTCTGCTTTCTCTTTCTGAAAATAATCTGTTTCAAAATGCTCCAAGTATTACTTAAAATGCATAAAATACTAGCATGCTTACACATAAAGGTAAAAAACCAACAACAACACAGACTCGCTTACACATTTTCATAATTTTATTTCTATAGTGAAATTTACCTTCCCACATGGAAAAATAAAGCAAATAGTAATATAGCTCCCTAAATATACTTTTCATAATGACCTTATAATAAGAAAAGCTGGTGGCCTCATATGTTATATAGTTCTATTAAAACAAAAGTGCCTGCTTATTAACTTCCCCTACCCAGACATTTTTGCTGAAGTTCTCAATACCAGGTGTCTGCCCAGGCTGACTGGCTTTAAAAATCTTTTTTGCCATTTTTTTTCAGCTATTTTCCAATCTACTTTAGAAAATCTGCAATGATTGTGTTCTTCCCAAATTTAAAATTCTAGTAGTCTTTGAGGCTTTTGAAGGCCTTATATTTCAAAACAGGGATCTGATATTTGGCACAGTGTGACCTTTCCAAAAGGAGGTGATTTACCATGCAAACCCTTCAAAACATGAAGCATCAAGATTCTGAAGTGTTAGATTTTAAGAGCTTCGTGTCTCAAGCTCTGGTTCCCATTAGGCATGGTCCAGACAAAGATCAAACAGCATTTTCTCAAAGTTTTCAAATTCCTGGCATGGCTAGGTTGGAGTTGGGTAAAGACTAAATGCAAGCTCATGGGAGCTCTTTCATGATCACAGTGAACTCCCAGCAAGGCACCAGCAGCCTGGCTCAGTGATAGTTGTTCTCATGGGTCCTTTGTTTTGCTGCCTCACTGGAAATATCAGAGCACTCAGAGCTGTTGAGGACTCTTATAATGGCAATCCTTTAAATTAATGCTGTGTTTTGTATAATACATGTACAATACTTACTCTCCTATGCACACACCTTATATAAAAGAGTAATATGTATTCATATGCACAGATGCACATGGGTTGTTCTGAAAGTTCAGATTCTTTGTGCCTCAAATTCAGCACTTGAAATCCTTGAATACTTTGGATCTTTATTTCTGTGGGCCTTAGTTCACCACTCATAAAGACAACAGTCTTTATTTTATATCAGTGTTGTGAAATTATTCTTCCTTACTCTTTGAGAGCATCCAGTTCTACAGTGAGGTGTACCATAAACATGTCCACAAAGAGGGGAGGTATTCTGTCTTCTGAGCAGGATTTGAGTATTGTGAAATACATAAAACACATGACCACACACCAAACAGCTGAAAGACAACATTGGATAGTTATTCACTCTTTCAGACTTTGAGTCCTGCAGAAATCCAATGGAAGAAATGGAATTTGATCAGGTAACAAAAAGTCTTATTTTAACATGGCATTCATTCAAGGACAGTCTGAATTCTGGTTTTGAGATCTTAATGCATGCTTGCTTATGCATCTTTTGTTTTAATCTTTTATTCTATAACGTTATTTTCATTTTGTTTGTGGGATCCAGTCTGAATCA
This sequence comes from Poecile atricapillus, assembly GCF_030490865.1. Lineage (NCBI taxonomy): Eukaryota > Metazoa > Chordata > Aves > Passeriformes > Paridae > Poecile > Poecile atricapillus. Next base: position 107,608,192 of record NC_081250.1, on the reverse strand, counting down.
TGAAAGGATCACTTTGGAAAGGAAACACTGCCATTCGTCTATACTGCAGGATTAATTTAATTTGTGTCTCCTGAAAACAAAGCATGGTAAATATATTTCTTTTAAAATGTGTCAGTCTAAAATGACATTTAACATAGAAGATATCTTCTATTAAAAAGAAAATATGTAGTGAATAAGGGAAGAAATTAACAAAAGAAACAGTATGCCCAAGAAAGTACTAATTTAGACTAGCAGAGAGCTGAGAAGAGCTATTGAACAATTTCATTATCACATCCTTTTCAAAGAAGGAAGGCTCCTGCTTTCCTATTTCACGATAATTAGATGAAGAAATGTGGGTGGGAGCACAATTCATTGCAGAGTTTGATGAATTATTTACTAATTAAGGAGAGAAACAGGATAGTATGAGCTATATTACTTTGATATGAATGTTCCTTTTATTATATTATTTATACACATGCAATTGTTGCTTTTATTAACTAAGAGGTTAATCACTTGAATGGGATGCTTTGCATTCTTTACAATTACATACACCAGCAAATTGGCTAATTTTATGTGAAAAAAATAACCTAGCAATTTTTCTAGTACTTATCTGTATGGTGCAGTTTAATAACATTTTTGCACTGTGTAAAATGAATAAACCAGCTGGTCTTGTGCTTTGGCAGCAGCACTGCACATTGCACCGTGGCACACACAGGCTCAGGAGCCCTCGTCGGGGTTCAGGCGCACTGCAGAGGTGATGACACACAACTCCCCCAGGCTGGAAGATGAACCTGGTGACGTACGGTGCATCCAGACATCCTGTTTATGGGGCAGGCTTGAGAATGACTTCAAAGGTGACTGCCTCATTTTTTTCTGCAGCTGGGAGTGCCATTTTGTTCTAGGGCCGTTATTCCTGTAGCAAACTGATCTTTGTCTAGACTGGGTGAAGTTAAAACTGCCCTTCTCTCGGGGTTACAGCCTGATAGTGCAGAGGATACAGAGAACCCCTCCCACACCCAGCCCTTCAGTTTCTGGGCCTGAAGGACTCATCCCTTGCACTGCTGCAAAGCCTCAATGTCTGCATGCAAAGCACTGGTGCCATGAAACTGCCCACGAGCCTTTCCCCCCTGTACCATCAGCCAGACTGACACTGACAAGCCCCTCAATGGTAATTCCTCTCTGCTGCTATTCCACAGAAAGCACATCCAGGGCTTTGTGAACTGGTGCTGCTCAGATAAGAACCAAATAATGGAAAAGGTGCCTGAAGGAAAAGGATTTTTCATCTGGATATCTCTTCATATCTAGATCACCTCACCAGAACTCCAGAGCCCACACTGTAGCTGTCCATACCACTTAATTTATTTTTTTTTTTACGCACATACAGATTGTTTTTAAAAAAACCCAAACATATGGTCTCCAGATAGAAACACCTATTTAAAATATATAAAATATATTAAAAATATATATTTAAAATATATAAAAATGTGAAAGAATCTCTGTTTAGATTCCACATTTACATGTCCCACCCTTTCTTCCCTGATGCATATAAAGACATTGATATGTTAACATCATTTGTTAGTCATTAGAAAAGTAAGTAAAAGTACATGGTTTGGGTTGATGATGTAATAAATTATTTAATGATTTTCACTGATTCAATGAAAAAGTATATCTTATTGTTCACTGGAGATGGGGGATGGGAAGTTAATATACATTTTGCTTTAGATATGGAGCATTTTGGGAATATTAATGGATTTTTTTTTCAATTGTAACCACATGGGGTTTTATTAAACTTTAAAATGAAAAAAAAAATGCAGATGGTGCAGCTCAGCCATCTAACTCACTTTTCACATCTCCATAACACACCACAGTGCAGCCAAACCAAGCATTCATGACTGCAGTCCTGGGAAGCTCTGGGGAAAGCCTCAGCCCTACAGTGAAGGAGTCCATTCTCCACTGCCAGGAATAGACATTTTTTTCCATTTATCAAATTCTTCTCTCTGCAAGAGAACACAGGAACATTCTGACTGTTGTGGTTGTTCTGTGCAAGCATCCTTCTTTTACCATGCATTACTGGGACTCAGCTGAACATCACCCAGGAGTCCTCAACAGTTGAATCTAGGAGAAAAAACATTCTTAACTTGTCCAAGATGACTGAACTTTCCCACCACTTGGCAGCTGTATTCTGAAGAAGACATGAGTCAAACATAAGTATCCAACATACCCAGAAGGAAATTAAAGGGTGAGGACATAATAATGACAGTATTAGAGAAGCACAGTCTGTGTTCTCCAGTTGTCCAGGCAAGAAAGCATCCTTACAGCACAGAAGTGTGACTGAACTTCAAATCATTATCAGGTTTGGCAGACAAAATTCTCTTTCAGAATCAATTTCATTTGAAAATAGTTATTCCAAATAGGCAAACAAAGCACACACATAAATATAATAAATAAAAAAAATCTTATGGAACAGTAGTGGAAAACCTTTCATTTAATAATGTCAAAATATGCTACAGAAAAGCATAAACATAATGACTATACCAGACACCTATTTCATGGAGCTGTGGATGTGTAATTAAAAGAAGTTTTCCAAGTGAATTTTCTTTTACCGTACTGAAATATTTCATTTCAGAAAGATTAAATTAAAAACTCCATCAACACTGACATCTTTCTCTTAAACATTTATTCATTAACAAATCTGTCTCCTTTTTTTTTAATGGAAAATCCATCAATCAAAACTTTTTTACTTGTCCCTACCTTTCTGTTGTTGGAAAAATCAATCTCCCGTTCTGGGCTGGGAAGCAGCCCTTAGGTGTGGAGATGCACAAAAGGCTGTGGGGGGTACAGGGACCCTCAGGAATGGGCACCATCAAGCCTGAGAATCAGGGAGGTCTTGTCCCCTCAGGCACCACTGCTGATGTTGAGGACAAAGCTGGGCTGGGGGCAGCAGCAGGCTGACCTTTCCTTCCTGGAGCCTCAGCATGTGGTATCACAGCACAGAGGCTGAAAGTGGGGGGAAGGAATATGCTCATTCCAGGACTGCCCCCCTCTCTCCCCCCCTACCCCAGATAGGCACAGACTCTCCTAAGACACCAATCTAGACATGTAACTCGGGATTTGAGGGTTTATTGGATTCAAGGCGTCCAGACACAGCCTGAACCTGTGAAGTAGCCGAGTGTTGGGCAGGGCTGCTGACTTGTAGCAAAGGCAGAAAAAAAGTAATAGTGATATCTCAGCTTGAAGGAATATGCTGAGCCAGCTTTGCACTTAATTTTTCTTCATCTTGAATAGAGGAGAGGAAAATACCTCAATGGGATGTGGCACTCTAATATAAGGAAAACCAAAAAGTCACAGCTTTCCACACACACTTTTATATCATCTCATGTTTTTCCGTGTCTTTCCCAGTTTGTCTTTGTCTTCCCAGTCTTGCATTTGCTTGGATGCTGTGTGAAAGCTGCACTGGTCAACTGAACCCATTATGATGCTTCAATATGGCTGGGCTAGCTATATCTGCACTTTTAAAATGAAAATTTAATAACATTCCATATGGTTATAATTAAAGAAAAATCCATTTACATCTTAAAATGCACACACTTTATTGAAACCAGGCTACATAAACACATCTGGAACACAGCTTTAGATAAAAAGCATATGTGGGGTCTGATTCTGTCATTGCTTTTTCTGGAGTAAGTAAAAATTTACACCATCAAAGTCAGTTGACAGGTGTAAGGCCAGTGAGAGATCAGAATCTGATCATGGGCCTTTCATTTCAACAAACAGAACACTGCCAAGTTTCACTTCAGTCTTACAACTTGGAAGAGAGTGGAACCAAAAGTTTATAGCCCATATGAAGGATTATTGTATTGTAAGTTTATAGAAAAATTATTTCCAATGGTTAGACCTACGGTTCCGCTCTCCACAAAAGCAGACAGAAGAGCAGGCAGTAACTTCTCAGCTTTAGTAGGTTTTGTTTTTATTGAGAGGTCTGTACTTTAAGCAATGTCCAGCATGCACTGCTGCAATTAGTCATCTTCCATTCTACCTTTCAAAGAAATGTGACTGCAAATAATTGTATCCTATTTAATCAAGTGGACTCTCCACATTTTCATGGAGAGTCCATGACTCTTCTGTATCTTCTGTTTCAGTGGCACTCCACCCACAGATAAAGGATGTGTAGAACTAAAATGCCTGAAGTCCTGAATACTTGCAACATGTTCTAAAATAAACAGGTAATACAATCTTTCAGCCCTGCTCAGAACAGGACCTCAGCAGTGACACACAAACCAGACAGGTGGGTTCACTCATTTGGAATTGTAGGTATCTTGGAGTTAAACATCTTCCTCTCCTAGCAGAATTTCAAAGAAAGACAACCAACACATTATGTTAAACATGCAATGTATTGCATTAGTGGACACAAAGCACATTCAAGATAAAAATGCACTCTTTCTTCATTTTCTCATGTATATGTTCCACCACATGTATCCAGCAGGGCAGTAAATTAAAAACACTTCACCAAGGTAATGGTAGATAATTTATTCTGGTTTTACACACAGTTTTTAGCTTCCAGACATGGGAGGAATGATTCTCCCTTTGCAGCCAACCTTATCTCTTTTCCAGTGGGATTCACTTCTCTATTGATCAGCAAGGGCTCAGGATCTGTAAGATACCAGATTTTTTAATTTCATAAGTAAGTAAAAATTAAAACCTTGTAATTCTGGGCTATGTGTTTTCATGTGTGTGTATGTTATTGTGCTGACACAGGCTTGCTCTGTGTCATTGTGACATTGCACGTTGCCCTTGTGACCAGCATGACGAACATGTGTACCTGCACAGTTCATTTAATCCACTGTTACAATACTATAATTTCTGGGATAGAATGTGGCCATCAGCTAGCAGTCCACCACTCTATTATGAATACCTAAGAAAACACAGTACTTTATATTAAAAGCTGGAGGTGAATTTTAGGTTTGAAGGAATTTAGTTACTCTGAACAGAATTCGGTCCTGAGACGAAAGCTACCATCTTCACCTTTTGAAGCATGCCATGGGATCCTTAATGACCACAGATGGTTGAGGCCTCGGTTTTATGTCTCATCTTAGAGAGACAGAACAGCCTTTATAGATCTAGATGCAACTAACTGCTGGCAAAAGCTGAAACTTTTACATTTAATGAAGCTGAGAATCTAAGAGCAAATAGCAACTATTGAACTTGTTATGGACAAACCTAGAGTCTGATTAAGTCCATGGAGCATTCACTCAAAAAAAAGCAGCCCGTTGTGGTCTACATGTCAACTCTCCTTCACTGTTAAAGAAATCACTAAGTTCTCTGTGGTCTGTGGACACAAAAAAAGGCATCTACTCTGTGTACCAGGACCAAAGATTGTGCTTACAGTGAAGCCTGCGGGCTGTGCTGGGAACAAACTCTCATGGGACTGAGGATCTCATCTGGATACTCACCTGAGAGAAAACATAGCTCAAAACAAGACATTTGGCTTTTGCAATGCATTTACCTTGATATTCTCATTAACACAGCAGAGCCTGCTCTAGGGGCCGTACAGGATGGGAGGTGTAGCCTGGAAGCTCCAAGTGACAGATGATTTTTGAGAGTCCCTGTGCCAAAGTGTTTCCCCAAGGATTTGTAAATTACCTATCAAATTACTACAATAAGGTGTGTTATTTTAAATAGCTTTAGAAGGCAGGACTGTATGGCAAGTCTGACAAAGCACACAAATAATCCAGGAGAAAAAATAAGGCTGTATTCTTCAAGCTTATTTTCTCTAAAAAAAAAAAAAACAATAAAATAAAATACTGGCATCTAACTTCGGGATTTTTGGGAGCTATAATTCAGGCCATTAGGTTGATTTAATTAGCAGGGGCTAATCAATTTGAATTGGGCCTGGATGTACTGAATTCAGACCCCTAAACCTGTACAGTTTGCAGGCCACTCCACAGCTCGCTGATGTTTTTGTGCTTTGCAGTCATTTTCTGCTGCTCCACTGCCAAGCTTCACAATTAACTGGAATGTACAAACATTTCTCCTGGGTTTGACGGGAGCAGAGACCTGTCTGTGTGCTGAAGGTCATGTGAGAAGTTTCGGCAGGGTGCACTGTCTGAAGCGACAGCCTCTTGACATCCCCCTTGCAACCCAGTGTGCTCATTCTAGATGTTTTTTGACCATAGTTTGGCTGCTCTCTGTGTTTATTTTGGAGCTGGGAACTATACCCAAAAGGAGAGCGGTGTTTTTATTGCCCAGCGGGAGGCTGAGCCTGCGAATCGGATCTGATCTGACTCACCGCTGTAGGAGAGAAAACAAGCACATCCTGAGCCTCGATCCAAGTGTGGAGTCCTTACCTAAACCCCCAGCCCCAGGGAACTCCAAGAGCTGGAGTTTGGCAATTCTCGAGTCTCTAAAGCATTATCCAGAGACTTCTTCCCATGCAGTCACATTTTCAGTCAGGAGGCTTCCTACAGCAATAGGACATGACAAGGATTACTGTGATTTTGCATAATTCTATGGAGTTTGAAGTAAGGTGGTTTTTTTTGTAAACCACTGTGTTCCCCTACTTGTTTATTGTGTTTAAAATACAGTTAAGTTTTATAATATTTTTTAATTTTCCTAACATGTGAAAGTAAATATTGAAGGATGTAAGGTATATGATGACTGATCGTGCTAGGAATCATTCATACCTAAGTCAGACCTGCCATATAGCTCCAGTGGAAGACATTGCTGCTGACTCAGAGCAAAGGAGCCACTCACTGCTGTGCATCTTGGCTGTCAGGCCCTGACAGGCTGAGGGTGGGGTTAAATTAGAAAGTCTTAACTTCTGTGTATGGCTGTTCTTTGTGCCAAAGCAGTTTCAAATCTACGTATGAAAAGCACTATAAAATCTATTGTATATTGTTACTACTGAGCACAGATAATGTTGACTTTGAAAGCAAAGACTATTCACTTTTCACCATTGAGAAAAATGATATTCAGAGAGAACTGAAATAAGGCTTAGCTGAAGGTTGCATGAAAGCTATGAAGGGGACTCCAAGGGAAGTGCTATGTTTTCCCCTTTGTTATGGACAAAGGTGAGTGAAGGGAGCAGCAAGATTAGCAAGAAGTCATATTTTAAAGCTGGAGACATAAGATAAAACTTGTCTGAAAATAAAGTCTCTAGTCAGCAGTATTAATAAAATGCCAGGTTCCTTAAAAAAATAAGAAAGGGTTTCCAATAATAATAAAAAAAAAAGAATAATAATTAAATCTCTGTTTTTATTGCAACATTTAGTCTTTTGCTCTTCTAAATATGGAAGCGCAAAAGTTGCATGTCAGCAGACAGTTCTCCACCTATTGTTAAAAGGGTAGGTTGGTTCCAAGGTGTGATATGATAGACATGTGTAATATTGTATAATATTGCACAGGGTCTATTTTATCTTTCTAAAAGCCATACTGTACAATGCTGAACTAGTTTTGCTAGTCCCTCTGATGGATACAAAGTGCAAAGTGGTATCCATATGGCCCTATGGAAGTATAACATCACATTCTTCTAGCTTATACAAGTTTAATGGCACTGAATTAGCATGGGCTGCCCTTTGGTGCTAATTCTTTCTGCACTCAGGGGGTTAAAGGAGCTTCATACTATCCAGATGTTCAGTGGCTCCTGCAAATGAAAGATTAGCAATTTTTGCAACTGCTGCTTTTTCTTCTGCTCCCTTTTTAAAGCTGATATTTTCCTTAAGAACTTGCTTAGTATCTGAGTCAGAGGAATCTCTTCCCTCAGGTAAATCAATCAATAGGCTGCACAAGAAAAGGAACAAAATGTAGAGGAGGTAGGCCTGAGTTGTATTAATTTGTTTACAGGAATTGCCTTCCAGGGACCAATATATTCATCCTAGGGTTTCATTTTCCTCTGTGAAATAGGAATCAAACACAGCATTATTTCAGGGTATAAAAATAAAATAATAAGTAGCTCAAAGTTCTCCAAACCCCCCACATTTTTAGTGTTAGTCAATAAGTGTCCCTATTAATTTTTCAGATTAGACTATAGATAAATGATACAGGTTTCAGAAATGCAGCTCTTAATTCCCACCTGCCACTAAGGCATCCTGGAGAGAAACAGGAAAAGTAGCCAAAATTCATTTCAATAAACAAATACCAGCTTCATATCTTCTAAGCCTGTCTTTTGTATACATAAGTTTACTGAGGTTCCTGCTGCTGCAAGAGCTGTTCAAGCATGGAATAAGTAGAGTTCCAATGAGACAAAACCTTCTGCCTCAGCTGGCATTTTAAAACTTGTTTTCTTGCTGCAGCTCAGCTAGACTTTTTCTAACCTTAACAGAATTGCTAGATTTCACATCTTGCTCTAATATGTTCTATTCCAGTGCTCCAGTTGTGGTACAGGAAGCAATGAATTGTCAGAGGCAGAAAGCGATGTCGGATGTGTGTTACTAGCACTGTGACTGCGTTCTGTGAAACTCCCCTAATGAAGACATGCACCAGGCCGCTCTTGGTGATCTTCCTCTGCTTTTGTGAAGTCCAGACATGCACTGTGCCCGGGAACAAGCTCCTTCTCATGTAGCTCCAGCAGTTTCCATGCAAAGAAAACTAGGTGGAAATAGTAGCATATTGTATTAGTTAAGCCAATTTGGGGGCATGCTGGTAACCAGTTATTTGAAGAAAGTATTGGCATAGACCTATGACTACTTGAATTAATTGCTTATTTAATTTTATAGGCACTGATGTGTTTGTTTGGTGTTGATTCTCAGCACCCTGAGAGCCTTTCATACCCCTGGGCATGCCCATTGCTCTAAAACCTTGAGGATCCTAGACATCATGATCCCCCAGTCTACAAGGGGCAGAGATCAGTTTGGGAACACTGAGTAGGATAAAAGGAAAGGCGCACTTTGAGGAAAGGGTTCTTCCACAGCAGAGGACTCAGTTATGGACTTGCAAGGATTCCAGCGTGGCCCATCAGAGATGCACAGCTGCAGCCTGAGACAGACAGGATGTAAATGGATCAGGACTAACATGGACCATAAGAAGGATGGGCCATGGTTCCCATGAACCAGGTCACACACACACTTACCCAGCATTGCTCCAGGACTAGAGGTTATTGGCAGGGAGGCAGCTGTGCACTGAGGACCCAAAAGTACAGTGAAGAGTAGCTGCAGAACAAGAGAAAGAGAGGGGAAGAAAGAAAAGCAGAGGGGAAATAAATGTGAAAAAACAAGGATCTTAAATAAATTTCACCAGTGTGAGGATCTCAAGGGATGGAAGAGCTGATTCTCTAGGACTTTTCCTGAACTCTTGTCCCCTCCAAAACATCTTTGCTGTGTTAGTGGCTAGCTATGCTTAAATATTTTGAAGAGATCCATAGAATTTTATTGTGATGTGCTCTGTTTAGCAACAATATTTATCACAAGTCAGATTTAGGATCAGGCATGGTCCAGCTGCAGACACTTGACCCTTGTAAGCAAATGTTTGATTTTAAGTCTTTATTCCCATTTAACAAATGGGAAATTCTCACAGCAAGAGGAAGGCCAAACCTTAGCATATTACTTTCTTCTAACATGACAGATCCTGAAAGCTGCTTTTGTAAACCTCAGGCTTTGGGAAGGTGTAGGGAGCTCCAGTGACTAGTTAAGAGTCTCTTACCATTCCAGGAAAAGCAGCAGTTTGCAGATGTGGCAGGAAAGAGTTACAGCAGAAGGGGCAGGGAGCAATGGAGAAAGTTAATGATCAGATCGAAGAATCTCGCTCTTGAAAACTAATAGCATTACCTCTGTGTTTGTAAGACCTACAAACTCAATCAGAGCATAGCAAGTGGGAGAGTTCACTACCTGGCACCACAGCCTAATTTGGGCATTGAGCAGAACAGTGATGAGAGGCAGGTATTTGGAGGGCACTGAATCAGCAGCGATGACAAACTCACCACAGAGACTTTGCTAATCTATCAAACCAGAGCTGCTGTTGGCCAAGCAGCTAGATCAAGTCCAAAGCCCTGGGGGTTGTCCCCAGTAGAGTGAGAAAATCATGATGATCTACTATTTTGGATATAGTTCTTTTTATTTTACAGAAATACGTGAAGCCTAGCTTCCCAGAGCATGGGCAGAGAACCAGACAACAGGAGCCTGTTTCACTTTTTATGGCTTCTGGCTTCTTCCAGTCAGCATTCAGTCCCCAAACTCTCTCTCCAGGTAGCTGTTTTGTTTCAGGGCCACATTAGTACTACTCTTGCATCTGTCTTGTTTTACCTCACTGGCTCTTCCCTCAGTTGCTCCAGTCTTTCTGCTGTTTCTCAGAGACACTGAATTACAGACCAGTGTATCAGCCCATGGTTTTCTGTGCCAGCCACCAGGGACATAGATTGGTTTGTAGCTAATGTGAGGTTTGTGTAAATTCTACTTAGTTTTTGGGATGGGAAATGGTTCTTTTTTATTAGATCCCTGATATGACAAAACTGTATTTGTGGTTTTCTACAGCCATCTGAGAAGAAGGTGAAAGACTTGTCTCATGACCTGAAATTCAGTCCATCTTGTGAGAATAGTGTAAAAGTCTGCATGTTCACTAAATCATTTGCTTTTGCCAGCTGTCCAATGAAACAAGTCCCTCACCTCATAGGAAAAAGTATTTGGACCTCAAGCCAGTGTCAAGGGATGACATTATATCCACCCCTACCTTGCAGGCTCCAAATGCAAATCAAATATTTGCAAGAGTGAATGTTCGCTCTAAAACGCCAGATACAACATGAGCTCTGTCCCATATAAAAAGCCTGTGCAGTTCAGGAAATATCTTGGGACAATCAAATTCTACAAGGAAATCGTGGTCGCTGGAAAACATCACAGCTTCACCTCTTCCCCACTGCTTCTTTCCTCTGCTCAATGGGGAAACCATTTTCTCTCTCTGACACTCACAGCCTTTTTTTATCTCCCTTCTGTCACTCAGTTCAGCCATAATCCCACAGCACACTGTGTTCCTCGTGTCTAGTTGGCTTCCTTGAGTCTGGCTGGCCTTGGATCACACTGTCCAAGGCATAAAACAACATTGGTGGACACCTCAGGGCAGGAACAGCATCTCTGTCACATCACAGGAGTTACCGTAATTTAGGCAATAAAAATGAGAATACCCGTAAGAAAAGTCACCTTGGCTGTCCAGCTCCTTCTCTCCTTGAACTCCAGTGGCTTCTTGGCTTTTGAAATAATGTAGCACAGAAAGCTGGTCTCCCAGGCACTGAATTTCTTCTGCTGGGCTCTTGCCAGCTGCTCTCTTTGCCTGCTTTCTCTCTTCATTGACAATTTATTGGCTGCCCTACACCTGGTTTGTTTTTTTCCTCTTAAGTTTTCTCTTTTCTGGGCAATCCTTATACTTGACTCAGCTGGCAGTATATTTCCTCAGCACTTGAGCGAGAGCGTGTCGACTGCAAGGGGGAAAAAGAGACATCCCTCACTGAACCTGCCATGGTGCCATGGCCATGTCTGTTAACATCAAAATACAGCGTGCTTGGGAAATGAAACTGCTCTTCCATTTCAGTGCTACCTCCTGCTTGTACCTTTATACTTGGTTTATTTGGATCATCTCAGAAGGCTCTGGAGGATGGTCTCAAACATCCCTGACTCCCACCTCACCAATGGCCTCTCCTCGCTCTAGGCTCAGAGCTTAGTTTCCTTATTCCCCCTTCCAGTTGCTATGCCCAGCGCCTCCCATGGGTATTCATTTCTGTGCTCAGCTTCTGAAAGCATGTTTAAAATCACTTTACATTTAAATTAGCTAAGGGCCTTAATGTTTGGATTATGACTAAAGAGCAAGTGGGTTGTAACTCTTTCCTCTCCTTTGAAATTTTACATCTAGATTAAGGAAGGTTGAAATTTTTCCCTCTCCAGCTCTTCATCCTTTCTCCCAGCAGGTCCCCATCTCTAGCGCCAGTAGGAATAAACAGCCTGTCCGTGCTTGGGACTAATCGGGACTGGCCACAGGATGTCACTATTACTCCACAAACATACGGAGAGTGAGGTGTTTGTTTACAGAAGGCCAGGGTCTGAGCTTTAGTTGTCTACAACTCAGATTTCGCCAGCCTGCTCAGCTCTGGACTGGAACTCGAGGAGATACATCCCCGTGCTCCTCAACAGAGGCACAGTCCCGCACAGAATTTGGCAAGGTTCATTAAGACACAACTTGCTTGTGCGTGAGCCTGTGCACACATCAGCTTCAGTTTGCCCTAACTTTACATAGCCCTTGGATTTCACCTTGGATATGGGATTCAAATGCCTTAAGTGAGCCAAGAACTTCTTGTTTCAAGCCAAAATCACATTAAGCCTCTGAGTATCAAATGGTTCCCTGTAAAACCTTAAATCAGCCCAGGTCCCCTCCAACTCAGACAAGGCTCATAAAACTTAGGGTAAAATTCCGTTTCAAGTCCATAACAAAACCCAAAGGCAGGTTTCAGGTTTGCATTTGGATTTTGTTCTGAATGTTTGTGTAGCTCTGCTCAATGCGAGGTCACAGGCACTGGGTGGAGGAAAGGCTTTTTGAAATGTTTTCATTCTCCAAAACAGAGATAAACACATGACTGTGAGCTGGTGCAACCATGGGGTGAAAATTCAAATGTAACAGTAGATAGAAATGTCCATTCAGGAGAAGCAAATCTTCATAAGTAGAGACAGAAACTAGGCTAAGTAAAATGGTCAATAGAAAACATCCTTATCCTGGGAAGCTATCAATGTGTCAGCATAACGACCCTTAGTTTCCTCTTACCTCCCCAACACCTTGTCTTTTCTTTCTTATCCTTTGATATGTATGAGCTGCTGTACCTCAGATCTGATGTCTTGGGGAACCTCCAGGCAATTCCCTTCCAGGCCAGTAATCTTCCATCTTGCTCACAAAACACCTGAGTTCACAAAAACGTGTCCTCTGATTATATATTATTCCTGATAAGTTCTGAGAATTTATTCCTTGTTTACACCTCACTATATTGAATTCAAGTGGTTTGTTGTTATTGGTACAATTTTTTTTTTTTCCTGGGGAAGCATTTTATTATTTGCAGAAAAAGCCCCATATGTATGTACAAATACTGCTATGTTCTTAATTGATGCCGTCTTATTTGCTATCTTTTTGGAAGCACTCGGCTTAATTTTTACCCTTTGGATAATGAGGTAGCTGAAACACCAGGGGTAGTCATATCCTGTTCCTCTATAAATCAGAATTGTTTTTCTCAGTTCTGGTTCAGGAATCCCTGTTTTGCAGGGCTGGTGCCATGATGGGTAATAGGCAGGAGGTGACTTATGTGGAAGAGAGACCTCTACAGAAGATCATTTTAGACAGACCTGTCTTAATATATCCTACCAGGGCAGACTTCATGAAGGTTAGGTACATTATTTTGGGAACAAAACTTCACTGGTTTGACCATGGTGGGCTAAGATCAGTCGGACAAAGACTATTAGAAAAATCTGGAAGAGGATTTCTTTAGTTTCTGTGGAGCAGAAATATAAAAATCTATAAAAGTGGAGAGTTCCTACCTTATCAGAGGTGGAGAGTTTCCACCTCTTATTTTGTGTTTGTCTTTTTATGTAGTCTTAATGCCCTCTCACCAAGTCCCATGGGCTTTGACAACCAGCCTTAGGCCTTGACATTTGCTATATCTCACTGTTTAACTTGAAAGACTCTTGATTGGGACTTTGCCTGGTTATCTGGTGGTTTTGAGTTTTGTGCTGTCTCCTGCCACCAAGAGATAGAAGCAAACATCATTCAACTAGAAGACTTCCCTTACAATTCCAGCTTCCAGCAAAAAAACAATGGACCAGAAAGGTGACTGCTGCCTCTAGAGAGGAACTGCTGCTCCAGTCTGGCAGAATTACTACTGTCCACCTGAATTTGAGTGTAAGCAAGCTTCTGTTTAAACCTCCCCTCTCTCTGTTGCTTTGTGTGTCTGCTTAGGCACAGAAGTTGAGCTATCAAAACAGCTTCAGCAGATAAGAAACCTTGAGCTAGGCTGGTCCAAAGGTACACAGGGAATGAATTAAATAAATCAGTTGTTGATGCATTTAACAAGGATAATAATTTCCTGTTATTAAGTCTAAGAAAGAATTTGTAACATAGAGTTGGCTGCCTGGGCTGGTTTTATTTGTGCTGAAACAGCAGAAGTGGTATACCTCACCTTAGATCTGGGTAAAAAACTAGCTGGCAAATACCTCTACTGAACTATGTGCTGCCATGGCTGAATTACTAACACCACTGGAGACAGACAGCTTAATGCCAAATGGAATATGTCTCATGATCTGTCTTTTCATGTCCTCAGCCTACCTCATCTTTGCTCCACGGATGATGCAGTGCTACAAGTCTGTACAAATGACAATTTCAGTGCCCCCCACCCCAGTACCAGTTTAGTGCTGACAGCAGGAGGGTTCCAGCTTCCACAGCACTCTTTCCAACACTCCCTTCAGCTCATGGCACATCCCTACAGGGAGGCACACAACATGTGCTCATCCTGCAGCACACACCCGTTATTCTCTGTGCAGGTATGGAAGGTTGTGGCGGGCAGCACAAAGATATTTGGCACACAGGCCAGCTCATATTTCCATTGTTTAAGAAAATGAGTTGTAGACATTTATGTAGACTACCTGGGGTTCAGGTAGTAAGGCTCTGTCATGTCTCATTGTCATCAGACAGTAACAAAAGATTCTGAAGCTGTTGTCATGGGGAGTTACATCTCCTGATCGGATTAGAGCACCATCAGTGTAGTCCACAAGCCCAGTAGACCAGGCTGCTCTATTTTTGTGTTTACCTCTCATTCTCTGATGAAAGTACTTCCTGTAACAGGAATGTTCATCCAAGGCACGTGGTCCCCAGGTCTTTATCCATGTTTTGCATTTAGTACCATGTCCCTTGTAACTGAGCTGCAGCTGTCAGAGCAGCAAAGTGGATGCATCCAACAACTCCATACCCTTTCTGTCTGTCCAGTTGCATTCATGATTGCACCAACCCAGGTCAGACTCAGAAGTCATAATTTGCATGACTTACTTTTGTTATTCCTACCCACATCACACAAAGAGCTCAGTGTACATCAGCATGCCAAGATGCTTCTGAGACCTTATTCCTCCAGAGGCAAGCATAGCAGTTCAGGTTAGAAATCACTGTTCTGAAGCCAGTTGGTAGAGCAGAGATAAAGAAAATTAAACTTGTACTCCTACTACTAGTAATTGTTAAGCTACAGTGGGTATTTTATGTTGCGCCTTTAGACATGTGCCATGATATTTGAGTTAAATGTCTTCTTTCCTCTATTTTGTCTATTTTACACCTCTCTCTGTGTTTTACACATTCAAACTGCCATACAGATACTAATGTGCATGTTTGTGTGTTTGTATCCTAGAGGTCAATAAGGAATAAGGACACCTGACAAATATGGTACTCTCTGTCCTGTCTCTTTTGGCTTTGGGACAAGCAGAGCTACTATGAGGTACCAGAAGAAAGCACAGAAAGGTTTTTTTAAAATCAGGCTGAATGCACACATGGTTAGAGTGCTTTCAGGTGGCACTTCAGCATGTAAGAGTTGAACTGATTTTCTTTGGTTTAGCCATTCAAGCCACAAAATGGGTTAAATACAAATGTAATAATTTTACGATGTATCCACTAGATGGTAGCCTATCCTTATCCTTTCCATTTACCAATTCCATAAAGACATTTTATACCATGACCAATGATCCATTCCATCTCAAGAAATCTCATTGTGTATATTCCTATTGTCAAGGAGATACTCACCCAGTGGAAACCAGCACATGAGCAGGGAAATGCACCTCATAAAATTTCCTCCTTGTCAGAAATGCATGTGCCCACTGTCCCGGTTCAGACTTGGTCCAATTTTTAGTGACCTTTAAGAAGAATCCAAGCAGTATAACCTATATAATGCTGGCATCTGTGGTTACATTTTTGTTATTATTTCAAATTCAGAGCAGTCATTCACATTGGTCAACAATGGTTTTCCTGCTTACACTGGCACCTAAAATTATGATATTTTCTTATCTTAAGAAAGCTTATCTAGGGCATGATTAGCCTCTTACTAAAGGTCAGAGTCTGTACAGAAAGTCTAAGAGGTTTCTGCGTAGCATTTTGGAAAGAGGTAATCAATAGTGGATCAATGTATAAGTCTTCCTCTGAGCCTTCCTGAAAAAAAATCAGGATAATCATGATTTTTTGTGCCTCCTAAGCAAAATGCATTGCTTTGATCTATTTTTTTCCTAATACATATAAGAAAGGAGAGAGAGAAAGGGAGAAACATACATTATTAAGAAGTATCATCCCTCTTCACAATGGTATCTGTGTACCAACAAAGATAAATACAATCACCGAGGACTTTAAAGGAGAATCGAAAACAAAAATTATAGTGTTTTGTGCTGTGTGTGGCATAAACTGGTTGAAATAAAAGCATGCCACACAGCAGCTTTTCTGCTGTGCATGCCTCTAATTTCTGTCCTCGCAGTGCTGCCAGGTAGGAGGTCGCAGAGAGCAGCAGGTGTTTGACAGACATTTCACTTTAATGGCATTATATCAACATGCCACAAAATGTCACAGTTGCCTTTAATTAGCTGCATAAGCATTTTATGCTCGTAAATATATACATATATACTATATATATACATATAACATATATATGTATATCTATAAATATATTTCCAGCAACTCCACTCCAAGCTGGCTTCATCAGCCCCTGTAAGGGACTCCAGATGTGTCTGAAGATCAGTACTCACCAAGGCAGTTGACAGACACTGAGGTTGAAGGCATTCAGGTGAAAAGCTGGGACAGAAGACATCTTAAACAGCCAGCATGAGCCCTGACATCTGTCCAACATAGGGAGGTGACCATCAACCATTACAGTGTGGCACAGATTGCAGTTATTCTTAGCCTCAAAAACACACTGACTTGATACAAGGGCATTTCCAGTGTTTTTGTGTCATGAACTTCTCTACTAAAACTTTTAAAAAGTAATAAAATTAACTAGTTGGCAGGATTCCTGTGTGCAGATCTGGAAGTACATTTACACCCTAAATTGTTTTTACTCAGCAACTGAAAATGCTTCCCTAGTTTCTGCATCTCATTTGTATGATACACAGCAGTTAATAGAACACTTAGGAGAGTTATTAAAAATGCTCATTCCATACCATCTTTGCCATTTTTATATTATACCAAGGGGACTGAAGTGCACTAATGCAATACTAAAGCCCTTCAGAGTTCTTACTACTGTATTTTTCCTGCTTGGTTCGTGTACCATGAGTTTATATAATGTGGTCTGAAGGAAAAGGAGGGAAATATTATGAGGAAAGTCTCCTCTGACTTAAATTTGTGCTTGGACATTTGGTCAAGACCAGGTAGAAAGGAAGTTGACCAGATGCGTGTGGCATTTTTCAGCCAATCTTCAATCCACTATCACAGAGGAACCACCAGCACTGCTGAGAGGCTCAGCTTTGGGCAGCCCTGGGTCTACACTGGAGCTGGCTGGAGCTGGCTCTGCCCCACATGGCAGCAGCTCCTGGTCTCATCTCACAGAAACCAATCCTGAAGCTGTGCTGCTACCAAAACCTTGCCACATAAACCAAATACATTTACTTCTTCATCACATCAAAGGAACCTCCACATATTTCTACTTTTAGGGTTATTATAGTGGCTCATCCTACCAGACTAAAAAGATGCTTAGCTGTTCTCCTCTGATGCCGGCCTTATGGCTGTTCCTGGATAATTCACAGTCTGGAGGACTGTCTCCTTCACATTCTACATCCCCTGCCAGACATATCAAAATCCCAAAAGAAAATGAAATGGAGAAATGCAGCCAAATGCAAAATGTGCTCATCAGTTGTTAAATTTTAAGTGCTAATATCTGACACAAGAAAATGGAGGACTGTGTAGTGTGATCTCAGGCATTTTGTACTGGCACAGGAAGAATGCAAACATGCTGATGTTTAAGGAGAAGTCCCCAAGCAGCACTGTTGATCCTTTAATGTAAAGATCTGCTCAGAATTTAATTGCAGTTAAACAAAAAATAGGTAAGCACCATCCTGATTTTTAAAGAGAGAAAAAGAAAGTAGAGATTACACAGTCCCACAATAAGCATCAATAATGCTCATGCTGCAGCTACAGCATTTTGTACACCCAGTTTTGGAAAGGATACAGCAGGGGCAGGAAACAAGATGAATAAGGAGCCTGATATGGCTTCGGTATGAAAGGAACCAAAGAGAATGGGACAGTTAAGCACAGAGAACAGGCAAACTGCTGTACTTACTGTGCTATAAAGCAGGAAAATGAGATGCTCATAGTTACCATAGACTACATGGAATTATTCTGAAAGGCTGGTTAAAGGAAACACCTTCAACATACCCTGAAATTAGTCGTTGTATCGAGATGATATCAGTCTTAAGCCCTAGTATGATCCAAAAGTAGATGCTCCAGAAAGTCCATCTCCTGATCTGAATCTGAATTTTATAGTTAGAATGAGCTTGAATGTATCTGTTAAAGATATTGGCTTGTCAAAAAGAGAATATATGTTGCAAAAATAAACATTCACACAGGATATCTGTATTTCACATTTATCTGCTTCTCTGCACTATACATGAAGGTCACAGTTCCCACTTAGCATGACAACACTTACCAAAGTCTGGAAAGAGAACGCCGTTTCAAAGGAAGCATTTTCTCTTGGCAGTTACAGTAGCTATAGAGCAAGCTGCAAATAGTTAAAGAATTATTTGCCTAAGAAGGTCCTTATGAGTAGAACCTGTTCTTTAAATTTATATCTTATTTAATCCAAAATACTGTAGAAGGGTCAGCAAGGCCTAAATCCCAGTGCTTATCCCAACCCCACTAATTAGGAGCAGCAGCAGTAGCAATGCAAGGTGGACAGCTGCATCCTCATGCTCAGTGGATGCAATGGATCACACCCAGCAGAACCCACATTAACAAAAATGTTCACATTTTTTTGACAGAAAGCCAGTCCCCCTTCCTCCTGTGACCTTCCACCCCAGTGTTGGTGTGCTAGCAGGACAGGAGCATCCTCCTAACAGTGAATTGCCAAAGATGGAATGCAACCAGTGCCTTGGATTAGTGACCACCACAGTGGGGCAAAAGCAAATCCCCAGGGCAGACAAGCCCCAGCTGAGATCTATGAGGCGTTCAAACTGAGCCAGGATGATTTATTGGTAAGGCAGGTCAGTCAACTTGGAATTGATTTTGATTTGCACTCTCTTAAACACTTCACATTCAGACAGGTGTTAGCTCCATAATCAGAAGGTGAGTTTTGTTTAATAAAACTAATTTGCAAAATATTTTCCTGCAATGTGAAAACTTGAAAGACACTAATTTCTACGCTGATCCTTAGATATAGAAACTTTCACCAGTTTTTTGTATAGTATGAAGGGCAAATATTCCAGCATCACGATAGGAGGATTTTTAAGGTAGCTTTTGATCCTTGGGGGTGCTAATGATCATTAAATAATGGCATACAAACCCAAACCACATTGTGCTGGATAATCTTTCTGCAAGCAGGCAGTTACATCCACATAACATAGTGATGTGACTATTGATTACATTATAGGCTAAGCCACAGCTATTTAATTAATTTCTGTTGAGGTCTACTGGGTAATTTGCTGAGGAGTGCTCTGCAGGAAGCACTCTGACAGCTACTATATGTTGACTTCAGGGCTGATAACTCTGATAGTGACTAGCAGCTGTTCCCCAGGAGACTGGGATGATGTGAGAAAATGCAAGACTTCAGGACATCTCATGTCTTGGTGCAATCTGGGTGAGATTTTCTCATGGATCAAATCAAGTTGAAAATCTGCTGTTGAGGTATCTCTGGTTTCAGCACTCACATCTTCTGCCTCCAGTGGTTCCTCACATTCCTGCCTATCTGTTTCTCCTCACATTCTTTCTTTCTTTCTGTTTCCACCAAAGTGTGGAAGTGCTACTCCAAACAGCACCTTGTTATATACATTCCCATGTTACAGTTGAGGAGGTGCTGCCCTATAGTGAAGATCCCTAAGCATGTGCAAGTGTCTTGACCCTATTGATTACAAGATTTATTAACTAAAGCCATCCAAAAATCCATGCAAGATTTTGAGCTGCAGCTGTTTGTGCCAAAATCCCACATTTGGATCATTCAGTCACAGCCTCTCAGCTCCTGTCTCAAACCCTTCAGGAGTTTTCATTAGAATCATCTACATCTTCAGTTTTAATTTCATTATGAGCCTAGAAGGGCTGCCCTAGAGCACTGTTGACCGAGCAGGTTGGCACCAATTTCATGCATCCGCCTGCCTGATTCTCATGGAGCAGACATTCATCCCCATCTCACATTTTTGTGTGACTCAACTTAAAAAGTGGTCCGAGTGCCAGTCAGCAAGGTGAACATTACATAAAGGCCACTCAAAGAGCAGTGTGGTTAGTAAGGGTATTCATGCTACTTTTCCAAGATGTTATCACAGGGAGACAGAGGAGTAATCCATCCCATCCTCTGAGAGACCTTGGAAGCAGCCTGGAGACAACTATGTGATGGCAGAGGGATGGAGGAGAGGAACACTCTTTTCCTTCTCTGAAACTTGTCTCAGTGTGGGGTAACCACGTATGAAAGAAGTCTCAGAGAGAGAGAAAACCATAATTTTTAGGTATCATTCAGTGAGGGATTTCTTCACATTCAGAACATTCTTCCAGCAGAAACCTCACTGGTTGAATGTTTGGATAAGATGCATCCTGTGCAAAAAGCAACATTCACTGCAGGATGGAGAGGGAACAGATATGCACACCACCCTGCAAAGGGTACTGCACCAGGTGGTAAAAACCACCTTTCAAATCATCTAAGGCAGACAAGGAAATGGTAGACAGATTGTCCCCAGGGATCTGAGCAGGACAGTGTCTGTGCTGCACAAGAGGGAGAAGGTTCCCACTGGTCTTTAGAGAGGTTCCATTGCAGGGGAGCACTGAGGGTTTGGACCTGTTAGTGTGCGATTTTTTTTTTTTTTTGTGGCACAAAGTGTTCCTACATCCTGGAGGGGCTTGGACACCACCCTGGCACCTCTTGAACAGTGAACAGCTCTGCCAGCCCTGTTCTGGCCCTGGGGAAGCGTGGAACACCAAACCAAGTGCTGCACACCTAATCCAGACCTGAGGACTGGGGGTGCTAAGGAAAAGCTGTTGCTGGAGTGAGAGCCCTTCTGGGCTGGCCCAGCAGGAGCTCAGCTGCTTTGAACCCCGCCCCAGAGATATTTGGATAGTAAAAAACCTACCATCACAGGTTTTGAAAATTGATGTTTGGGCTGAAAGCTGCATATTTGAATCCTGGGGAGCATCCCATGTCCTGGACATGCAGAAAGTCTGTGGTGGAGCTGGGGATTTGTCCTGAATCTCAAGCTGGAATGACTGAACCACTTTTCTTCCTTCTCAGCTCACTGGAGACAAGAGTTTCAGACTCTTGTCATTGTCAAATGAGTTTCAGACTTGTCATTTAGTGCTCAGGCAGCCCCTGAGTTGTCGTAGATTTAATTCAGGTACACTGATAGTCCACAGAATAAATTGCATCAAATATCTAGGGCTACTGAGGGAAGGTAGCTGCCATATTTTTGATGTTTTTATACATGAAAAAAAAATTTGGTAAATTTGGTAAAGCTCTTTTCCATTCTTTTAGAGGAAGAAAAAAGGTCAATTTTTATCTGTCAAGTTTTCCTTCTGATTTTTAATGTGATTTTAAATGGATTATGCAGACTTCATCCCAGGCATGCAGTAATTATTCTGTCGATGACCAACTTACAGCCAGGGCATTTAATAGGGAACTTTTCACATACACTCATTTTCAAACACATAAATAAATAATCTCAGAAGCAGCAGAACTCAGTATTAGTAGCTAGAAATACACTTGCTTATTTCTGAAGTTCACAATCCCGTTGCCTGAGGAAAGAGCAAGAGAGTGTGAAACATTATAAAGTGTCTGAGAAATACTGAATTGGTTGGAAGAGCTGCCTCTCCCCCTTGGGTACCAGTGCTTGCTGTGATAGCACCCAGCAGAGCTTGGCTTTGGTACCAGAATGGCATTAAAATGTGATTGCTACAAAGGTGACCAGCTTGATATGTGGACTTACGTTGTGGGGAGTTTTTTCTCAGGACACGAAAGTAAAGAAGAACCCTTAACTGAAGCAAGCTGAAATGAAGAGGCCATGGTCCATGGTCTAAGCCAGCATGGAAGAAAGAACATGACTAAAAGCCATGTGGTGTGAGGGGCCCCCTTTATACTCACTTATCACCAGCTACATAATGACTAGTTAAATCCTCATGGGAGAAACAAACACATAGATTTTATTTCTTTTTCCTGGCAGCTGAAGTGAAATTTTATTGATTTGACAGCTTTTCAGATAAATCACATACAGATCTAGAATGCAAGATTTCTGTGACAAAAACTACAGTTTGAAAGAAACTCAGGCAACTCCATCAATAGCAACTGATAGAGCTGAATATCCAGAGGGAATGTATAAAGCGATAAAAAGCTTTTGGGGGGAGCAGATGGAGGCTGGGTCAGAAGATTGCAAGACTGCCTGTAAGGAGCATGTGCTAAATGTAGATTTCAAAATGTGTCTAAATTTGATCGTTCAGAGAAGTCAGCTGAAACAAAGAATTGGAGCATTTCTAAAATTTAAAAATTTTATTTCAGCAACAAGTATTTGCTTGTTTGTTCAAAAGGGAGAAGTGAAGTGGCACAAGACTGGCCATAAATATTTGGAAGAGAATCTGAAAATAAGTTCTGGGGGTGTCAGTAGGGACATTTGTAAGTTTTGTATGGTACTGTGGCAGGCCCAGACAAGAAGCAGCACAGTGGAATGGACAAGATAGGTCCTACATGGAAAAGCTTACACTGACCAGCTGGGTTTGAGACTCCTTTTTCTTTGCTATTTGCCTCATAATGTGTATAAATGCATAAACCAGCTCCACTGTTACTATTATCAGAACAGTACCATAATTTACTCTTTGCTGTACAATTCTCACTTCATGACTGCTCCAAGAAATGATGCTGAGGTGGAGCAGCAGGTGGAGTCTCTCACAGAGTGCTTCCTCCCTGGAGCAGGAGGAGTGTGACTGGAAGCAGAGCCAGCTCCTCAGTCTGCTCCCCAGGGCAGACAGTTTAAACAGACCTTGTGTATGAAAGCAAACAACAGTTTTAGGAGGCTGAAAGTAGATCATGTCTCTTGGTTCATTAGCTCTAGCCCACAGCTCTCTCAGATACTACTGCCTGAAAAGTCCTTCCAGAAGTTCATCAAGTGCCATCTTCCGGTCTGGTAGGATTTTTTATTTCATTGTTAAAGAGCTGATCCAGGACCTATTTTTGCTAAAAACTGTATTTTTTATTTTTTTTTGTGTGTGTGTACTTAACTCCCTCCGAGTTTTCATTTTCTGAGCATGGGCAAGTCAAAATCTTCCAGTCTTTTCTATTGCAAAGAGCTCCCCCACTCTTCATGCCATCAGCCCATTCATAACATGTTTTTTAGGCTAACTTCATCCTTCTTGAACTAGGATGACCCAAAATGTGTGCAACATTCCAGTTTAAAACCCTTTCACTATTTACAAGAAGGAACTTTTTAATAAATAGCAGTTTACCCAACTGATGATTTGATGGGGAAGACAAGATATGCTCTGAGCTCCCAAAGGCTCTTGAGTCATTTCTTGCTCTAAAAAACACAAACAAGAATATGTGGCAAGACCATTGGTGTGTAAACAATTACAACACCCTCACTGCTGAGACTTGAGTTTGCATTTTTGGTTAAGCTGATTGCTCATTGAAAAGTGAATATATGGGCTTATTTCTGGAGAGGTAGTGTATTCAATGATAGTTCTGAACTCATGGACACATTCCCTTGATCTCTTTTTAGTTTAACATGTGAACAAATGAATTTTCTGTAATGATCATGTTTAATTATCTATCAATATATGTACTGGGCAGTTTGTTAAACAGTATGCTGACTATGGAAAAACTATTATGACCATATTTTTTAGAATAATATTAATTAGCCTTCATGATAAATTAACACCTTCCCTTCAGCAGTGCCACACACACCATCTCAAACATAGTATTAACTTACAGGTGATAACAAAGAAATGCTGTCCATCTAGAGTGTGGTCTCTAAGCAGGGAACCAGACAACAAACTATTCCAGGCTTGCTTGCTTATGATATAAATAATGTTGCTTTTACCCTTCTGTTGTTTTTTCTTGTAGATTCTCTTCTTGCTTTCTCTCCTGGCATTTTAAGATGTTTGGGACACAATAAATTACATTAGCAAGTCATTTGACCCAAGAGGTGTGTAACTGTAGAGCAAAACTGTCAGTACTGGGACCCAAAAGCAACACTATTCATCTCTCATTTAATGTAACACATTTTTTTTCTATCTCCATTTTGGTTTAGTTGGATTCAAAATGCCAAAAATACTAAGATCTTGCATAAGCCACAGTTTCCTCTTTTCAATCAGCAACAAGTCTCTTTTTCTCTAAAAATATACAGCTGGACATTTTTATAATTTTCTGCCAAACATTTTATTATTTTGGATTGTGGCTTTTCATGAGCAAATCATTTGGGTCGCATTGGGCATCTCCTTCTTCCTTCTTGAAATACTGTGGAAGCTTGTTGACATTTTGGAGCAAAGTAGCAGCAAGTGTTGCTCAACATGTAGCTTATTCCACAGAATTCACTTAATATACTTGAAATCTTCCTGTAGATTTGTTCACCTAATTGGTAACGTGTGACTCTATCTTATTAGACATTTGCTTTTTGCCATTAGGTATGGAACACTTTTTGACAGCCACTGTAGCAACAGGGTAACTTTTGTATATAGTAAATGGAGGCTTAGCAATTGCATATCATCCTGTACCCCAGAGAAACAAAAAATGATGATTCCTGATGCACACAGATGCTTTTTATCTTCAGGGAAATACCAAGCAACTCTCTTTGCACCAGCCTCTGATGCTGTTAATGTTCATAATTACTATATGTTTTCATAATAGCATATTAAGGTTTTTTCTTCTTTATTAGCACTTTCATTAGCCTTTGTTTACCTCCTAAAATGAACCCAAGTTCATTTTAGTTTGCTTCCTTGCTTTCTTAACTTTTTCTTGTACTAGTAATAACCAGCAAGTTGCTTCATTTTAGGCTGGAATGTTAACAGACTTAAGCTAAATTCTCTTTGCAGCTGGGACCTGTTTAAGCAGGTCCTGCAGTTGGCTCTCAAGAGCCCCATGACACAGGCTGGGGGAAGAGTGGCCAGAATGTGGACAGCCAAAAAGGACCTGGGGGTGCTGGTCAACAGCTAGGTGAACATGAGCCAGGCTGTGTCCAGGTGCCCAAGAAGGCCAATGGCATCCTGGCCTCTATCAGCAACAATGTGCCCAGCAGGACCAGGGCAATAACTGTCCCTCTGTACTCATCACTGGTGAGGCCACCATGAATCCTGCATTCAGCCTTTGACCCCAAACTACAACATACTGAGATGCTGGAGTGCATCCAGAGGGCAGTGGAGCTGGTGGAGGGTTTGGAGTAGAAGTCTGATGAGGAGAGGCTGAGGGAGCTGGAGTTGTTTAGCCTGGAGAAAAGGAGGCTCAGTGGGGACCTTATCACTCTACAACCACCTGAAAGGAGGGGGTAGCAATGTGAGGAGTGGTCTCTTCTCCCATGTAGCAAGTCACAAGGGAAGAGGAAATGGTCTCAGGTTGTGCCAGGGGAGGTTTGGATTGGATATTAGAAAAAAAATTCTTCTCAGGGTTTGTCGAGCATTGGAAGAGGTTGTCCAGGGAAGTGGTTGAGTCATCACCCCTGGAGGTACTTAAAAGATGTGTAGATGTAGCAGTTGGGAACATGGTTCAGAGGTGGACTTGGCAGTCCTTGGTTAACAGTTGGACTTGATGATCTTAGAGGTCTTTTCCCAACCTAAATTATTCTATGATCCAAAGTGTTGGCTGAGTGTTACCACCTCTCTGTGAATCTAGAGGGCCAGAGGTTCAGATGTTATAAAGTGTATGTGTCACTTGCCAGGGTCAAGCACCCAGCAACAGGTAAAAGTTCCTGTACAATAAAGGCAGTGATGTATGTTCAAAGTTTGTATCTGCACAAAAGGCTGTTTGGTCTCAGAAGACGTACCTGCTCATGTCTAGACTTCATTGTTTATAAAAAGAAGACCAAAGAGGGAAAATAACCTCTTCCTTTTGAGGCATCTAAATATAGGATGAATTTAGGTCATTTTCTTTGTATCATTAAGACATATCCAGCGGTATATCAGATGTACCACATACACACCTTGGGGAAGCCTCAAGAGTTAATGCAAACCCAGGAGCTTACATATGAAAGCAGTGGGAACATTCAAAAAGAAAATGTTTCAGCCTATCAGTCTTGATAAAGGCCACGACGGGTAAAAATGTCAGCTTTATGTGTGTTCCAGCCACTCTCAATCAATCTACTTTGGTATGTAGGTTACTGAGTGTGTCTTCCCCAAAGCATTGAAGGCTTTAAATCTTGTGCCCAGAGTGATGCCATTATTTTCATGATAAAATTGATCCAGGCAGACATCAGCTTTCATTTTCATGGTACCAGACTGGTGGGATTGTACTTTTCAGCTCAATGATTCTAGAAATTCACATTGCAGTGGTGATGTATTAAATTGATTCTCTTTTGCTTTATATATCACTAACACTGCACAGGGGAAGTGATTTTTTTTTTCCTTTCTGCCCACATCTGGCATGAGGTAACTGAATTGCTCAAAACCAGGGGAATTTAATAATCTTTCCACAAGGTCTTACAGTGAATGCAATTAGGGTGTTCTAATTCAACCATTGTATTATTAAATGTGCTGAAAAGGATTCAGTGATGAAATGAAATGAGAAAAATTGCATTTTAAGACCTGATGCGTAGCATGCCTTCCCTGTTTCCTTGCTTTTTCCCACACTTGGTTCTGTCCCTTTTTTACTCTTGAAAGTTACACCACCTCCTCTGTAGCCTCTACTGCTATCATATGCTGTAGTTATATCTCATCTCATGAATGCTTTTTCGTCTCCTCATCTTTTCCCAATTCTCTCTCAACACTCACCCCTCTTGTTCATCTCAAACAGACATCATCTGCAAGTTGTCCTGTCCTTGTCCTCTTCACCACCAGTAACATGCCAAATCCTCAAACAGTAGCACAGCCCTGGACATCACAAAAGTGAACTGCAGGACAAAATCACTAAATGTCTCCAGTGCACAAGAGAAAATGGAAGGAAACCTTCAAGCAGTTAAGAATATCTGTTTAAGGGAGCAGACACAAGATTCAAGCACAATGTTGTCCAGTTTGGTGGTTACTTTTCATGCCAAGCAGCATGATAGAGTAGACAAGGCAGAAAGCAGCTCTTGACGCAATCACAGGTCTCAAAACCCCTGAGCATCTTCAGGTCATCAAACATTTTTTATTTATATCCATCTGCTTGTTAGACTTGAAATAACCTTTCCTGTGACATACTCTGACCTGGAAGAATTTACCCACAAATTTAAACCTTCACAGATCCATAGGGAGTCGATCAATGGGTGCTGTCACCTGCAATTCCGTTCTATGTAACAGCTTCCTTCTCAAAAGAAAGGTATTTCATTTAAATTAATTTTGTAATTTAGCAATTGATTTTGTTTTAAAAGTTTGATTTTTCAACTTTCCTTGAGTATTTTATAGACATAAACACCAACCTCCATATTTATATGCCAGTGTCATAGCATCTTAATGAATTGATGATACCTAAAATTATTATCTTTGTTTCAATGAGAATAGCATTCACCTTAAATCCTTGCGGCGTTGAGAGCATTTCCAGGGGATGCCCTTCAGTTTCTGCAGAACCCTGCTGCTTCCATCTCTATCAAAGTCTGTGACAGTTCTCCTGAGCATTTGCTTCTGCAGAAACACAGGTGTTAATTCTCAGCAACTCTGCATGTCCAACCTGCTGTGAAAATTACAGAAACTCGGAGCTGTTCTAATTTCTTCTCTGCTTCCCACTGCCTCTGAGGGAGCAGCTCTCCAGCACTGTCCCATTTCTTCTCCCAGTTTCCTTCCCTGATGTCTATTGGACTTTACAAGGGAAATAGAAGTCATAAGGATGCGTATCTACCAAAAGTGGGGAGTCTCTGCGTGCAACAGCTACGTCCTACTGTGAAGATCCACTGCCGATAAAGCCCCTCAACCTAAGCAAGTTAATACAAAGATTCCCTAGAGTAGCAGAGTCTCAAGTCATTTTTCTTCATAGAAATAATTTGTTTAATCAGCTCAGGAAAGTGTGCATAAATGTTGATATTCTCTTCTGAAAGAGTAAGATTTAAAATTCCTTTCCTTATTGAACAATATTTTAGCTATTCGTGCAGATCTCCTATACTTATCTGAAAGATGGAGGAAGATTAGAGTGTTATAAACATTTCCCATTTCATGTGCTATGTACTGGGGCTTCATAACTAAACTTCTCCAGGCTAAGTCCATAATTTAAATAACACTGGAATATCAAAACAAATCAAACTTTCCTTTCCAGGATCATAGGATGCCTAAAAGTCTAGATCCAAACTCATACTTCTAAGAAGCTTGAATGTGGCCACATTATTGATTTAAAGTGGAGTTTTTCTCATGTTACTCCCTAAGTCTGGTGGCTGCTTAGGTGCTATCTAATATACAGAATTATTTGAGTCTGAAGCCATTACATCAGGGTTGCAGAGAGCGTTATCTATCATACTTGAAGCAAGTCCATTGACACTTGAGGCTTTTCAGGCCATTCCAAAATAATATTGTTCAAATTAAGGACTCTCTACTAATTTATTGGCAGGAATATTCTGATCAGTCATATACCAGACTCCATGCTGATGCTTTCAACACCCACACTATTTCCATTCTCTGGAATTGTCACCTTTATTTCACTTCTAAACTATCAGTCTTTGTTCTGCTAGTCCTTTCTTTCATCCTGCTTTCCTTCAAAATTCTTTTTCCTTCCCTTTTCCTTTTCTTTCTTAACCAATTAAAACAGAAATTGAACTAACGTGACATTTACCTCTGCTGTAACATGTGTCTTCATGGTGGTCCAGATCCCTTCCCAATATTGTATCTGGATTGTTTTTTTAGATTTATGGCATAGACTCTATTCCACTGTATGGGCAGTGTAGTACAGTAAGGCCTGATTTTTAAGTTGCCCTATATGATTATAGATAATTATTACTCATAATTAAGAATATTGAAATTTCCAGAACATTATTTCTTACTAAGATCACAATCCAAAGATTACTGAAGCTAGAGGAATGACTTCTGCTGATGTGAATGGTCATCACTTTAGACCAGGGCACTCTAGTTGGTGTAGTCCAAAATGAGGACTCAACACTTGGGAAGTTAATGTATACTAAATCAAATCTTTTGAGGATGAGTCATCACGACACTCAGCTCTGCTCAGTGACATTTAATAATAGTGTTACAGATTTCCCAAAGTAGCCTTTCATATCTGCATAAAAATGTAAAGAAGCAAATACTGAACCAGCTTCTTGTATAATGAAGATGGTAGAAATTGTACAGCTTTTACCGCTGTGATTCTTTTATCTCCTTTCAATTTAACATTCAGAGTTGGTGCTTTTGAAATAGAAAGAAGTTTTCTTAAGGGATAACAACACTGCAGGGCTTGGAATTACACAACTGAATAAGAATATTGAGAAGGCTGCATACATCTCCCAGACAAACACTTCCAAGTAACCACCACTGGTAACCAAACATAGTCCCCCAGCCCATCTCAATGTGAATATGGTTTCCAGAAAGTACTGGCTCATGCAGCACTATTGCAATAAAAATATTTATTTATAGACTTCTAATAGTTTCTCTATCACAGTTGCAAATTCTGACTTCATTCTTGAGCCTCACTAGGGTATTATTTGCTTGTGGAGGGAGTGCAGAAATACAAGGCAAAACAACCCATTAAATACACAAAAAGGTCTCTTGGATTTCATCACATGGTGTGCACTACTTTGTGGCTTTCCAAAGGATGATGTAAAGTATCAAACCACTGTTGTCTTATATCTCCTGCAAGCTCTGGGATTTCAAATTGTCTGGCAGGTGCTAACTTCTCCCAAAACCATGACCTGCTGTTAGAAGATAAGTTTTGCTGAGTTCTCTGAAGTCAGTTCACCCAGGAGATGGAGCTCATTTGGCATTTTGTGGGTTTTGTGTTTGCTGCTGCGCACAGAAGTCTCTCTGTCTAATCAAGCTCTGATAAAAAAGACTTGGGAAAGGCTCCCAGACCTTTTCTGTATGAAAGAGCTCAAAAGTGAGATATATTTTTATTTTTTTAATGCCAGCACAGGATAAAAACATGAGGTGGATGGGCACAATGTGGGGAGAGATGTTTTATAGTGCTGGAATCAGAGCAACTCCACACTTTAGGACAGCAGTAAGACAAAAATCCACAGTGAAGCACAGTCTAACAAGCTCATGTGAGACTGACTATATCACTAAAGACATAGTGATCACCAGACCACTGCAAATATATTGGTGACTATAAACAAACATTATCAGTCTTACAGCTAGGATGGATGAGCTGAAATGGCATATTTAAAATGGAAGTAACCCTATAGTCACACATATTATTTAGGAGAACAAAGATGATCAGTGACCAATTGTAATGCTATGATACAAAGGAAACTCAGTCAACAAGTTCATTCAGTTTTCAAAGTACTAGGGAATATAAGATTAAATAATCACCTTAGAAATAATTTGTGATGTGGCTTGGAAGCCCACACACATTAAGCAGTGGATATCTTTAGTCTTCCACATCCCACTGAGGAAGAGAGATAAACAAATCTGGGAAAGCACACAATGATCAGACGCTCCCACATGCTGCATCTGTGTCAGCTGTAACACAAGGGCTGTTTTTCAGACACAGGAAACAACTCTTCAGATTAGCTAGTCTGACCATTTGCAAGAAGATATGTAAACTGTAGTTTTAGTTGATTTTAAGTAGGATTTTAAAAGAAGGTTCAGGATGCAACTGTGACCCTATAATAGTGAGTATAATGCATTTAAATTCAGTGTCTTCCTTTCAGAGGAAAAAATTTCTAAAAAATCACACTAAGTAACACCTGATTTTTAAAAGTAGACCTACAGAAACAAAGCAAATAACTTAAAGCAAAATAATGATGGCTTCTGTAATATAAAATGTGCTTTTGCTCTTGCTTTTGCTCTAAGGACTAAACATCAGAGGCTCAGGTTAAAGGTATATTACTCCAAAAGATTCAAACATGCCAGTACAGATAAATGTTAGAATAAATGAGGCTATTATGAGTAAACAGGTGTTTTCCAAAAAAAAAAAAAAAAAAAAGGGGGAATTCATGCATAGGTGAAGAAACAGATAAGAATACAAACATTTAAATTTATAATATTAATCTAAATTTTATATATATGTGTGCTAAGATATACTAATGAAAGCAAGAAAGACTTAAAACATCTATTCTAGAAAGAGACAAAAAGAAAGAAAGGGGAAAAAACCCAAAAAGGCCTACAAGAAAGTTTGTGGGATCAAAACTCATCAAAGGGAAACACATTGCAAAATCTATCCAACTTATTTGTATTAGCATGCACATCAGAAGCTAGAAAGTTTTCACACCTCACACATGGGGAATGAGCTTGAAAAATGTATTACAAAAAAGTGTCAGTGAAGATGTTTCAGGCAAAATTAGTAATTCAAATCATAACAAATCAGGAGGTAGGATTTTTTTTTTTAGCCCAAAAGCTCTGAAAGAACTCAAATGTGAAGTTGATCACCACCAAATTTAGCTTGAATCTTAGTTTATCTGACAGTTCTGTTTCATAGCATAGGGCTGAAAAATGGCAGCCATGACACACTCTTTAGAAAAGCCTTGCAAAACTTCAAAAACTACAAACCAGTAAGCCTTACGCTGGCACCAGGAAAATGCCTAAAGCCATAGTAAAGAGTGGAATTGACAGACATGGGGCTAAGCCAATTTTGGTAAGGTCAGCCCCTGTTAGTGTTCCTGAATCTATTCTGAAGAAGTCAGTAAGAGCACCAGCAAGTGGTGTTCAGCTCACTTAGTAGGGTTTATTCACGGCTACAAAGTGTGCTCAGACTTCCAGCTCACAAACCCACTAGGCTTTTATGGAAGATGGATGTCTTTTCTGCTTTTATAAGGCATCACATGAGGATTTCCCAAGGCTCTCAATGATACCCCTGTCTCCACCAAAGCAAATGGGAATCTTGTTAGAAGCAGGATGAGGTTGGGAGCTTTTAAGCATTTTCTTTTCTGTTTATGCATTTGCAGTGGCACATCTTTCCTCCTTCATTTATTATCTTTCTTGACTTCCTTTTAATGAGTTATTTTTATTTGAATTCTACTTTTCTGTTGCTTATCACCCCAAGTGCCTCTGCAGGAAAGTGGGGCATACTGTGCCCTTTGTAAATTAAGTATTAATTACATGATTAATTATTATTATGTGCAGTTCCCTGCAAGGTCTTATACAAAGACAGTTAAAATGCATAAATTCTCCAAGGTATGTCTGCAGAGTGATTATGGACTTCACGCTTATACAAAGCTATTGATTTTTCTCGTGTACTCTAGTCTATAATACCATATTCTGTACCAAATAGACACTATTTTACTATGTTCTTCCTCTTTATGATCAAGCTTTGTATAAAATTTTACACAAAGGTAAGGGTAAAAAAAGGAAACTCACACATAGACAGAAATTTGTTTCCTGAAAAAAAACCTATTCCCTTGGGAAGTGGGGAAATTGTACTTAATCTTTGTTTTCATTATTTGTCCTATATTGCCATTTTGTTTTCACACAACCCTACAATGACATTAATGAACCTTGCAGGCAGTGAAAGAATTCGCACTCATTGGTAAACTCTTAAGAAATATTGCAGGTATTTTTAAGCAAAGTCTGCTTTGGCAGTGGTTACCCGACAGCAGCAGCTTGGGTCCATGGGGAATTTACATTTTCATTTATTTCAGAGGCTCTTGTGACCCTTTTGAATTTTTGTGCCTCTGTTTTCCTCCAGAAGCAGAAGACCAGAAACTGCATGTTGGAGGGTCAGTACAGCCTTCCTCAGGGACATCCTGCACTCACCCCAATTCTGGGAGTTCACAGTACTCAGAGGAACATCCCTCAGAACATTTTCTTCCATTCAGTAAAGCTATGAAGGCAGATGCTTCTGAAAACACCAAAAGACAGAGATGAAGTGATTGTCATAGAAATTCAGAGTGAAAGAAGGGTACAGACAACATGGGCTGAAGGCCCTGCTCCATGGGCTTCTCCAGTATGGCAGGCCACAGTCCTGGAAACCACAGACGTAGGGACTTCCTGCACCAGGGAGGGTTTGTCTGCACCTTCCTTCCATCTGACTCAAACACAGTCCTGTTCCTTCTCCTCCTGATCCTCACATGATGGTGGTGAGCGGGGAAGATCTTAGTTAAAAGGTTCAATATGAGAAATTCACATTCTCAGCAGTACTGGAAGTTTTTCTAATCCTATTAAACCTCACTGCTACTGTCATAACAGATGTTCACCAGCAATAATCAAAACAATACAAAAAATACACAGCTTCTCCTTCCTGGGGAGAGAAATGTTCTGATTCATAGATTAGATTTTTTTTAAGACAAATTGTCATCAATTTCTCTAAAAATGATCTTTTTTGACAACATGAGAACATTCTCCTCTTCATGCAAGGGTATGGATGCCATTTGCCCCACCGACTATTAAGCCCCCATCCTAGAAGGAGAAATCCATCTGCTTCTATGCCCGTGCTTTAAACCATCTTTACTGAACATTTTGCTAAACCACCTCAGTCCCATTTGTCAATTGTAGCCTTTGTGTGATTCTTGTAGGCAAGTCAGAAGCCATACTAAAACCTTCTTCTGCCCCTCCTGTGGCCCAGGCTATGGACAAGTGACAACAAGTTGATGGACAAGCACATGCTTGTAAATGTTGGTACTGTTATTTTATTCTGGGTACAACTTCTCTTTTAAAAAAGCTTTTGTACAACCCTTGATTTTGCAGTAACAACCTTTGATTAAGTCAATAATGTTATTGCAAATTATGTAACTAATCTTCTCCAGTTATTTATGTATAGTTACATTCAAAAAAAAAAAAATTACCATAATAACTATAGTATGGTGAAAGCAGGACTATCTGAGTTGCCCTAATGGCCCAGGGGTCAGTACCCATCTCTGATCAGGTTCAGATGTTGATTTTGTACAGGCACTGATACCTGAGCCGTAAAAGCCTCAAGGCTATTTCTGTCTTGAATATGAGGCTGGAGAAAGTGGATGTCTGTGCCTACATCTGCACTCCCACTGAGACAAGGTAGAAAGAGAGAGACAAGGTAGCAGGAGAGAGTCAGGGGTGCCTTTCCTGCTGACAGATAGGTCAACAACTTCCAGGTATCAGCCAGCGCTGAAATGTGGTACAACAGGAAAGTAAGAGCAACGCTCTCTAAAATGATGAAATAGAACAACACAGCTGCCACCACAGAGTTTGCATTAGAGAGATGGAAAAACACTGGTAGAGAGGAACCAAGTAAGCCATACTTTAGGTACTTGGCACACCAAGTAACCATCACCTGGAGGAATTGTCTCACAAGTTGACACAAGGTGTGCAACGGGAACTAGAGTTCTGAACAGGAAATCATGAAGGGAGCCAGAACAAAAGCAAAACTTCTTCCTTCCAAGCAGCTTTGACACATGACTGTGAGTACTGCTGGACTGGGACGCAGCTCACTCTGCCCACCAGAGCCAGTGCATGGAAGGAGAGTGGCAAGAGACGTGAGCATCAGGGCTCAAGTGTCAAGCCAGCTTGACACTTGCCTTCATCCCTGGATTTGAGGCACTCTCCCATTACACATCCTTCAGTAGCACATGCAGCAAAAACACCATCCCAAAACAAGCAGGTTTGCTGAACACGGTTGCCAGAGGCAGAAGGTGGCAGGAGAGGAAAGGTATTGCAGGCGTTGCAAGGGGAGAGTGGTGTGCATTGAGTGACAGCAGCAACACCTCCACTGCCCTTCCATGAGGCTGAAGAGATCATTCTCAGCTCCCAAAGCTGGCACTGAGACAGCCCAGACCCCTGCCCCACCTCTGCCCCTCATGTCAGGTGACCCACCACACTGCAATGCCACCCAGTAGCTTGGCCATGTCCTGGCTCCTGGCGCTGCCTCAGCAGCACATCCAGGAACAGCCACAGCCAATGGTGAAAAGAGGTTGTAAAGCAGGGATGTTCACGGACTCAAACTTTAAGTTCTGTCCCTAAAATGAATTAGAAGCATCTGGCTGTTTTGCTGTTGGTGGGTAATGATGCAGCCCCGTCGCAAGCCCAGATGTGATTCTACATTCCTGCAGCTGTTCTGGTGGGAGTTTCAACACCCGAAACATCTGCTATTGGGAATCAGAGGCACGATACTTACATGATCTTTTAGGGCTGTTATTTTTGTATGTTTGCAATTTTGTTTTTTCCTTTCCTTTGGAAAATACATTCTATTTATGTAACAACGCTTTCTGTTCCTCCAGTAGTGACCTCTCCCCCCGTGAGGGTATCCCCGCGTAAGGTTGTTCTGCATTTCTGCAGCGTTGTGCATGAAATGCAGCAGATTCGTGTGTCACGAATGAGGTTTATGGGGGCTGAAGCTGCAAAACACTATGGTCTGTCATGTAAATATGTATGTAGGGAGCTGCTAAAATGAAATCATTACTGTCTGCTGCAAAAACATGTATCTGGACCATCTTTATAGTACAGAAATGTCCATCTATCAGGTAATTACATACTTAGCCTGTGGGAGAAAATGTTGTTTTGACATCCAGTAGTTACTTAAATCCATTCAAAAAACAAAAAATCATCAAGGCAAAGGAGATGAGAAGCCTGTACTGTGACTTTACACAGACAATAAAGGGAAGATGAAAGCTTTCAGGAGAAAGTGAATTCTGAGCTGTGTGGAGGTGGTGAAGCCTTATAATGCCCAGACTTATCTACTAAATTTTGTAGGGAAAAAAATGCAGTTCGACTGGGACCTC
This sequence comes from Poecile atricapillus, assembly GCF_030490865.1. Classification (NCBI taxonomy): domain Eukaryota; kingdom Metazoa; phylum Chordata; class Aves; order Passeriformes; family Paridae; genus Poecile; species Poecile atricapillus. Next base: position 107,572,187 of record NC_081250.1, on the reverse strand, counting down.
TAAATACCAGGATTAATCCTGAAGTGAAAGTTCATTATTATATTACTCAAACCCATTAGAAACAGATTTTCTAATGGAAATGCTGACTTTGCACTGTAACACAAGCAGTCAATATTATAATTTCTTATTTCCTGTTTCCATGGACAGTTAATACATTGGAAAGAAACAGAGGAACCTGGAAAATTTATACAAGAAACCATGTCATGCCATTTCTTACCATGCTGTTAATTATAGTTCAGTTCCCGCTGTGTGACTTGGCACAGGTTTGCCAGCCCCCTGCATCTGGAAGTCATCCCTTGCCCTCCCGCTTCAGGAAGTTATTCCTACACCTTTTAGGTGCTGCAAAGGACGTGCTATGCCACCAAGACTTCTGTGTGCTGGTCAACACCCACGAAAGCAGTAATCATCACACCTCTGGTCCTCATGTTATTGTAGAGAAGAGAGGGGCAGGGAGGCCATGGCAAGGGTCACAGGGCTGGTGGGAGGGTCCATCTGCACCGAGCTGCAGGCAGCACAAAACCCAGAGAAGAGAGGAAAAAGCCAAAATAGGCAGTAAGAGAAGGTGGGGACGCCAGGGACAAGGAGGCAGGGGCAGAAAAATCATAGGTGCAAGTGTCAAGAAATGAGAAAATGGAAAGGTTGGTCAGAAAAGGAAGGAAGGAAAGCAGTCTGGAAAACTGCTGCCCTCAGAAACATTGCCTTATTCATGCACTGCACTGTGGGGCTGTCTGGAGAAGAGCCACTTCTGGACAGGGTAAGGGCTCCTGGGACAAACTGGAAAGCCTTGAATTCCGCCTCAGCATAGAGAAGCAATGAGGTAATGGAGCTGAGGAGGGAGACGGGAGTGGAGGGAAAGGCACATCAAAGACATCAAGTAGAAATATTATCTTCTTTCACAGTATGGGACGAATCCCCCATTTCACTCTTCCATGTTTTCTTTGGATTGTTTTCAAGCAGGGCACCCTGGGTTCCTTGCTACCTCTTGAGAAAAGAAACTCCAGCAAAGCAAGACCAGCTCCTCACTTTGGCATCTCAGTCAGCAGTAATTTATATTGCTGTTCCTCCTTAATAAAATCCATCGTGCACTCCAAAAGAGTAACTAGGACACTTAGTTTTTATTCCACATGCATCTCATTTGTCTTCAGCAGGTTCTTCCATAATCTCATCATTATTGCAATCACCCTCTGAGGACAGCTGACTTGCATTAATCAGCTAGGCCTCTCATCCCTCACTAGATTCTTTACAGTTTTACTGTGCCCTTGGGCATCCTAACTTTACTTGAAAAATTAATAAACCTCCCCTCTCTTATCTTACCTTATTAATGTCTGTCTTTGTAACCCATTATCCCTGCATCTCTTCAGTGACCATTTGAGGATGTGGTTACCACCAAAGGATTGTGCCCTGGTGAGGCAGCACACGAGAGTGCCCTACATAATTGAAAAAAAAATGAAAAAAAAAAAGAAAATGAAAAAAAAAAAAGAGGGGTGGAGGTGATGAGAGAAAGAAGGAAAAGGACCATGAAAACTTTCAACCAGCAGAATTGTTTACAAGGGAGAATAAAAATATGGGAGATGCTAAGAACAAAGTATAGACTATTCAGATTTTTCAAAGAGTTCCTTTTTGCCTTATTCCTCATGTCATGTAAGCAGCCCCTTGTCCTGCAGTCCCCCCATGCATACCCCAGATCACACCTGCAGTCCCCCCATGCAGACCCCATCCCTCCCTGCTCCCCTTCCCTCTCACGCACCCTATTAAACATGACTCGCTCATTTTGGATGTTTTGAAATCCTGGTACATTAATCACTTGTGTTTGCACACACTTTATGTGGGTTGTTGGTCATGGTCTGTAGTTATACTGGCTGTCTCCCTTGCTTGCTTAAAAGTACAATCCAATTGAAAATAAAGATTTTGCAGGTTTGCTCATTTCACACAGCGATAGCAGCTGGTAAGTGTCTTTCGCAATTCATCAGAGGCCTCCCAGACCACCTGCTCTTGGCATCCTGCAAACAGCTGGCTCTGTGTAAGTACCATAAGCTATTATCTTACTCAATAAATAATGAAATAAAGGAAGAAAGCAGGACAAAACCACATCTTTGTAAATAACATACATTCACGACTAGCCATTTCTCCTGCTTTGGTGATGAAGAAAATCAAGTTAGGATCCTTTACTGGCTTTAGCAGTACCTTAGCATAGAAGATGGGGATAAATCAACACCAATACATAGGGCTTTGTATTTTTCTTTCTTTCTTTCTTTTTGAAATCTGCTCTATTTCTGAGAAGGCCATAGGGAGCTTTTATGAAACTTCAGCTAATGTCACCAGATGTCCCACTATTGAGAGGTGACTCTTGGTCTTTGAAAGACTGCCCCACTTAGATTTATTTTTTTTTTTAAATGAACTTTTGTCCTCTCTTTCTGGTCCCAAGAGTAGATATGAGGTCACTTTCTCCTCCCCAATGCTCTGCTGCCCATGAGGCTGCTGCCAGGTGTCCTCCAGGCTGGGGGAAGACCTGCCAGCTTGTCCATCAGGAGACAGGCTGGAGCTAAGGTCAGAAAGGCCATGAGCCACTGGAGTTGGAGCATGAAACACATCCCTGTGACTGGGAAGCAGTTTCAGAGATGAGAAGGAGGAAGTAGATGATGGAGGAAACAGTGCCAAACTATTCCCTCTGAAGACAAATAAAGGTTTTAATAGGAAAGTGCTGCATTTTGGGCACAAAGCCTGTAACTCATAAGGATTTTTATTTTTTAATCTATGAATTCTGCGAGGCGCATCTAACAGATTTCTTGCGCTGCAAACAAAGGCAATAAATAAATGCAATCTGTTGCATGAATGATTTATATCGGCACAATTTAAATTTAGGGTCTGATTTACCTTATTTTTTTAAATGGCCTCCTGTTTTATGTCTGCCATAAACTGAGGATGCAAGGGGTGGCAGTCGGAGACTTGACTGCCTGAGCAGTGGAGAAAACTGGGAAGTTCAGAGTCTGCCACGGTTTGCAGACACAAAGCCACTCTTTCTCCCATGGAGGAAAGCCTTGCTCTGCAGGCTGCCTCATTCCCTTTAATGGCAGTCCTCCTGTAGGAAGGTATTAATCACTGCAAGAAAAGATGTCTGACCCCAGCTCCTGCTATTGCAAGTGAGGACTGGGAGAAGGGTATTTAAAAGCTTGCTCTTAACATCCTGTAAAAAAAAAATAAAAAATACTTGTGATGGTTTTCACAGCAATTATTTCCTCCATCTTGTCTTTCAACCACCCTATGATATTTGCTGCTGAAACTGCAGACCAAGGTATCATTCCGTCTCCTGAAATAAGGTGGAGCAGCTGGCTCCAAAAGTGGGGTGGAAGGGAAGGATCTCTAGTTTGATCCCATCTGTCCCAGGCAGCATTGCTGCACTGGCAGTGGGATATTTCAGTTTTCTGCCCTCAGAGATCAGTGGCAAGTTAATACCTTGCTGACACGGCACACAGCCAGGAGAGGGTGAGGCAATACTCTGCCTCAGAGAGATGTCTCTGTTGGGCCCCTTAAAATCCTGTGACTGACAGGGCCATGCCATGCACTTCTAATGCAACATTTAAATATCCCAGGAAGCATGACAAATGTTCGTGACATCAGTGCAAGTTTTCTTTGTTCCACGGCAACTTTCCTGCCCTTTCTGGTGTCTCCCTCCTCTTGTTTTCAAGAGCAGTCAGCTCCAGAGACCAGCTCACAGATAAACATGAGATACAAAATATAAACCAGCCAAGCATGACCTCTCCTTTTGGGAGATGCTGGGGACAAACAGCCACAAAGAGAAGTCTTGACAAAAACTCTGGTGTGAACAGCACCAGTGGCTGGTTTCTGCTGATGCCTTTCTGGACTGATTTCCAGGCCTGCAACATGGCAGATAATCTCTTTGGAGCATTGCTATTCCAGCAACAGGGCAGCTTATTGAGGGAGCATGGTTTTATGGAGGGAGCCACTCACCCCAGCCTCTGCAGGTAGTTAGTGTTTGCCTGTTAAAATGGGAGCAAAGGAGCAATGGGCTTTGACATCTCACGAGCAGTTAGGCTGCTTTGATGAATGTGGTGAGGTCTCCAGAGAAAAATAGCAGGATGAGTGGCAGCACTTCTGTGGGTGTCAGTGGGTCTGCAGAGGGTAGAGTGGAAGATCTAAGTCAGTCTCAGGTACTGAATGTTTTGTGGCTTCACTCCTATGGCATTCATGTACTTTTAACACTATAGAGATGAATCCTGTCCTGCTGAACAGCGTGTGGTATCCTGTGCTTGCACTGAGCTGGAGCCTGAAGCAAAATCCTAGACCTAAATGTTCCTCCATTCTGTGTATGAGACTTTTCTTTATGCCCTATATTTTCCAGCTTTTTCTCTTTTTGCCACTAAGCATTTTCTGAAACTTGTGGCTAGAAGCTATAGTTTTTATGATATTTTTAGTACACTGTATGGTTGTTTAAAGTGCACCTTATAAAACTGCAGTCCTCAGCCAGCTCCCTATAAACTGGTTCTGTTTTACATCAGCCAGCTTCAAACCTTCCTTGCCATTTTTCACCCTCCCCTTTTAATAATAAGACAATCTGTAGCAACCATTTCTCTTGCATGTGGTGATGCAGCCTGCTCAGAATTCAAGACAGGAGGCTTTTACTTTCCTTTATTATTTCACCAAGACTAAAATCCTCCAGATACTATTTTCATTTTTAAGAGCAGCCTGGGTAAACACTGAAGATGGAATTAAGAATTTTGCTCTTGACAGAAAGGAGTTTGAATAAAATGAACATGGGATATAGAATAACCTAGCCAGGTACTGAAAAAAAAATAGTGATTCATTATGAGCACAGGCTTGAGCTATCATAACTGCATAACTCAGGCTCCAAACATCCTGAAACACATGGGAAGTTCAGATCTCATTTCTGGTCTGGCCAAATCTGTGGTTGAACTGGCCTTTCAATATTAATTTTGAGGAGTTTGGCTTTGCAGCCAGCAGATTTTGTTTTTCTATAGAAAACAATGATGGGCATCGCTCAGAGTGTATGAGTTTTGGTTTACATCTGCTCTTCAACAACAAGGTTATCTTGAGAGTTAAATGAACTACCATAAAACCTACAATACCATATTTTTCCTGATGATGTTGACTACTTCTTTTTCTATCAGATGGAATAAGTGCCATCTCCTGTATGATGCTGATGTCTCTAATTAGGATGTTACACTTCTGTTGGAGACTGCCTAGAATACTCAGCCAAGAGCAGAGCACCACTGCAGCACGCACATGGCTTATATATGTAATAAGAAACTTAATGCTGTGAAAAAATACCCACCAGTGAATCCCATTCATCACTTGTGCACCAGCCACAGTGGGACTTGTTTTCTGCTTGGATGGGGAACACATGCTTTCAAAACTTCATTAGGGACGAGACTGGGGATGCCAGAAAAAAAGTATTTTTACTCTCTCTATCAGGGTTATTGTTGTTATTTTGTTTCAGTGTTATTTTTGCTGAGTGAATGGAGTACCAAACTCCCATTTGTGGAAGTTCCTGCCAGTCTCTTCTGAATCTCATATTCCACTCCAGCCCTTCAGTGCTTGCTTGTCTTTCTCCAAGTATTGTCATGCACAAGGCAACATGTTTTTCAAGTTGCCTGCATCTGCCATTGAAATTCCCGTACTTTAGTTAAAAACTAAAAGTAAATGGAGGATATGGAGTATCAATGGGAGGTAGCACTCAAGCTGATGGTGCAGCAGTGTTAATTACACAATACTTTTATTGAGCAATTCAGTGGTAATTCTTACTGCTATTCCTCCTTAATAAGATCCATTGTGCACCATAAAATAGTAACTAGGACACAGTTTGTATTCCACATGCATCTCATATCTCTTTAGCAGGTTCTTCCATATCCATAATCTCATCATTATTACTATTACCCTCAGAAGACAGTTGACTTGCATTAATCAGACAAGCTGCCATTCCCTTGCCAGATTTTCTGCAGTTTTATTGTGCTTTTGGACATTTTAATTAACTTGAAAAATTAATTAAAAATCTTACCTTATTAATATCTCCTACCTTTCCCCTACTCAGTAATCCATTATCACTGTTTATCATCACTGACCATTCAATTCCAGAATTGTCTTGTAATGGGAGATCACACCAGAATGCCCAGATAATGCTGAAATGATGGGGTGACTCAGACATCTTAAAGTGCTCGATTTTGTCTTTTACTTAAAGTACACATGACTGTTGGAGAAGCGAAACCAAATGGCTACAGATCATTAAAGACAATTCCAATTCCTTCCCACTCACAATCCATCATAAATGCTCAGATCTTTCTTCCATGCTTGTACAGTTGGTTAGAGGTTGCCAAAGAATGGATTGAAGGAAATGAAATGAAAGCCAACTCATTTAGAGATGCCATGACACATCCCCGAAACTTGGTCACCAACCATAGTAGTTACAGTTTTACAATGTTCTTTATGAAAAAAAGAAAATTAAACAGAGAGCTATAGAAATTAATAAGGACTCCATGAAAATTACTCTTAAAACATATGCAGTTTAATAGAGAAAAAAACCTTTCTACTGGTATTTTTAAAATAAGCTTCAGAACTCTGTAAAGAGCAGTTGCCTCAACATTAAATTCTTTAGAGTAGTTTAAAATTCACAAGAGGTTGTAATTTTTTGTACAGAAAATGAAATGCTTGTCAGAAAGGGTATTTTTCATACATTTTTTGTCTTTTGTGCCCCACAATCTGTCAGCACTATTAATATGATTAAATCATGATTACACTGGCATGAGCAGTTCCACTGGGCCAGCTAAGCTAACAGCAAAGAAGGGCACACCATGCCACAAGGGTGCACAGGCTTGTCCTCAACGCTTCCATTGGAGGTGCCAGCTGGGATCTCAGCTCTTCAGCTCGTACACTGGGTGATGCCCAAACTGAAAGATTTGGAAATAAACCAGCAGATTTTTGATTCAGTGCACCATTGTTTTTAATTACCTCTGTTTAGTGACCATCCAACCATATGTCAGTGGAGTCACTACAAATTACCTCAGCTTTAAAACTCACTCAGTGTTGTATCTTGATGTTCTGTTAAGAAGGGCCAAGATACACCTGAGCCAGTTCCTCAGGTTTTAGGAACAGGAGTCCTCAAGCTGCTGAAGTGATAGATGATCACTTACCTTGGAAGAGCTCATCTCCCTTGTCCCTGGGAAGGAGAAAGACAGCACCTGTTACTGTATTCATGCACACAGGGTTATTTATATGGAAAATTAAGAAATAAAGCCAGGTTCCTACAAATATCACTTGTGATGCTCTACAACTTTCACAAAGAAATGTGGCCTGCTGGAAACCTGGTAAGATTTGAGCTTTACTTTCCTAACAGTAAGGGAAGCTTGTCCCATCATGAAAACGTTTGGCTCATGGCTTAGAACATGTAGGTTAAATTCCCCTCATGGGTATCCTGTCTGTGCAAATAATTTAGATATTTCTTGTCATGTTGATCACCTGTAGTCAGAGTCATGTAAGGAGCTATAACTAACACTACTGCTCAAGAGAGAGAACTAACAGCAGGGGGAAAGTTAACTGATTTTTGAAAATTTAAACCAAAAAGAAGTTAATTGTTCCCAACAGATAAAATATAAATTGTGGCATTTAAGAAAACAAAGAGAAACACCTAAGGAAGTTAAAATTGCTGAAGGCTGATGTGAGTTTGTCTCCTAGCCAACAACTGGCCATTTCTAAGAATTGCAGTTTTAACCATTGAAAAGTGAGATCAACCTGTGAACACCACCTTAAGACCTAAGCCTGGGAATTTCTTTGTCTCTTTGTTTCCTGGCTGTGAAAGGTAACAGAGCTCCGGCTGGCCTCCCGTTCCTGCCCAGGCCATGCGGCTCCATGGGGCAGGGGCCGGGCTGGGCCCAGCGGCTCCCGGCCGGGAGATGGGGCCTGCGGGGCTTGCCCCGGGCTCTGGCCGGGCCAGGCCGGTCCCTGGCTCGGCTGCAGTTTTTGCTGTGACTGAATTCACCAGAGGCTGCCGAGTAAAGAAAGGAAAAAGCTCTTGACCTGTGGTGGGCTAAGACAATGACCACACTCTCCAGAGCAGCTATGAAGAATCTTCCATCGCAGACAACTCCAGCTGCTGCTCTGGCAGAAATCACAGAAACATCTACAAAGCCTGGGCAAGATTTTAACCCTATCACTACCCAGATGAGACTTGCAGATTAATCCTTCTTTCCAGAGAAAGAAAAAGAGAGTAATCAACACGTAAAGAGACTTTATAAACTATCAGAGACAGTAAAGAAAAGAATTAAGCTTCAGAAGAGGTAGACAATAAAGAGATGCTTTAATTAAGCTGAAATATTTTTCTGTTAAATCTATGGAGATGGACAATAATGTTCTGAAAAAACTCCTTTAATTCATGACAGAGTATTTTGGGAGGAATAGAGTGTTCAAAGTGTAGATTTTGAGCAAAAGGTGGAGTAATTGTGATACAGTGAGGTGCTGGAACAGAGCAGAGAGAAGTAATAGTTGAAGATTTGAGGCCTTGAGAGGCAATGAGAAAACTTCTGTTTCCAGGGAAGCTCACAGAAATGGATGAAGAGAACTTTTGCCTTTGAATAACTCATCCTTAAAAATGACATCCCTAGACTCATTGACCCATACACACCTCAGAGTGATGTGAAATGGGAGGAGAGAATCTGATGGCAGATTTTTCCAGGCAGCTGGCATCAGAGAAATAGAAAGCTATAACAGAAATAGTTTTCTTGTGAGAAACTCCATAGATTATCAGAATAAGACTTCTGTTTCTCTACAAAGACTGATGAAAAGACTCTAGCAAGAATTAGGACTGTTTTAAACACCAAAGTTCCAAAGTTTTTTGTCTCTATGTTGTCATGTAAACAAGGGAATGGTTGGGTAGTGGGGGAAAAAAGGGGTTTTCTAGAGGTTTTATTCTGGTTTTGTTATTCTTGTAGTTTGTTAATAAACTTTCTTTATTCCTTTTAAGTTTTAAGCCTGTTTTGCTCTTGTTCTAATCCACATCTCACAACAAGAAATAAGTAAGTTTTCTAGTGATTTTTTTTAGTTGCTTCTTTAAAACCATGACATAAATATTCAGAGCAAGCACAGCACACCTGCAAATCCTCCCCAACAGGACAGTTCCAAGAGATCTGACAATGATCCAAGAAAGAGATACCCAAACTGCTCGTGGTCTTAGTCATTCCAAGAACAAAGAATTTGGGTTTCTTAATTGCTGTCACAATTTCACACACAAAGGCATTCACCCACTTTTCATCCAAGTAAATACACATTTTACCAGAAGACAAAGGAGTGACCAGTATGGCTCAATTCCTAACAAAAAGCACTTTGAGGTAGTTTAAAGCCACACATCCTACCGCAGCTAGGAGAGAGGCTTCTGAATTATTTAGTAAGCTTAGGCCTTTCAAAAGGAGAAGAAACTCATTGCCCGGTTTCATGGGACTTAGATGAAGTTGTGCGGGTAGGACTATTAGATATTTATTCACCATGGACTTTGATAAATAATTTACAGTTCAACTGTGACTAATAAGTTTGCTGAATGGTGAAATCTCCGCAATAAGAAAATAGAAATGTTTCCTCTTTGACTGCCCAGGTGGGGACCCAAACTCATCAAGGGAAGCACAGGCTGCATTTTGTAAAAATCAGCCAGGTAGCCAGAAAACCTCATGGCAGTGGACAAAAGTATTCTGCTACATAGTTATCATTATGGACCCAGTCTTACCTGGTGTGTGGTAAAATACATGAATTATTAATATAATCCTGGGCCACTGGATCAGTTGAGCCCTCTGCTCAGTACCACAATGCTCCCCATGCAGAGGTGGAAGAGAGACAAAAAAAATGTCTTGTTCTTACACTGAGCAAGTGAAAAATGTGTCAATCCTGCCCCAAATGCAGTCAGAACGCTTTCAGCCGTGAGTGCAGAAAGGAAGGGAGTTCTCCACTAACACTGCTAAACATACAGAGGCAGAATTTATGCGCAATCCTAAATAGTTATCTTCTCATTCTTTTTAAATAGATGTCCCAGGGGCCTTCCTTAAACCCCTGTCCTACTCTCCTTTTGAACTAAAGCCATTTATACTCTCAGTTGCCTGTGCACATTGTCAAGCAATAGTGACATCAAGTGGCCTGATCGCCAGCATTTTTGTTTCCCTGCTCATCCCGAGGGCAGCTATTGATCGTCATCAATCCTTTGTGTAAACAGATCTGAAATAAATCCAGTATCAGACATTTATCCTGTGGAGGGTATTGCTCATCAACTTGATTTAAGTTATGTTTATATGTGAGTAGAGTGTGATTTACAAGAGACCTTCCAACTTTTCACTGTATGGTAGTTTAAAAGTTCTCTATCAGAAATATACCTGTATAATCTTGACAGTAAGAAGATTAAGAGCCACCCTCTCTTATCTGATATATAGCACAAGTAGAGCAATGCAGCAGGAATGAGGATTATTTATTGTCTGAATTCCATGAGTGCCTGGTATCCACCAGCAGAGATCAGGGCTATGTTGTGCCAGACACTGCAAACGCATGAGGAGAAATGTTCCAGCACCAAGAGTGTCCCCGATGAGAAATGAAAAGAGCAGAAGCAGTCAGAAGGTAGGAAAGCACAAATCTATGAAGAGTCAAGAGCAACATAGTAATGTAGTTCTGCCCCAACAGGTTCTGAGGAACAAGGAGGCATAAAACCCTCTTATATGGTGACACAAACCCTAAAAATATGAAGGCAGTTGGAATGGCCAAACCATCACTATTGGATGGAACATTTTCCTCCATGCTCTTTCATCAGTAATTGTGATGGTGTATATGAAGTATATTTAACCACACTTTCAGGGGTTTCAGAAATCTTCGGGCTTGGGCAGCAGTGGACAAGGTGAAAAGCAATTTGGGGAAGGTGATAAATACCACGAGCACACCAGCTTTAACCTAGTAATGGTAAGCATAAGATCCTGGAAGACACAAAAGAATTTGAGTAAAAAAGATTACTAAGGGTGGGAAGAAGGAAGAAGGTGGGTTTGCTGCATATAGAGATTGTCTGCACACAGATATCTTTTGCTTCTCACATCAAAGGTGGTGGTCACAGCCCCATGATAGCACAGCCTCTCTTGTCTGACTGCAATTGTCCAACCTCCAAACAGGTCACTGGGCACATACCTGGATCCCTGGTTGCCAGAGGGGCTTGAGGCCTCTGCAGTGACCTTCAAAGATACTGATAGGCATGCTGGTTAACTGGCACCTGGCACTGGTTCCTCATCCTGTGCTAAAATCACGCGTTGCTGTAGAGGTACATCCATGGCACTGCTCGGTTCCTTCGCATCAGAAGCACAATGTGAGGGAACTAGAGGAAAGTTGAAGGAGCCAGGTTGACCATGGACTTGTCCCATATTTCTTTCTGTTTCCTGACATTTAAACAGCCAGATTCCATTTCCTTATCCCCATATTGAGAAGTCAGCAGGTTTGCATACCAGTGTCTACTGGTAGAGCCCATGTATGGGTACTGAAGGCCCCAAGTCCAGCTAAGAAGTGCCTCACAGCAACAAGCTGCACACGCAGAGTGACTTGTATGGCACATGCACAGCACACACAGTGCCACAGCAGGAGAAAGAGACCCTTGGAGCTGGGAAGTCCCACCACCCCATGCTGTCAGACAGCCCTGGTTATAGCTAAGTACAGGTGCAAGGGAGAGAGCATGTTCCTCATTATTAGTTATTCACCGTGTGTGCTCCAACATTCATTAGTCTCCTGTTTAACTAGAGTTATTCAAGTAAGGAGCAGTGACAATACCTTATGACTTGTGTGAACACACACGCGGTGAATAATGAATAGTGGATATCCAAAGTGAACCTCTCACTGGACTGAAAATGCTTTGTCCAAGATGTTTAACAAATACTTATTAACAAATATTCCCATTGACAGAAACTGGACCTTGTCAAGGAATAACTGATGCATGTACAGAAATAAAAAACACACACCGCCAGCCCTGCAATTTACTCACTATGAGTAATCTCAGTAGGCTCTACTATCCTGCAACTATGGGAATCCTATCCTGGATCCACAAGAGGAGGAAATACAGCTTTATATATTTACACACTATTTTTTTTGTTGTTGCTGTTATGGTTTTTTGTAGTATTCTGGACAGAGGTAGTACTGAAATAATTTCCTCTGACAGCAGACTGTTAAACGGAGGCACAGCAGAAAAGTAGGACAATGTTGCAGATACACAGGGGCTCATTCACCCTTTCAGGTTTCAAAGGGAGGGATGCTCCTCCCAGTAGCAAGCTGCCCAAACAGGATGCAGGGAGTATGCAAAATGAATGGAGATTCCTGGGCACAGACTCATTCCATCATTCAAGTCTATTAGGGAATGACATTTACTCTGGCTTTCCCGTGTTAGGTTGTCATATCACGTTGAATTCAGAACTCAACCCCAAAATGAGTGGTGGCAGACTCAGAATGGCGAGACAACTAGAAACAGAGGTTACAAGAGCTGGAAATTATCTCTTACAAAGCAAAAAAAAAATAAAAATAAAGCTAGCTGTATTTCTTGATTTTTATAACAGGTAGGCTGGGAAAATACTCACAGGCTATGCATGAATGCATAGCAGCTTGAAAGGTGTCCCGAACAGCTTAGGGGACCTGCTTAGGAGAAACTAATGTGTAAGACTTCCAAAGCCATCAAAACAATAATATGGTCTGAAATGGTTGCATCTTCTACATTGTGTTCTGCCACAAAGTGCTACAAGCCTTGAATTAAATCACAGAGACACAAGCTGAAAGTGAGGACCTGTAGCCACAGCTTGATCCTAATGTAAAGCTTACCTTGTGTCACCAGAATTATCCAGGGTAGTGTTACGAACCAAATTTTCACATTTTCTGCTGTCTGACACAGCACAGAGCATCATCCTTGGAAAATATATAACCTAGCAGAAATAGAAATATATAGACCCAGGATGCCAAAATAATTTGCCCTTTGCAATCAGGATCAACTTTCATTCTTAACATACCTCTTTGGTCCATTTAATTTCATATTGCTCTGCTTTGTTTTCTGCACAGGAGCCATGGGTAGTGCTGCAGATAGAGGGGGAAAATCCCAGGGCTGTGTTTAAAAAAATTCCAGATGTAAAGCAAAATGGATTAATACACTTTTCTACAAAGTGGTAAAATGAAAACACATCTGATGGACTTCCACACAGTTTGCCTCAGGCAAAGAGCATTCCATTAAAATAAAAATACATTTGGTTAGAGCAAATTAAATGTTCCCAAGAAGGAATAGTTTGAGGTCAAAGGTGAAGCCACTTTCCTTGCACACGTGTTTTCAATCTGCTTGACCTCTGTGATCAGCAAAGCTCAGATGTGCAAAGGGGAAGAAGCTTAAAAGAGATTGGGAAGAATAAAAAAATAAAATACAAAGAAATGCATAAAAGATCTGCATAATATAGTTGTAAACTCTCCTTACTGAAAGAGGAAAAGTTATGAGGAGTTTTTCTGTGATCCTGCTCTGAGTGATAAAAGACCTGGAAGATCTTGACCATATTACAGAATAATGCTTCTTCTCATCAGCTGGGACAGAAATAATGACTCCCAAGCTGTTGTGGCAGGGGTTCGTGTGCCTGGTGGTGAACAGTCCTGAAAAAAATCTAGGGAAGTGGATCAAAAAGAAGAAAAAGAGCAAGTGAAAGACCTTCTGTTGAACCAGTGCTCCATGTCATGCACACTTCCCAATTTCCCAATGAATGTGCTCTGGCTTCTCTCTTGCCTGCAAATTTTTGAGGCAGGTTTTTGTTCAATAAACCAGGCCAATCAGTCAGAGGACAGAACACTGATGTTTTCCTAGGTGGCAGCTTCCAATGCAATTTTTGCTGTGGCTTAAATCCACAAGGGATGAGCACCACATGTCCTGCCTCCTTTATGGGACTAACATAATGTAAGGTCTTACTTCTGCACTCTGGAGTGTCTCCTTGGCAGACAGGGGATAGGTTGAACAGGGGCAGGGAAAATGGGGTTGTGTGTTTTTTCTCAGTTTCTTTCCTTCCTCTTCTCTACTCTCTAAAAGACACCACGAGTCAAAATTTTCATCAGCACAACATGAATGTTTTGAACCCACACTCAATTATGTCCAAAGAGAAGCAGAAAAGCCAAACCAACCTCAGCTAAGGTTTTCCTGGAGTTTGCTCACTTCAGCTTATATAGCCATGATGCTACAAACTACAAACCATTTTATTGCCAGCCATGGGTTTACAATGCCTGCTAACACTGCCTGTTCCCTGCTCTGCCAGCCAGCATTTAACTGGCTTTCCCAACTAGCTTTCCTCTGCAGCTCATGCTTGAGAGAGGAGCCTCTCAGTGATGGCTGTGCCTTGCAGCTGAGCCTTAATCAGGTCAACAAGAATGGATTTTGCGCCACACGCCCGATGTAAAGCTGTCACATGAGCATGGACTAGAAGACCACAGATCTTTCGGACAAACTAGACCTACCCAAAAGCCACTGGTTTGTTAGATTGCTGTTTAAAAGCCAGTCAATTCAGCTACTCAATCTTTCACAACTTATCTCTTTGCTGTGGGTTAGCAAATCCATTGGCCCCTCTCCATCTGTGGCAGCTGTGTTACTGCCTATATTGCTGCAGGAAAGAAAGGTGCTTCACATCTTTCGTAGGTTGTTACTGCAGATTGATCCTTACAGAGTGCTGCAGCTGCAGCTGCAGTCCTGGTGGCTCACTACCCACCCACACTCTAGCAGGCACCAGCATGGCTGGTGCATCTGCTCTGCAGGGCCCTGGGCTCAGCTGGGGGGCTTGGGGCTCATCTGGGCTTGGAAGGCTTGAGTGGCATTTCCATAGGGACTTTCAGCATTCTTTTGTTTTCCTCAGTAACTGCAAAGCAGCAGATAACCACAAATGCATTTTTCAGAAGGAGAGTGTGTCTGCATCTCTGCTAAGTCCTGATTAAGAACAGCAGCTCTGTGTTTGCCACAAATTCATGTTCTCACTGCTCCTGAAATCCCAAAGCCAGTGTAAATGACAGGACCTGAATAAAAGTCAACTATACAATATGGGTTAAAATCAGATGAAAATCTGGAAGGCAGTGCTCAGAACATGTACAACGATCTCATGTGTGCTTCAGTTGCAAATCAGTCCCAAACTTCTGACCAAAACTAGCCATGCTTTGAGTCAGTCCCAAAGCTCACACCCCAGAGCTTTGGGGCAGTGGGGATCTTGAAATCAGGCTTGAATCATCTGGAAGATCAATGCTATTTACACCTTACACGATGGCAGTAACACATCCAAAAGGGATTTGCTAGACCTCTCAGAGTAGCCAGGATCTGGGATGTCAGCCTTTTTATTAACAGGCAAGGCTGTGCCATGTGAGGAACAGCAGAATTTACACTTGCCATCTGCAAAATGAATTACATGTTCCAGGCATCTGCAGCTTCATAAATTATAACACAGTGTCAACAGTGCACCTGTGAGGAGATTTTAGACTACAGGAGCAAAGAAACTGCCAGTGCAGCAAGGGGATGCACAGGCAGGAACGCTGGGAAGACATTTGGCTGCTGCCTCCTTCAGCTTGCCCGAGCTTTTCCCTCCTGCATGCCCAGCCGCCAGCAGATTTGCACCACCAGGAGTCACAGAGAGTGCACACTTTTATCAGCCTTTTAAACGCCGGGCTCCTTTCTGTAATTAGGTGTGGGGATGAGGCTCTGCTTGGCCTTCCTCTGTGGTCCCCCTTGGGCATGACTGGTGAGGGGCCCTTGGGGAAGAGGGGGCAGGCAGGGGGGCCGGGGGGCTGGGGTTTTGCATATGAGATTAAGGAATGAAGATCCCGTTCATTTTGCTTTTATCTGTCTGTGTGCTGTAGCGCTGAAATCTCTGCTTTCCCTGTGTTATATTCAGCGTGCAGAGTGACTCATCTGCAAGCGCAAATTACCTTGCTAAAGTATTCTTAGGAGAAATAATTAGCCACAAGCACCTCCTCTCCAGCCTCCTGTATGTGCCTCCAGGGACTGGGGCGCTTGACATAAATCATTTAGTCCCGAGCCCTAGCACACACCTTTCCCAAAGGACTCCATAATTGGCAAAGTAGTTGCCAACCGGGTTTAAAGTGATTTGAAATTGTTTTCCATACAGCCTTGCTGATAGCAAAAGGTTTCCCCCTTTCCTCAAGCATGAGTTACAGTAACATGATTGGATGTAACCCGTTATTCAGTTCAAGCTGTGATTCTGATACAGTATAGACAATATAAATTCCCCAGAGCTCTGTGGGGCCACCTCAATGGTCCATTTAAGTCCAATTCAATTAGGCTCACTATAGTTCTTAGGATTTCTTAGGTATGTTTGCAGCAGCCTTGGGGTTTGAATGTGAGAACAGTATTCATCTAGGAGTTTTAAATTAGGTCTCAGGTGTCATCATTCTAAATGAATTATTACAGTGGTGTGTTCATGCCATTACAGGTAAGGTTATGTTAGTATCTCCGCTCAGCCATATTAATGCACCAAGGGCTGGAGCTTGGTATGTAAGGTCCTTGCCTAACAGTGTCCACTTTAACCTCTTCCTCAAAATAATCGGGCTGCTGGGCACCGAGCTATGTTTAAAATACATGTAAATAGGTTGTTTACTTTCAGTTTCCGACTGATTGTCAGCAATGTGAATTAGGAGGTGCTGTTACACCTGCAGCACTGCCAGCGCACTTCCCTCCACAGAGAGCTGGGGGAAAGGGGCCCTGCCCATCCTGACTCACCACCACTTCCTATGGCAAATAGGTGAGCAGAGAGGAATGGAGTGCTAGGATGGGCAAAAGAACAGGGGAAAGACTGCAAACCTTGCTCCTGCCTTTCTTTCAGCTGTTGATTTTGGAGTCCTGGTTTTGCTTTATTTCCCTAGCCACAGCTCCTGGGGACGGAAACGTGAAGATGTTTCCCCAGCTTTTCTCCGTATGTGTCTAAATCTGATCTCCCTCTGGTATTTAATGCTCCTCTCAGTGCTTTCAGGAATGAGTGTGATGAGGGAAGGGAAGCACTTCAGCAGCCCAAATGGCCCCTCCATATTTCATGTCTACAGATGGACACCATTTGGTTCCTATAACAAGGCAATGCAAATACCAGTATGTAGATGAAGCATACTTCAAAGAAGGAAAAAAGAAGAAGCAGAGAAGATGATTAATTTTTAGCAGGGAACTCTGAAAGCCTAAACAGGCATTTGGATTGAATCCTGAGACTAGATTTAAAGGTCAAAGATAACATGTCTTTATTGGCCTATATGTCGAAATTATTTTCATTCTTTTACTCTGGTCCCACCTAGTGGCTCCAACAGAAAGTGAGAGACCTTCACTCCATTTCTGTATTAACTGGAAAAGCCACAGTCCCACTAAGGCTAAACAGAGAAGGACCAGGGGATATTTCACAGGTGGAGACCTGAGAAACAAAGCAATCAGTTGGCCTTTACATAGTTTCACACCAGCTGTCAGGTCTCCCAGATCCAAGCCTCCTGAGACTCACACAGTACTTTCTAGAGGAGCATCCCACTTCCCAGAGCCATAACCTTTTCCTATTGTTTTTATCCTGGAAATTTCACTTAGTTTATCTCCACTCTGATTTGCTATAGTTTGGCCCTATGCTCCTGGGAGAAACATGTCAATATTTTGCTGATGTTATGCAGGGGAATAGTCAGAAGAAAAGGCTCAAAATCTTTCCTCTGCTCTCTGTCATATCTTTGCTAGGGCAGACTGTAGCCCTAAGGTCCTTCCAAGATCAAATAAATGCCTCCAGGAAGAAAAGATCAAAGGAGAAAAAAGCTTAAGAAGTCACTAGTCTGGGTATTTCCTTCTATTAGAGTGGCCCATCATGATTCAAGTAGTCTCCAGGGTTACAAAAATTATGAGGCAAAACACATTTCCCTGGGGACAGAGGCCCCCAGGTGAGAGAGAGCATCTGTAGGGCAAATCCACTCAGGCAGGACTCACTTTTCTTGCAGCCATCTAGAAGAGATTCAGACCTCACCCACAAGCCAAGGAGCATTATTACCAATTATTTCCAAGATTCTCAGCAGGGCCCGTGGGCAGTGCAGCACTAGCACAAGCTTCTGGGCATCTCACAGCCAGGGTTTTGGCTGAGCACAGAGACGTGGCATCCATGAAGGTTCCTCCAAAGGCATTTGGGGCGCATGCTGAGGAATGGCTCTGCTGTTTCTGGACCTGAGCTGGGGTATCCTGACTGCCTCATTATGCCATAGGAGCTTCTCTGGGGGACTAACACTAACTGGGGGATACCTGCACTGTGCATAGATGACCACTTAACCAAATATATTAGGTCACCTGCTAGGTGCTGGATGTTTCCATTCATTTTCTTGTAGCCAGCTTCAATTTCTAATAGTAAGTTTTGTCTCCTCATTTTTCCTTGGCATCATCCTCCCTTCTTTTAATACTGCTACTATTAAAGTACAATGAAGGTCACTTCAGAGTCTCACTCCCGGGACTGTGCTTTGTTTGCAGATACCCAAGGGAATTAGATCCAAATGACTTAGTCCCATATGCAAATATCTTACTGAGTCAAGGCTTCAGTGAAAGGGAATGTGATAAAAATAAATAGCTCCTAAGGAACAAGATTCATTTGCCACTTTTTACCTTATTTACCAGAACATTTTTTCTGGGAAAGCTCTATGACTTCCTGAAGTTCTATTTAAATAATTAATTATACAGATGTATTTTCTTTCCATTTAACTAAATTCTTTTTGCTAGAAACACTTTCGGAAATTTAATCAAAGAAGACTTAGTAGGAAAACAACAAGTGCCCACTATATATCTTAAGAAAGGTAGGACATTGCACAGAAGACAAATCTTGACGTCCCTACAGATCTAATCTAAAGCCAGACTGGCAACTGGGAGAAAAAAACCTTCCCTAAAACACAAAAGCTCAACAGCTCTGTTTTGGACTCTCAGATCTAGAAACCAATCTTCATCCATGAGGAGCTTCTGTTCAATACAAGTATTGGAGAGGAGGAAAAGACAAGTAAAATTCCTTTGCCTTTGTCTCTCTGCCTGCCCAGCCTTATGGTCTGCTGTGGCCTAAATGCTCTAAACAGAGCAGAATTATTCACAGGTTTACCTAACATTGTACTGTCTGCAGTCGTCCTCTCTGGACAGACCCACTGCTCTGGGCTCACTGCTGTTTGTCAAATGTTGTCTGCATTGGGGGCACCTGAGGACACCTCCCAGCTCCCTAACTGGGCAGCCCAGTTTCACCCCAGCCACGCATCTGGGCAAGACCAGTCACATGCTGCTTTCCACACGCCCTGCTTGGCCCAGGAAGTGAGTGCAGGCTGGGAATGAAGTGCTTTTCCTGGCTCCCTTCCTGGCATCCTGCAGCTCAGCCCTGATGCTCTGCAGGCCCACGAGATGCAGCCTTCTCATTCTGGCTGGACTCCCGCTGCCCTCAGACCTTTGTATGCAGAGAAAAGATTAACTCTTGACTGTGAGGGGGCTGAGGCACTGGAAGAGATTGCCCAGAGAAGTTGTGGATGCTCCATCCTTGGAAGTGCTCCAAGACCAGGTTGGATGGGGCTTTGAACAACCTGGGCTAGTGCAAGGTGTCCCTGCCCATGGCAGGGGTATTGGAATTGGAGGATCTTAGAGATCCTTCCAACCACCATTCCATGTTTCTATGAGTCCATGAAGTGAGCAGCCCCAGGAAATGTCAAAGACCCTTTAAAGCTGCTGCTGGTGAAAGATCCTGCTAATTTCATCACTGTTTCCTTCCATTATCAATAAGTAGCTATCACAGACATTGCACAGCACCGACACTCATAGCATCCATACCTCACCGTCCCAGAATCCATACCGTCCTTTTGGGGCTGCTCGGAGCCACTCAGAGTAGCAGATCCCGCAGTGGGTGTGAAAATCCGTGTTCTGCCACCCCATAGGAGCTACCATCGCTCCTCCGCCGTGGTTTTCAGAGGGTTTCCGCGGAACAACAGTGACATCCAGTGGCCGCATCCACCCACCGAACCGGTGGGATTCCTGCTGCAGGAAAGTCTCGGGAGCATTCGAGATGCTTTGCCTTCATTGTGGGAAACAAACAGGCGTGTAGAGAGGACTGCCAGGCTGGTGAGAGCGCAGCCCTAAGGGACACGCGGGGCTCACTTTCCAGCAGCAACCCTGGGCTCTCCCTAAGGCAGCTGGAGTCACAGGTCAGTCGGGGGAAATCAGGAACTGCCCGAAGAATGAGGGAAGAAGCACTTTTGTGAGGGAGAGATAGTATTTCCGAAGGGGAAGGTCACCTCTATGCCTCTGGCCGCTGGCCTCCCAAAACCACAAAAGAGATGGGGAGTAGCGTCACATGAGTAAAATTATCCTGGTGGTGTTTTTCCTTCTCCTTGTTACAAACCTCACAATTGTGCCTGTAAATCATCCAGCTACAGTCAAGAGGAAAAAAAAATATAGAAAAAGGAAAGAAAAGGCAAATGCTGTGATTCTCCTGATATCTGCCCATCACTGGAACCTTGGCTCCAAAATAGTGAGTACAGGGAAACAGGCAAAATCAAAGGGTCAGTGATGCTGCAACCTCTCTGACTTTTTTCCCCCAACAGTCCAGCTTCAGTGTAAATGATGACAAGAGCTACCCTTAAAAAACCGACCTGAGGCTAAGTCTGCACTGGAAACCTCTAGCTGTGGAACCACATTGGTTTAAGCAGTGACATTTTTATTCCTGTTTTTTATTCCTGGTAAATCCCTAGAGCAGGATTAGCTGTACTAGCAAAAGTTCCTGTGAAGGAGTGATGGCAGGCAAGTTAACAGGCAGTAGTCTCGGCTCACTAGCAGCGCCTGGGGCAGCCCCAGCTCAGCCTCAGTGGCCTTTCCTCCTGACCCTTCTCCCTCTGAAGCTCAGCCCTTGAGCTGTGGTTGTGCTGGTGGGCTCTGCGGCTGCGCCAGCTCAGCTCTCTTGCTACAAAGAGACCCTTCATCATCACCCTTGCCTGTAAGATCCCTTATACAGCAGCAGCCCAGTATTTCCAATATGCATTTACTGGCAATAGAACTGATTACAAGTGCTGCAAGGTAATTTGCTACAACTCCTACACCAATCTTTCCTCTCATAAGATCTACAATAGTAAAAAATACTCAGTAGGTGGAAAAATGCCATCAAAAAAGGAGGGAGAAGGGCTCTGTGCACCTGAGTCATTCCTTGTGCATTAAAGATGAAGGATTGGAGTAGCTACATGAGAAGCCACTTCCCAATTTCATTATCCTTGGCTGCACTGTAGATATCATAGCTCTAACATTTAAGTAAGTTACATGGATGCTGAGAGAGGAATCCATGACCCATGAATGTTGAGAAGTGGTTTTTTGGTCCCTGAGAGGGAAAAAACCAGATAATTAATTAAGGTAAATAGTAGCTTTATATCTAGCTTTCCCAGTTTCTCCAGGGATATTCAGGACTGTCAGTGAATTGGGAAAAACTCAATAACTAATTGAGAAGTAAACATTTGCTGTTACAGGTCATCCCCTGCAACCTCAAGCCACAAAAGGAGAGCCCTCTTCTTTTAAAATTTCAGTGCCTCAGGCTGGTTTAAGAGATTGAGAGGACTTTAGTAGACCACCACCACCTTTCACTTGGTAGATTTGAGGGAGGACAGAAACTCTGCAGGTCTCCTGCAAGAGCCCATCACAACAGTGCCTGGGACACCCTCCTATCTCCAGCCTTGCTCTAGCCTTGCTTGTGTCTCCTAAGAGTCACTTTCTTTCTAGAAATACTGGAAGAGGTTTCCTAAGTAGCAGCGAACATTTTGGGCATGGGCACGTGGGAAGAGCTGGACCTATCCTGGATGAGACAGCACAGGACAGGTGCCTCTTCCAGAGGCAACTCTCCTTTCAGGGAAGACACGCCACTGATCTCATGACAATAAAATGACATTTTACCACTGCCACTGCCATAGTTACCATTACTGGCCATCTTGGCAGGCAGGCAGAGGGATGTGCCCCTGACCTCAGCACGGAGCTGCTCCTTTTGCAGAGTGCCCACAGCTGTTCCATGTGTGGAGGCTGAAGAGGAGAACAGACTCTGCTACTCCACCCCTCACTTAGCAGCTGCAGCAAAACGTAGACCAAGCCAGTCTGTAAGAGAAAACTTTCTCACGCAGTTTGCTTGTTTAACAGTATTGACTACTGCTGCTGTCTTCCATCCCCAAGTCTAACAGGGAAAACCCACTGGAAACCAGCTGCTGCTGGATGTGCTGCAGCTCCAGCAAGGGGCCCGAGTCAGCGACAGTGGTGGTAACGTGCCAGGACTCCTGGAGCCGGGGTACAGCTGTCAGCACAAGGTCTGGGTGCCAAAATTACACCAGCACCTCATTAACCTGGAGAGGCAGCTCTGTGCAGCAGAGGAGGCAGGGATGGCCGAGGAGGAAGAGACCAAGCTGCTGCTCGGGTGTCAAAGCACAGGCAATAATTGACAGCTACATGCTGGCAGGCAGCAGTGAAGGAGAAATCTGTATACTTGTCCTCCCCACATGAGGAAAGAGCCACATGGATCTCTAACAACCTCATTTCGGCATCGTCTCCCTTTTCATGTGCGTAATAGCTACCAGCAGCCTTTCCTGTCAATCGCTGACAAAGGATCCCACCTGGCACTGTGCAGATGCTGCCTCATGAACAACAGGCCACCAGGAGAGACGTGTTGAGTGCTGGAAGATTTATAGGAATCAAATTCTTCTCTGTAAAAGAGAAAAAATGTGGGTGGCAAGAACAAAAAGGATGAGAATAGCAAAAAAAAATACAGGGAGAGAAACCTGCTGTGAGGAAATCCAAGGGGAATAAACTTACAGGAAAGGAGTCAGTGGCCCAACCAGGCTGGTGTGAGGAGTTTGGTCCTCTCTTTTGCTTTTAAACTGTGTTAGAATTTTCAGTCATGGGTACGACCTTCAGATGGAGGTCTGAGTTTGCGCAAACAGTTCCTACAATTCATTTTAACTCATAAGGTTTCCAAGTAGTTGTCATTTCCCTTCCTGCAGGAAGGGTCAGTAAGTAAGAAGAAAGACCCATGCAGTGATATTTTACCCAGGTACTTCTCAATCCTTCCTTTTTATCAGTGTAAGTTCCAAAGGTGCTTTTCCTCGCCTCTAAATGTCACTAAGTGTGGATGTCAGGTAGCATCATATCTATGACCACAGACACTACTCTACAACTTGTCTTCATTTTTCACCTTTTTGTTTTGTGGAGGAACAGCTTCTCTGGCTCACCTGGTGAACTGAGTCATCTGACATTACATTTGCACTTTCCCAGAGGCCAGCAGGCTTCAGCTACTAAGCCATCATCATCCAGCCTCCCCCTATGGGCATAATATGCTAATTTATACCTACAATCAAGCATCTGTGATACCATTTGTGCTGCAGATACTGTGGAGGGATGGTTATTCTGCTCTTGTGTTAACTGAGGAAAAACTGATTTATTTTCCCACTGAGTGGAGCAGTTACTAAAACCAGTGTGGATGAACTCTGCTTTTTCAATGTGCCTTGGCTGCATGCTAATAGTTTGGAGTCTAGGTGACTCATTTGTTGGAGAAACTTTGCTCTCTGAATTATTCACTTATTCAGCCTACTAAGCCAGATAATAGGAGATGGCAGAATCCTTCCTCATCTCTCAGAGGGTATATTGATATCCTTTAAACATTCATACTCTGCCCAAATATATATACATTTCAAGACTTATTTTTGCCTGTGTTCTGGACATTTTTTTATTCTAGCTTCACTTGTACCATGCACGTTTGGCTGGGAACAGAGCTATACTTCCACACAAAGAAGGAAAATGAGTTCCCTTTTTTTACACAGGCATCTTACATGTGAAGATGTTCAGCTTTTATCATCTGTGAGGGGAAACACACTGCCCTCTTTCCTGTCTAATAGTCACTGTCTATATCTAAAGTCATTTCAACTCTATTTTAAAACACAAACAGCTCTATATGAGTGAATTCACCATCATTTACATAGATTACAGTAGTTTTTCTCTGAGATAAAATCCAAGGTACACATTACTTCTTGTCTGTATTCAAAACAGATTTCATGACACCTTTCTAGCTTTCTACCTTTTCACTTACACTGATCCCCATTTAAAATTCTCCTTCTACCCTAAAATCCTTTGCTGTACCAGGGCCAGGCTCCCCAAACTGCAGACCCCTTCTGTCTGCTCTCATTTTCCTAAGGGCCTTGCTTCTCTGTCTGCTTTACTTCCCATTCAAGTTACAAGAAGTAGATGAACCTACTACTCCCTCCTCTTTCCTTTTCACAACTTCTGTGCTGATCCCTTCTCCTAGAGGACAGTCTCCCCACCCCGACACTGGTCACTCACTATGTCCCCAAGCTGTTCTCCACTCCTCCAGCAAAGATGAATCACCAAAATCATGGCATTGCAGAGATTCAAGCCCCAAAGGTGAGCAAAGTACTGCAAGGCCCTGAATGCTGGCAGGGATTTTAGCATTGCTATTGCCCTTATCTATATATCACCACATAATTATTTATCACCGTAAATTCTGTTAATGAGGAACAATACTGGGTCCAACAATAGACAGACAAGATAGGTGTGATCCACCATCCCAGATCCCTCTTCAAGACTCATTTTTTCCAGAATCTCTGAAGTCTGATAAGAAGTCGCAGATGGTTGAGATGCTTTTAATGTACTAATTTTACTTCATTCTGTTGCGTATCAAGGCTGGTAACCCCTTTTCAGACAAGGACCAGATAATTCTGTGATTATAAAGCACCTGGCATGGCTGAATCTCAGTCCAGCTTGTCTGTCAGCCTCCAGTTATGCAAACCATGATAATATCTGCATGCCTCTCCATTTGTCCCTACCTTGGGATTTCCAATATGAGAAAGTAAATCAGGGACCAAGTCACTCTGTGCATTGTCTATTGCAATAGACTCCTGTCCCAAGTTTCTCAATAAAATTAATATAACATGATAATATGTAGAAAGTCTTCACTCAGACTTCCTTTTTTCCCATTTATTCTTACAATAGAAACTTAGCAAGGTCGCATGTAATAATAATAATGGGATTAAGGGTAATTTCGAACATATATAAGGACAGCTTCAGATCACAATAAGGTGAAACACCTCTTTCCTCCTGCTGAGGCCTATTTGCTCCAAGTCATTATTTATCTCTGGCTCTTCACAGCCCTGCTGTGCTAATACTGTTTCAACACAGATTTTTTAACATTTAATGAAGGCACTGTGTTAGATTTTAACCAACTGATTGTTGTATTCTGCATAGCTAAACTTTACTTATCCCCTTCACTTTTTTTCAGGCAAAGCATTACATTTCATTTCAACTAAGCTGGTTTCTGAATAGACCAGATTAAAATATCTGCAAACTTGCTTGCATTTTCTTCACCTAGGGATAATGAAGCACATGAAAGCACATGAAAGCCATGTTTCTGAAGTGTAGTGATGAACTACACATTGGAAAAAAAAATAACATGGTCAGTAATGGGTGAAAGAAATGGCACAGTGAGTGCTATTTTAAGAAAAGTTAACACTTTCAAGGAGAATAGGAAACGCACAGGGGCAGAGTGTGGCCTGTGGATATGAGCATGGGAGAGAACCAAAGTAATTCCTTCTTGCACAGCCAGTGTAAGCCATAGGAATACCTTTGGTGTGTGGTTGCACCTTGTGAGGTCAAGAAGAAGCAAAAAACCAATGCGTACAGACACTGGCAGAATCTAAAAGAAGAAAAAAAAAGTCTTCCTCGGAGATATCCACAGTCCTATGGGTCCATTGTACTGTACTATCTATGCCATCCCTTTGCAGCAGATGAATAAAGAAAGGAGAGTGTTAAATTTCCTGGCATCTATTTTAACACATCTTCCATTCTGGGACCTTAATTATATCCAGGTGGTGTCCAGGTGCAGTTGTCTGGACTATCTCCACTGGGCACATTTGCTTGTAGAATAGTCTGGTTAGAGGCTTTTTTGTTTTAGAAAAATGTGTTCTCCTGGCCATTCATTATGGGCTCACACTCTTCCCAAATTGTCCCTATGTCCCCAAACTGAAAAATATCTAATCAAAGCCATAAATAAAAGAAACCCACTTTGACAACTGCAAACACTTCTAACTAAGTTTATACAATACATTGGGCATCACTGATTTTTCCAAAATCCACAGCAAGGGCATATTTTAAAGAGTGCAATATTATTTCTGAAATTAATACGATTTGGGATTTTTTTCTTTTTGTTCTTGAGACCACTGAATTTCACCATGAAATCTAAAAAATACCCTGGACTTTATGAAGCAGTAATATGAGAAGAAAGAAAGTGATAATAATAAAAAATGGTGGCACCAATATACACTAAGAGCTTGAGAAAACAAAACAAAACAATATTTTTGGGAGGCAGAAGAATTTTCCAATGATCAGACACTAAATTTCACCACCAGATTTGGTTATACCCTACAATCTCAGAGCTAAGTGCTGTCAGAAATGTCGTTATGGCAAACTGTGACAGCCTAGATGTGGGTTAGCACACAAATGCTTTTAATGGTAATATGGTCTGACAATATCATTAACTGAGATAACCAACAAGTATCCTCATCCTCAGCAATCCTCATTCAGAAGATCAAGTCTGGACTTGATTTGGTTCATATCTGAGGCACTGTAAAAGACAGATGATTAAAGCAAATATCTTTTAAGGAGTTATTACAAACTATCTCAGCTTAAATTAAATGGGAAACACAGGAAAAGAAGTTTCATAAGTAAAGTCATTAATTTGAAAGAACAAAAGTGCAGGTAAGTCAGCCAAACTAAATATTAAATATAAAGAAAATGTTCAGCTTCTCTAAGACAAAGGTGATCAGCATGCTAGAATAAGAAGGATGAGATAATATCCTGCCTTATATTAGGAAAGCTTTGCCAGAAGATTTTTCAAGTCTGTTAGCAAGTCTCTTTGGTAAAGTAGTAAGGTTGTGGACAGTGCCATAGGACTGGGGAACAAGGGTATGACCTCCAATTAAGAAGGTGAAAAATTTGACCCATATTTACAGGTCTATTAGAGCCACTTGAATAGCTTGCTAGGCTTTAAAATAGTGTTCTGTGGGGAGTCTAATTAATGATGCAGAGGTAAAAGCAATATGGGATAAAATGCAACATGGGTTTACTAAAGGTAGACCTTGCCAGACTCACTTAATTTCCTTTTTTGAAAAGGGAACGATGAGGGCAGCAGGGGAGGTATTTCCAGTAAAAATAGGGAAGCACTGATGTCTTTGTATGAGGCCCAGGTGATACCATATGGAAAACTGCTACAATCCTGGTCACCCATGTTTCAGGGAGATACCTTCCAGCTGGAAGAGGCACAGAGAGGTCAGTGGGAAGGTCAGGAAAATGGATGTGAGATGTCTTGCTGTTCAGCCTAACAAAGGGTGGCTGACTGGGGATGTGTCTGCGAGAAGCAGCCTGGGGAAAAGAGACGTAGCTAAAATAAAAAGCACTGGCACGGAACCTATACATACAAAGTGCTCAGAAGTAAATTCAGGCTGGAAGGGAAACGAGCTGCAAAAGCTTTGCAGCTCAGGCAAAGGTTTCCAGCAAGAGTTGTGACACAGAAAGTTAACTACAACTCAGGCTGAGCTGCAGGTATGTGAGAAAGGATGGCCCCAAAAAGTGACCAGAATGTCACTTTGAAGACTCTTAATGAAGATTTCCTCAGCTCCTGCTCAGTGATTTCAATTGTTATGGTTTTACATAGAACACATGCTCTGAACTAACTTTCAAATCAGATTATTCAAATTAGTTCATGTTAAGAAGCTAGCACAAAACTAGCATTGCTATTAATTTTGCTAGTGGCAGGAGTTGCTGCTGGCTGCTGACAGGATCCCCTTGGCCATTGAAAGCCCTTGTCTTGTTTTGATGGGGCAGGGTGTGATGTGGTGGATCCCATTTTGCTGCCTCAAAAACATTCCCCTCAGTTTAAAATCTGTCTTGCTTTAGAAGTCTTTCACACAGGAAAACAATTGTGAATTGTAGCACTCTACTTCCTCTGCTTTCACTTCCTTGGAGAATCAGAATTGATGCACAGAAAGAAACTACTAAAAATAAAAGTAAAACTTGTTTACATATTTAAAGTGTTCTCTCTTGAACTAAATTACCTTTTCAGATTACCTCCAACCAAAATTATTCTGCAGCTATATGAAATGGTGCTACAGGCCTTGTCAGCCTCTTCTCCCAGTTGACCCCTCTCATGGAAGCTGGAAATGGTTTGGAGCAGAAAGGCTCCATTTGATGACAGGTACAGTCTACCTACAAGGATGGCACTGCAAGACCAAGCCATAAGAAAACTGCTCACAGCATCCCCAAACTCATGGATGTTTGAGGGGAAAAAATTAAACTTTGGGTAACAGTAATTTCAGTGGTGTTGAACAGTTTGAGAGGTATATAATGTGTAATCGAGTCAGCTTTGAAACCTGCTGGATTTGACACAAGCTCTGCTGCATAAGAAAGGCTTAATATTTTTTTTAAATGTCTGAGGGATGGTCTGCAAATCTGCAGCTAAGCTGTGTTAAAGGTTTAAAGACCATTTATTATTTTCTACTGATCTAAAATCCTTAAATCACCTTAAACTCTTAGCTCACCTAAGATCTTAAAATAGAAGAACTTAAGCTCCCTGTGTCACTGTATCAAGCATTAATCTGATCAATATTTACTAAACTTATGCAGATAAAAGTCTAGGCTTTATATTATTAAAAAGTTGTGATGTTTTAAAACTGTCATGACTAAATGTGGCTCTCAGCCAACTTCGCAAAGGCAGTCTGCACTCATGTGAACATTCATGCTTCAGAGATAGTTTATTCTCTGTATTGCAGGCATCCCTTCAATTTGGGAATTTATTATCTATTAGTCTACCCTCTTTATCATTTATGAGGTAGGGGGCCACTATAATAAAGAATAATCAAATGATACCAATTTTGTCTGTAAGACTAAGGAATGTATCCTACAGTATTTGAAGTTTGTGTGGATAACTGCACTCCATCATTTTGTTGTCGCTCAGTGGGATTTTAGTCACACGTTGCGCAATAATGACAAATTTTGTGAAACATATACAGGCTTGCAGCTAGTCTTTTGATTTATTTTTCATATCTTAGAGAACCATTAAGGTTGGAACAGACCTTCAAGATCATTAAGTCCAACCTTTGACCAAAAACTATCATGCCCACTAAAGCATATCACAAAGTGCCACATCTGCCCTTTTTTTTTGAACACTTCTGGGGATGGTGACTCCACCACTTCCCTGGTGATCCTCTTAGCATGCTTAATCACTCTTTCAGTGAAGAATATTTTTCCTAATATCCAGCCTGAACCTCCCCTGGTGCAAACTGAGGACATTTCCCCTCGTTCTATCCTTTGCTGCCATGAAGAAGAGGCCAACATCCACATTGCCACTGCCTCCTTTTAGGTAGTTGTAAGAGCAATAAGGTCTCCCCTCAGCCTCCTTTTCTCTTCCCTCATTTCCAGGGAAATTTAACTTTCCCTACTCGGTGTTAAACAGCCTTTCACTTCCTTGTATCACATCTTTTGTTGTAAATAAAGGGTAGTTTTGGTTTTTTCTCTCTGTTCCCTTAATGAAACCACACAGATGGAAAGATAACTTTGCTTTCCCCAGCACCAAGGATGCACCCAGAGCAGTTAAAGATGAGAGTAATAAAAAAAGGAAAGACAAAGGAGGCTTTAAAGGACTAGAATTTCATGTTACTGGAGCTGTGAACATTACAGTGGGGAAGGAATGGCTCAGCAGAGAAAATGGGCTGCAGCACTTTCATATACCCCAAAAATGTAGGGGGTGATGGGGCAGCCTAAGGACCCAGGCAGAGTGCTCAAAGGTCTTCCATGCTGGCCCTCATCTTCACCCTTCCAGCAAGCACATCAACCACATTCACCCTTGATCAGTAAGTTAACAAATTATAGTCTGGAAAACTCCTGTGACAAGATCCATAGCTTAATTTGAGGTATTAAAGAGGAGTAAACACCTCTTGGCTATAAATTGGAGCAGGAACTAAGCAGAAATTTTCAGATGAATTTTTTTGTTTTTCAAAGCCTGACATTTAGAGAAAAGAAAAGAATCAAAAGACACTGCCCAGCTTGGAACACACAAGCCCGAGGAATATCATAAGGTAGATAAACCTGCCCTCAATGTTTGTCATTATATGCAAAGATAATTTAGAATTGGAGACCCTGCAGGCTGAGCCATCCAGGTGCCTGTGCTCAGGGTACCCAGCTCTGGAAAGCTGCTTCCTCTGGTTCTCTGTTGCCCACCTCACACCTCTGCCCTCCTCTCTCTGGGGCAGGGCACAGCTTTCAAATTCACCTCACAGCTGTGGAGCTGTGGAGCTTTTTGCCTCTTGGAAAAGCTAAATTGGAGGCTAAGTGCCCTGACTGTCAGCAAAGCACAGCTGATAGCAAGAGCCACCAGGCAGCCGCTTCTCTTTGCAGGCTGCTGCCCCACCTCAGGCTCAGCCAGAAGCCCTTCAGGTGCCACAGAGGCAGCTTCCTTTTCAATTAATAAATCTGAACTGGGAAGAGCCATGGAGAGGCAGGAATTATGCAGGGCAGTCAAAGGGGACAAGGCAAAGGCTAATGGCCTGAAGCAAGAAAGAAAGACAATCCAAGATGAAAAGATCTTAACAGCAAGGTCTGCCAGGAAGCACCCACAAGAACTCTTAGAATGGTTATTTTTGCTTTGGGAGGATCAGGGGAAGGAAGGATAGGATGCAAAGGCTTCAAGTCCAAGAAATAAACAAACATGCTGTAGGAATACTAATCACTACAGAGAGACTTCAAGTTGCTCTGCTGTCAGTGAGGTAGTGCTCTCTCCACAACCTGGCCAGAAATCTGTAACATTATCAGCAGTGCAAAAGTTCAGTTCACAGTTTTCCCTCTCTGTGAAGCTGACATGCCAAAAATGAAGGGAAAAAAGCTCATTTTTTTAAATGGGCAATCTAGTAAACTACACCAATGTTATTAGCATCTCTGATTTTAAAGGATCTAGAAAATTTGGAGGGGAAAAGAAAAAAAGGAAATACTCTATTTAAACTCTCAGAGCTTTTCCAGCCCAGGACTGGATATAGCATAGCACTGAACTGCACCTGTCCCTCTGCTAGTTCCCTTTCTAGTGAAAAATACATCCAAAGAAACCTGCTACATCTCTCTATGGTAGCTGATTCACTCAGATCCTTTCTAACATCTAAGAAAGTATGTGAGATGAGACACTCAAATATGGCTCAAGGTCTTTACCAAAACCAGAGGTGTATTTTGTCTGTTTGCTGTTTTAGTAGGCAACCATTCCTCCTCACATCCCTTGTTTGGTTCAAAATTTCCTACCTGTGCCCACATTACCAAGGAGCAGCAAATCTCTGACTTCA
Source organism: Poecile atricapillus (assembly GCF_030490865.1). Taxonomy (NCBI): domain Eukaryota; kingdom Metazoa; phylum Chordata; class Aves; order Passeriformes; family Paridae; genus Poecile; species Poecile atricapillus. Next base: position 107,540,786 of record NC_081250.1, on the reverse strand, counting down.
CAAGAAATAACTTGCACAAGGGTCAGGGTCTAAGCTCTGGACATGGGAAGAATCTCAGGAAGATATAAAACCACCACTTTGTTTCAGTTTTAGCTTAAGCTCTTCTTTCTTCAGTCTCTTAAATGCCCAGATTCAAGTAGCAAAGAAGACATAAATCTGAATGCTAGATGGAAAAACTATAATACTGTCATTTCTTATCAAGAAAAAAAGCTTACAAGCATTTACATGCAGGTTCTCAAAGCACTCTAATTCCAGTACCTCCAGCATGGTGAAGAGGAGGGATACAGCACCAGGTGCAAGGCTGTAAGAGGAGGTGAGTCAGAGGCCAGTGCAATTTGCTCTCATTATATCTGATGTATAATAATGAAAAAATTATATTGTGACATTAAGTAGTGTGAACAACCCAGCAACAGTGAATAGAAAGAAACAGTGTATAATACCACAAAATCAGGTGGCGAGTTAACCTGAGATGCCATTAGTGGAACAAACTGAAAACTGATTGATCTGTGTACACCAGAAATTATTACAGAAATAGAATATAAATAATAAAAATCCATCAACTTCAGAGGCTATACCCATTAACTTCCTTGGCTTTATTCCAGAAACTAATTTGGCTTGTGCCCTGTAAAGAAGGCATTTGCACTGACATACTGTCTTTGAATATACGTGAGGATTGACTCTACTTGCAGTCATTTGTCAAAAGCAGCAGAACCAGCTGAATGTAAATGTCCCAGCAGGGAACTCCACAAATTTTTACACCTACAAACAGTTTCCCATATACAAACGGTTCAAGACAGAGGTCAAGTTATTCAGGTCTTTAGAATGCCAAGGAAAGCATTAGAACCTAGATTTGTCTTACTGAGGATATTCTCCATCCTCAAAACCTCTGCTGAGCTGATCCCCTTGAAGTTCTCTGCTGTACAGATCAGGCAAAGGCCTACTCTGTTCTTGTTTGGCACAGCTTGGCTGTCTTGGTAAATCCCCAATGACTTTAACAAAGCTAAAGCTCTGATCCATAGGAAATGACTGAGAAACATAACCAAGTACTCATATCCAAAGCTGCAGCTTCATTGGCAGTTGAAGATAACCCAAAAGTAAGGTGCTGACAAAGGGCAGCAAAAAGGGTATGAGAGATGGACTTCTTTAGCAGCAGCCCACAGGTAGAATAGCTTAAAAAGCTTAATGAGAAAAAAACCCTCCTATATCAGAAGATAGGGGACTCTTTTTTCTGACAAGCCAATGCTGAGGACCTGCTCTCAGCTCACTGTGACTCTCTATCCTTTTCCATGGGTGACATAAGGCCCTGCTTTAAATTCTGAGCACAGGATGATTTCTATGCAGAGCAACTCAGAAAGAAGTTCTGTGCTAACTTATGATTATCTGTGTTACTAAAGTCTTCCTTTCTTTGCCAAGGTAATAAGCCATTCCCCTAATCTTTTCTGCAGCACAGTAAATATTAGATGTAATACAGCAGATCTGGTGGCAGTTTTAGCAGAAAGGTGCTGGTGTCATATCATGTAGGATTGTACACATAAATAGCACCTTTTGAAAAACCCACAGATTTGCAAGGTTTAAAAATACCGTGTAGCACCAGTGACATCTGCAGGAACATGCTGGTTGGAACAGCAACAGGAAAAAGATGCCAAAAAGAGGCTTCTGTGAGAAGCTATTGTAAGGAAAGCCAGCAGATGTACCCACAGTGCCCACCTTCCAGGCATATTTAAGCCTACCCTGGCATATTTCAGATAAAAATTTTAGGCAGGGTTGTTTAGCAAGGAGAGAAAGTAAATGAACAAGTATACACAGAAGTGAAGATCAGAGGACTGAAGATCAGAGCCAACATTTAAAGGCAAGAAAGTATGATCCAGCTTGAAGTATAGTAGCCAGATCAGGAAAAAAAAAGGGCTATAGGGGGAAAGTCATGAGAGGAAAATATCTAATGATCACTAGTGATATACAAAATTGTCTACTTTTTCCACTTCCCCATTTGCACAGTAAAAAGGTTGAATTTCACCTTCTTCTCTCATTACAGGATGCTGTTCCACTTTCGCCACACAAAAATCCAGCCACTCCACTTTATGCCAGTTTGCCCTATTTTCACTAGGAAAGCTAGTTTCTAATGCACTTGATTAACACTGCTGCAAGAAAATCGTGTTTAAAAAAAATGCAAGTTGAAAACAAAGCCAAATAAAAAAAAAAAAAGGATTTTTCTGGTCTGGATTCAATTTTGTGTTTCTTGGCTTAAAATGTCTTTTATTATTTCTGTGAAAAAGCTGTACCAATATGGCTGGGGAACTGTTGAGCAAGGCACAGAGAAATATGTGCCACAGCAAATCTATAGACACTACAACAGTGTGGAGGAACATGAACTATCTATTGTAAAATGGGAAACCTGGTAATACAGGAATGCAAGAAATGTGGTGAGTCTGCAAGGAAAAAGAATGCAGCATTGAAGGATACAAGTGAAGGGAAGATTGATACAATGATACAGTATTAGGAAAGCAGCAGTAAAAAAAAAAAATTAAAAATTGAAAAAACAAAACAAGAGTGGGATCTGGAATTCTTTGTGGGGAAGAAAGCAAAATATCCTTTTCAGGCAGAACAGACAACCTGCTGGGGAGTCCTTGAGCAGTTTGGATTTGACCCACTGGTGTGATTTCTTTCTGAGAGATGACTGATATCACAGACTATGCTGCTGTGGGTGACTTCAGTTCCCCAGGTATAGCTGGGGCAGAACATGACAAAACATGAGATGACAAGCTGGGTCCAAGGCCAATCTCAGAAGTCCAATTAAAGCCTCAAAAAAATGCAGAAGACAGTGCTCAGAGCAGCCTACAAGCACTGGTGTATCTCAGGAGAGAACCACCTCAGTTTAATGATGCTCTTAGGCCCAAGGCTGGAGTAAGGAGTGAAGGTCCAGGGGAGGTCAAGCCATGGCAATTAAGTCCTGTTTTGTGCCCATAAGGCCCTCATACAAATAGAATAAGACTTAATTGTTCCTGATTAAGCTTTCTCAGCAACAGGTCCTGCATGAGTTTTTGTTAGAGCCCAAAGAAGATGTTTTTCATGAAGGACTAAGGTGTTGACTAATCAAACTAAAAAGCCACCTCTCCAAGGTCCAGACAAAATCCTCCTAAAAGGCATGGTACTGTCTTTTAGATTTTGGTCTCAAGTGCACATCTGAATTTTGGTTTGTTTTATGGTTCTATCAGTTCCAGGGAGAAGTGAAATCTGCATCTGACAGCCCTATCAGATTTTTCCTATAACCATCAGCCTTACTGATGCCTTTCATCAGCATGGATCCCAAGCCGTGGCTTGCAGGTCCTGCACTGGCCATGGGTTCAGAGCAGGCATAAGAAGAATTTCATGACATCGGCATGAAAGTGTTACTTAAGTCAGTAAAGCAGCTTACTTGTGCAACTTCCACAAGCACTCACTGTCCACAAGGCTCCTCTTGATCTAAACCTTTCCCTTGACAATTCCAAGTGTTTCCACAGCCTGGATGAAAGGTAAGGGGTACAATGCACAGAGATCTTGTGAGACCCCACCTGGAGTTCAGCATCCCGCTCTGGGGTTCCCAATATGAGAAGGATATGTTGAAGCAGAGATCCAGAGGAAGGATACAAAGATGATCAGAGGACTGGAATACCTTTCCTATGAGGATTGGCTGAGTCAATTGGGTGATTGGGGCTGATTGTTCACCTTGGAGAAGGTTGTTAGCTCCAGAGAGACCTTGAAACAGCCTTCCAGTACCTAAAGAGGGCTACAAGAGAGCTGGAGAGGGTCTTTTTATAAGGGCATGTTGTGATAGAACAAGAGGCAATGGCTTTAAACTGAAAGAGGGCAGGTTTAGATTAGATATTAGGAAGAAATTCAAGGGTGGTGAGCCACTGACACGGGTTGTCTGGAGAAGTTGTGGATGCCCCATCCCTGGAAGTGTTCAAGGCCAGGTTGGATAGGGCTTTGAGCAACCTGGTCTAGTGGAAGGTGTTCCTGCCCAGGTATAGATGATCTTAAAGGTCCCTTCCAATCCAAACCATAGTATCAATGCAAGCATACATTCAAGTTTTTGAAAGTAGCTCCTATTTGCTTCTGAAGGCCAAAAACCTTTAGTGAAAGGAAGTAATCCTGCTATGTGCCTGACAACAAAAATCATAATTTCATTGGATGTTTCATATAGGCAAAAATGAGATTCTGAATGCAAATTATTCAAAAGAAATAGAACAGATAACAAGTTTAGAATTCTACTGACACTATGGGTAATCTACAACTTTATTTTAACAATTTTTAACTAATATCACCTGTGAACACAAATATAAGCAGTACTGCAGTTGAAGACAACATTTTCAGCAATCAGAATTGAGATAATGTGGATAGACTACTAGGTAAAGTCAGACAGAGGCAATAGACTTTAACTGGTTGATTAAAATAGCTGGGAAAAGTACACAAACCTTGGTCATGCACATTAGTCTACAGGAGGACATTTCACAGAAGGCATATTTAGATTTCCCAACTAGTTTAATCTCCTGGAAAATACTTAATCTATTTTCAAACAGTGGCTACTTACATTCCTCATGCAGCTCCTCATTACCTTGTTTTTCTTTTTTCTTCTAAAAAGAACCTGATCTCAATGTAGCAAACCTTTTGTGACATAGTATTTTAAGAAAAGCTATTCGAAATTTAACATGACAGAGAGGGTAAAGAAATGGGTTCAAAGAAGAATTGATCCACAATAGCCAAAAGGTTGCTTCATACAGGGAGTTATGGATGCACTTTCCCTGGCAGGCCCCACGAACAATCATTAATAAAGAGTATGGGGCCCAGCAAATGGCAAACACACAGACAATTATGGCAAGAGATTTCGCTACTTTCTTGTCCCACTGCAGTTTTGATCTGGTCTTTGTACAGAAAGAAACAGAAAAATAATTTTCTGGGGTTACAGAATTGTCTATGGATGGAGATGAGCAGTCAGTTTCCAAAGATTCTTTCTTTGGTCTCATGGAAGAAGAAACACTGTCCTCTGCTTCTGATGTAGGAAATGATGCCCCTGGCCTCGGCAAGCCACAAAACCTCCAGGACAGGCTGCTGCTCCTTGCAGGCTCACAGTCCTGCACGCTGCCACACCGCTGGCGCCTCTGGATGTTGTGGAAGATGTGCATGTTGAAGTAGCTCACCAAGAGCAGTGGCACAAAGAACTCCAGGGTGGATGCACACAGGAGGAAGTACCAGTTGTCAAAGAACTCGACATGGCACTGATCCGCTGCTACCACGCTGTGTCCGGCCAGGTGCTCCCAAAACAGGATGGCTGGGCAGTACAGGAGGAAGGCAAAGACCCAGATGGCCACAATCTGGATGGCAGGGCTGGATTTTATTCCCTGCTGGGCTCTGTAAGATACCTGTGAGGGAAAAAACCATAAAAAGTTCAGACTTGTAGAGACCCTTGGAACTAAGAGAAGCAACGGGAGGTGAGCTCAAGAGATGCTTGGTAATACAGAGATGTGGCTGTGCTGATCACAGCTGAAGCTCACCCAAGCACGTTTATTTCATTGATGCTGACAGCACAGGGTTGTCTCTCTACAAGTTAATGTCATTGTATCAGGGTCCAAGCCCAGGGGAGGAAACACGATCATCTATTAGCACCTAGAAATTTCATATGCCTTGTTTAAGACACTGATGGTTTTAAATGCCAGAGATATTAGCACTTTATAGTTGTTGGGAGCATGACTCCCACCCACTGGAAACTGCACTGCTTTTTACAGAATTTTACAAACAAATAATGGCATGCATCATGGTGCCCAACAGAAAAGGTGGCACATTGATTTAACCTATAAGAAAATTACTTACTAGACAATTCACGAGGATGAAGGAATAGATACCACACCTGCACCACAGGCCTTAGCTGATGAAACTAAAAAAAATCACCCATTTTCTTCTTTCTCCATACACTCCAGGGCCAGTACATATTTTCTACTATACATTGCAGAAAAGATACATGTAACGTGTTTCGCAGCCTGCTTCATCCCTTTCACAGGATGAATGTGTAATTCTGCAAGCTTAGACATCCAACTGATAACAAAAGTTTGAATTAATGTCACTAGAACTATCATACAAATGCCCATAGGTCTTAATTACATTTTTATAGGACCTCTGAATTTTGCATTTTGTAAATGCTGAATCTTTGACTTTCCAGATTAAGGTTTCTTACACACCAAAAATTTTGGTGTTTGGTTTCCAAGATTTTTGCCTTAAATAAAATAACATAATACCATTTAATAAAAAGGCAGAGGTAGGAAGCTAAATTAATTACCACAAATAAGACTGGAATTCTATTGTGTGAAGTTATGTTGACAGTCTCATAAGCTCAGAAGAACCTTTAGTTCTCTGTGATATTCCCTGCCACTTGAGCTAGCAGCGTGGCTGGTGAGAAATGCTGGCCTCCACCCCTAGCATGGCCCAAGACATAAAGCTCACACTAGGTGTGTAGGATTCTCTGCAGAAAGCAGAGACAGAATGTGTCTGAAGTTTGGGGTTCTGGTCCAGACACAAAGAGGAGTTTATTGCTGTGTATCTACAGGCAATTATTGCAGTCTGCCCTTTGTCCCACTTTCTGCCTGATTGCTCTTGCTCCCAGTCTTATCCAGAATCATTTTTGACCACATCTCAGGTCTAGACACCCTCCCCAGTGTCCTTTATTTCACTGCCCTAGCTCCACTGTCTTTTCCTTTCATGCCTGATTTTAGATCCGAACCCAAATCCAGTTTATTCTGAATTTTCTCTTTCCCTGCTCCTTTTTTACCAGGCTGCTGCCTTATCCATTTTACACCCTAGACTGCTTTTCCTCAGGCAGTAACACAAAAGCAGCTTGCAGCAGAAATTGTGAGAGAAGTCCCGGTTGACTGGCTTTGCTCTGAAGCATGCTCAATGTAGAATATTTGCTCCATCTGGCTGCAAAATATCTAATAATCACCAACCACATGCCAGTATATTTTTGAGGGATATTATCTTCACTAAATTTGGGCCTTTACTCATGAACATGGCAAAAGCTGGTGAATATAACCATTCAAGGAAAAAAATCAGAGAAGCTCTATACAGGGTACTTACAGCTTTAGTAACTGACAGGAAACGGTCATAGCTGATAAGAACAATGTTAAATACTGAAGCTGGGCAGAGGAGATAATCCATAACCAGCCAGAACTTGCAGATGCCTCTTCCCAAGTGCCATTTCCCTGTCAGGCTGTAAGGGATGTAGAGGGGCATGCAGAACACACCTGTGGAAAGCAACCAGAAAGACACCATGCAGTTCATAGGGATTGCAAACTCCTTGAAGCAGAGAGACACACTGTTTTGGTACTTGGGTAAAAAAAAATCAACAAATCTATTAAGGTGAACATGCAATTTATATAACTTATATACATAAATTCTTTAATTCTCATGAAATTTGATGGTGACTTTCTATGTCTTAGATCTTAGTGTGATTTATGTATGCTGATTGTTGAGAATAAGCTGAAAGCAATTCAGAAAAGAAGGATTTGCTGAAGAAGGAAATCCAAGTCTAACCAACCTAGACTCTCTAAAGATATAAAATCAGTGCTGCAGCATATATGCACTGTGGTTGCATTCTGATAGGTGACCTCATCATTGTATTTCCTCTATCCTTTCATCTGTATTAGAATTTTCCCCTAAACACATCTGCAGATGTTGCCAATGGTAGTTATTCCTGTAAGGTTGGTTAGCATTTGTAAGCAGAAAACAATATATTGGGCAGTCTGTGTGGTGTTCTACCAGAGATAGAGCAGACACACCAGAAGTATGAAACTCTCATTTTTAATGAGTTTTTTTAATCTTATGCTTCTTCTCTACCTGAGAATAACTCCAGAACTATTTTGGTTTGTTAAATTTGTATTTTGTCCGAAAGACCTTCCACTGAAGTACTTCATTAACAAAATCATGTTTGTGTTTTATTTTTAAGCCACCATCTTCTTCATTTTAGCACTAACATTTTTTTCAAAAGTGTGGTGCAATAGTTGATTTTTGAAATTCCTAAAAATGCTCATCTACCAGAGGCAAATAGAAAATTATATGCCGCTTCAAGATGCATTTTAAACTCTCCAGCTTATTCCTTTCTTGACATGTCCATCAAGATATTAGAAATTACTAAACCAGGGCGATGTGGTCCACTGACAATAAAACTGGACAATGAGTAGACAGACTGTTATCCACAGGGAAGTGCTCACAGCGCTTTCAATACTGACGGCTTATTTTAACATATACCTTAAATACAAGCAGCATCACTTTGGTACTAAATACTCATTTTTCATGGTTGCTGATAAAAGCTGCTATTCTCATGAACTTCAATGGGATCCATGTTTGGCAGCATGTCAAAGAGTAATGACTGCTTTTAGCTATGCATATTAATACAGAGGCAAACCCCAGGTTATAAGCATTGATATTTGAAGCTATTCTTACTTTTACTAATTAGTGGATGCAAAAGACGTAAGTCACATCCCTGGAGAGATTCCAGATTTTTAAAAAATTTTAAAAGAAAAACCAACCCCACAGCAATTTCAGAAAATAAAGTATTTCCTGACCAGTATCAGAGGCAAAAACTTAGATTTACAGTCTATATAGGCCCATATAATACTGATTGCAATCAGTTCCTCTTGGCTGACTTAAGAACGCATTAGACACCAGCCACAAAGAACAGATGCAGAAGGTAGATATTTAACTCTCTTGACTAGACTATGAGACATGAGGAGAAAGAGACTTTTGCAGAAGACCTGAGCAACGAAATAGCAGCTCCAGCAAATTGTCTACCTTAGCAGGAAAGCAAAGGCTTCATCACATGCATTGTTTGATTTCTGCCCCATGGAGTAAGGGACAGAATAAGGCAATACATGTTATAAATGGCATAAATGAAGGAAAACCTTAAAGCTAAACTAATACATTTCTCTATACAGCACTTGACGAAAAAACAGCATTTGGGGGAAGGTGTTGTCAGAAGTGCAGTAGGTCTGTGGCCTTGATTTCTTTTCTCATGGCTCAGTGAATATTGGTCTCCGTGGCCATCCTGAAGAGGAAGCCTTTGTGTGCAGAAATACCTCTGTACCTCAAGTCAAGACATTTGCTGGCACATTTGCCAGAGGACTATGGTTTTGCTAGGCTTTCTCTGCTGCGTGGGCTGTTTCCCTGGCTCCAGCCATGGAGGAGTGCTGCAAAAGGCAATCACTTGGTATCACCAGCCAGGACTGGATCCGTGGCAGCTCCAGCAACAAACTCTCCTGGAGTTCTGCAGTGCCACTAAGGGAATAGGGGGCCAATGAGGAATATAGAGTAGAAATGCCAGCAGGGTGTTACTGGTATCAAACAACCCATTGGATCAATAGCCTGTGTTAAGCTGAAGCCAGTAAAAAGTCCTGGTGATAAAGTGTCTTTTCTAAACCATTAGTACTATGTAGAGAAATAATTTATTTACCTGGCTGTATCACACATAGGAATGTTCTGAAGTGTGTGATGAACACTCTTACAGGAGAGGCAAGGGTAAATCCTAAACTGTAGCAAAACACCTCTTCAACAATTATTCACTTAGAACAGTCACTCCTTTGTCTTGAAGCATTATAAGTATTATAGGTATTATAAGTATTTATATGAAAAAGGATGCATTTCATATTATAACATATTTTGAGACATATAGGGCTATTAAAATACTTCATGCAACTTCCACCATTCCTCATCCTTCCCCCAGACACAGCTGGGAAATAATTCTCTCAGAAGAAAACACACAGAAAATAAACACCAGTACTTCTCCTAAGAGTCCTACAACACAATTAGCACATGGCTCCACAGCTGGTGACTTACCCACTGCAAAGTCAGAAACAGCAAGATTCAGAAAGAAATAGTTACTCCGATGCCTCAGGTTTCTGTCCATAACAAAAGCAAGGATCACCAGGATGTTTCCAAGGATGGTCACCACACACAGCAGCACCATGAGGAAAGCCAGCAGCACCAACACACCCAGTGAGAACTCGGAGCTCAGCGGCTGGCTGGGCCAAGTCTCGTTACACGTCGTAGCCGCGTGCGGAGTTTCTGCAGTGCTGTTGTGCATGGTGGGTATCCAGGTCAGGTCAGTCTGGGAAGGAAGTTGTATCTGGCAAAGTTATCCAAAAGGTTGAGACAAGTCTATTAGCAGGCTGGGCTGAATACTGAAACATAAAAAGAAAATATTCACAATATCAAAAAAATGGAACACAAGACTCTCTGACATTTCTTTATCTGAATGCATCTATTTGCCTTAGAAAAGGCACCCCATAAACAGCGTCTTTCCTGGACACAGATCCTTATCTACTAATCTAAAAAACTTGTCTGAAGAAAACTCTTTTCACAGTCAAGCAGTTTCCATATTAGCAATGTGTAAGTGGTTTTACACATCAGATGGTGCTGAATCTAAAACCATATCTCATTTTCACCTCCACAGTGGTTAACAGGATTAAAATTATTACAATTCTATTTCCCTTACAGTAAAATGTAGACACTTTTGCACTTGCTGCTATAGCACTTTTTAAATTTTACAGTTAATAACAGAGAGATATTTCTTAGTGTTTCTGATTACAGAGCATTTGTAATACAGTTACATGCAGCAGAAGCAACACCAATACCTCTTCAGCTCACCCTAACCAGAAACTCTGGGCAGAACAAACCAAATACTTGGACTTTGGAGGTCTTTATAGTGTGGCTAAGCTAATACTGCACTTCCCAAGTAATCCTAGATAAGCTTCTACTCCATGAGGTACCAAGCCTTTAGCCCTTTTCAGGTGTGAGTAAAGATATCCCATTTATTTTGATAGGAGTGCACAGAATTTGGTAGGCTATGGTTGTGGTTGACACTCAGTGACTCTGTAACATCATGGCACACTGAGTCATCTGCATTTCAAACTGCAGCTATATTGCCAGGTGTTTGGGAAGATGTAGGGCAAGAAACAAGAAAAGAGAGGATGGGCAAGATGTGGGGAGGAAAGATGCAGTGCTCTGCTACCATACTGAAGAACAAAGGGAATTATGTTGTAAAGAGTCATTAATGCAAAAGGTGTAGGGTGACAGAAACAGAAGAGACTTCAGGAATGGCAAGATGTGGCAAAGAGACACAGCTCCCTTAGGACTGTGTGCACAGCTGCAGCCTGGGGAGCACAGAGGAGGTACTAGAGCTTCCTGTGCAGTCACCAAGCCACACTTGACATGGGCGACATTGTGGTGAGAGCATGTTGCAGAGCTCAGGGTGAGGGAGGTGATTAAGTCTTTTTTAAGCAATTCAAGGAAGCTTCTGGACCACAGGACCTGCTTCTTATGTAGGACTTTAGCGTTCATGGCATCTGCTGGAAGTGCAACACATCAGGTCCTAGCAGTGAACAAGGTTCCTGGAGGCTGTCAGGGGGAACTTTCAGATACAAGTCCTGCGTGGGCTAATGAGGGTGATGCACAGCTGAATCAGCTGCTCAGTGATAAAGAGGGGCTGTGTAGGGATGTGTTATCAGTGCCAGACTCAGATATAGTGACTGAGGTAGTGGAACTCCAGGTCCTCAATGGGATGAGGAAGGAGAGTACCAGTGCAGACCATGGGCTTGAGGTTAGCAGATTTCTGTTTAGGAAAGTGGTAGTGGGAATCCCATGAGTGGCAGATCCAAAAGACAAGGAGCTCAGGGAAGCTGCAGGCCTCTAAGAACAGCAGCCTCCATGCACAAGAATAGACCATCCCAGCTCTCAAGAAAACAAGCAGAAGTACCATGACAGTGGCTAACCCTGGAGACTACAATGCAAAAAGGCAGCATGAAGGAGTTTGAAGGAGGGACAGAATACAAAGAAGATATTTAGAATATGTTTCCTGGCCACATAAGAATATGTTAGGAAAACAAAGCCTCATCTAGAGCTAAAGTTTGTAAAGGACATGAAGAAAAACATGAAGAACTTCAGCCACCCTATTAACAGCAAAATGATGAATAATAAAAATATAGGTACTTTTCTGGATGGGATCAGTGATCCAGTGACAGCAGGTGTAGGTACAGCTGAGGTACCCAGTGCTTCTTTAGCTTCATTCCTTACTAACTAGGTCTACCTTTCCTCCATGCTTAGTGAATGAGTTCACAGATGAGAACTGTCACAAGCAGGTGAGAATAAAGCAGGACTACTTGAAGGGACTTGACCCATAAAAGTTCATGGAACCCACTGGGCTATCAAGAGATCCAGCTACCACCTTTGCAAGGCCATTTTCTATCCTCTTAGAATGGTCATGGAGATAAAGGGAAATTCCCAACAACTGAAGAAAGGCAAATATTGCAACAATCTTCAAATGCTGCCACAAGGACAAAAGGTCAGATTGTCTTTAGTCCTTGGGAAAATAATGGAGTGGGTCCTCTTGGAAGGTATTTCTGAGGACCTGGGGGAGGAGAAAGTGACTGGAAGCAGTCAGCATGGACTTACAGAGGGTAAATCATGCCTGAGCAACTTGGTTGTCTTCTTGATAAAATTAGTGAATTAGTGAGAAAGGGGAATGTATTCATTTGCTTTTAAAATTAGGGAATAAATCAAATGTTGACGTTTTAATCATAGTCCTGTGTGGCACTCAGGGAAATCTATGTGGTCTTTCTTTTGGAAAATAAAGGACATGGACATTAGGAGAATCATTAGGATTTAATATTTGTTCCAGAAATAAACAAAAAAAGATAACACAATTTCTTCCAACATGAATTTTTTATTTGTTGAGATTTTGGGGTTTTTTTTGAATCTGAGAGGGTCAGATTAGAAAAAAAACTGGTGTGGTTTGAGTTGAAGCCCACAAAGTCATACAGCTACTGTCACCATGTATTTAGAAGGCCTACTGAACCTCTGCAAAGACAGAAGAAAATTCAAGGACATGAAATACTGAAATGGAAGAGTGACTGGTTAGAGAGACCTGGGTTAGAAAACTCTTTGGCAAGAAACATCCATTTCAGTCAGGGCATAAGAACAAATGCTGAATAAGTATCTTACCATAACCCTGAGATATGTCTGATTTATGACTTACAAGGGAAAATATTTATGATGCCGCCCTGACAAAGACAATTTTAAAGCTGTGGGCACAGCAACCCAGTGCTTGATTTACCCTGGGAGCACTAAGCAAAATTTTCAACAATTAGAAAAATACAACAAATTTGTCTATTACACAGGAGTGGTGTGAGAAAAAAGTTTGAACACTGTGTGTGTAAAACAGACTCTAAAAAAACACTGATCTCTAGTAGCTTCACCATGCAATGTTGTTTCAAGTTTGCTGTAGATTGTGCTGCCTGGCAAATTCCCTAACTAGTTTTCCAGCACTGCAAAATGTAGACTCAATTTATCTAGTCAATAATCTTGTAGGTTATTTTTCCAAAATGAACAACACATTCTTTAAACACAAAATGCAAACTAAATTTTTATACTAAAAGCATAGGGGTAGAAAAGCAGACAACTCAAATTAATTTCTATCTTGGGCCTATCTTCAGATTCTCTGTTTAACAGATGTTTATTACACCAGCTAGTCTATAAATGTTTTAACTCTGTGTGTGTGTTTAGATTTTTTAGGCATCACAGAAAAACAAACCCCACAAAATCTATGGCAGCACCATAGCTCATGACAGTAAAAACAGCTGTGCTGAATCAATGACCTCCTCCTGAAGCTGCATCTCTCTTAGCAATTAGGCTCACAATCGGTAACACTATCCACGTGAGGCAAGGACCATAGCGAGAATGAATGGGGAAAGATAATGTTCCAACAGTGTGAAAACTGGCAAGAGTTTTCTTCAGTTCCAGACCTCTGAACAGAAAGACATTCTAGCTCTTCAAAGCCATCAACTTTTGTGTTATAATTAGGCTGCTTCCATGCATTTGAATTGCGTTTGCAAAGGAGTACTCTGTTACGGCAATATTTCTAAAGCAAATTTCAAATTAGATTTAAAACTATTTAAATTGAATACTGGTCTTCATTGTTCTGTGCATCAGATTTCTCTTTCCATCTTCATACATTTTTATATTTATAAACAAAGAGGAATAAAATTACATAAAAGGAGAGAAAAACTGTAGCCAGTGAATCTCACTTACCCATCCATGAAAGCCTTCTGAGTGAGTTGCAACACTCAATACATGGTAAGAAAGTTTGGCACATGGAATGGGGTGTAATCAAGCTCCATTGCTTTCTCCAACACATCTACTCACTCCTTTCAGCACTGGACATTCAACTTCTTTGTTTGTTAAGAGCTGCTTAAGACATCTCTGTATCAGCTTCCAGACCTCTGTAAACCTCATTCTCAAGCAGTGAATATGGTCCTTGCACCCTAATTGAAAAAATCCACTTTGATATTTGTTCTGTGGCAGAGATATCCATATAATGTCACAGTAACAGGACACAAAGAACTGATCTAGTATAAAAATCACTCTGTCAGATCAAATTTGTTCCAGACATTTTGATGGAATATCTTTGCACTTGCAAAGCTTTACACTGGAGAGTCTATTGTCTATTCTCGCACAGCCAGCCAAAATCATAAATCCAGTATGAACTTAGCATTGCTTGCTCTGCTAATTCAACAGGAATTTTATCATGTGCCCAAGCCTGGCCTATCTTTTAGGCAATCACATAGTGCACAGATCTGTCACTAAATATCATTTAGGTGTGACCAAAGAGGCAGCACTGTCAGGTGAAAAAAGAGTACAGGTGATAAGACTAACAACCATTTATGTCTGACAATTTTGATAACCAATCTCAAAATTCTCTTAGTATGGAAAATTTCATTCTCTGAAAATCATTCAGAATTACTAACTTACAGGTACTTTGTCCTGCAATGCCAGGTATGCACTACATTAAAATTTGAAAAGGACAGATATGGCAAGTTAGGCAGTCCACTCACTTTCATATTGCTCACTATGGGGATTATAACAAGGAGAAGGCACGCTCTTGTCTTCATAATAGTTTATAAAATAAAAATATACTGCTTCCGTGAGTATTTTTACAATATTTTAAAAATGCAGCAGAATTGCTTCTTCACTGATAGCTTTAGGTTCATAAATAGGACACAAATTTTACTTAAACACATACATGAGCAGGTATCTCCCTCCAATGACTCTATGGAGACAGCGATAGCAGAGTTCTTTCACAGTGCCAGCTCTTTGTATTAAACAAAGGAAAGAAAAAAAAGAGAGAAGGAAAAAAATATACCTCACATTTACAAACCAAGAAGACATCCAGCAAAGCTTGTTGTTCTTTACAATGCACTAGACGGTAATCTGGCATCATACCAGCAAAACCAAAAATGAGATCCTGAAAATTATCAGCACCAAGGAAACTACACAACTCTGCTGCACTCTTAAACAATGTCATTAGTAAACAAATGGTTTCTTCCTGTTTATGCCAATGATACATATGAAAAGGTATCACTAAATAACAGAGGAACCTTATCTGCAAGACACTTATTTTATCTCTCTAAAAAGAAGGCGTATTAACAGATCTCAATGTTGCAAACTTTTTGGGACATAATATCTTCAGAAAAGCCATTCGAAACCTCATGTGACAGAGAGGGTAAAGAAATGGGTTCAAAGAAGAATTGATCCACAATAGCCAAAAGGTTGCTTCATACAGGAAGTTATGGACACAAGTTCCCTGGCAGGCCCCACGAACAATCATTAATAAAGAGTATGGGGCCCAGCAAATGGCAAACACACAGACAATTATGGCAAGAGACTTTGCTATTTTCTTGTCCCTCTGTAGTTTTGATCCAGTCCTTGAACAAAAAGAAGTGGAAAAGTTCCTTTTGAGAGCCATAGAACTGGTTTCTGTTCGAGATGGAGCATTAGCCACCACTGCTGGTCTCCATGACCTCGTTAGTGATGAAACACTGTCCTCTGCTTCTGATGAAGGAGATGATACCCCTGGCCTCGGCAAGCCACAAAACCTCCAGGACAGGCTGCTGCTCCTTGCAGGCTCACAGTCCTGCACGCTGCCACACCGCTGGCGCCTCTGGATGTTGTGGAAGATGTGCATGTTGAAGTAGCTCACCAAGAGCAGTGGCACAAAGAACTCCAGGGTGGATGCACACAGGAGGAAGTACCAGTTGTCGAAGAACTCGGCGTAGCACTGATCCGCTGCTACCACGCTGTGTCCGGCCAGGTGCTCCCAAAACAGGATGGCTGGGCAGTACAGGAGGAAGGCAAAGACCCAGATGGCCACCATCTGGATGGTAGGGCTGGACATTATTCCCTGCTGGGCTCTGTAGGATACCTGCAAGGGAAAAAGGACACATCACATATTCAGACAACGTTTTGGGAAAATTATGTCAAAAACCCATACGTAATCAAGCCAAATACAGTATTTGTTCTGTATGTCCCCAGACTCCTAGAACGTCTGTTGCAGTCCGCAACCTCAAGATCACGTCCAGGGAAGCCACAGGGTTCTGGGGACCAGCATGAAACACCAACAAGATGGGCTCCCAGTCCATGAAACCATTTATTCAGCATGGGAACAACTCAGATCCAGAACAGAGAGCCCTGAACAAAGGCAGAGCCGGGGTTTTTGAGGGACAGAACTCCCAAGGGTCTCCACCTTTGAGGGTGGAGTTCAGGGTCAGGGACCACTAGAAACATAACAAGGGAGAAACCCCCAGGGACTCAAACCCAATCAGAACTCCTGGGCTGCCCTTCACAAGGGGTTTGGGGTGGGGTAACTTCATCCAGGGCTCACATGCCCATCCCCCAACACAGGGGGTAAAAATTCACACACATGGTTTACAGCCATTCCTCTCCTTTCACAATGCTTATCTGAAACTAACTCTTTGCCTCCCTGAGGCACTTCACAACAAACGTCTTCACTATGTGAGGCTCTGAAAAACTGCTAGTCTTGTTCTCCTTACACTGCAGCTCTGTGATTTATTTTAATACTGGACATAGGAGAGGAGTAGAAATTATGATGGCTAAACTATTATTTGGCTTCCAGGTATGAAAGGGCATAGCTTGTTTCCACCACACCGTAAAGTAGCAATAAGGAATTAGTAAGGAATAGCTTTATGATTCATCAGCCCAGGCTCAGCTGTAGGAGTTCCTACATGCCCAGGAAAAGTAGAAGCCTTCTATATTAGACAGATTTCCATATGAGACTGCAAACACCAGACAGTATAATTTTTCGAACTGTTTCCTCTTGCCATAGCAGAAAAATCTATCCCAGACATATACTGTAACATCCCTGCCTTATTGAATCACCCTATTTTAATGTTAGCCTTATCTTGTAAGCAGTTCATTCCACTACTGAAAATCTTGATGCTTTTATGTCTACCCAGATAGCATATTAAGAATTAAAATAAAATCATCCAAGGTTAGAAAATACAAGAGCTAAGCCCACCTTGTAATATATACCCCAGCCATACTCTTGGTCCCCTCCATCTTTCATAGCACAAGAAGATAAGTTACTGAAAAGCCGGACAATTTTATTTCCTCTATACTGTTCAACATTTGGCATCTCTGGCTTTCCTCAGAACTTCTGCCTTCCTCATCAGATTCCTACGCTGTTCATTAGGAAAGCACCTGCATGCTACACAAATAATAATGAATGACACCTTCACAACCACACACCAACCAAGGGCATTGTCCCTATTTCACCATTGAGTATCAGAGCAGTAGTGGGTTATACACATTGGTTTGAATTTTCTGTTTTAAATATCTGTAGCCTGAAGATTCAGAGTCCTCTACATCTTAAAGCATCATATTAGCTTTACACGACTATCTCGTCTGCACAGCTCCAAGTTTGCAGTAATGAATTTGCTGCCCTGTGCAAGACCACAAGCAGCTCAATTTAGAGTCAGAAAGCAGGAAACTGGGCACAGCTCCACAAATTGTTAAGTCTGGACCCTAGCCACAGGCTAGGTTTGCAGCAGAAGCAGAGGTGGATTCCAAGTCTATGAGGAAGCATGATGTCTTTTCTTTGGATAACAGCTCTGTTACACATTCCTAGACTCACTCCATCCTAATAACCTAAATAAGAAAACCAGAATGTGATGATGTAAATGAAGACCATCAACATTTGCATAAGAACATGGATCTCAGCTAGGTTAAAGAGACCCTTGAATTTACATTTTTCTTATTCTGAGCTCTTCAGCTTCATTAGTATCTTAAATGCAGGGATTTTTATACTTTACTGTCCAGCTTTAAAAGAAGCAACAATCAAAACCAACAAACCAGCAAAAACCAACTGTAAAACCACACCACTAGGATAGAAGAGAAAGTGATTAGGCATCGTATCAGTAATTCCCAAATGAGAACCTCCCAGTCTAATATGAAACATGTCATTCAAGCAAGCAGACTCATCAGCCTGGAGAAGAAAAGGCTTTGGGGTGACCTGAACGCAGGCAGGTTCTGAAGGGCAAGTAAAGATAGGACAAGGAGCAATGGCTTTTAAACAAGAGAGTAGGTGTAGATCAGATATTAGGAAGAAATTCTTTACTGTAATGGTGGTGAGGAACTGGAACAGGTTGACCAGAGATGTTGTGGATGCCCCATCCCTGTAAGTGTTCAAGCCCATGTTGGATGGAGCTTTGAGTAACCTGGCTTAATGGAAGGTGTCCCTGCCCATGGCAGAGGGTTGGAACCAGGTAATCTTTATGGTCTCTTCCAATCCAAACCTTTCTATGATTCAATGACCAAACATAAAGTAGAGCTTAGAAATGGTGAATGTTAATATTGATAACTTAATTCTTATAGCAATAGTAAGTAATTCTATTACTCAATACTTAATACTAATAATATTTATTACTTGATTCCTCAGATACCTTCTGAAACAGAAGAACGACAACACTCAAGAAACATCTCTTACCTCTCCACATATTTTAGTATATTTCTTTTTACTTCGAGGGATCAGTTTCCACTCAACTGCTCATTGTTAGCACATGTCAACCACCCCCTGTGGTAATTCAGATCTTCATCTGATCTTCACTCAGTCCATCTCACATGTCTCTCCATACCCTCTTCTTACAAAATTTATCTAAGCCTTATCACATCCTTGAGTCAATCTAGTTTTCATCACCACCACCACTTCTAATGGCTAAAGTCCCAAGTTCTCCACATGCCTTCTGTCCCTTTCCCACCTTGACCTTTCCATCTCCTATGTAGTGTAATTAAATAATTTCTAGTGCAGGCATGAGGGTAACATTGAAATAATAGGCAAGGCAATGTCCTATCTCTAAGTCCCAGTGCAACATGGAAGGAGCATTGCTTCTCCATTAAAAAATGGTACCAATAACAAAGCACCCTTTAGCTTAAAGTATTAATTGTGAAACACTCTGAGTTTTATAGAAATCCCAGCATATATAAAGCAATAAATAGAAACGTTATTCTTACAGCTTTTGTAACTGACAGGAAACGGTCGTAGCTGATAAGGACGATGTTAAACACTGAAGCTGTGCACACAAGATAGTCCACAACCAGCCAGAGCTTGCACAGGCTTCTTCCCAAGTGCCATCTCCCCGTCAGAGCATAAGGGATGTACAACGGCATACAGAACACACCTGTGAAAAAAAACCGAATGCACACATCAGCCAGCATTGAACTGCATGAGAACAGAGAAACATTTCTGTGGTATCTGATAAAAGTTTGATCAATACTGGCTGGAATTGCCACATAGAAGCCTTTGTATTATCCTGCACCCAGAGAATCTCTATTATAAACTAGGTACTGGTAACGTTCTTATAATTAATACCTCTCTGGAAGGTGTGTCATGTTTATTACGTATCATCATTACCTCTCCAATTACCACTACCTGCTGAAGTAAACACTATTCTGTGCTATCTGCCTATAAAAACATATATTCCTAAGGTATTACTCTAGACAGAGCATGTACAGCAAAAAGTTTAAAAATAGCATTCATCGCTATTTAGTCACAAAATTCAGGTGATGATCTCTATTGTGTGACAGCAGAAAAGAAGAAACAAAGATATTGAGCATGTATGTAATCATACCATGTATTGACCATGTATGCAAGATCTGTCAGACAATATAAGCTGTATTTGATCTATCTGGATTTCAGCCAAAACTCTTCACAAGCACCTCCCATTCTTTGTTGTTCCATAAAATTCCCACAGTAGTATTTTATCCTGAAGCATTAAACATTACCTGCTTAACAAAGCATTCTTGTTTTTCTGAAAAATCATAGGCTTCTAAAATAATATCATAGGCTTCTAAAATACTTCATGCAACTTCCACCATTCCTCATCCTTCCCCCAGACACAGCTGGGAAATAGTTCTCTCAGAAGAAAACACACAGAAAATAAACACCAGTACTTCTCCTAAGAGTCCTACAACACAATTAGCACATGGCTCCACAGCTGGTGACTTACCCACTGCAAAGTCAGAAACAGCAAGATTCAGAAAGAAATAGTTACTCCGATGCCTCAGGTTTCTGTCCATAACAAAAGCAAGGATCACCAGGATGTTTCCAAGGATGGTCACCACACACAGCAGCACCATGAGGAAAGCCAGCAGCGCCAACACACCCAGTGAGAACTCGGAGCTCAGCGGCTGGCTGGGCCAAGTCTCGTTACACGTCGCAGCCGCGTGCGGAGTTTCTGCAGTGCTGTTGTGCATGGTGGGCATCCAGGTCAGGTCAGTCTGGGAAGGAAGTTGTATCTGGCAAAGTTATCCAAAAGGTTGAGATTGCTAAGGTGTCAAAATAGGATGGGTCAAAAATCCAATAAGCATCCAAAAATAATTGTCCCAGGAGGGGAAAAAAAAAAGATACTAGATAAATCTAGTCTTCCTAAGATTCTTTTAAAGCAGAACTCTAGCAGACTTCTGCTTAGGAAATATGCAGTTTTTCAAATGCAAGTTCTACTTTAAGCAACATGATTCTTATCTGTGGACGTCAGGAGGGTTGATTTGAGGTTCCCTCTTGCTTTCCTCCCTCCCTTCCTGATGTCTTCTGCTTGCTATCATTATATACAACAACTTTTTCTATTTTTTTTTCAACCTGTGTACATATCTTAATGAGAATTTAACCTACTTTTTAATTTTATCCTTCTTTTTCTGACATTGTTGCAATTCACCAAGCCTTTAGTCCCTCTCTATATATTTATACTTTTTGCTGATGAAAGGCACTGGTCAACTTTGTTGTTGTTATTGTTCTCCTTTTTGTGGACTCTAGGGCTGAAAACTGATACAATGTAAATAAGCATACATACAGTTATTTGCTAGAGCAGTCTATCTGTAATGATCCAACCCTCAGAGATCAGTTCAAAACTCTCACTGTTTCAAAAATCTTAGCAGCAGCCTCAGTGACAAAGCACCAGCTGCTGTTGTCCCAGAACCAAGGAAATACAGACTCCCTGAATGAGAGCTTGGCAGTTAACAGGATGAGGCTTTTCTTTCCACACTGGTGGGAAAAATCGTGTGTCTTCCACCAATGCTTATATTTTGTATGAATAATGAAGCCACTTGCAGAGAGCTGTGAGTATTCTACAGTTGTAAAAATTCAATCATTTTTATTACGGGTTCTAAAAACACTTTGGTGTCTAATTTTAAATACTTAAATTTGAAAACTGTTGGCTGTCATGCCTTTGCCTCTGTTGTGGGAACAAATTCATTAGCGTTTGCCAAGTGCTTTTACTGAATGTTTGAATGGCAGCAGTAAAAAAAGGCAAAACTTTATTATCCATGCAAATACCTTCACAGCATGTATGTCCATCACTGGTTTAGCTTTATTTCGTGTCCAGGTAGTGCAGAAAACATACTGTGGCACAATTACTAAGTAATACCTTTAGTAGCCTTTCTTCTGCCAGCCATACTGAAGCCTCAGAACAAAATTCAGCAGTTTCACTGTTTTTCAAGAGAACCAGCTGACCTTGCTACATGGCTGAAATCTTGGGAGTGCTTCCCAGGAGTATGTAGCTGCCTAATTGTATCCCCTCTCCCTCCCTCAAAATTTCTTATTGGATGTTAGATCTAACTTGATTTCTTGCAATCTTGAACACCCAAGTCTTCCACACCATGCTTGGAAAGCCTATGTGTTGCAAGGCACCTATACATATGAAGTTCAATAGGGGACACACTTCATGAGCTTTTAGCAGAATTTTTCTCTGTGTGTGGCTATGAGAGTGATTAAATTAGTCTAGAACATCTAGTCTAGCTAGAAAAATATTAAAGTAGCTAATAAACTGCTTTATTTCTTACTGAAATAGACATGCTAGGCAATAAATGCAATGATGAACACACCAAAAGCATCCACAAATAAACATCCCATCTTTATCTTCCCTTCCTTCTTTGCCCCACATTAAACACATGGTAAACAGTAGAAACACCACCTTGAACTACCTGCACCATGAAGAGATTACTAACAGCCCAGAATTGGTGTGCTGCTGTAAGATAGAGAATTATCTTCACTTTTAAAAGTTAAGATTTCCAAAATGTGACTTTCCATATTTCAGAATGAAGATTTCCAGATGCGTGCAGAACACTTAGAGGAAATGCTTGAGAGCAAAACCACCAAGCAGTTCTTCAGAAAGTATTCGACTAATGAGTTATCCCAATCAGAGAGCAGATACAAACTCTTGGTCTGCTCATTTAGGTGTGAGACACAAAGAAAAAAAAAAATTCTGATACTACCTTGTAGGAAACTAACACTGTAATGGCTAATCTGTATTCAGCTCTACTCCTGATTAATTTTCAGAATAACAAAGCAAAACCAGGAAAATAAAAAGATACAACAGAGTGGACAAAAAGACAAAAGCCACTATCCATCCTTTCCTGGTAATGTTTGATTCCTTGTTGACATATTTTAATGACAGGCAATTGTATTTTGGGTATAAATTAATTATATCATCCTTCTTTTCTTCCTTTTCCCAGGTAATGTAATTTGTAACTCTTCCACAAGTGGGCAGTATGTCTTAAAAACCTTACAGTATTTGATAACAAAAACGGTTAAAACTGCTGCTTCAGTTTAACATTAAAAATAATGTCCCAGCAGAATTTTAAGAGTTGTCATCAGACATTTTTGGAATCTCTTTCTCTTGTTGTATTATTCCTTAAAAAAAAGGAAGTTTAAACTTAGGAAATTTTTGCAAACAAAAATAGGAAGGGACTGTAACTTCTTTAACCGGAAGTGTCCACAAGACAGACAGCATTTCATGCTCTCTCTGAAAGAAATGGTGTGAAAGTAAAAATGCATTTCCACTCTGATGGCCTATTTTCAGACATTTTAAAGGACCGGGGATTCATTCTGCTCACTGAGTGTACGGTCAATTTTCCTGGTTCCTTTAATTATGCAACACAAAATCCTCATCTTTTCAACAGGTTCCTTGAGTGCCGACTATCACAGAACAATCCTCAAAGAAATTCTGTAGTAGTTTCATCACATTTCTTAGCTCACTGCCTATGTTCAGTCTTCCATATGTCACCAAGCAGGCCCTATCTAGCATCTGATCAGGAACTGCTCAGGCAGGACCAGGCACTCCAAACACCACACTCAACCCCATGCTTTCCTTTCACAAAGGAGTATCTGAAACTTTTTAAGTGACATGGTGTATGAATGACTCTAGTCCCACTCTCAGTACAACAAACTACAGAATTCAATTACTAACACAAGACACATATTTGAATCCAGGGATCGAGATCAGAAATCCACATTATCAATTAGTCAACTGTTGTTTGGTGGGAAGGGACTGGATGGAGCAATGGTTCCAGATGCTGCACTGTCCTCGTAACAAGCAGCTCCGGTGTATAAGAAACAGAAAACTTGTGTCTAAGCTCTACTTCAGAACAGCAGAAGAAATCACAAAACAAGATGAAAATATATCTATGGCTTTACTGAATTCTCTTCTGAATACAACATGTCCATTCTATAAGATAAGGCAGTAAGGTTCAGGGGGTTTTTGTATAAATATGTGCAAAATACTCTTTTAAAGTTTTTAAAAAATAAATTAGTGTTCTGTTCTCTTCTTGTTATCCTTCCTTATCTTTTTGCTCTTTCCGGCTTGTCTAGATGACTCTTCCTGAAATGAAAAACAAGCATTGCAAAATTTAAAAAATATTCTTGTAAAACACAAGTATTCTCCCAAGGTCACCCATGAGAACTATTTTTAATATGAACAGTACGAATAGGTCACATAGATTTATGAAAATTTGGACTTGTTTATCCATTCACACAGGTTGCAATTACTTTTCTTCTGGCTCCATCTAACAGTGGAAAGTCACACAAGTTCACATGCAAACACCTTCATTCTGGGAGGACGAAACATACCGTTGATGGTACATAGTCGTACTCCACAAGTACATTTCTTGCACAATTGTTTATATGTTTGAATCGATCTGGTCCCAGAAGAATACCTCCATACCAGCGGGACACCACAACTAACACATTGTGGACATTCAAAATCTGTGAATAAAAGAAAGCAATAGAAGTCATTATCTTTTAATTGAACCTGGTTCACTGCTGGCACCAATTTGAAACATAAAATAGGTCTACTATCTTGTATTTTAAAAAGTTACTGAGTTACATTTTTCATTCTTTGGTATGATCAATTATACTGCTCTGTCACTAAGCTGATTGTCTATTCACAGTTTTGGAAGTGTTGGTGGATGAGGCTAGTAACAGCCAGGCCACAGGCATTATACATATGGATACATAAAATGCTATAAGCTAGTACTGTTAATATGTGCATGTTACCAACCATTAATCATCTCTGTTAAGGAGAAAAAAACAAGTACCTGACTTGTTTGAACAATACTGTTAGAAGAGTCAATCATTGTTTGAGAAAACAGAAATATTCTTAGAATTTTAAAATAAAAAGAACTGGCATATTCTGTGACAGGCATTTTCTACTCTTCATTTATGTACTGGCCATAAAGCCTATGTATAACAACTGCTGACAGTAAACAGGATGGTACTAATCTAAACTACAGCTTCTTGTAACCTCATACAAGTACCAATCTAAAATACATTTTTTTGTAACACAGAAAGTGCTATTTTGAAATGCTGGTCTTATCTGAAACAAGATTAATTTCTATTTAAAAAACCAAAAACCTAAACCACCACCACCAACTAAAAAACCCTGTTAGGTTCAGCAACAATAAATGTTTTAAATCACCTAATTTTCATACCTATGTCATAGGAGCTCAAAACAAAAAAGCTACAACATCTATGAACATCCTGAAATCAGCCCATAAACTACTTTAATCTTTTCCTATGGCTGTAAATTGAATTTTTCTGACCCTTATCTTAGTAGTCTTCCAGAACAGAAATATTCCCAGTAACTAGGATTGCAGACACAGAATGATGATCCATATGATTTACACACATTCACATTTGAAAGTGACAGTCATGTCATGTTCTAACTGGATTTTTATGGAATATTAAGTGCCCAGACAACTTTCAAAAGTATGTGCTAACACACTGAAAAAAAGCTGATAATCTCAGAACGAACTCAGGTACAACAACTGCTAAATTGTATCTTTACATTATTTTCATAACAATAATGTCTTCATATTTAGCACATACACTTGCATATATTACATAATCTAAGTTTCTTTATTTATTAAACCTTCCCAAGTCTGGTTTATGTTATTTAGGAAGTCTGAAAAAGCTCAAAATTAAAAATGTCAAAATGTTTCCATTAACTATATTTTTTTCAGGGAAAAAAAAAGGAAACTTGGGGGGAAAAATATTTCCAGGAATAAGAGTGCAACATATTAAGCAAAAGAATATTCAAGCAACAATAGGACAGGAAAATAAAACTCCTGTTGTGAAGGGAACATCAATCTAAAATAAAAATAAATATTTTTATATTAAAAATATAAATTTAAAAATATTTTTATTTGCTCACACAGCTAAGTGACTTGAGGCACAGCATTAAGATATACCCAGCTGTCTCCTGTAGTTGGGCTATTTTAATTATGGTTTTACTAGGGCTCACATCATGAACCAAAATTTATCAATCTCAACTCACATTTAGTAGCACCTTTGACAAATATTATTTCAATACTTGAAGACTAAAATATATGTGAGTATGAGGGCTAAGGACCCAGAACAGGAAACAGCACAACAAAACAGACTAAATGATCAAACCAACTTAGCTCCTTCACTCCTTTTGTATTTGAAGTTCTACTCTGCAAGTTCATATATCAGTGTCTTTTTATTACACCTATTCAAGGGAACCATATGAAAGGTTGTGCACAGATCAGCTGTTATATTCTGACAGTCAGCTTTTCCCAGTCTTCGTTTTCTGCGTACCTTACATCACACAGGAAGCACAGGATTTAAAACTTAACCTTTAACTCAAACTATTAGTGCCACCTATGAAACATCACTTGCTTCTATGATCCGAGACTTGAAAGTGCTACAGTCTGTGCATCTCCTTTTACCTTGAAAAAGCAGTCATCTGGCTGGATGCTAGCAGAGCAAAAATTAAAATAATCTTCTACAAGTTTATTTACTTTGTAGCAATTTTTAAAATCAATATAAATTCAAGATTTCCAAAAGCCAAAGATTAATTTCTACAACCTGCATAAGATGAAGAAGACGTCCACCTGCTGCTGTCTCTCCATCATCTTCACAATCCTGTAGGAACGTCTGCTTATCTTCACAGTATATTCTATAAAAGAAAAAAAATAACATAAAATAGATTAGAAAATGTCAATCAACAAATATTTCTACATGATTAATAAAGTCTCAGATACCTTTCATACATTTGTGTATCAATTCTAATTCTCTACTATGCATATTTACATGACAACAGGAAGAGGCACAGTGTAAACCACAAGTGTTCATCTGTACAGTAGAACAAGTTTTGAGAAGCTTCTACACAGACTTCAGCTACATCAGGTAAACTCCAGTCATTACCAGTTTAAACTCCCTAAACAGAAAAATACCCAGGTTTTTAGCCTAATAATTGCATCTAGCTGAAACCAATGCTTATCAGATACAGATTCAAAAAACAGTACAAACTTAGAAGAACTTGGACAAAAACATTATGAAAAATTAATTAGGTCTGTATTTCAGCAGCAACACGAAACTGTTACTGAAATTTGCCTTTGGATTCTCCATGCCATCTTCTTCCTCAGGGGGCACTGCAGTAAACTTTTGGGTGTACTGTTTCATAAAAAAGACAGCTGCCCAGGTCTAATTTTCCAGAAGTAATGCTCAGAGGTCTACTGACCAATAAGCTGGCTTATTACCAACTTATTTCCTAACTTCTGAAGTTAGTTACAGGTGACACAATGAGAAAGAGGCTTCTAGTACTAAGATGACAAAGACGAAGCAGTAAGTGTAAGTATGTGCCTGTTCCTTTTTTTCCTTTTTTTTGTTTTTTGAAGTGGATTTGGATAATATGGGTGAAGGAAGCCAGATCATCATCTGTGAGAACAGAAATACCCTCTTTACAGAAACTTTTTACTTAGGTAGAAGCTTTTACTTTTTGGTAAAATTAGTTTTCATTTCTTCCCATTTCATGTTTCATTAGGATCACACCAGAATGGGCATGAATGAGTAAATGTCTGTACATACTTTTTTAGATGAGTGGTTCCTACAGTTCCTCCCTTTTACTGTCACTTACATTCCTCAGAAAACCTACACTGCTATCTGGACTGAGACCAATTCATTCCACATAAGCTATATCCATCAAAGTTGCCAGTGCCAGATGACTGCCAAACTCATTTTTACCTGTTTGTCATAATTCCTGAAGTTTCTTGTATTTCAGCTGAAACTTCATGCGCCAGATGTCTGCATCAGGCTTTCTGATTCAACTTTTATTTCAACTGAACATTTTCAGCTATTTCTAAGGTTGGGGGGGAAAAAGAAGTTATTTTACCCAAATAAAAACACATTTAGTTCAGGATGATGTAGCATTTCCATGCTCAGACATACTACAAAAGTACACCAACATATGTTCAAATCTATTTTTTTTTTCTCTTCCTAATGCTGCTTCACTATCTTATTTCCTACTGTATGTTCTACTTGCTTAACCTCAAATTCAAAATAACACCTGCAACGCCAACCATACAAATAAGAAACCTACTCCCTAAAGCAATGAATTGCTTTTAAAAGCAAGGAATTTAATAGTAAGGAATTTCTTTCTCATGTCCTGCACTCATTTGTCAAAGAACACTAAAAAAACACTAAAAAAAAATAAAAATCACTATTTGTTTCTCACCTGTATGCATATATGTTGTGGGTAGCACTTGCAATTTTCTTGTTCTCATATAATTTTTCAAGAACTCTTTTAACCTATAAAAGACAACAGAAAAAACCTTCCTTTTATAACTGGAGTTTCATACATTCCTCTCAATATCACAGCTAAAAAAACATCTCCCTAGTACTACAATGAAAAGATTTTATGCTTTGACATAAAATGTTTGGTGTAATAACTCAGGAAGCAGCTTTCAGTATTCTCATGCTTGTTTTAAACAATTTTCCTGGGATACTGAAAACAGCTTGTCCCTTGAACTGCTACATTGTGTACATTCATATTATTGCTCAAGATGTAGAAGTGTCAAATTGCTTTATTAAACAAGAGACAGTAAGATCCAGAAAATATTTTTAGACAGTATTAGGTATCAATTGCACCTGCTTATTTTTTTAGCATAAAGTTAAGCTGGAATAGAACACAATGTGCATATTCCCACTACATACTGCTTTTACTTATTTCACAAAAACATGATGTTTAGAAAGCCCTACTAAATTTCATGTTTTTCCTTTTCCCTCAAACATGTTTTGATTTTTTTTCAGTTTTCATTTCACAGGAAGAACAGTGAAAACAAAAAATATCCTATTAGGAGTCTGAAAGTGACAGTATTTCCCAGAAAACAGATATTCCCATCATATATCTCTTTGCTCTTAAGAAGTACCAAATTCAAAACATTTACCAATATCAGTTCATCATATGTTTCTAAATAAACAAGCTAGCAATTGTTCAACTCTTTCCAATGGTCTAGAAAAAAAGAAGAGCTTTTGATTAAGACATCATTTTAGTACATAATACAAAACATTACTGAAGTTGAGAAAGCTTGGGAAAACATGCCTGGCAAGTAAATTGCCTCCTGTTCAAAAACAAATGTCTCAGACGAGTAATCAATAGATATGTTTAATATCTGCCCTAGCTATACTGTGCTTTTTCCCACTCTTCTTGAAGAAATTCAACTGACAACAACCACCTCAAATAAAAGATACCACAATGAAAAGAATCCTATTATTAATGCAGAATATTGCTTCAGACATCTATCTTCTTGTTACTTTGAACACTGAAGGAAGACAACTTGTATTAATTAATACACTTTCATACACATGGACAGTAAGTTAAAACAATAAGTTCAATACAGGGACTTAAAGCACAAATCCTATGAAACTATCATTAACTTTGACATTATTATTTCCCAGGTACCAGGTTCCTGAAAACGTACTTTAGAGATAATTTTTGTGCTACAGCTCTATCTTCTTTAAGTGATTCTTTAACATATATATGTATAATAAATGAACTCTGTTACTTCAAAAAGGGAAGAAATGGGAATCATTGGCTTAATGTATCTTTTTCATTTTAAAATACTCTCACGCTTTTATCATGGTTTGTGAGTAAGTTTTTTCCTACATACACAAAACCCCACACAAATGTACAGTGTATGTGAACTTAAAAGGTCAAAGTGCTCCAGAAGGGATGCTGGGATTTAGAGACCAATTCTTCTGTCCATGCTAAGCAAATTATTGAGAGGGAAGAAAAAACAAAACCAAAAAACCCCACAGACAGTTTCAAACATTACAGCTTTTGTATAGACAAATCAGCCTAAAAACACTGTCAACCTGTCAGTGTTTTTTCATAGCTCATACTCATACTGGCTACATAGTAGACCTAGGTCACCTGGAATTTCAAGAAGCACTTGACAATATCCTTTACCAAAATTTTTTTTAAAACATCCCTAAAATTGCATAAAAAGAAAGAGAAAAATCCTCTCAAGGTTTAATTCTGAGTTAATAAAAGAAAAGAACGGTAGTTTCCCCACTAAAAAGGGCTGATCAAAGGAGGCTGATGGTGACAGATGGAAAGTGATGTACAAAAGAAGCTCCAAACCCCTCTCAATTAGGTCATGATAAAGGTTTACTTATGCACAATCCAAGTGTGTTCTTTAACAGAATTCTTTTCTGAAGGAGGGAAAACATTTATAAACCCATTAACCCATTTATTAACCCATTATTAACCCATTTAACTCCTTTTCTAGCTAACACATGATAGACTCGGTAACTTCCAAACATCTTATGACAAACTTGCCAACATCCAGAAGTCAAATTACAATGTTCTTATTCTCTTACATCTAATGCACAAAACAGTAAAGAATAGCAGGAAGAAGAGCTGTATTTGACTGTTCAGCTGATAGTGAAAGCAAGAAACCAGCAAAAAGCCTATTCAGACAGGATCAGCACAGGAAGATGCACAGACAACCCAACATATCTGGCAAATCCCAAGTATTCCAGTAATACTTTGTCAAGCTCAAAATACAGGCAAAAAGAGAAGAACTGATCTCTACTAACTTGTCTGGTTGTCACCACTGGAGCCAAATGTGCTTGGAAAGTGCTCCTTCGATCTGTGATTGGGTTTCCATGATGTATAGGGGGCAGTTCTTCATCTATGGGTCACAAACAAGGGAGTGTTTCTTTTCTTTTAAGAGTACAGAAACAATGCTTGTGGCTACAAAAGTAAAGAATGTCTCAACTTTAAAAAAAGGGACTTGTTACAGAGAAGTACAGAAAATAACATACAAACCCACCAAAAATATACTGCATTTTTTAATGACTGTTATTAAACTTTATAATAATTCTACTGTCACTTCTGAAGCTGAGCAGAAAAGCAGAATCTTCATGCCTCTTTCAAATTATTTCAACAGAATTAAAAAGAGTGTATTTTTTACCTTCCTGACTTCCAGATGTCATGGAATTTAATATTTTAATTTGATCTTCCTGAAGGGGTTGATAGTCTAGGAGAAAATCATCCTCATCATTTTCATCAACTTCTTCAGTGGTTTTCTTAATATCTGGTTCTATTAAGACACACGTAGTAGAATTTATTACACATTTTTTGCAGGGCAAGCAAAACAAAATTTCACACTCTCTTTCTTAAGAAGTCTCTGGCTTCTCAGTTCAAAACAGTTCGACATTAAAAATTATTAAATGCAGAATAGTAATATTAATTACAACAAAACCCAAAAGTACTCAGGCCAGTATTAACTTAAAACTTCCTGAGAATTAAAAGTAAAATACTTATACTATGGAATCCTTCCATAAGATCTTCTGCTTCAATATTAAGTAACAGTATTTCTAAGAAAAAAAGACAATAAATGTTTACTATTTCCATTAAACATTCAAATTCTACCTTTAATCTGAATTTAGAGATCAAATTAAGCTGATGTTTCACAAAAACTCCAGTCATTTACCGGTCATTTGGGGGAAAACGTAGTGCTGTTGCTCAATGCTACTTCATGAGGGTATAAAATTACTGGATTTGAAACATCTCTCTCAACATGCTTCAAGTATTCTGGAATTCCAAAAATCCTGTTTTCCTTCATGTATAGAACATCCAAAAAATAATAGTCGGTAACAGAAGAGAAAATATTCAGGGTTCTGACATCTGGATTTAAAACCAAATTAATATATCACAGTTTCATTCCTATTTAGAGGGCCTATGATGTGCTTATGATGCAGGTTTTATAATATATGTATTTTCCATAAAAAAAAAAAAAAAGGTGTGATAAAGCATGTTTAAAAATGGAAGCCATAAGGTTGTGGTGAAAATACTCAAACTTCCAACAATGTCAGTAAAATTTTCACTTCTCAGTGTCCACTCTTTTAGTCACATCAGTTAAAAAGGACTTCTCTGATGTCTGTGATGTAGCAACAAAATGCAGTTTATTGAAAGACTAACACTAGACCTTACCATGAAACAGCACTGAAAATGAAATTTCCTTTTCTTCAGACTTTTATTTCTCACAGGACAAAGATAAACCCCTGACAGAGAAAAATCTGTTTCTTTTTGCCACAGTGCATGCACACCTCACTCACACATTTCATAGCAGCTTAGCTATGAAACAAAAACCCCCCACCATTTTTTGAAAGAACAACTGTGAATTTATACAAACTCTGTAAGAATAATAGCAGAAGAATCACTGCAGCTCTACTGATGATGTACCTCTCATCCCAATACAGTAAAATGAATGGAAGGACAGAAAAGTAAAATGATGAAATACTTGATCATTTCTCTGCATAGTCCACTGACTATATAGTTTATCTTCTCTTGAATCCCAATCCTCCAACAGTGCACTCAACACCAGAAATTAATTACCGGTATGAATAACTCCTTCGCAGAATGGAGAGTAATATATAATGCACCTGTGGGCAGCACTGTCCTTTCATGCCAGTAATTTCATTCCTG
Source organism: Poecile atricapillus (assembly GCF_030490865.1). Taxonomy (NCBI): domain Eukaryota; kingdom Metazoa; phylum Chordata; class Aves; order Passeriformes; family Paridae; genus Poecile; species Poecile atricapillus. Next base: position 107,508,354 of record NC_081250.1, on the reverse strand, counting down.
ATAGAACTGTGGACCTTGTTCCAGTTCAGAGGCCACCCCCACCTTCTTTTCCCTACTGCTTTTAAAAAAGGGATACTGCCACTGTAAAACAACAAGCCCTGACACAGGAGACTGTTCTCTGATATCTAGATCCAATTCAAAAATGAACATAAACTAATTTGTACTGAAATCTTACTTTGCATTGGAAGAGGAAGGAAAATAAAATCCCCATGTATTTTCTGAAGTACCTGGATCTGAAGACTGTGCCTTTTCTACCAGAACTTCTCGTATCTTCTCCACCCATAAATACAGTATACTTTCACCGAGGTTCTGTCTGGAAGTAAAAGTTCATGGTAAATGAAGAATCACTTTTGCAAATTTCATTTGGAAAGTACATAAAATAACATACAGATTTCAGACACACACATAAATTGAACACAAGCTAGTGAGATAAAGAGTTTAGACAGGCTTGCGTAAAGTTCTGTCTTAGTAGCTCCCTGGGTGAAAAACTTACCAGTGGACTGTGATAGTAGGTCAGTGGAGCATTGGAATTAATCAGTACAGTTTGGGTAATAGGCCATGGGACAGGGAGATAAAGATTTAGGCCTAGGAGGCTTCACTCAGGGCACACAGGTGTGTATTAAGGTACTGAGGGAGGATGGGTTGAACACATTTTATATACACATGCTAGGAGTTAAGAAATGCTTCTTTTCTGTGCACCAGGACCCAAACAACTCAAGACACATTTCAAGTGGTTAGGAAATGGTTTAAAAAATGGTTATGAACCATGCATTTTTGTCAAAATGTTTTGTTTCTTTCTGTCAAAATGTTTCTGTTTGTCAAAGAAACAAAACTAAAGATTTAGGGCCATGGATATCTCACGGGTTCTCATTAATTCTATTCTTACTGCCACCACCTGGGCACCAGTTAAGTAACAAAATTACATATTTAAATTTTGCTTAATGTATACAGCACTACTGATGGAAACAATCAAATTCAAATAAACATACATATTTTAAGAAAAATATTCAAGCAAAAATAACGGTTTTATGAACTTGTAGCTCTGACTGCAAAATCCAGACAGACTCCAGAACAATTCAACACCCTGATTTCACACTGCTTATTTTACAGATGCACTGCTTTAATACCTGAAGACTTTCTTTTAATGATGGAATGAAAAATATTAGAGAAGGAACAAAATTTCCCTGTTTTACAAAAGTAAATACCACTTTGTCCATCATCACCCAGTTAGTTTCTGAATAGTTGTAAATTACTTTGTGTCTCCCAAAACAGACTTTTGATCTATAATTATCCATTTTATCCACTGCAATTGACAGTACACTTCATGTTGGTTTAGACTGCAGAACTACACAACTTAGATCTCTAGGGACTAGAAAACTGGTCAAATACAATGCAAATAATGCAGAGTATCTCTGTTCATCTGACAGTCATTTAGACATTGAATAGATAAAAGGCTTTCACAAATACTGTGCACATCAGTGATTACCCCAAGTCTTTAAACCGTTTAAAATGACCTAAAGCACATATAATGGCCTGAAGTACAAACACCTTCATTTCCAGCTGAACAAACAGAAGTGAGAATAGACCATCAAGGGCTCTGACCAGCAGCTGACAGAGATAGAAGGGAGCTGAACCAGCACAATTTGACAGCCTACAGCACTGAACAGGGGGGAACGAAAAAAAGAACCAGCAGCTCTACCTGTGGTAGAGACTCCATCAAATCCTTAGAATCTGGACAGCACTAAGGACAACCTCTGTCCTTTTTCTCTCCTGAACAACTGTGATGAATATGTTTATGCAGAACTTTTCACTTAAAATCCTTGCACATTTTTAACATTTCAAATTAAATTTTACTTGGTTAAATGACCTGTTGCTTAATTAGCTAGGAAACCCAGTTAATCATAAAAAACCCTTATGCAAGCTAAGTGCTCTCTTCCTTATGGCACTAAAAAAATATTTTTTATGCAAGACTCTCAGATTTCACCGTCTGGGGCATGACAGGGCTTCCTTATGTTTTCATTTCATTTATATTGTATAATCTTTGGGATCTAAAAGAAATAAATAAACCATACAAAATTACTACATTTTCTACCCCACTTTCACAGGAATTCAAAATCATGTAATTTGAGTATTTCTAAATGCTGTTACTCACATGCATCCATTACGCCTTGTTGTTTGCTACACACTGTGTTCCAGATTCCATTTAATAGAGTCCACATGTGTTTATTTTAAAATGAACTTATCCCTCAGCTTTTAAGAAAAACTGGTATGCTACTTGTGCTGTAAGACACAACTAAAAGTTTTCACATCCTGTGTTTTAACACTCAAGTAATGAATAGATAGAAACTGAAAATATGTTGTCTCCTTTTATTGTATTCCACAGTCTTGAACTTACACATATATTTCTTCCAAGCTATTTGCTAGCTCCGTATAATCTTGTCCTCGAAGCCAAGGGGCACTAGAATGAAAAGAAATGCAATGAAAATTGTGCTACATGCTGCTTCCAACATTCCCAAATAAATGGGATAAACACCTTGAAAATATAACTTTGCCAACCATCAAGATTCCAGCTGTAAACATTTCAGAAAAAACAGAATAAAGAATAGAATATCCTTGCTGGAAACATCCCCCATCAGAGGTATGCTTTAATTCAAGGAGTATTTTAACTCAACTTTACAGGTAAACAATTAACAGTGGCAACTTATAAAACACAAATGTTTGAAAGAAAACTTCACCTACTTTAGTTGATAAATAGGTGGCTCTGCAGTTGGATATCCTGGTGGCAAAATCACCTGAAAGAAATTCACGATATGTATTCATTGGACTACCCTCAGCTAGATGAGCTTTACTGAAGGACCCTGCTGTCAAGCAGCAGGACTACAATTAGTGTTACAAATGAAGAAAACAGTTGGGTATGTTGTTACAGAATTACAGGAACAACTGAGTATCTGCATTTAAAATTTCTATGATGGTAATGCATACAATTATGTTTTATGGGGCAGTTTGTAAGGATGCAAAATAAAGTACAGAAAAAACTGAAAGCTGCACACGTGGTTACTGGACTTAAATAAGAGGTACTTCCCTAAGTGCACACTTCCATGTTTCTTACACTAAGTAAACTTATTGCTTTCAGTTCTGAAAACAAAGTAAGGAGTTGGATCAATTAAGTTGATCCAAATTTCATTCTGTCTCAACACTTTCCAGGAAGCAGTTCTAGATGCAACTGCAGTAGATTCACTGAGGCACAAAGTCGATGTGTAAGTATTTCAGAAATTAGTCTTTGGTGAAACACACTGAAATGCTTTGGTCATGTGTGGAATTAGGATATGTAACTACTGAATATATCACAAGCACACCAATGTGTTACAGGAACAATCACTGAAAAGCCTCATCACAGACTCTAATCCAAAAGCTTCTTAATCATCTGAGTAGATAATAAACCATATTTAAAGGGTTTCACCTGCATCAGTCCAACTGCAAAATTTGTGCTGAACTTCTTACCACCACTATACCTGCAAACACAGGGTCCATTTTGGTTGATCCAGACAGTCACTAATCTTAATGCAATAGATTTTTTCATTTTCATCAACAACACACCAATCATCACCATAGATTGATGAAAGGGCTTCAATTTCATCAATCTAAAAAAAAAAGAAAAAAAGCAAAAGTAAATACCACCCCCCCTTGAAACCCACGAAACTTTGTGTGCCGATCATCTCATCTTTTTAAAGCCTTGTTCTTCTACAACTCAATGACAGATGTGACACGATTCACTGCACTGGAAGGCCCAAAGTATTGGGGATCCAGTCCTGATTGACAGGACTTCAGGTGAGCAGGAGAGGTTTCAGATGGACATTAGGAAGAATCTTTTTCACAGAAGGGGTGATTAGACATTGGAATAGGCTGCCCAGGGAGGTGGTGGAGTCACTGTGCCCAGAGGTGTTTAAGAAAGGGCTGGATGTGGCACTCAGTGCCCTGGTCTAGTTGACACAGTGGTCTTGGGTCACAGGTTGGACTCGATGATCTCAGAGGTATTTTCCAACCTAACTGACTCTGTGATTTTGTAAGTAACCTTTGCTCAGTTCTCACACCTCTCACACAACAGCTTTTCAATTTCTGAGGGCAATCCTTTCATTCTCAGCACTGACAAGGCAAGCAAAGTGACAGGGCGCAGATACCAACACGTTCCCCGCAGCTCCCAATCGGTGTTGCTCCTGGCTTGGTGGGACCCCGGCTGGGAAAGGACCCTGAGGGCTCGGCACTAAACTCTTCCTGAGGAAGAGCGGATACACGGCAAATGCCCATAAAGAAAAACCAGAGAAGTACCTTCCACCTAGAAAGGAAACACCTGAAGTGTGTCGGCGGTGCAGGCTCGCCACAGCGGGCACGGAGCCGCTCAGGGCTCCCCAGGAGCCCCCTGAAGTCACCGCTTTCCCCGCGACCCCCTCCGCCGCTCACCTGCTGCTGGGCCCTTTCCGCGTCACTCGCAGCCATCAGAGCCAGGGAAGGAGGAGGAGGAAGGAAAGGAGAAGGAGGAAGGAAAGGAACAGGAGGAACGGCAGGAGAAGGAGGGAGAAGCACAGGAGCAGCCCGGCGCCGGGCCGTGTGCGCAGCCGTGGCGGTGACGCTGAGGGCCCTTCCTTCCGCTGGAGGGACGGAGAGAGTGGGGTCACCGTGTTCTCCTGTCCGGCATTGCCACACAATCTGCATTATAGCCCTCTTGTATACTTTCCCCTTACTCCGTACGTCCTCTTTTTAAGCTAAAGCACTTCTGTTTCACTGAGGATTTTACTGATGCGGCCGTTTTCACATTGCCTTTATGTCACACGTAATGAACGATTGACATACCCACAAAATTTCCTTTGAAAATTATTTGAAAGAGTAACAAGTGTTTCAAGCAGTTTTGATTACAGTTCTAGAAATCCATTTGTTTTATTTAACCTCGGGAAGTTTAAGGCATCTCTTTTAGAGACGGCACTGATCAGTAAAGCTCTCCTTGCTTGCAAAGCATGAGTTTCTCCGTTCTTGCAGTTTTTGTAGTTTTATGTTTCCTTCGAGTGTGATTTTATTCGGACACAGTCGGGAAGAATTCAATGTAAACTTCGCTTTGCCTTTCTCGAAATCTTGGAGAATTTGCACTTGTTCCGGAGAACAGGATTCGAATTCAGAATGGTTGTGACAATCAGGCAAAACAGAAAAATCAAAAACCAAAAAAACCTGACAACCCAGAGAATTAAAAAAAAAAATAAATAAATAAAAATAAAGGAATTAAAACTCTCGGGATGCTACTGAGTAGGGAGGCACAAAACTAGCGCTGTATTATCAACCATGTATATTCTGGATGGAGAACTACTACTGGTTGCACAGCAATTCTGCAGAAATTATTTCAGAATTAGAGTGAATCAAAGAACATCTTTGTCTTCAGTGTCACGAACAGAGTTGGTTTAATTATTTTTGAAAAGATAATTAGAAGAATATACCCAATCTCAGAACATGATAAAAAATGCATATTTTATCAGACGAAGTCACATAGTCTAGTTAATTTTAAAAGAGAGAAGGAAACGAAGACCGACAATGAGCTTATTGTTTAAACAATTGCCTTCTGACCAAAACTGAACTGAAATCTTTAATCCATAAGGACCTAAAAAAGATGGTGTTCCATCTGTCCATCCTAATATTAAATTTCCTTATAAATCTAAGGAGAGAACTGTGACAAGACATAAACTTTCTGACAGCACTTGTGCTTTTTAAGTTGCTAGTTTTGACTTAACTGAACAAGTGACTTTACAGTACTGTACACATTTTTTGCTATTAAATTATGCTATAAAATTATTAAATTAAAAAATGTTATTTCCATTTTTTATGACTGTTGTCTCTAAATCATATAAAAGCATTGATATGAAAGACTTCAGCAATCTCCTATTGGGCCAGGAAGAAACTATATCAGACAAGGAGGCACAGAGAATAAATCCCAAAAACTGTATGGACTGTAGACATCTCTGACAGATTTCAGGAGACTCACTAATATCTTTTCATTACCATTTGTATTTGTGAAGAGTCTTAGTAAGTAGAAACGGAGACAAATGTGGCTAATGAATCTCCAGCATGTTTATAGATACTAAATTTATTAATAACAGAGTACCTGAACTGATATGGTGCGCAGGAATATTTACCAGGTAATTAATGTCTTTGTCTGTCTTAAACAATCTACTAAAGCAGATATGAAATACATATCCACAGCTTTCAAACAAAGGATAACAGCACAGTGCAGTTTACTAAATTATTTGGGGTATTCTTTTAGTATATAACAGAACCTCGCTATTCTTTATAGTGAGGCATCTCCCAAAATGATACTCTTCACAGCAATGCATTAACTTTGATATTTAAAATGGTTAAAAAGTCTAACCTTGGTCCATCAGTTCAGTCTTTGTGAACTACAGATAGCAAAGAAAAACATTTAAAGCTCAAATCAAATCAATTAAGCCAAAGAAAACCCTGAGGTCAGGGAGCAGCCCAAATTGCTACCTTGAATTCAAATTCTTTGTTCTCTTGTCAGAGCAAGATAATACACTGAGTAATTACTCTTTCCATTCTGCAGCTGGAATCTAATACTAGAGCACAAAAAGCTTAAACTAAATAAGAATAATATTCATTCAATCAGGATTGAAACACAAATAAGTGAAAAACACAGAACTAAGAAATACAGACGAATTAAAGTTTGAGAAAAATATCCATAACCCTTCTTTATTTTGAATACAACAGTTCAAACAACATGATGCATCTTCAACTTCTCTTTTACATTAAAAAAAGGAGGAAGATTGGGAAGAAATAAGGACTATGTCATGTACTAATGATTAATCTCCACAGTTCTGGACTCTGGTTTTGGGCAGGATTTTCTTCTACTGGGACTATTCCAGTAGTGTCTTAAGAATAGTTCAAGGAGAGCATTTTGCTATAGTTACTTACCAACAAAACACTAAATTTTCTCTGATGTTCCAATTCCACATTCAATAGAATGTTCTCCATTCTACATTCAGTAGAAATATCATTATGTAATAAAAATCTTAATTGGGCCATCCAATAATGAGCATTTATCCATTTGAGGACAAAGTAGTTCAGCTGATTTCAGTTCCACAGTGATGCATTTTGCTAGATGGTGGTCTAAACTGACATAAATTAGCTAAAAGGTTCATGGCTCTAAACTCTCCACATGCAGCTGATTTATTGTTTTGGAACTAAAACCAAACCAAATTGGTCACAAGAACAAGAAAGTGCATTAAACAAACCTAGTTCTTGGTCTAAAACTACATGTCTGGTAAGACAAAGGAGAAACATAGGTACAAGTGACTTAATAGCTTGGTTAGAAATGTTTCTTCTCATTTAGCCACAACTCAGTTTTTGTGCTGGCTATAGCAGGGTACAATTGCCTTCTGTAGAGCCACAGAAATTCAAAAGCTTTTCTGTGAAGTAACTACTAGCAGGTTTTAGGAGCCTCCTGAGAGAAGAGGACCAGCAGTGAATTTTAACATTTTCTCCTGCCATACCTGCATTCAGATAAAAGCAGGCCTGTTAAAAGGAACTTTTCTCTGTTACAGGATTTTTTTCCCTGCTACAGGATACCTCAAGAAGCCACCTAAGCTTGCTTCAGTGCTGCTTTGAGCAGCAAAAAGCATTTCTCAGCCCAGGAGGCCACCCAACTCACACCATCCACAAATTCACAACATTATATGGTTATTGTCTGCAAAGTGTGAAAGGAACTTCAGCAACAGACTAGCATCTGTAAGAATTCCTATTGCAGGCAGTTCAGAAGAACACAGTTATTTGCTTTGACCACTCACTGCCAGTTGCTCATGGTAATCCAGAGTGTTCCACAAGAATCACATCTAAGAGTGTCAGCACATTAATTAATGTTCCTGTGTCTGTGTTTTGCCAGCCTAATAAATAAAATCTGTATGGAAATATGGCAAGGACCTGTTCTTGCTGCACTGCTTTTCAGAGCTGAGGAGCAGTTTTCTCAAGAAATGCACCAGGGCTGCAAGAAAGCTACTGAGGAACAAATTTTTAGGACTGCTGGTGGGCTAACAGTTAAATTGTTATTTAACATGCTACTATGTGAAAACAAACATACAACCCATCATGTGTCATTCATCATTTCCACTTCTCATTTCTCTATATGCACTCCAGTCTGTTGCCCAGTCATATATCTCAAATTTGACCAGTATGCTGTAGTCTGAAGTAGAAGAACACAAAGTGTCAGTGCAATAAAAGTTGCATCATCACAGAGAGTATATAAAAAATACTATACCGTGAAAATCAGAGACAAAACAGTTCAGTGAGTTCTGTGCAAGGCTGTTTGCCAGTGTGTTCAGCCCTAAGACAAGATATGTTTCAAGCTTTCTGAATCACTAATTTCAGCAGGTTATCTGAAAAAGGAATGACAGGGAAAAAAACCAAAAACAAACAACAGAAACCCAAACAAATAAAAGAACCACCAACAAACAAACAAAACAAAAACAACAAAAAAAAAACCAGGTAAAAGAGAATAAAACCTCGATATCAGCAACACTCTCTTTTTCATTCCCACACTTCAAAGCCCAAAATGCACTGGGGCATTATTATTCTGGGATGTGCAAAGAGGCAAAACACAGGTGGAAAATCAATGCTCTTTGAAGATGATGGAAGCAGGGGAAGTGCAGTGATCCTGGCCAGGAGAGCTCTGTACATCCAGGGGTCGGTGATTCACAGTACAATCAAATGGAACAGGCTCAGCTGTGTGCTGTGCTGCCTCTGGGCCTGAGTTGTGGTGCACAAAACCCTTGGAAGCAGGATCAACTTCACTGTGCTCCTTGGCACAGAGTGCAGGCGATTGTAGCACCTGTGTGGCCTTGCCCTTATCTAGAAGCACACAAGGAGTAAACCTCTCTTGTAAGCATCCTTTATGAATGGCTATTTTCTTGTAAGAAAACTAAAATACTGCAACCAAAGAGGAGCCTTTCTCCAGAGATGAAATCTGTGCAGCCTGCCAAGGGAGAAGTCCACCCAGGGTCAATCCAATGCTGCAGGAACGTGGACATAATGCCTTCTGATTTACTTGCTATCTCTGTTGGTCTTTACTCTGTCTTTTTAAAACATTAAATGTATTAAGTTAGGTTTCCAGGCTTTTCTTACTCAGATTCAGAGAAAAACCCTGCACTGACTGGCTGAAAGGTGAAATTGAACTGTGAAGTCTGTGTTGCATTGCAATGGTTTTAGAATAGGTGGGTGACAATACCTCTATTTCATTATAAAACTAATAAGAAATATGAGGTGATAAGATACATATTTTGATTTTGTTTTTGTGTATGCAAAATAGATAAAAAATAGGAAAAGGTTTTATTGTGAGGTTGCTTAAAGCATTTATGACATCGTGAAAAATGGCTCAGAGTCAGAAGCAAGAGGAAGAAATAAAGGAAAAGGTATGTGAGGATGACACAGCTAGTGCTTTGACAGTAAGGGCAGCAACTTGGAGCCCTGCTCCTAAGGAAAGAAAGACAATGTGATCCTTCCCTGAAGCCTCTCAGATGTTATATAATTATTACTAAAGCATCCCTGGAAGCAGATCTCTTAAGTAAGATAAACTAATTAAAAGTAACAAAAGGGAGCAGAAGCTCAAACATGATACATTTGTGTTATCCGCAGGTGTGCAGTTGTTAATTTTCTTCTTTTTGCTATGTCATTCTTCAAATATTAAAAATACATGTAGCTATAGACAATACAGAAAAATTAAGCTTGCCTCATTATTTACGCCTGAAGAATTTCACAAGAATTGCTCAGGTTTAAACTTGCCCACTTTTGGAACAAAAGTTTCGTTCTAATCTTTTGTGATAGTTTGTCATGGCACCTGTGGCTCCTGCTCTGCCTTTTCAGCGCTCCACCTGCATATGACACAGGCTTGGTCATCCCACAAAACTGCAAAGCTTTTCTGCTCCCTTAATAAACTCCTGCAGGAGTTCAGAGGCACTGTGGGAGTTTTCAAAATGCAAACCCCCTCTCATGTGCAAAAGAGAGGTGCCAGCTCTTCAGGTGAAAGGTGTAGTGGAGAATAAAGGTAGGACAAACAGAGGGGAAGGAGCAGTGGACCAAAGGGCCTTGAAAAATGTGAGTACTTCACTTTTTATCCCTGGTAGCACCCAATTTCTCTTTTAGGTTGCTTTTGGATGTGCTGTTCTTAGAAGCAGTGTGTGTATTGACAATTTTCTTTCACCTGCACCACAGTTGTATAGACTACCAAAGCGATTTCCAAAAAGACCCTGTTTTGCCCTCGGTCGATGCACCATTCTCCTAGTGTTACAAGTGCTCTTTGAGGCGGGTTTGCCCCTCCATGTCTCTGAACGCCTGTCGGTGTCTGAGTCCCGCCCCTGCCGGGGGCGCTCCCGGGCAGAGCGGAGCCCCGGCCGCGCACCCGCAGCCCGGGCGCTCACAGGGCAGTGTCATTCGCAGGATAGTTCGGGTTGGAAGGCACCTCTGGAGATTATCTGCTCCAACCCCCTGCGAAGTGCGGGTCACCCAGCGCAAGTGACACGGGAACGCGTCCAGGTGAGTTTGGAATGTGTCCAGAGAGAGAGACTCCATGACCAGCCTGGGCACCTGTTCCAGTGCTCTGACACCCTCAACGTAAAGTTCTTCCTCATGCTAGGGTGGAACTCCTTGTGTTTCAATTTATGGCCACTGCTCCTCCTGTCGCCGGGCACTACTGTAATGAGTGTGACACCAAACCTCAGCGGGCACGGGGCACAACCTGCGGGGTATCCCCGGGGTCGCAGGGGGTCACCGTCCCTCCCAGGGAAGAGTGGCCGCCTCCGGCTGCGCCCGGTGCGGGCCCGTTTCTCTCAGAGGGTCGGGGGATGGAGCGGGCGCAGCGCCCTAGGTGGGACATTGCTTCACCCCTCCCGGCTTTTCGGGCGGACTGGGCGAGATACGGACGCCCGTGCCAGCCAGCCCCCGTGCGGGCGGCGGTCTCGGTCACGGGGGCGGTGCGGCGGCCAGGCGGGCGGAGCGCTGTCGCGTCCCGCCCCGCCGGGAGCCCGCGCCGCCCGCCCTGCGCGGCGGGGGGAGCTGGGGGGCGCCGCTGCCGGTCACATGGAACCGCGCCCGGTGCGCGTAGCACGGCGCGGGGCGGCGGCGGCTCGCGGGGCGAGGCGAGGCCAGCCCGCCCGCCCGGGGCGGGTTTCCTTCCGCGGCGGGGCCGGCGGGGGATGCGTCGCCCTCCCGCGGAGGCGTTGGCTTTGTTGCTGCCGTGGCCGCTTCTCCCCCGCAGGCGCCGAGAGCGTGTTCGGGGGTGGGGGTGCCGCCGGTCCCCCCCGGGAGTGCGTTTGGGGCTGAGGGGACGGCCCCAAGCCAGGCTCGGCTCGAGACACGAAGCAGAGGCGGCCTTGGAGTCGGGGGCCGGGGTGGTCTCTGGCCCTTGGGAGGCGGTGTCCTCGCTTGCTGCTGTGCGTGGGTGTCCTTTCCTCCTCCTCTTCCCCCTGTTCCCCTCCCTGGAACAGGCGCGGCGCTGGCCGCAGGGCTGAGCGCACCTTTCCCCGCAGGCAAGGAGCGCAGCTGCTGCGACGCGTGAGCCTGACTCGCCTTAAAAAGTGTTTAATTACCGGGACCGGAACGAGCCTCTCGATTCCAGGCGGGCGTAGGGAACTCCGGAGGTTCTGCTGAAGTTCTGAGTGCTTGGGACTGTGCCTGCCTGCTGATCCCGGTGAGATCTCGCATGAGCTGTGGGTAAGCTTATTCGGAGCGCCTGGGCTGAAAGAAAGTCTTTGAATGTAACAGAAATAAAATATGTGCGGAAAACAGCCAGGAGATGCCCAAGAACGAGGATTAGTTTAAGTAGTGTTGCCTTGGGAGTGGTGCTGAATAGATGTGTTATTGCAGATATTAATTGCTGTTAAACAAACAGTATCTTGATTTTAGAGAGGTGCTGCTTTCACAGGAAGACTGTCATAGACAGAGGCATGACCAGCTTCTAACTTCTACAACCCTTTACCCGAAGACTGAAACAACTACTTTTAGATAACATCACTCATGCATCTAGTACACTTTCTTCTTGGAGCAGCTCCTCTCAGTACAGTGTGTTACGTGGGTTTGTGGACAGGTTCTGTCTGTTTGTGCGGTTTAGTGCGTTTTGTCCGCCTTCTTTGCAAGCATCACATCGTAATGTGTGCGTGCTGGGACGTGTAAGAAATCTTCCTGAACGAGTATCAGCCCTTCCTACGGGAATCTTTCATTGCTAGAGGAAGATCTGTTGAAATACTAGACAATGTTGTGCTTTTTGCTAGCCTTACTGTGTGTCATGAGGAGAAAACTTTCTATGCAACCCATGGCCACTGTCTCAGAGCCTTAATGTTAAGTTGGCCAGTGCTAGTACTGCTTCTCCTGCTCTTCTAGCTGTATATGAGTGAAACCCACTCATATTCTGCTTAGTGTATATTGTCATTGTTCTGGGCTGTGTACGTGGCTAGAGGATTCAGCAGGAGAAGAAATCAAAGCAAAAGCAAGTGGGTCTTACAAATAGTGCTGCCTCATAGTCAGGAGTGGCGCTTTGGATCTTTGTAGATTGCTTTTAGAAAAGCCGGGTTGTTTTTTTTTGTGTGTTTTGTTTTGTTTTGTTTTTTGCTTGGACTTTATCCTAGCAATTGGGTAAAGTTAGTTGTTTGTATGTAGGTAGTTAGGCAGCCTTTTGTGTTGAAGCATTCTGCAAAACTCCCTTAATCAGGCTTAAACAGAATGGTAACCTGTGTTATCTGTGCTGGAAACAAATGTGTGAAGACAGACCCTGTAGCAGTGTGGCAGGATCACTCTGGCATAGGTTTCATAGAAGATAAAAGTGGACCATCTCAATGCTATTTTTTATACCTTCTTAAGGGATAAGATTCAATTAGCAGTCAAGTACTGCAGTGGCAGTCCTAATGAGTTCAACCGAAGTTCCTTGCAGTCACATCTGAGCTGCAGAGGGCATGCTAAATAATGTTCTGTGATGTGGATACTGCCATGCAAGGGCACAAGGCATAAATAGGGGCCATGAAAGGCAATTTACCTGTATCAGCTGATTAATGGAATAAGGTAATGATGGCAGCATGGCTGACTGGAAGATGCGTTCTCTTTTAAGTGGCTAGTAGATGTACACAGAGTCAGCACAATCCATATGGATGAACGTTCTAGTACTCTCTTAAGGCTAGTAACTCCAAACAAAATATTAAATTTCTCCCTCAGTGCTGATGGCCTGTCTCGGTGCCTCAAAACTAGTGTGTGAGGATTTTGGAGCTCTTCATGGTAGATCATGGGACCAACTGAACTCCTGTCTGCACAGGAGTATAGGTGTACGAAGTACAGCTGCAAATACACACCACTTGAATGCCTGTGTATTGATTTGTTTCTATACTCTAAACTTGTCACTCAAACTTATGTTGATGGTTTCTCATCTCCATTATAGAGCGAGTCCTGTTACTTAAAACAGTATTTACAAGAGTATAAAAGGTTCTGTTAAGAGTCTCTTTGCTGCCAGCTTTATTTGGGCATGCCATTTAGCTCATTAGCTGAAACTGTATGTTCTTTATCATTTGTCTCATGGGTAACTGCATGCAGGTTCACTTCCCAACCCCAGTTGTAGAAACACTTTGATGTGAGTGATCCTTCTATGATTAGTGGCCAGACAGTAATTCTTCTGCATCATTGCATGCTTCAGGCTTACAAAGTTTATTTGAAATTGGAGGCTTGGCCTGAACAGCAAGGTCTTTGGGGACTAAACCAGTGAAGCAGACAGACCATTACTGTGCATGTTACTCTATTGCTAATGTTTACTGTAAGAGTACAAACAAATCGGTGATTTTAACCTTACATTTGGTGTATATTTGGTGGTAGAAAAAATATCCAAATAATTTTATATAGTGATTGAACTTTCTATGTATCTTGAGCTGTTTAAGATTCTGCTCATGTACATAACGGGCCTTGCTGCATACAAGAGTTGTTTATTTGAATTAGCATTTTGGTTTCTTTCCCAAACAGTCTTTTCTTCCTTCTTGTCAATATCGAATGGAAACAGCAGGTTGTTAATGCAGTGACAGTGGATTGCAGTTCGTACCTGCTAAGTATGTGGGATGTTGACAAATGATACAGAGTAATGATAGGAGCCTGTTTCTCATCTGAGACATGGCTAAAGCAATATTGTGCAGGAGGGGGTGAAAATGAACGATGAGCTTTGCTTTCTGCCTTCCCTTCTCCCCCACAATGATGGCTAAGCCAGCAAAATGAGTCTAACTGTCCTGTTACCTTTGGTTTGTGTGATTCCCAGTGCTGGGTTCTGTGTCCCGCTGAAACTGTATCACTCAGCTTCAGAGATAGTATTACAGGCTGATAATACATTAACATACATGATTTTGATCATTCTCAAGACACTGCTGGAACTGATTCACTGAGGGAAATTATACCTGTCCCAGTAGCAATAAACTGTACTGTGTTACCTCCACAAGTGGACAGACTCCTGTTCAAAGGAGAAAGTAGCTTCAGGGCCCAAAGGACTGCTAGAAGAACTAGTACTGATTGTTTTGTTTTCTGGTAGAACTGAAAAGCATGCATGAACAAGAGTGCTGACTAACTGCTTCTGGAGAAAGCATTTGTATCCTGGGTCTGTGGTAGATTGCAGGTGACTGATCCAGTCTGTTCTTCTGAAATATGCTAGGAAGGGCTTGTTTAGTCTTTGTCAAATTATTTGAAAACAGATTCTCTCTCTGCCTTTGCTGATTGAGGAAACAGTAGGGAAACCTCTCTTTGCTGTATTGTTAGCACTTTAGCAGTCTGTCCTGTTCTAATTTCTGCCCCAGTCTTGAACATTGCAGGATCTGCCAAGGTCACAGCCTTTTTGTTCCTTCCCCAGTGTTCTCACTGTCTCTTTTCTTGCTGAGTGGCTTCTTATCTTACCGTAGTCGAAGAGCTCCCTGCATCTATTTAAGCTGTGAATGTGTGTGTGGTGCAATCAAGCTGCCTGTTCAGAACAGCAGTGTAAACAGTTTGTGGCACCAATCAAAACCTTTGCTAGTATCGGAAAGCTAACTGTGTGAGGCCAGTAATCGTTAACTGTCTGCAGGACCTGGTAAACATAGTGTGTCAGGTGAACATACTAAACTGGAGACACTAAATTTGGAAGTCTCTTGTTTGCCTATTCTATCAACAGCAATAAATTGTCTGTATCAGTAGAGTCTTTTGAAGCACTTTTTAACATAGTTTCTTGACATCACTTAAAAGCAGTGTATTTAAATAGGGCAATGTTGTATCTAGGTCTAGTTGAATCATAGAATAAACTGAGTTGGAAGGGACCCATCAGGATCATCGGGTCCAGGTCCTGGCACTATGCAGGATGCCACAGGAATCTCACAATGTGCTTGAGAGCATTGTTCAAACACTTCTTGAACTCTGTCAGGTTTGGTGCTGTGACCACTTCCCTGGAGAGCCTATTCCAGTGCTCAGCCACCTCCTGGGTGAAAAACTTTTTCATGATACCAAACCTAAATCTCCCCTGACTCAGCTTTTTCCCCAAGTCCTGTCACTAGTCACAAGAGTGAAGAGATTGGTACCTGCCCCTCTGCTTTCCCCCATAAGAATGTGAAAGACTGCAGTGAGGTCTCCCTTCAGTCTCCTCTTCTCCAGGCTGAACAAACCAAATTACCTCAGCCTGCCTTCATAAAGCTTCCCCTCCAGATCTTCATTGAAGATCTTCATCTTCAGTGCTCTCTTTTGGACATTCTCCAATAGCTTAATGCCTTTTATGCCTTTTATGCCTTGTGGCACCCAAAACTGCACTCAGGACTCAAGGTGAAGCTGCCTCAGTGCAGAGCAGAGTGGGACAATCCTCTCCCTTTCCCAGCTGTGATGCTGTGCCTGATGCCCCCCAGGAAACTTTTGGCCCTGACTGCCAGGGCACTGCTGACTCAGATTCAACTTGCCATTGACCAGGACCCACCCCCAGGTCCCTTTCTGCACTGCTGCTCTCCAGCATCTCACTCCCCAGTCTATACACACATCCAGGGCTGCCCTGTCCCAGATGCAGAGTCCAGCACTTGTGCTTGTTAAACTTCATGCAGTGGTAGTTGTTGTAATAGCATTTAAAAAAAGCAAACCAACTTCAGATTGTGATTTCAGTATAGAAAAAGATTGGTTAAGACATCATTTAGTAACTTCAGCAGACCTAGTAAGTAGCAGTATTGCTTGCCCAAAGGTCTAAGGTTCCCTGTCTATTAGAGAGCTGTAAAATAGTTATGTTAAAAGTTTTGGGGTTTTTTTCTCCCTTCTTTGAAAGACATGAATACCACTTTTTCTCCTTTACAGTTCAAGAACAATAGTAGGTTTAGAATTACTTATTAGTGATCTTTTACAGTTGTGTGTTAACTTCTTTATATTGTACTATTGTGTTTCTTAAAGATAAGGTCAAATCTACGAAGTTGTCTGAGTCCTTGATTCCCTTTCGAGTTGAGGTTGCAGGGCCTCAGATACCCAGGCTCAAGAGATGATAGTACTAATCACTGATGGGTATCTGACATCTCCATGCAAAGACATTGTTCTCCAGGGTTGGCAGCCAAAATAACTCTCAATTAATTCTCAGGTAATACTTGGGTTAATGGATGTACATAGTTACTTTTTTTTTTTTTTTTTTCTTAGCTGTTGCCTTTGGAAACCTTAAGGGATAAGGGTGAAAGCCTTGTAAGGAAAAAACGCATGCTTGTAGCTGGTTATGCTTGTAGCAAAGCTTGCCTTGTTTGTGGCATAGAGTTTCAACTCCCAAGCCACCCTTAGAACCTAGAAAACAGAGAAGCAAGAAAACATGGGTTATTTAACTGCTTTGTATGAGGAATTTTAATGCTTCTTAGTAGCCTGAGTGCTGGACTGGTGCAACAGCTTGTGCATTAAGTGTGTTCCACAGAAAGAATAGTTATCTTTCTCATACCAGGGTTAGAATTTAGTAACAGCAAAAAGTGACATAATTTTAAGCTATAACTTACAGCAGTATAACCGATTGCAAAATCTCTTCTTTCAAATCTTTAGTTAGAGATGACTACGGAAGCAGAACAGCAGCTTCTCCATGATGCTAGAAATGGAAATGCTGAAGAAGTTAAACGTCTGTTGGATACCTTGGACAAAGGAGAAATAAGCTTTGATATCAACTGTAAAGGTTAGTAGCCTTCCTCAAATGTTTGTAATCCTGCTGTTGAAGTCACATGTAGTGAAACTGATAGTGATAGTATAATCTTGCTTTCTTTGGAGTGCTCAGCAGAGTAATAAAAACACAACTTAAACAGCTTTTACACAATGACTTAAGGGCATATTTGCATAGGGGAGAGATAATAAAAGAGTATGGGTAGTTGCAGTGTACAGAAAAACTCAGCATAATTCACAGACACTAGAAGTATCAACAAGACAAAGAATCAGTATCTCTTTTTGCCTGTGTTCATGCTTATGCCAACTTTGAAGCTTTAGAATACTAAACAGAACAGATTGGGTTGGTGCCCGGGGAATGTTCAGGGAGGTAAATAGCTTTCATCAGGGCTTCGGAGAAGATTAGATCAGGTCAGTCATTTGTGCTCTCCTCTGTGTAAGGGTTTTTTATCTTTGGGGTTTTTTTTAGGCCCGTATTTTGTTATCACACAGCAGAAGCGTTACATTTCTTGCCACTTGCAAAAATGTTTGGGACAAATACATACTTCTTACTTCTAACAGAATACTAGGTTACTAGGGAAAAGAAACTAAGACTGTTCTTCATCTTTGTCTGAGTCTTTGGCCATCACTGAAGTTTTGCTCATGTGCAGCTAACAGAGGTGTGGCTCAGCAACTTGCTTGCTGTGCATTAAAACTTCAAATTGGGACTAGATTTGCAAGCTTGCTAGCAATTGCAGACTACCTTACTTCTTTGTTATTTTAGTAGCTTTATATTTCTCTATATTTGCATGAGTGTGTTTCTGGTTGCTTCCAAGATGTGGATGTGAATCCCACTCTTTCTACCCAGGCTGGTATTCCATTGTTCAGCATTTAACTGTTTAGCAGCACTGAGAATAAAGTGCTAGAGGGAGGGTGGACTGTGCTTCCTCTCAACCATAACAGAAGGGAACACCTTGCCCTAAAGGGCAGGGATTCCTGTTACCTGAGCAAGCTCTATCCCTTTCCCAGGTCTTATTCTCAATCATCAGCTTACTTATTGTTTTGTTTAACTACTCAGCCGTGTTTGTGTTTCCTCAATGGTTAATGTACTCACCTCAGAAAAATAAGTTTTGAAACCCAAGCTCTTTCTACTTCATCTTTGGGGAACTACTTCATAATTTAAAGGGGAACCAGACGTGCCTTGATGAAGCTGAAGTCCTCCATACTCAGAAATATATCCTTGGTAACTATGCAAGACATGTGTAGTGCTTATACAATTGGAATAAAAGTACCTTAAGATTCATGCAACAGTGCCCATAAGTGAATTCCTGAAGTTCCCTGCGCTTAGAAGAGATTTCAGAGTGTCTTTAATGTGTTCTTATACATAATCTGAAGTCAAGAAAGCATAATGAAATGGCATAATCTGCCATGTATTGTATCAAGCAAATGGGTCTCTGATTAGAAAGTCTGCAGCATAGAAGAGACTCGGGTAATGAAGTGAAAGATTGGTGCTTAGCTGTTTTTCTAGTTTAGCAGTACGTGCCAGCTAGTTAATGCTTGCTAATGGGAGGTCTAGGAAGCTAGAGGGAATGTGCTTGTGATGTTATATTTAATCTAAACTAGTTCCAAGTATGGATTTTGTTCACCATGAAATCTTTGCTTTTGGAGTTTCAATTCTTCTAAATGTTAGAGGACACAGAAGCATAATTAGTTTTATCTGGAGGAACTGCTCTAGTTGTGTGAAACTTCAGAGTTAAGTCTCTTCTATTCTTCTGCAGTCACTTT
The DNA here is from genome assembly GCF_030490865.1 of Poecile atricapillus. NCBI lineage: Eukaryota > Metazoa > Chordata > Aves > Passeriformes > Paridae > Poecile > Poecile atricapillus. The sequence goes on along the minus strand of NC_081250.1, from coordinate 107,489,415 downwards.
TCAGAGCTTGACTTGTTTCACTTTGCCCCCATAGAGTGTTCCATTGGAAACAGTCTAAGACAAATTCAGGCCAAACAGCCTCAGCTGTATAGCCAATCCTGACATTCTGCCTTCTCACTAGCCAAAGCACTATATCTTGTTCTGATTGTTTTGATCTGTTTGGGTACCACCAGATAGTAATTCCATAACAAACTGATGATTAACTGAAGTACACACTGTAGACTGTAAGGGTTGCAAAAAGACAGTTAATCTTCCTTCTCTTCCTGACAACCTCTTGTGCTTCTGTCATTATCTTGGATAATAGATGTCCCTAGAAAGTTAGGGTGTGGGGAATGTCTTCAGTGCTGTAGCAGTTCCTTCAGGATTTGCATTTGATAGAACAGTTCCACTTGGCTTGAAATAAAGTGCTTCTGGAGAAGATAGGAGGCTGTACTGGAGGTGGTGTAAGCTTCCTGCAGGGTGTGCCTTGGTAGCTGTAAGTCTGACAGGTTGATGTGCCTGGGTGTCAAAGCCTATCTTCAACATCTTTTCCTTGTCTTTTCAGAGGGGAGCTACATCTGAGGCTGTGTGCGCTGTATATTCGTAAGTGTCAGGTCTGACAACAGTGATCCTAAACATCACAATTTCAGTCAAAGTGAAGGAAGAGAAAATAAATTCAGGCTTCCTGTACTCGCTCAGTTGTGACTGTATTCTACCCAGTCATTGATGGCAGATAAGCAGGAGAAAAATCCAGCCAAACAATCTGAACATCTCTTTTTGGGTTCGTCAGTTCACTGGTTTGGAAAGAAGGTGTCCATGTTAAACAGTACTGAACCCAGGTTTTCCAAGGCCATCTTTTGTTGGGTCATTCTCCTTCAATACAAGAAAATAGCATATCTAGGAATTTGCAAAGTGAAAAAAATGTGTAAAATAAGGTCAGTAGTGTGTTATGGCAAAATACACATTTAAAAGACTGCACAGTGGCCTAGCAGTCATGGCTGCCATGGAAAATGACTGCCTACCTTGTTTCCATTCTCTAAACAAATGGTAACACTTGAGACTTAGAATTAACTGGCATTAAAGCAAAGAGCTGTGTGCAAGAGGGAGAAGAATTATGTTTTTTGTTGGAGTTTCATTATTTGCATTCTCCCTAGTGTAATGGTTTAAAATAATAATAAAAAAGTACAAACACTTGTGGTCACTTTAAAGAGAACACCTCAAAAGCTTGAGAAATAAATGGACAGCTAACATCAAAAATTCAAACATTCAGAGTGGATGCAGAACAAGGGTGTGTTCTTACTTCATATAGTAAGAACTACAAATCTGGACAGGTCCTGGGTTATTTTTTTTCATGACTGAATTCCTTGGCAGCAAAAACATCTTGTCAGTGCTGTTAACTAATGACTGTTCTGGGCTAATTGTATAAATTCAGTGCAGCTCAGACCTCTTTTGTATTCTTTGAATGAACCTTATTCTCTACTGAAATGAGGGATGAGTGAAGTCTCTTTAGTATGTTATCCGACATAAATAGCCCCAGAGTTAGCAATCCCACACAGTGTTTATCTTCTGTGATACTTTGGCCCATCAATGACATAGGTAGGAGCTCTGTTGTGGGCCAGACTGTAATGAGGGAAAGATCTAAATCTGGGGTTGGAAACAACAGAAGTTGAGAAGAAAGAGAATCAAATTACAAAAGAAATTATCAGTAAAGGGCAGGAATGTTAACTGGAAACAGTTATAAGAAATAGGAAAATATTTCAGCTCTGAATCACATGCTAATGTTAATTTTTAATATGAGAGCAGAAAAGATGATGAACTTTCAAGATGAGCAGTTTCTTTTCCTTGTGCATGTTTTCTTGGGGGAAACTTGTGCTCCATGTGTCAGTACTTGAGGTTATATGACAGGGGAAAAATTAATGGTGGCAGTGATTTCAAAACAATTTCTACTGCCTTATTTTCATTTTTTTTTCCAAGTATAAAATGATAGCTTTTAGGTGACTCTGTAATGCTGTGTGTCTGTTGCTTAGTAAAAACAGCATAAGTTGCCTTTGCTTAATAGAGTTGAGTGTTGCAGTTGGAAAGTGAGTTGCTAACTTCAGTAATCTCTAATGCTTTAATATCTTGCTCTCAAAGAATTGATTGTAGGAGAGTTGTTGAATTTCATACAGCCAGTCCTCCCCATCATTTTTTAAATGCTTTTTAAAGTATAAATCAATAAATCATACTTTCCTTTGCATGGTTATTTTTGTGTCTGGTTCCTGTCTTTCCTTTATCATTCTGCAACTTAGAGTTGTAGATGATACATGAGTTCTATTGTGCTTATAGATTTCAAAGCACATTACTTAGTGAGGCTGTCTTTATTAAAACTGAGTAAAGCACAAGATAACAAAAAAACTGATGACAAAAAAGCCTCAACCTTAGGTCATTCCACCTATTTTATTTTGAATCCTTTGTTTGAAAGATGGGTTGTCTTACCTCTCATTTGGGTGAAGAAAATAAAATTGTGTAAACCAAACCTTTTTTTTTATAAACAAGAAAAAAATGTGCTTGCATGTGCCATTTTCATAGTGAATGAAGAATGAAAGTACCTGAAGCTTCTTGCTGGTATTGAAAGGTGCTACATGCAAAGAGAAGTTTTATTCTCAGTCAGGCAACATGACTTTTCACTTTTAGAAGGTTGTGGGGGCTTTTGTCTGGGTTTTTTGGGGTTGATTTTTTTGAGTTCAGTAGTTTGTTTTGGTTGTTTGTTTGGTTTTGTTATTTTTTTTGGTTGTTGGGTTTTTTTGTTGTTGTTGTTTGGTTTTTTGATAATTTTTTTTTAATAGATTTCAATCCAGCTTTCTTCCAGCCTCCTTGTTCCTCTGCTACTGTGAAGAATGGTCATCCATGGCACCCTCCAAACACACGACAATATTTCTTTTGTACTGTGTGACCAAAACTTAATTTACCTGTTTTGTCTTTTAGGCAGAAGTAAATCTAATATGGGTTGGACACCTCTTCACCTTGCTTGCTACTTTGGACATGCTGTTGTGGTAGAGGATTTGCTGAAGGTATATATGTGTTTTCCTCTCTGTGTAAGGCTAGATACAGTTAGTGTTCAGGTTTTTGTGACAGAAGAAAGGAGGCCTTGCAGAGAGGCAGAGGCACTCCTACAGTTTATCTACATGTAACATAGACATAACTGATTGCTTTGACATTAAGATAGGCCTGGTTTAGAAGGACCTAGTGAACGTGGAAGTCTATACAGTAGAATTGAGTCCTTACTCAGGGCAGTTTTTACAATTATTGGTACCTAGCTGGTTTTCTCTTCGAGTGTAACTCTTTGCATGTGGGAATTAAAGATGTGCAATATATAGGTGTGCACTGGTGAAAGCTCAGATTTTTTGAAGCTTAGTGGGTGTCTGTATATAATAAGCCAGCATGTGATACTAGTAATGCAATTATTTCAACAGTTGGTTAGTTTACTGTAGTACATAAAGTACTTAAGATTATGCAGTTTCAGTTACTGAGCTGTAGAAAAGGCTAAAGTGTCTCAAATGCAAAAAAAGCTGCATTATCTAATTCTATATTGTGAGTAGAAGCATGCACAGAATTTTCTGCAAAGTAGTTTGTATGTGTTTCTTTCAGGCACAGGCTAACACAGTTCATTATTTCAAAGACATTAGAAAGAAATAATGAGTCAAACTGTGTGATGAATTTTGAAATGATGGACTTCTGTTATCAAAACTGATATGTTTGTATTTGCATAACAACTGCAAATGCAGTGTCTGTGTGGCTTCTGACTGAATTTTTTTTTTTTTCTCTCAGGGTAGCTTCTTATAACCTTATTACCTTATTACCTTCTTATTACCTTAACTATATTAGACCCTCTCTAATATTTTAAAGATTTTGCGGGATGGCAGGAGTGTGGTAAATGGGCTCAAGTGCAAAGATAATCTAAACTTGAATTTCATTAAGAATAAAAGCTGCCAGCATAATCCAGAATTTAAAGGAGGAAACAAATTTGAGATTTCTTTGAGAAATTCTTCTCTAGCCTATACACTTGCTCAGTAAATAGTGCTATTTTCAATTCAAGTGGGCTACTTAAAGCAAAAGGTAGCTTTATCACTTAATGCATTTATCAAGCATCCAGTTTCAAGAGTTAGAAGAGTATATACGACTTTGTACTTTTAGTTCCTTTGATAGGGCTCTTGAAAGGGTATTATTTAAAGAACAAGGTGAGAAATAAGTGAGGCTGTGCACTTCTGAAAGCTAGGCATGTATAAGTGTGTCTGTGTACTTGTGCCAAGAGCAAGTGAAGGAGGCATTATCAGAAACAGAGCTCTGGAACTAGTCAGGTTCATCAGTTAACTTCAGGCAGGCAGCAACGACCTGGCTAAATCATGTGATCTAAACATATGTGATGAAGTTAAGTATGCCCTGCCCTCTCTTTGACCCTTTGAGAGGTTAGGTAGTGTGGTGTAGAAGAAATACTTAATGAAAGAAGGATAGGATTTCTTGGTTTCTTGGAAGAGTGCCTGTGCAGTGTGGCAAGCACTATTCCTTTCAGATAAAAGGTATGGGATGGAGAAAGTGTGTGACAAAAAGAAGGGCGATTCAACAGGAAGATCTACAAAACCCCAAACTACCCAAGCCGAACAAAAGCCAAGACAACAACAGCCCCCCACCCCTTGTATGAAACTTACTTCCCATATACCCTCTTATTAAAAGTGTGCCTGGAAGAATGCAGAGGGCTTTTCCTTTTTGAAGCAATTGAGAGAATGCTGGCTATGAATCTTAGATATGTACATACTTTATCCTTGCTTCCAAGATAACTGTGTTACAGTTCTGATATGATTTGCCACGAGGTCTACATTAGAGTCCTGTCTGCCCTTCCCCCCAGTCAGAGGGAATAGCCATGAAGTTCTTATTGGAAGGACATTCAGGTGTCTTTTGGTCTTGCTGTTTAGGCTGGTGCAGATGTGAATGTGCTGAATGACATGGGGGACACTCCGCTCCATCGTGCAGCTTTCACAGGGCGTAAGGTAAAGTATGGTGGGTTTTTTTAAGCCTCACTTGTAGAATTATTAAGAAAGTGCTAGCAATAAGATCACTTCAGAAAGATGTTTTTACAGTGTCTAAAAAATGACTTATTGTCTGTTTTGGTACAGCATGTTCAGAGGGATTAGGCACATTGCCTAGCTTGTGTAACTCTGTCCAAAAAAAAAAAGCCACAGAGAGAAACCACATTGTTTTAATCTTAGCAGCTTCTGGAGGGAAAAGAAATCTCTTAAATTAGGACACACAGGCCCATTTGGTATCTGGAAATGCTGTTTCTTCATAGTAATTAGAACTAAAGAGCTTTTTATAGGCCCGTGTAATGTGACTTTTTTTCTTCCCCCATGCCACCATCATTCCAAAACTAGTACTACCTCTGGGTAACAACTTGGCCCTTCAGGAGTGGCTACTTTCTGTCTTGTCAGAAGAGCCAGTTATACAATTTTTATGTCAAATTCAGCATTCACACCAGATATACCAGCTTTTCAGGGTCAGTCTGTTCAGCTGTACCTCCTGTTGGCTCCTTCAGCCTGACTGATGAGAGAGAAAATGGTGCAGTCAGTCTCACTCTTCAATCTCTCTAAAACATCCCTTCCTGTTCTCATAAGAAACCAGCAGTGGTGAGAGGCCGTTGGTTACAAGGATGTCAATAGCTGGAAAGCCTGATTGTGTCCTTGCAGTTGCACAGACAGATAAGCAGTGTTTTTCAAATTGTTTTTCAGGAGGTGGTGATGTTACTCTTACAGCATAATGCTGATCCTTCTATTGTTAATGGCAGTGGAGAGACTGCAAAAGAAGTTACTCATGACAAGGACATAAGGAATATGTTGGAAGGTAACTTCAATAGGCCAAAGTTTGTTTTGGGGTTTTTTTACATGTGTGCATTCTAAAAGCTGCTTCTTTTTTCATTTTTTATTATTTTTTAATTTTTTTTCTGCAAGTTACAGAAGTTCAATTGAATTTTCTTTTTAAATTTGGCTATTAGAAAGAAAATAGTCATAGTTTTTGATTCTTGTCTGCAGTACTGACAAGTGGGAGTTTTTGTGACTCGAGAGATAAGTATTATGAATACAAATAGCATTATTCAGGTAACTATTTCAGTCCTGCTGAGGTAGGTAGTCCTTGCTACAGCTTTGAATGGTACATGGGCAGTTAAAGCCTTGGCTCTTTGGAAGAAAAAAACCTCAAGAACAGTAAGTGGCTTTGTGTCAACCAAATCATTAGAGAGCAAAATTCTGAGCTTTGAAGAGGTGACCCAGTTATGATCAGATTTAGGACTTGCTATTGCTGTCTTAGGCATTGTGTCAAAAGCATAAAAAAATCAAAATCCTTCCCATTGTTTCCTCCATGGTCTCACAGGTGTCAGAGATGAGGCAGATGTTGTCCAAATACTAATCTAGTTCACTGATTATAGTTTTGGAGATTTCAAGAACTGTTGCTTCCTGGTATTACTATGTAATACTCCTAAATACTGATGGAGCTTTGTGTCCACTATCACAGACTGCATGATATCTCTTATGATTCTATATGCAAATGCTCATTTTCAAAAAAAAAAAAGAAACAACTCATTTCCACTGCTCATCTGCTGAATTGTTGGAGAAAAATAAAATTTTGGTAGGATGATAAGAAGAGTAGAAGAGAAGCTGAAAAGAACATAGAGAAGATCTGAAACGAGGGTGTTAGATAGTTCCCATTTTCCCTTCTGCAGGGAGTGGCCTTGGTTTTAAGTGTCAAAATAATGGTAATAATAATGATAATAACAATAGTAATAATATATGTGTATGTGTATACAAACTTACACGTCTTGTCAAATTTTATGTGCTTTTTTGTGTTTATATCTTTGCTCTGACACAAACTTCTCTGAGTAAATATTCTATTTATACCTGTCCCAAATAAATAATACTGGAAACTCTTGCTTCTCTAAGCTTGTTTTGCTATAGTTTTTTGAATGTTGTACCTCATATGTACTCTACTGAGACTGACCTTACTTCTATTATTTTTTTCTTAATAGCAGTGGAAAGGACACAAGAAAGGAAACTGGAAGAACTCCTCTTAGGAGCAGCGAGAGAGGGGGAAACAGGGAAACTGATTGCCTTGGTAAGAATTCAAGTCAAGTGATTCAGTCCATAATGCAACAAAATATGACTTTGTGCTTTGCACTTCAAAGGCTGTGACTTTGGAATATTAGTGCTGTGCACCATGTTATTGGTAAGGTGCTGAACCCTCAAGGATTTTACTCTTTGTTGGAGGTTGCAAAACCAACGGTTTTCAGCTTCTTTTGTGTTTTTAAATCCTTTAGAAAGAATTAGCTAGTTAACTGTAAACAGCAGTGGAATGGTTCGTGGTCTGCTGAGATAAGCTTATTATGTTATTGTGGATACCTTAATGTCATGAATGCCTAGATTTTCACCACAGTGTGGCCTGTCTTTAATCTTGAAAGTAAGGTCTTTGTCGTTAGCACCCACTGTAGTTTTTAATGGACAGTCATCTGCACAGCACCGTTTCATGCTGAGCAGAAATTGGAAACTGTATGTGTGTGTGAGCACACTCATAATACTCCCAGATGAACAGTGTGGTGGCATGGGAAGGCTGTGGCAGAAGCAATCACAGAAAGACTGGAGGGTGCCTGTGGATGTAATAGAGTCCAGCTCCAGTTTGCAGAGCAGAATGAACTAGAGCAGGTTGCTCAGGACCAAATCCAGCTGGGTTTTGAAGCGGAGTCACAGTGCTTGAACTTGGGCGTTTGAGAGTCCTGAGGAGTGTCCTTGGAAGTAAAATGCGCAGTATGGAATGGTTTCTACCTACTTAGCACCTTTAGTAATGCCTTTTCAGGCATCAAAATTCACAAATGTGAGATTTGTATATTGAGATATTTGATGTTCTTTATTTTTCTCTCTAGAAGCCAGAAGTGAACACCTGTTCACATTTACTTCCCCCTCTAAATTTTTTTCTTATAGCCCAAAGTGCACTCATCTTTCTAACTGCTTGCATGGAAACTCTTGTTAAGTCTTTGGTCATCCTTGTAATTCTTATTTGGAGTTTTGTGCTGTCCTCTTTGAAATGGGGAGAGAACCAGAGCTGTACACAGCACCTAAGATGTGGAAAAATGGTGCATTAATACACTGCACAATTTTACTGATTGTAATTAATATACTGACATAAGTGATTTGTTCTTGATTCTGATAATTTTAATACTTGATACATGTCTGCTAATTCTTAAGCTGATGTGGAAAAATAAATCAGAAAAAAGTGGCTTCTTGTAGAAACTTGTCATTAAAGAACTCAGCTTTCTCTCATGCAGCATTTAACTATGCATGAGCATGTAATTCTCCCTGTGAACATTTTAATTTCTAAGTGATTTCTTTTTTCTTTTTTTTTTTTTTTTTAATATTTGCTATCTTTAAGCTCTGTACATGTGAAGACAGCTATATATTGATTTCTAAAACTTCAAACTATTGTCACGTTTTTGACCCGGAGTCAGTTTTAAGTCAATTCTTAACAGGTGTTCCTTGGAATACACTTACAACTCTGTGGTGTAAACCCCTTTGACTTTCCTACCCTTAGGTTAATTACCTCTATGCAGAATTTGTGTAGCTCTTTACATAGCTACTATGTGCTATTGTGTAGCACAGCCCTTTAGCTCCAGAATTCCCCATACTTTGCCTTCTAATTGTTCAGACCTTTCTGTTCCTACTTAGATTTTTTTTTATTAGCAGACTATTATGCTCATGAAACTAGCTGCTTACATCTACCTTTACTGTGACACCTAACACCAGAACATGTTATTTACTAGCAGTTAGATCTTCAGCAGCTGAATCTTAACCCAGGCTCTTTAGTCTACTTGAGGCAAAGTGAGTGTGCTCTTCCTGTGAATTCCCAAAAATGTACATTTCCTGAAGTGAGTGGAGAGATTTTTATCCCAATGAGTTGATGCATGAAGCTTTCTTCCAAATATTCCCTTGTGACAGGGCATAAGGTGCTGAAAGCACAGACATGGGGCTTAAAAGTTGTGGAGGTAAGAAGCTGGAAGAGAGAGTAAATGTAAAACAGTTGGTTGGAAAGAGCTGAAGCTTAGGAGTCCTCAGGAATGCAAGACTACAGTGTTAAGGAGGATATGCTTCCACAAACTCCCTCTTTTTGACTTCTGTTCTCTTACCAGTTGATCTGTAAACAACAGCTATAGTAGTTTATCCCTTTTAGGACTATTTCTGAAATACATATAAGGTGGTTGCTGTTGATAACTTAAATTGTGGCTGTGAGAATTCTGTTATTATGGAATAATTTTTCAAAGAAAGCATATGGCTAATGTGAATGCTTAAACTGAGTTTCTCAAAAATCGTTGTCATGCACTTGTGACTCTGGTCTCCTAAGGCTGCTTCTCAGTAACTTACACTTTTTATTAAGGCACTCCCATCTGGTTTGGGAGCTTAAGTGATTGATAGTGCATGAAATGGTTTGGGCCAGAAGGGACCTCTACTGATCATTCAGTTCAATCCCCATGTACACATCCAGTAGCCATGTATTTGAGTGGAAGTGTAGTGGTGTTTTAGGGTAGTTAGCAGTGTTGTGCTCAGTGACCCTTCTATTTGAAAGGGTCAGTTTCTCAAAACATTTCTGTTGTGTGCAAGTAAAACTCAGTTTGGTTTTTTGGCTTTTTTTTTTTCCCTTGGTTCCATGGCTACTTCTATCATAATAGACTTAAGAATGCAGCAAAACTCTTTGTGTAACAGATTGCCTATACTAGGAGCTCTAAATGGCCTAGGATAGCTGGCATTGGGACTGGCAGGTCTGCCACCCTACAGTTCCGAGTTCTTACTCTCTGAAACAGTGGCTGCACAATTTTTTTGCGGATTTAGCATTGGCCTGTGGTAACTTCTGCATTGTGCCTAGAAGTCTTCTATGAAGAACAGTGGATTTTTTGACAGTAGAACTGGGCAGGGCAATTCTAGCATATAAATGACTGAACTGCAGTACTGGGCAACTTTCCCTGGCACTGTGCAGTTGAGCAGAAAAACGTGTCCATATTGTGCAGCAGAGGTGGAAGGGGTGTAGCAAGAAAAGCACTGAAGTTCTTTACTCTAGCTGAATGTCTTGTTTGATTGTTGCAGTTCATTGCCGTTGTCATATCACTTGCTAAATGCACTCTTTGTTGCCAGATCTACACTGAAGCATCCTAGTTAGGAACAAATAATTTTCAAAAGGGAGAATGTGGCATCTGGAGAGGGAGGAAAACCAATAAGTAAGCAGAACTTTGTTTTTTTCCAGTTAAACAAGCGCAAGCCACCTGATATCAACTGTACAGATCAGATGGGGAACACTCCCTTGCACTGTGCAGCATACCGTGCTCATAAGCACTGTGCATTGAAACTTCTAAAAAATGGAGCAGATCCTAGAATAAAAAACAAAAATGGTGAGTATCAAATGAAAAATATGTTAAGTGGAGACACAAATTCAACATCTTCTGTAAGCTGTGTTACTTATTATGCAGTGTTCAGGGAAAATGTTATAGTGCTTTGCAAGCTTTGTGTCACTAATAAAGGAATGCCAACAGTGCCTGAATTGCAAGAGGCTGAAGAACTGTGGCAAAATAATTATTGTATGTGCTTTTATTTTCCAAGCTTAGCTGCCTCTAGAAAGTTTACTCACTGTCTTAACAGTGAAATATGCCTGCCTTTTTTTTTCTTGATACTGAATGTTGAACACAGGTAACAAAAAAAGCAAGATTGAAATTGTGGCTGAGACAAAGTGACTCCTCAGAAGAAGGCTTCTAATGAAACCAAAAAGAGGAAAACTTGATGCAGATGTTATGCAAACTGTGTTCTTGTCCTATGTTTAAGGATGCCTCTGTTTTGGTATTTGTGAGTGTCCTAAACTGTATTTTATAGCTGGCAGCTAGAAACAAATTTAAATCAGTAAGGGCAAAGGGCTCTCTGCAGTTAGTAGAACTCTGACAAGCAGTGCAGTGCCTTAAAGTTCAATACCTTTTTTAGTCTTCTGTCCTTGAGGAGTTGATATTCACCAGTTCCAAGTACGTGTAGATGCTTAGAGGCCAAACTGATGGGTAAAGAGTGTAAAATTCTGATGGGTAAAGTACATCTAAGTTTATTTGCATCAAGTTCTCATTCCTTGTCTTGTTACTAAACAGATCAGACACCCCTTGATCTAGCCCAAGGTGCAGAAATGAAACTGATACTGGCAGGTAAAACTGGAAAGGTAGGAACTTTGGTATCAATTTAAAATGCCAAGGCTCTCTAGTTGAAGCTATTCCTATATGAGCTTTAATTTCTGTGCAGGTTATCACCAAGCCGCTGAGACGATATGAAGGTCTCCTATGGAAGGTATGGCTTATTTCATTTTCTAAAATAGCTTGTAAGATTTCAAAGTATGTCAGTATGTCCTTTTTCTATATTTAAGTGATAACTGATGAATGAAGGAACTTTTAAATAGTACTTAAGAGTAATTTAGTCTAATATGTATAGATGGGCTGGCTGAGTGGAGCAGCTACTAGATTCATGGTACCCTGATCGTAACCTCAGTCTCTAAAATCTCTATTTCTTGCTAATTTTTGTGGCAAAGCTTCACTACAATAAGGCTTTTTTCCTTGTCTGTGTGGTGGGCAAAATGCTTTTTGTTTTTTCTTTCCATGATAGATTGCTTTGATAGTCTGTGACTGATACACTGTCTTTAAGAAATTGTGACTAATATTTTGGTATCACCTTCTGAAAATTTTAAAACTTATTGGGAAGTAGCATTCAATGAATTTAAAGCTCATTTTGCTATGTTGCTCAAGTGTATCTAAGGTCTACATGAATGCTTAATTATGTTGCTTAATGAAATCTTTAAAGTTTTCTTCAGTGTAAATTTTCCTATATCACAATTGTAATATAAGGAACTGTTCTTAAATGAGAACTGTGTACTATAGCTTGAGAAGGATAAAACGTTGTAGTTGGATATCTCAGTGTGTTTTGTTTCGCATTTGATTTTATAAAATAGAACTGTGTGGTGACCAGCAATTCCTGTAATACTAAAAATTGCAACATTTTAATATTTCAGTTCTTACTGAATCACAGGCTCAACTTTTATCTTTAGGTGGTTCCAAAAACAAGGGTAGTGCTGCACTTGTAAAATACTGTCAGGTTGCTGTGATCATCAGGATATGCAGAAATTAAAAGGTTTTTGTAATATTTACTAGTTTTAAGTGTTAAGGAAGCATCTCTGCCTGACAATGCAGGAGTCACTCTCTCCACCACACTTCTTCCACCAGAGGCTTTTAACTGCTAGGACCAAAGCCCCTTTGCAGTTGGTGGCTCCAGTGAGTCCACAGGTGCCCAGCTTGGTTCCCTAAACTTGCCATACTCAGTCAGACAAGGTTTTCTTACTGACTTTCCCATAGTTGAGTCTCAGACCTCTGGATCCTTACTTTAATCATTGTGCAATAACAAAATAGCAGCTTGAGTTGGTGTCTCTGAGGAGGTACCCAAACAAAGGAACCCCTGCGTTTCTGCCCTTGCAGTACAAGTGTGTGAAAATCTGGAGTCTTCCTGCTGAGTCCTCGGCTCACAAGTCCCTGTGCCCTTGGCTAAGCAAAGGGTCTTTGCCACTTCATGGTCTCTTGCCTCAGGCTCCTACCACCCAGAGCTCAATTCTGCAGCTGCACACTGAGCTATTTGTACTAAAGGTGTTCTGTTAAGCTTACCTGGCTTTTTTATTTTTTTCCCTTTTAGAGCTCACGATTTTTTGGTTGGAAGCTCTACTGGATAGTTCTAGAACATGGAGTGCTTTCCTGGTATCGGAGACAGTAAGTTCTGTGTTTAAGTTTCTGAAAAGCAATTTAAGTAATTCCTGTCTTCACTAAATCTCTTCTTCTTTCAAAGAGCTGATGCAGTGAATAATGATCATCGTCAGGGATGCAAGCATCTAACACAAGCTGTCTGCACGGTAGGAAGTGAAATGTGTTGTAACTACTGAGTTGTTTTTTTTTATGTTCCATTGTATTCCATTCCTGGTTAATGAAGACTTCCGCTGGATTGGTAAGCCGATCTTCGTTATAAAATAGGGAGAAAGCTTGTGCTGTTGAAAGAAACGCTTGTTCCTGTCCAGCAAAGTGTTCTTTTATGTAAAGTGGCCATAAAGCTCCCTCATTGCTTTCTAAAGTCTTGAAGATTTAGACACACAAGGCATCCTGAAAGCAGACCGGGTCAGTTTGAAGCATGTGATCTAGAATAGCCAAAGCTCCAGTTCCTCCTTAGCTGTCTCTGGCTGCTTGTGACTGATTGCATAACTTAAGCTGATCTCAGTTGAAAGACTAATCAATTTTAAAAGTGACTTTTGGAAAACTTCCCTGATTTCCATTATGCTTGTGGGAATCCATTTTGGAAGGGGTGAACAGAGAAAACAAAGGCCAGGTGTCATTTATAATGCCCAGAAAGATGAAGTGTTTAAGGAAAATGCATTTAAGATAATTTCCATATTTCTATAACTGCCCTATCCTAATTTGGCACCACAAGTTCTGTTAAACCACACTTATATATACACTCATATGGTGTGGAAAAATGACTTGCTTTCCAGTATCTTCAAATTCCTTAATATTGGTGACCTTGAGCTGTTGCTGTGGTTTTGTCTGAATCAAGTGGTGCAAATAAATACAAATACCATATTTAGACATAGGAACCTCTACATTACTATTCATATTGTAATGGAAACTGTTCTGACCAAAGTTTTTCTAAATTACAATTACTTGGATCAAAACTGAGGCAAAAACTTCTGAGTTAAGCGTAATTTTCTACTTTGTTTACACTTAATTTTTTTTCTGATTGATTCATTAAACTAATTTTGTGTTTTCTCCACCTTGCTCTAGGTAAAATCTACAGACAGTTGCTTCTTTTCTGTCAGATGTTTTGATGACACTGTTCATCGTTTCAAGATTCCTAAAAATAGCCTTCCTTCTCAAACTAGAGAGGTAATAATGACTCTTTATCAAAGGCATTAAAACACGGTAACTTCTGTAGTGAATAATTTGCATACTACTTGCTATGGATGCATGAATATCAGCCTGTTTCATACTTTGATCATCAGGACTTGATAGCTTAAGTGCAGGTATTAAATCTTTTAGCATGTTTATAGATGAAACAGCACAAAATTGACCCATTGTAATTATCTCTTCTTTAAAATAAGTGCTACCTTGTTTTCCAGCTCTGTGCCTGTATTATGCCCTGTTATCTAACTTCCTGTTTTTCATTCCCTTCTCCATGTGGTAAATTTCTATTGCAACCTCCTTCTGTTGCACTTTCATAGTTCATTATCCCAAACAAAAGCACTTTTAATGGTACATTCTACTCTTAACTGTACTCCCAGATGACCTAATAAATTATATTTTCTGAAAAGGTGGCTCTGAAACAAAAGACTTTTTTTTTTTTTTAGGGCTATTTGTAGTATATTCACTGTTGTACTTCTACAAGTGTACTAACTAGAGATGGAGTTGGGTTGGAGGCAACAGGAGTGCTGGAGTGCTGTGTCCAGTTTTGGGCTTCTCACAACAAGAGAGATACAAACATACTAAAGAGAACTTAACAAAGGGCCATTAAGGTGATTGAAGGGATCAGAGGATCAGTTCTCCTAGGAAAAGCTGAGAGAGCTGGGACTGCTCAGTCTGGAGAAGGGGAGGCTCAGGGAAGCTTGTCGATGTCTGTAAATGCCTGAGGAAAGGTGCCAAGAGGGACAGAGCCAGTCTCTTTTCAGTTGTGCCTGGTGACAGGACCAGAGGCAATGGTCACACACTGAAGCACAGGGCATGAGAAAGAAGTGTGAGGGTGACCATGCACTGACACAGGGGGTCCAGAGCAGTTGTGGAATCTCCACGCTTGAAGATTTTCAAAAGCCATCTGGATATCCTGGCCTGCCAGCTCTAGGTGGGCCTTCTTGAGCGGAGGTGTTGGACTAGATGACCTTCAGAAGTCCTTGCCAGCTTCAGCCACTCTGTGGTCCAATGACCAGGAAAATAATCTACCTCTTAGTTATGATAGTGCTTGAGGTTTTGTACAGAGTTTGTCATGCATAAGGAGGCAGACTTTGTCTCAGGGACTTTGCTGTCTAAACAGAAGCCCAGAGATGCAAAATATATTCCCTACAGTCCTTTAATTAATAAGACTTTTTCATGTGACCCTGGATAGACGGAGGAGTGGGTTACATTTGCGCTTAATGGGTAATAAGTCTGTGGTACTCTGCCCACAGAGTATTTAATTTGCGATATGTTAGGTTCTCTAGCAATCTATTTCTTGCCCATTGAGATGTCTCATTTTACTAATGACTGTCTTATTTATATCATGAGAAAATTTTGTTCTTCTGCTTCCATGATACCTTGTTTTGGGGATGACCTTTAAAATGTTTATTAACTCTGTTTTTTCTTTTCCAGAGTTGGCTGGAAGCAATAGAAGACCACTCTGCATATAGCACTCATTACTGCACACAGGAACAGCTGAGTAGTGATGATGAAGATGATGCAATATCTGCTACAGACCTACAGGACACTCTGAAAGTATGTACTGAATGCTTACTTGGCTCATGGATCTGGGCAGTTGCAGATTAATATTGTTCTGTGTTGAAATACTTCAATATACCTTTGACTAAAAGTGATGGTTCCTCCTATGGATGCATAAATGCTGCTTGTGTTTGCATTGCTTGCTGTCATGTATTCCTGCACAGACTGTGTGCCTAAAATGACCTATTTATCTGAGCTACAGGGCTGTGGTTTCACTTTTGCCACCACTACTGTAAGACAGAAAGCTCTGCTTGGGAGTTTCAGCCAGGAGAGGGAGCTTTGTGTACTGTACTTGTTATTCTGCAGTCTCAGTGTCACCAAAGCTAACCCACATCGAGCTCTGCCTCTACAGAACAGGCAATGAAGTGTTTTAGAAGTGATCTTTTATCACCTCAGATGCACTGTACAGTGACTGCTCATACCTGCAATGGAAATGAGTAGTTTTTGGTAATTCTAGCGTTCAGCCATGATTCTTGTGTTTTGCTATACATGTACTGTTAAACCCTTCTATTTTAAGGGAAAGTTGATGCTGCAGTGAAAAAACTTCATGTGGCTGAACTCCAAGCAGCTTTTACCATTCCTTTTAGTACAAGAACTTAAAGTAGCTCGTGGCACAGCAGAGGTGGGAGGATAACTGGTGCTGGCAGTCCCCAGCAACCTACAGAAGATGGTATTATTTAATAGATAACAGTGCACTTGAAGCCCAGAAGACCAACTGCATCCTGGGCCACATCAAAAGCACAGTGGCCAGCAGGGCAAGGGAAGCGATTCTGCCGCCATCTTCTGCCTCATAAAACCCTACCTGGAGTGCTGCACCCAGCTCTGGGTCCTCAGCACAAGAAAGATGTGAACATGTTAGAGCAGGTCAGAGGAGGGCCACAAAGGTGTTCACTGGGAATGAATGAACAACTCTCTTTTGAAAACAGGATGAGAGAGCTGGAGAAGCAAAGGCTTCAGGGAGACCTCACTATAGCCTTCCAGTTCTTAAAGGCAGCTTATAAAAAACAGGGGCAACTTGTGACTTTTTACACAGGCCAACTGTGTAACAGTGATTACACACTAGATGCAGTTGTGATAGGATAAATAGGAAGAGGAGAGATTTTGTTTTGATATTGGGAAGAAATCCTTTACTCGGAGGGTGGTGAGGCACTGAAACAGCTTGCTGAGAGAAGCTGTGGATGCCCCATCCCTGGAAGCAGCAGCAAGTCAGGTTGGATGGGGCTCTGAGCAACCTGGGCTAGTGGAAGGTGTGGTTGGCCAGGGGCTGGAACTAAATGATCTTTAAGGTCCCTTCCAACCCAAGCCATTTTACGGTTTCATGATAGCTGTCTCCAGGTTTGAATGTGGGCTTGAAATATGATCTTGGGGTCGGTTTCTGCATGTCCCTATGCTTGCCATTTATTAGTTAACCTGTGAATGTGCTTATTTTGTCCTTAAGTTTCTCAAAGAACAGGGACTTGCTCTTCCTGGATTTTTAAACTGCTTTATAAAGAATGAGGGAAAGAGCAAAAGTGGCACATACAACAAAGCTTTGGGAGTTAATTTGCTACATTAAGTTAAATAAAATCTGGCCAGTGATAAAATGTTCATAAATATTTTGTTTGCTTGTGTGTCTTTGAAAGTACTTTAGATAATTTGTTTCAGTTTTAATATATTA
Source organism: Poecile atricapillus (assembly GCF_030490865.1). Lineage (NCBI taxonomy): Eukaryota > Metazoa > Chordata > Aves > Passeriformes > Paridae > Poecile > Poecile atricapillus. Next base: position 107,472,205 of record NC_081250.1, on the reverse strand, counting down.
GTCTTTGGGCTGGGAATCTTTGTTAATTTGATGCTGTCCAAATTTTGAAATTTCACTATAGTAAAGAAAGAAAACATACACTTTCCTTAAAACAAGGCACTTCTGAACAAGCTATCCTTGTTGTCTTTCAGAAAGCACAAGCATGCCAACAAAGACTCAGTAAAGAGGTTTCAGACTTCCTTGCAATGGTTAAATCTTTGGATGCTACAAAAGGTAAAGCTTATTCATTTAAAATGTCATTTGTTGCCAAGCAACTGATTTATTTTTTTTTAACAGGATGCTTTTATTTCCCCAAAATCAAATTTTCAGGAGCTTGAAAATAGAGAACAATTTTCCCTATGAAAAAAAAATTCAAATAAAGTAGCATTATAGTAATTGCTAACAATTAAGATTTCAGATTTGGAGAAACAACTAAGAAGTATGCTGATTGAAAGAAATTTTATTAGCAGCTGTAAATGCAATGAAACTGCCTCTAGCTATAGTCCTTAGTGAGTAGTATTGTAAAAATATAGCACAGGAGTCTGCTTTCAAGGATTTTTAAAAAAAAATCTGTAGTTACTAGCTTATTGTAGTGCATAAGTGTCTCCTCACAGGTACAAAGAGCAGTGAAATCACAAAACTATACAGAGAACTGAAGGCATGGTATGATGGGACATACTCCTGGTATGATCTGTCCCATCATGGTATGATGGGACAGATTTTGCCACGACTTTTATGCCAGATTTGGACTTCCCAGGTTTCATTTCAAGTTATAATTCTTAACATGTACCTGGATTTTCGCAGCATAACTGCTAAAATATATCACAGGCATCAAGATGCTAGAGGTCTGTGCTTGTTTTATTAAGTGTCTTAAACATGTACAGAAGTTATTCATGTATTAAACACAAAAAGGAGTTCTGTAAGAACATCTGACTGTTGGTCCTTTGGGCCTGAATCCTAGTTATATATTGTGGCTAAAATTATGAAACTCAGATTACAGAACAAGTTGTTTGTCTATACAGATCCCTAGCCTGTACTAGAATATCAGTTTCCAGAAGAAAAAAATTATTCTTTCATCCCTGTGCCTTTCCAAAAGGAGGCTAAAATACAGCTTTTTTTTTTCCACTTGCTGCTGGGGTGTTACTTCGTGATATTACCCTGTCTTTTTCATAAACTGAGTTCTACCAAATTTTTATTTCACAGGGCAGAGGGACATTTCATAATGTATATGAGTGTCTTATTGTGAAGGTTTTGCAATTACTATTATAGTAAAACTGAATTCTTCACAAAAAAAGCCCTCAATTTGAAAATTAGTATAAGGTGGATAAATTCCCTTTGGTAGCTACAGAGGCGGTTTCCCTGACTCCATAATGCTGACCTGAAGAACCAGTGAGGTGCTTTTATAAACAAGAAAAACATTTTTGAAAAGGATAGATAAACAGCTGATACCCATAGTAAAGCAAAAGCAGATTGTATCTCCTTCCTAGAAATTGCTAGTCTTGCCCAATAGCAGTAGTAAGTTCCTGTTTTCCTTCCAATGAATGTTTGTAACTTGCTAGGTCAGTGAACTGTTTCTGGGTTCATGTGTAACTTCTATAGGTCACAATAGAGACAACTGCTCTAGTTCTTCCATTGTTGTGGTATTTTTTAAGTATTTGAGTCCTCTGGCTCCAGAAGAGTGTAAATTTCTGAGTTAGAAACCCTTCTATGTGGGGTTTTCCCTAAAAACATTTGAGTAATATAAAAACAGCTCTGTTGGCACCTGATATTTAAAATTCTCTCCCTGTTTCAACATGCTGTTCTGAGTCCAGTTGTCCTTGAGACTTACGCATCTTGTATATTACAAATAAAGATGTCTCCTGCACTCAGTGTGCTGCCCCTCCTTCTAGAGGCACTAGCTGTTTTTAGTAGCTACTCTAAGAGTCAGTTTTGAGTCAGTGGTGAGCTCTGGTATCAGAGACCACAATTAGTGTGTGGATATGTACTGTATCTTATCCTGAATAAAGCAGTATAAGTTCAAAAATAAATTCAGGTACTATCAGTGATGGACCTCTTAATCTCAAATGGTGTGACATCAGCTTGAAGCACCTGTGTTACTAAATGGTGTCAACTGATCCTGGAGTCTGCAGGCACTAAACGTTGCAATTATTTTAATTAAAACAACTATGCTTCCTGAGAAATTTGCTTTCCTGATTTCCGAGGAATTGCTGCACATCACAAAACTTCACAGATTGACTCAAATAATTTCTACCAGCTGATTGAGTTACCATGATTTCCTGCTGGTTATAGGCATGCAGTCCCTTCTGTAAATGGAAGTCAGGATGTGAGGTGACAAGCTGTACTACTTACACAAGAGTCTATGAAAATAAGATCTTCCCCTTTAATTGTTCAAGGTGCCTGTGGTTACAACTCCATTTATTTTTTTTAAACCCAAATTTACAGCTGCACTGAGTGTTGTGGTAAGCTCTTTGTCTTCTGTATAATACATGGCAGAAATGAAAAAATATCTACATTTTACACTTTTATTTATGTTAAACCAGTACAAAATCCTGTTTATTTATGAAGCTTTAAAATCTAGAAAGTAGTTAAAAGGAGGTTGTTGCTAGTCCCTTTTCCAAGTGTCCTGCTGCCATGGCTTACTGCCTCTGCTTTCTAAACTGTGCTGAGACTTGATCTATTCATGTGACTCTTATACCAGTACTAGGGAAAGGATGCAAAAAAAAAACCTCCCACAGATTTTGCAATGCAGCAGCCTTCCTGTAGCATTTGAATGTTATGTCTGTATTACTTAGAGGAAAAAATAATTTAAAGAACCCTGTAGTTTACAATGCCCTTCTAACATTACTAATATTTTTATGCTTTCAGGAATATCTCCTCCCCTCCTGCAGAAAGTTGATGTGGTCTCTGAAGTATCCCAGGAAACATGTGAGGCTCTGTCTGAGTGCCTCACCCTATTCACAAAGCAAGAAGGGGTATGTATTGTGCTGTGTGGGTCTATAAAGTGTCGAAGAGCTTAGCATGTTCAGCTAGTTCCCTGCTTACCTGTTACAAAAATAAATACACAAGCCCATACAACTTCATGTTGCTGGTAAGCTGTCCTTTTGCATATTGAATGGGACAAAAATTCATTCCTCTAGAGAGAGAGTAGGTATATGCCTTGGCAAAAGGATATCTTAGCATTTGGGTGTTCAGAAAAGAGACATTTTGGTTACAAGCTACTGCTTGCAGTGTTCAAACTGAATGCTTGAATTCAATAAAGCTGTTGCTTTGCTGATTTGAAGGTCAAAATATTGAGAAAATTAGCTTTCAGATTTTTTTTTTTAATTTTTACTAGCTAACTGAAGTGTTGAACAATATTGCTTCTGAATTTGTTTTTCAGACCATGTGCTTAGTGGGTGTGCTATTTGTTGAACTTCTGGCTTTCTCAGTGACAAATATCTTGTATAGTGTTAAACATAGAGCAAACACTTCAGTTTGGGAATATATGTCAAATTCACTAGTTTCTAGAGTAGGCGAGCTGGTATTTTTCTTCCTTCTTGCAGATGCCCTAGTACCACAGAATAAACTTGTCTTCCTGTACTGTGGTAACTATAATCCCTGGGTTAGGCTCTTACTCTACTGTCATCAGTTCCCTCTACTGTCATCAGTAAGCTGTGTTTCAAAATGAGGTTTGTGTTGGTGCTGTTAGTCTTCCAGTTATTTAACAGTGAGCTACAAACACTGGCTCCATTGTCTAGGTTTGTTTTTTTTTTCATTCCCTTCCAAGTCCTTTCTCTCCAGTCACGAGTCTTTTAGACTTACTTAAGTTCTAGCAGAGTGGAACAAGCATTGGGTTTTTTTTACATTGAGTTTTTTCCTTAAGAAAGTCTGATATTAAAGTTGCCGGCTTCATTTGCGGATGAGGGGGAAATTGTTACAACAGTGGGTGTATAGTGTTACTTAGTATTCCTTAATTGTGTTGGCATCTTGCTTCAAACCAGACTAAAATAGCTTTCCAGAGTGGAGTATGGCAAAACATATGGTGAAATTGTAATTTCACCTTACTTGAACTTGAATAGTCTCAGTAGGTGTAATAGAGGCCTTATTTTAATCTGGAAGAACATAGATTTGGGCACAGAGGGATAGGGTGAGGTGCGAACTTGATTTTCCACCAGAGCTAGTGAAATCAGTCGGTCATAACAGGGACAAGATGTGATCCAAGTTTTTTGTCTTGGTATTTTTAAACTTCAGCCTACTGAGTTCAGGAATATAGTGCAGGCTTTTAAAGATGATATAATCTCTTCCCGAAGACTTGCAGCTTTTCAAGAAGCTACATTCATTGATCATTACTGTTCTTAAACCCACAGCATTTGGCTTTGTTGTCCTTTATAAGTCAGGGCCCTGTTCCTTGCTGTTCAGTATTGATTTCTAGACTGTTGTTCTGCTGGCATTTGAAAAGCGATATGTATAACCTTGCAACCGTATTGTGCACGTCCCATGGTTATCCCTAGAGCTAACGTTTTCTCCAGCCTGGTGCTTTTTTATCTTGCCTCTTTAAGGAGAATTCTTTTTCCCCTCTAATTTAAATTGTCAGCATACCAGAAGCTACTGCTTGACTAATGAGGAGAGGCTCCTCACTTCACTAAGGATTATTACAGTGAACGCACTTTTGGCTCTCTAGAGAAAACTTTTAGTGTTACGTATCACTGTGCCTTGGCAATTGTAGTGTAATCGCGCAGTCTGCGGATGAAACTGCTAACGCAGCACTAAAACGCTTCACCCGTCTTCCACTTGCTCTAGAAATGGTGCATGAGCGTGATCTCCGATCGCTCCATCTGCTTTTCCTTCCCCGCGGTGCGGGGCTGGGCGTGCCGGCAGCGCGCTCCGGAGCCGGCCCGGCGGGCGGGGGTCTCGGCCGCGCCGGGAAAGGCGTGACCTGCCCGCTCCGCACGGCGGGAGCGGCTGTGACGCCGCAGAGCTGGGAGCGGGGGGCGGGGGGACCTTCCAAAAATAACCCGATGCGGCGGGGCTTCGTGCGGGGCGGCCCCGGAGGGCTCGGGAGCCCGCAGAGCCCGCGGGGCCGCCCCGGGAGCCGCGGCGGTGAGCGCTGGGCAGCGCCCCAGCCTCGGCGGCGGGGCGGGGGCGCGGCGGGGGCGGGCGCGCTCGCTCTGTCAGGCCATTTTTAGCCGGGCTGGGAGCCGCCGTTTCGGGCTGGTTTCCTCCTGCTGCTCCGGCGGAGCCCGGCGGGAGCGGCGCTGAGCGGAGCCGCGCCCCGGCTGCGCGGGGCGGCCGCGACTCCCCCGCCCCGCCCCGCCCTGCGCCGCGCCGGGGCGGCCGCGGAGCCCGCGGAGCGCCGTGCTGCAAGGTGAAGGGAAGGGAGCGGGGCGGCAGGTGCTGCTGCAGGCGGGGCGCCTTCCCTCGGAACGCTGCTGCCCGAAATCGTCCCGCGGTACGTAGCGTTCGTGATGGGCTGGGGGCTGCTCTTGGTGGCTGTGCTTGGTTCGTGACATTGGGATGAACCCTTCAGTGTCACGCAGATGCGAGCGCAGATACTTTTTGCCAAATAGTTAAAACGTGTGAGGGCAAAAGGGAATGTAACTTGGTTGCTTTAATCTGAGTATTTGTTGGGGCGTTGGTGTCGGAGCCAACCGGCACAACTTGAAACGTTTTCTGCAGTGACTTTGGCACAAGGTTAGTGTAAGTAGTGTTTCAAAGCAGGGGTTGCCTTTGACTGTTTCTAGCAAATATTAGAACCTACATTCCTAAAGCGGTTTGATTCTAGTAGTTTTTCTGTCCTGAGTTATTTTATGTAGTTGTAGGAGGAGTTGCTCTTAAGGTTCTTTTCATGTTATGCTCTCTGCTAGATTTCCTGAATGAGTTTAAAATTCATCTCTAGTACTTGAACTACCTGTACCAAAACTGTGTGAAATTGATAGAAAAAAAAATATTATTTGAAGAATTTAGCTTCTTCCTTTTTCTGCCTTTCTTCTTCACTAACCAGTGCTTAGGTAAACCATGTGGATGAGTATCTTGATTTTTAACTTTCACTTTTACCATCCAGTGTTATATGTAACAGTAAATTAAGAGCTCATGTTGCATGAGTGTAGAACGGATAGCAGTTGTAAGCTGGCTGGTTTCATTTGTAGTCTATTTGTGGCTTTGATCTTCAGCCCTTGCAGATGTTGTCATTCTTTCTAGTTTGTTTTTGTCTTAAAAAGGGGACTTGTTTACAAGCTGGCAAAAAGCCTTAGCTGATGAGATAAGGAATTCAGGAAAGGTTTCTTCACTTTTTGCGTTAAATGAGTTGTATATATCAGCTATGAAGAATCTGTCACAACAAATTAAGCTTGTCACTTCTACAAAAGCTTTTTAATATCAAAATAGTGTGGTCATAGTCCTTGAACTTAGTTATCTTTACCATGGCATAATGTGCTATCTCTTGTATGTATGTACATCCTGTAAATAAAAAATGCGCACACAGTTCAACTGGTAAATACCAATCTCTGGAAGTTCAGCCTTAGTTTATTTCATATTTCTTGGAAACATAATTGAATGTCTGAAGGTTAGATGTGTCTCTGTGTGTTCTTGTGAATGAGTGAATGCTTGCATGCTCTTTGGCATACAAATAGTTGTCTTTAATATATTTCTGATTTGTCTTCAGGGAGACAGGTATGAGCACAGCTGTTATCACTTAAACCTGCTTCCTACCTTACTGTATTGTGAATGAAGAAGGTGCCTCTAGGTTATGTCCAGATAACACCTTAATGAGAAATTTTATTATCTGTTTCTTTGTGGGGGTGCAAGCGAGGAGAGCAGTGATGAGAATCTGCAGTCAAGGGAGAAATGCTGATAAAGGCACCCTGTGCAAATCTGCTAGAGAAGTCCTAACATCCATCAGCACTCTTTTTCTTCCACCTGGCAATATCATCAGCTACATTAACCTCCATAAGGTCTTGGGAGCCTCTGGTGTGTGGGAGAAAGAGATGAAGAGGGGTGAGGGACTCAGAAATCAGAGAAGTTAAGAAAGAGGTTAATGATAAGATTTCTGAGTTAGGTCTAGTAAGGGGATCATGTATTGGCTGGCTACTGAGCTAGACTTAGAACAACAGAGTCTACAGTCCCTCAGGTGATAAAACCAGTGCTTTCATTTTTCTGATCTTTTCTCTTTTTGTTTAGAAACAAGTGACAGCCCTATTTTTTAATTTTTATTTTTATTCATTTCAATCACTGGAACACAGAGGAATTAATGTTGTCCATTCTATTCAGCTCTCGCTGAAAGTAGTGGAGCTCAAGGGAAAACCTCAGTGTGTCAAGGCCTTTATGCAATGCCCTGAACAACTGGAATGGTGTTCAGGTTGTATGCTCGTGGAAGGGAGGAGTTTTTAGACAGCTGATGATTGGGCTGAACACAGCAAGAGCTGTTCATTGTTGTGAGAATCGAAGTGTACATACATCAAGAAAACCTTTATTGGCTCTTGGTCAGTAACTGACTTGATCCTGTTTCTTCCTCCAAATAAGTGGAAATATTCTAGAAATACCTAGTGCAGCTTGAATCTTGTTTGAAAGTATCAAGTTCATTGGAAGGTTCTCTATGTTCAGATGGGCTCCCTTGCAAAGACTCGTATTTTTCCCTTATGCAGAGGAACATAGGATATAAAGCATTGTGGAATGTTGTATAGGTAGGGTGTGTAAGAGAACAAAGCTTCTGACAGGAAAGTAATTTGTTTTTTCTCCTGCTAGAATGTTGACAGCTCTACTTGTTCCTTGATGATTCTTGCTGTACTAATTTTTGGGTTCTGTATATGCACATGTCTTTCATCTGGGCTAAATCTCTATAGTGAAGATATTAAAGCTGGAGTAACTTAACAGTGAGATGCTTGTGGATGGCATAGTGTTCTTCCTCTGAAAGCATTTTTTTTCTACCTTCAGTGGCTTCAGTGTACTGCAGCCTTGCAGGTATAAAGCTAGGTACAGATCTGTGAAGACAATGTCCTTATCAGTAGAGGCAGGAGTTTAGCAAGTCCGAAGTATCCTAGAGGTAGGGGAGTTAAAGAACATAACTTATTTTTTCTGAGATTTCCCTATGGCAGCCAAGATTCAATAGGTCATCAGAGTGGGAAGTGAAGCTAAGCAGCAGCCCAGACAGAAGCTTTTTAAAATAAGAAATACTGAGTCTCCGTTGAGGAGAAAGACAAGTAAATATTACTGCTGTTCTTTTATGAAAAAGTATTATGTGTGTTGACAGAGTGCCTTTTTTTGAAACACTTGATATAGGTTTTGAAGCAGTTGATAAGATCCTTGTGTTGGTCAAGTGTTTTATTGGAAAGGCTTCTAGGTGAAAGAGGGTTCTGGTTCACAGAAGGACACTCAGATGTTTCTCTAGGGTAAAAGGCAAGTGCATTTGGTCTTTCAAGTACAGCAGGGTCCCAACTCTGGAAATTTTTTTTTGTGGTTTTGGGGGTTTTGTTTTCTTATTTGTTTGTTTTCTTCAAGATTGCCAATACAGTGTATCACCAGCTACAAGGAAAGAAATTGCCTTTGAAGTGTACAAAGTGACGTACTGACTTCTAGTGACAGGGAAACTCTTACTGACCTGTAGCTCAAAAAAAAAGGTCAGACAGCTTGTCTGAAGGCATTCCTTGCTCCTCACTGTGTACCCCAACTGGAAGCCAACTGCTAACCTGTTCTTGCACTTTCTACAGTGGGTTAATGCTTATTCAAAGCTTGGCCTGTAGATATTTTTTGTTGGCGGTTGTTGTTAAGCAGCCTTGTGTAAACTAGCTTGGAATCCATTCATGGGCCTCTGGGGAAACACAGTGTAAAAACATACTGGTTTGAAATTAGACTCCTCCTTAATGTGCTTCTGCAGCTCCTGCTCTGAGGTTTACTTCTAAGGTCTTGTCTACAACTTGTTTGAGTACTTAATTTTTAATGTTGAGAAAACAGTCTTAGCTGAGGCTGCAGGGGGAAAAAACCAAGCGGCGATCAAATTTAATGGAATGGTCCTTGATAGAGTAAGCTTCTCAAATATGAATTAGGAATTCTGTTTTCTATGAATGTATTTGCAAAATTATGCTCTTGTCTTAAAGCTGATGGAGACAAGCAGAAAAAGAAATGTATGAGACCGCTATTTTCTCTAAGTGTTTTCACTACTTAGTGCTATGAGAATATTGGGTTTTTTTCCTCTCATGCTTGGAAAACAATCTGGAGTGAGAAGGGTGCACACTTTTATTCTTCTGATATCATTGTCATGTCATCATGGCATGTAAAACTGATCAGCTTGCTTTCCATGTTCTGGCTTAATTTGTACTTAATGTGTTTTGGAAGAATGGCTGAACATACAGTTCTAAGACTTGTTTGCTCCCTGCCAGACAGTTTATTGTCAGCTAAGGACTGGTAACATTTCAGGAAAAAAATAAAACAGAAAACAACCAGGATATAAGGCTGAACCTCTATGCATAGCACCATTCCTATTAACTTTGTTTGCTGGGATTTTGCATGCAAGTGTGTGAGATAATTGACTGCAGTCACGGTCTGGCTGAGTGGTCTGGTTTTGTGTCTGAGCTGCATAAAACATCAGAACACCAAACTGAATAACTGTGGTTACACAGTTTACTAATTCTCTGAAGATGTATTGTTATTCTTGACCTCTCTTTCTTCAAACTTAATTTATGAAAAAATAAAAATGTAGAACAAGAGGCCTTATTTTCTTGTATAAGTCTGATAAAAGCTATTTTATGATAGTAATAATTTTTAAAATTAATTTCTACACATATGAAAAATAATTTCATGTAGTTTACCAATTTCTGGATATTAACACATGCTTTTGGGGGAGACAGAATATTTAACTCTTTATTATGCATGTATTTTGTGTGAAGCTGTTTTAAAGGCAGTGTTTCTGGGCAACGTAAGTAACTTAAGGTTTTGTGTCACTTAACAGTTTTTCAATCATCTTAAATTTGTCATGTGGTGGGATTTTAGTGTATTTTAGTTTTGTTGGCTTCCTTAAACATGAGCGATACCATATCTCTTGCCTTATGGGCTGGTAAGCTGTCCATGTGTAGCCTTTCCTTGAGTAAAGGAGATTGAGTCTAAACTTGCTTTTTTTCTGTTCTTCCTGTTTTTTTTAGCTGGCTTATTTTAGTCACTTCTGGTTCCATGAAATAAAGGGGTCTTCTAACTATGAAGGAAAGAATGGATGATTTCCATTTAGACAGTATTAGTGCTTATGGGAGGGTGTGTTGTCCACTGTGTTTTTTGGTTTTAACCTAACCTTCACCAGGTCACAGTCACGGTATTTCAACCAGAACTGCTTTTTGTACTTTTTTTTATTCTGACTTATTAGAGCTGATACCGTTTTTATAATCAAGGTAAGCAATTGTGGAATTTGACCTCACGTCTGCTTTTTAAATCAGATGACTGAATGTGTACTAGTTGACCTCCCTCTCCCCACTCCCCCTATAAAGCCAGTGACTTTGTTTTAATATTAGTATTCAGAAGTGTGTTATCTCTGTTTGCTCTGCTGTCCAGTGATGAATGCTAGCTGCTGAGTCACCGACGATATCACTAGAATTGGTAAATGGACTGTGTTCAGAAAGTATTTACACCCAGAGAGTAAATCACTGGTGTTGTACTTTTCCTTGAAGGTACATTCCTGTTCATAAAGGAATGTGAGTAAGCTCTTTCTCTGTATTGCTTGTATTTTTCTTAAGGTCACTCTCCTTGAAATGCAGCAATAATACACTTTAATAATAAATGCTTTCAGTGTTATGTACAAATGGGAAATACAGGCCTATTCTATCCAGGTGGGTTGATTAGCACACACAAAACAAATTATGCTCCATTTATAGTGAACTGAATGTAGTTGCAAAGAAATGATAAGGTAGAACCCTCTTACAAACAGAGTGGATCCATTTGTTGTGAACATCCTGATGAGTCCAGTGTGAGGAGGAAGTCTGGCTTTCTGAGCATAGCCCTCATCTGAATATCTTGTCTTTGGGACTGATGCCTGTGATGTGCTTACTTTGCTTGCATAGCTTCATTTTAAGCCATTTGTACAGTAAATGTGGACTCAGTGTTTTTGAATAGGAATGTTTTCCCTCCTCTTATGCTTGCCAGGGCTACATTATTAATGTTAAAATGTGGACATCAGTGCAATAACTCTTGCATCCGTAGGTACACTTTGAGAATGGCTTTAGAGCATGCCTCTTTGAAGGGGGTCTGCAGTGTACCTTCATAATATGGGGGTACTTTATAACACAGGAGTACATTGCAAACTTTTTCATCTGCTTCAGGGAGTTTTGCGTTGCCAAAGGTGCACTGCTTCCACAATAGTCTTGTTCAAATATGTTTGGCCTTTAAATAGCAATACAGCTTCTTGTTAATCTTTAAATAAAATAGTGTCGCTATTGCACATCCCTTTTTTTTTTAGTCAAGAACTATGGTGGGAGAAAGGATAGAGAGAGCAAAACTACTTTCATCTTGTCTGGAAATATTCAGTGTAATTGGTCAGAGTATCAGCCTCCAGGCAGGGCTACAGTATCACAAAAGCATCTGCAGGAACTTGGTGGGTTTGACCTACTGGACATAAACTAATAGGACACCCATAAACAAAGCTTTTATCATTGTGGTGAGGAAAAATCTTGAGTTGTCAAGATAATAGAATACCTCTTCTAGGTAATGTGGTAATCCATGTATGTCAGTAGTTTTTACCTTTCTGGAAATGCCAAGATTATTAATTGTGTATGTATCCTGTGCTATGCATCCAAATTGGATTGTGTGTTTTTTTCAGTGAAACTCCTTGCTGCAAGGTCAGACAAATCAAATTGAGGTTAAAATGAGCTGGCTGTGTCTTTCAGACAGCTGGAAAACCTTAGACAGCAGGCATCTGTTCCTATGGATAGCAGAAATCTAGTTTTGTCTGACCTGTATCTCCTCTACTTCTGAAGCGACATTTTGGGCTAAGGCCTAAACCCTAATTTCACAGAACAAAATGGAAATGGTTGAGGTTGGAAGGGACCTCTGGAGGTCCTCTGGTCCAACCCCCCTGCTCAGCCAAGGCCACCTGGAGCTGTTTGCTCAGGACCATGTCCAGATGGCTTTTGAATATCACCAAGGATAAAGGCTCTACAACCTGTGTGGGCAGCCTGTGTCAGTGCTCTATCACCACCACAGTGAAAAAATGTTTCTTGACCATCAGAGGGGATTTTCTGCCTTTCAGCTTGTGCTTATGCCTTCCTGTCCTGCCACTGGGCACTACTGAGAAAAGCCAGGCTCCAGTTGTCTTTGCATCCTCCCTTCAGGTAATTATATAGATGAGATTTGCCCTGAGCCCTCTCTTCTCAAGTTTGAGCAGTCCTTAGACATACAAATACTTAAGGGCCAGTCCAGTCCAGTAGTGTTAGAAAACTTCAAGGAACCATATGTCAAAGGTCAGCTGGTAACATACAATCAGTGCTTTTCTACTATTGTCTTTGTTCACACATGCAGTTTATTGAATTAAAAAAAATATGTATCATTCTATGTCAGATTCTGTTTCAGCTTGGGGTGGGGAGAACTTGGAACTTTTATCAAATCTAAAAGTTCTCTTCTTCCTCTGAACTGTAGATGCTACTGGATTGCATATAGGGGAGTAGTAAATAGAAGACTTAACAGTAAATAGCTTTGCTGCAATGTTCTTGAAAAAAGATTTTAAAAACCCAAACAAACACAATAACAGCAGAAAGTCCCTATCACATAGGGGCAAAAGTATTTGAGATCATTCATAAGGAGAAAAGATCTGTTCCACTAAATGAGAACATTGGGATTATCGAGTTCTGCACTGAATTTCCGTACTCCATATTTATCTGTCTGCTCCAACTGCTGGACAAATGTCTGTGGCATACTCTAATTTCAGGAAATGTCTTATCAACTTACCCAGGGCCTGGCTGAAGTCTGCTGGCTGTTTCCTGGAGTAAGAGTAAGGACAAAAACAGTGTCTCAGAGGGAAATCATCCCTAAGAAGGGACAATCTTCTTAATGCTCCAAGTCCTTCAAAAATCTGAAGTAAAAGTGGGATTTTTGCATCTGTATTGGTCTTTGAAGTCTGATTCTTTAATATTGGAAATGTGGGAAGAATGTGTTCTGGGCTATAGCAGAAAGAGAAAAGAATGCTTTCCAAGGTGGATTTTATTTGTAGCTAAGAACTCCAACATTGCATTGTGAAACTTACTGTTGATTTCTGGCCTATGTAACATTTTTCACTGCAATTTGGTTAGTGTCCAAAATGAAATAAAAACTAGCAAGTGAGACCTCTGAGTTTTTCAGAAATGCAGAACAACTATACAAGCATGCATGTTTGGTTTGGAATTTCTTTTTTAAAAAACCCTGTCAGTTAGACTTAAAGAATAATGAATAATTAACAAGAATCCCAATGCAGAGCTTGTAGAACAGACGGCCAATTTCAGAAGTGTTAATTTTTTTTTTAATAGGAAGCTGTTTCCACTCTGAGTCAACAACTGAGTCCAGCAGCACGAGTAAGCCCGTAAGAGCCAATAAAAACATGGCAAAAACATGACATTTGCTTCAAAAGAGAAAACATTGCATGCATTTGCCATAATCCAGTTGGGAAGAAGTGTGGGGGAGAGATTACAAAGGGGTTTATCAAAGTAATCAGTGGTGTGTACGGAAGAATACTTAAGGGAACTAGTTAGATCAAAACTGCCTTAAGATCTATTTTCAAAACAGTCCTTAAGAATAAAATGTTTCCTGTATGTATTCTTAAGAACTCTTACATCTTAAAATCTGGTCTCTCTGTGAGAGCAAACTTCAAAGATGTCCAGTCCCTCAAAGGGAGAAGAAAAAAGTTGTCCCTACTGGATCTGAAAGCATGCAGCAGTATGCTGTTCTGGTTCTGTTCTAGTATCAGCATAATAGATCAGCTTCAATGAGGCCTTTAGCTTGAGGAAAGTTGCTTCTTGCAAATACCTCTGAGAAAATAAATGCCTAATCTCACTGGGGCAGCTAAATATCCTTGGGGTGTGGTTTTTCTCTGGTAATCTTGTAGCTCTGCAGCTCAAAACGTGCTTCCCAAACGTGTGCATCACTGCAGATGTCATTGAGTTTGTTTTGGCATTAGTATTGGCAAGAGTGAATAGCAACCATATTTAATTTCAGCATTACTCAAAATAGAAACAATACTTCACAGAAAATGACAAAATCAGAAGGCTTTTTCTTTGAAGTCCTCATATTTGACTAATCAGTATTATAGTACTGGAACACAAGTAGGGACAGAATGGGCTCTGGAGACTGGCAACTTCTGCAGCTCTCAAACCTAAGTAGACCTTGTGACATTTATCAGATTACAGTTAAATTGTTTAAAAGTAAAATGTGAAAAACAAATACATTTGAGAAGAAGACTTGGAATTGCCATTGAGCCTCACTTTAGAAACAAACCAGGAAGAGCTTTTTTAAGTCTTGACTGCACAGAAACACTTTGAAGAAAGCAAAGTTTCTGATTGAAAAGCTTAAATCCAAGGTTTTTGGCCAAAACCAACCTTCTAATCTACAATCAGCAATTAGTCTTTGCAGTTTGCTCACGTGCTCTTAGACAGATTCCTGGCTGGGAGCTATGACATTCTCCACTGGTTAAAATTGCAGCGCTTCAGCAGCCTCTGAATAAACAGACTTTGACATAGCCAAATGTGGAAACAGGAGAGGGGAAGGAAGGCAGCAAGGTCCGTGTTGAGGAGGAAGTGTTAGTGTCTTAGCAGGGAAAGGTGGGAGGCAAACAGTCCTTGTCCCTAGCATGTGGCTAGCTCAGAAACTGTTATTCCTGGCAGTCTTGAATGATGAATTTTTATATTAGGCACGTACACTGGGAGAAGGGTGCTGCGTGCTCCCAGCATCTCCAGCTTTTCTCTTGAATAACAGTTCTCTTACAGCCTAGATGTCTGAGTTGACATGATCCTGCCAAAGTAAGAATTCCTTTTGTGGATGATAACTTGGCTCTTGCTTCTACTAATGCTTCCGCTGTATTTTTGTGATCATACCTGATCCTCTCCTTCATTAGCAGAATTTAATTATATTAATAAATCAATTAAAGGGAAATACTACAACTTTGTGCTCAGAAGAATGAAATGTAGCCATTCTAAATCAGCCCTGCTAAACTCGTTCTCTTGAACTTTGATGTGAATGTTTGTAGCTGACTGACAATGAACTCTTGTGTTCATCTGGGGAATGACTGAGGCAGTCGTATGACTTGTTCTGCAAAGTCTGCTTTCTTCTGTAGACTTTGGGTTGGGATGTAAGAGAACAGATTACCAGGACCTTAAATTGGTATGTATGGGGTTTGGCTGTGTGTATGTGGGTCTTTCAGCCTTTGTACAGAAGGAAACTATGTTGGTGATGTTTTCTGTATATGGGTCTGAAAGCAAGCCAGCTGTTATGTTTGCCTTCCAAGTGTGTTTTCTCTTTTGAATGCGATGATCTCAGTAAGATGCGGTACTCTGATGCTGTAGAGTCAGCTGGCTGGACTTTGGAGATGAAGACTGATGCTGTCTTGTGATACAGTAAATAACCCTTTGCCTATCACCAGTGAGCTCAGCTTACTGCCTTGATTAAGCGTTCACATCTTGTTTTGCTTTTCAGTAGTTGCAGTAGCAGTAGTTCAAGTCACTTTCGCTTTCCAATTATGCTGGGTTTAGATCTGATAGATCTCTGAAGCCGGGTAACTGACAGGCTTATGGCACAGAGAGAGGGAAAACCTGAGCAAGAAGCAATGGCTGAAGTAAAGCATGATCTATTTTGGACCAGTCCTCTGGTCCTGGGATGAGCCAAGACTGTGATGAAGTTTACAGGAGCTAGTTTACTCCAGCAAATGAAGAGTTAGGATGCAAGACTTTACCATATGTTTATATAGCAGACATTTGTCACAAGTCCCTGGTGCTGGGGAGTAGTGAGTCAGCAAAAGGTTCTTTGTGAAAGGGTCTGTGTGTAAACAGATCAGAACTCTGAAAGTTTTGTGTAAAATATTTACATTCTTTAGGAATCTGGGGATGCGTTCATGAAATTGCATCTGTTTGGCAACACTTTGTTGTTGCTTTAATGTGAGCTGTCACACTTGCGGTGTTTTGATGTGCCATAGGAGTATTCGTGAATCCTTCATTCCTTTATCTAGTGCCTCAAATATGTGAGCCATACTTGTAAAGAAACATTCTGAAACTAGAACTGTACCTGCTTTTTAGAGGTGGAAGGTTAAGAGAAAAGCAGGATTATACGTATTCATGTGACAAACTAATGTGTGCTTAGTGGGAGTTCCATGAGTAGAGGTAAAAATCAATCCTTTTCTAAAATTTGTTTTCTTTTTGGGAAGCATCCTGCACTGAAGTTCAAGTATGGTTAAAACTATGAGAACTTTCAGAGTGAGTCCTCTTTGAGATCAACTGGTTTCAGTTTGCACTTCAGTAGCAGCTTATTCGGTGCTATTCCAGGTAGTCTTACCAGCACTTTTCATGGAAGTTTATCCTGTAGAACTAGTGCTGCAGTAGCATGCTTTGAAGTTAGCTAGCAAAATATATAGAACTGTTCTGTTTCTAAGCAAATACACCTCGAGGAAAATACTCAGTCTTTACATTTCTTCCTTTGTTCAAGACACAGAGGCAGGCCTGGCTCTTTATAAAACTTTTTAGTTCTTATTCTACATTAACAGATTTAATCAGTACTAGTTCAAACTAGACATCACAAAGGACTGGCTTATGCAAGAAGGCACTAGCAATAGGGACTGTATTGTAACAGCAAAATTGCAGCTGTATGAGCTTGTTAGAATAGACAAACTGCATACATTTCAAACTCCGCACCGAGGTTGTGGTTTCCACTCTTTGCCTCAGATTTTTTTGGTAGGGATTTTTGTTTGGTATGAAAATCACAGAAGAAGGGACAGAGTTCTCACTTTGGATTCCCAGTGCTTTCTGTGACGGGTTTTCTGGAGTGTAATGTGTTTCAATGCGGTGCTTTGTAAGTTCTGTCTTTCTGGATGTCACTATGTCCTGTTGGAGTAGCTGATCCTGGGAACTGTCAGCCTCATGTGAATAGAGGTAGTGTGAAACAAATGGCAGATTTGATTTGCTTTACTTTATTACAGACATTATCAGATGTTCACATAAAAATGCTATAAATGTTCTACTATAGCAGTGTTTTTCTAATTCCTTGGTTATGTGTTAATTTCCAGCCAGGTGTAGACTAGCCCCTACCTTCCTGCTGAAAACTTGCATGTCATTTCTGTGCTTTGTGGCAAATGGCCCATAAGAAATGGCATTTTTGGGAGGATGGAATTTCTGTGGCAGTTGGACAAAGCCATTCATTTTGAAAACCAAACCCTCCTTTCTGAGTTGTCAGAGACGTTGGTGAGGCAGTGTCACGGGCAGCTCTCCCGTGTTCAGCCTGCTGCAGAGCAGGGTTGGTACACAGTGTTCTGACATTCCAGCAGAGTCTGCCTTCAGATCCCCTCGCAGTTTCTCTGTCAAAGAGAAGGTACTTCCTTTCAGCACACCTCTGAAGTCTGTGTGTTTTGGGCAGTCATTCCTAACACTGAAGTTGAGTGCTTGAAAATAAAATTCAGCTAAATCACACTGCAGTGTTGTGAAGTCTGTCTTTTTTCTCTCAGTCCAGGAAAAGTCGGATCTAAGGTATGTTGTCTTTTAATTTACTGTTCTAACATTGAAAGCATCTGTATTACTGAGGTGTCTTCATTTGTTCTATGCTTTGCTTGCTGTATGTTTGGTTTAGTGTTTATTTGCAGCCGAAATAGCATGTTGCTGAGATAATTTATTAGCTGTGCATAGAGTGGTGTGATCCTTTCCTACCCTATAGAAGTGCCACTGTTGTTGCGCATTAATTTAAATTAAAAGCTTCCAGCACCAAACAAAGCAAGTATTTTGTGTATTGTACTAAGATGTCTTCAGGATGGACAGAGAAGCCTTGGTTACAGGCTGTGCTGATGTAGTTCAAGACTTCAGCCTTTAAAAAATAAAAAAAGGGGATTAAAAAAAGAGGAGTGGTTTGGTGCTTGTTACTGGTCTCTCATCTACCTAAGGAAAACTGAGAGTACAGAATGGAGTGGGACTGGTGTTTATTACACACAGATAAGTTTTTTGGTTTTTTGTAATAGACATGTGAAGTTTCTGCCAGTAGTACACAATGAAGAAGTTAACTTTTAAACCATGCTCTTGTGCTTAACAGGATTTCAGATAACATGGAAAGGCAATAGGAGTATTTGCAAATAGTTTGTTACTTTCCTTTAACAAAAGAAAGAGAAGTCTGATTGCTAAAATAACTCGCTGCTACTATTTAAACTCACAGTGTGGTGTTCACAGCACCAAATGTTACAGTGGCATTTACAGGAATGTTATAGGAAGCTGTTGGAAGCAGCATTCAATTAAACCAAAAGTGAAACTAGTTACCAGACCGTGGATATGTTTTTAAAAGTGGATTGTTGCAGTGACCTAGATACACTGACAGAGAACCACCAAGACTTCAGTCTGAGGATACAGCTGTGTCTATAGCTGTAAGGATAATGATGGAGTGATTGTTCACTTCTGTGAGACAAGGGTAGATAGTTTCCATCAGAATTAGTAAATCTGAAGTTTGACTGGAATAGCATTCTCTTCAGAGATGGAAGCAAGGCTGATCTAAAGTGTCATTGTCTAACGGTGTGAGTGCAAGCCCAGCTTTATTGGTAGCTATTTGCTGTTGCGCAGAACAGCTCCTGACAAGGGTAAGGTGGGAGGCCTGCCCAGTTGGACATTGGGAACTCAGCTGGCATCACACTGGGTTCACCTGAGCACTCAATGCCACTTTTTACGTAAAGCTCAGAGGAAAGCTTAGAATGCTGCTGGTGGCACCAGTGACGGGGATCGAATAGGTGGCAGCCACTCCATAGTTGGAAGATGAGGAGCTGAACCCAGTATGATTTGCCATCTGTCTCTTTCTCAGCTCAGGCACCATCATGAAAGGTACAGAAAACACTGTATTACAAGCTGTGCCTTACTCAGGCTATCAATAAAATGATTCTTCCAATATTTCCTCATGCTCAGACTGGATTTCAGTGTACACAGGTGTCTGCATCGTTTTGGTGTGATACTTGCTACATTACATAAATATTTGTGTCAGTTCATAAAATGATTTAGTATTCAGCTGATGCAACTTCAGAAAATCAAGGTGATACTTTGCTGAAAAATACTGGTTTCTCTGAGTCTGGTTTAATAGACTTGCTTGAAGCATTGAAATGCTTCTCAAGTTTTTTTTTTTATGCTTTTCCTCCTGCTTATTACATGAATCCTACACTTTTTGTGTTAATGAAAAATTTTAAAACAAGGCTGGAAGTTCCTTCTGTAATCTTGCAGATGTTTTTGTGTTGGGAACCTGAAGAAAGACACAATGGGAAAGAAACAACTTTGCAAAAGGGATAAAGCTGAAAAGCCATCTCTAAAAATGGTGGTGGAGTAGCAAGGTAGATGTACTAATTCATATCAGAGTCCTGTTCATTGACCATGTTTTGTGAATGAGAAATAAAGCATAGCAAAATGATGCATAATGGCAATCTGCTTCTTGAATTTTGGGAAAACCTATTGCTCAGTTGGTCAATTACATTGCTCAATAAACTTGCGATCTGAAAACAGCACCAATCTGCCTGCAGTGTTTCGTGTTAAACTGGGAAGAGAATGTGTGATTCTGAGAAAACAAAACAACAACATCCTCCCTTAACATTCAATTTACTTCAAGTGGGTTTTAGGGAGGTGTACCTCATCACCTTATCTTTTATTATTGACAGAATGGAGGTATCTTTTAAAGTTGCTTTGTGTTAAAAAGAAACAACCACCTGCTTATTTCAAGCAAGTCTTTTTTCTCCTGTATAGTTGAGTATGTCAGGATTCTACCAGCTTTATATAAGGGTAGTAGAATAATTTTTAAATTTTTTTTTCATTCTCATGTTGATACTGTGAAACTGTTTTTGTGCTTAAGGGTGTGGTGGGGTTGCAGTATTTCCTGCCAACAGCCCTCAAGGAATGACTAGTGTAGAGGTGACAGGCTGTAGAGATTGGTAGGGCAATCTGTGGACTTTGTCTGAATGTGTATGTGTCCAACCCATAACTGTTGACAAAAATGTTATATTGTAACTTTTTTCCTCAAGCCCATAATATTGATTTAACTGCTTTAAAACCAGTTTATTCAGTTATGAATGAACATCCCTGCAGTTGCAAGCAGCAAACTTAAGTGGGCTTTCTTTATTCCTTAGTTTCTGACTAGCATTATGTTGCTTATGGAACAGATGAAAAGCTTTGGGTTTTTGTTACCTACTGGTGTATAACTGCTGTACTAGTAAGTGTCTGACAACTGGGAGGTCTGGGAGCACACAGAAAAGTGAACCTTACTGTAAAGCTGGAAATCGATTTTACAAAAAGGGAATTTATTTGTAGTATAGCTTCTTCAGTTCTGAATAGCTCTACATAGTAAGACAGAGGAACCTTAAAGTCAAGAAAGCAGGCGTGGTCTTAGACCTGTATGTGTTGCTGCTTCTTTAGTCACACAGTTGTGACTAAAGGATGCTAAAAGGGTCCATCTGGGTTCTTAGATTGTTTTGATTTTCCTTCAATTTGCTGTAAGTTTCAGATAAAGATTTAAATCGCTCCAATCACTTACCAAACCAAAGCATTAGCTCATAATGGCATCTGATTCAATCCTGCTAAAACAGCATTATTGCAAATAACATATTCATAACTGGTTTTGCTTTGCTGTTTAATGAAAAGTACAGTTTTATTTTCAGTCCTCTATCCTCCCTGTATCAGGAGAGTAAAATACTGGTGCTGTTTCTCTAAGCGGGTGGTTCCATAACTATTTGACAGCATACCAAATGTTTTTAGCAGAAACTACCTAATAACAGATCTTTTGCAGTGGCATGTCTGATTTGTATGAAACATTGCAATAATTGGCTTCATTGGTACTGTCAGAGTGAACTTTAAATGAAAGTGACAGTAACTAGTCCAGACTTTTTTCATTTTGTTCAGAGTAAAACTATTAGACAGTAAGTGACTTACTGGTTTTTCTGCTTTTAATTAGCAACCCAATTTTATACTCTTTTAATTATCATTTAATTGGATTCCCCCCTTACACTCCGAGCCTGGCAGCCAAAACAGCTGATTTAGTATTTGGCACAACTGAGGGGTGAAAATTTCTTCTATAAATCTTTCTCTAGAGGATATGTTTCCACCAGCATAGAGGCTCTTTTCTGGAAGTGGCAAATCTCTTTTAATATCTCCTTACTAGTCTCTTTTGTGCCTAGCTCTGAATCCACTATTTGAGAAGTGGTTATAACTGAGGGGGCTGAAGCCTCCAAAGTAAAGCTTTAATGTAAACTGTAACCAGAGAGGACATACAAACAGTTCTTAAATTAGATTCAAAAAGGTAATGTTGGTATATGTGTAAGTTGTCCCTGTAACTGTTCCAAGAGATTAATTGTCATGTCCTTGCATGTTCTTAGGGGAGGGGGAATTAGTGTTGTAAACTGACCTTTGAGGGTAAACTAGAGGACAAGGCAGGGGTTGGGGATGCTTTTAAAAAGGGACTGGAAGGGAGAAAGAGAAAAACTCAATGGTTTAGGGACTGAAAGAGAGGCAGCACACTGAAACCTTGCTGGGCTGGGACAAGTGGCCAGTTACAGCCCTCTCCCCTCTGCTGGCAGACAGAGGAGGCAGGGAAGCACCAGCCAGAAAAAAGAGGAAATAGGAAGAACATATTGCTTATCCATCAGTAGTACTGAACTCAAAACATGGATAACATCATCTACTCTGCAGCCCATTGCATGTGTGGGTTTTAAAAAAGGTCCACCATCTGGTGGCTGGGCTTCTCTCTTTGTTAACTTCTGGCTCCTCAGTAAACTGTTCAGGGAGTTCAGAGTGGGGGCTGTTAATATCAACGTTAAGTCAGTTACCAGAGGAATCTCTATTTTAGCCTCCTCCTGTAATCTTCAGGGTTAAATGTTTTCAGCTCATAGTTCAGTTGCAGTTATTTGTAGCTGGCATTCACATTTGCTCTGTAATTCAATTTAGATGATGCTGCTTGGCCTAAATTGGAGCAGACTAGTAGAAGGAGCTTGGTGCGTTTAGAAACCGATCACTGACTCTGTAGTTAAGGTCATCCAAGTAGAGCTATAAATATTTCCCCTCAGTTTTAAGGTGTAGTTATCTGGCTTGAATTCACTTATGGAATTGTGATTGATACTGTCAGATCTTATGTGTCAGTTTTTTCAGCTACTAAAAATGCTGACTAACAACCTTATTGTCATCACACAAGTACTGTAATAGTCTCATTAATCCATGTGGTTTCAGTTCCAGCTGTTTGCTAGTTATTTATTCATTAGAGTCTATTTTCTGAATAGCTTCCAGCTACACATTCTTCAGAGAGATGAGATTTTATTCATACATGTATCTACTTATAGGTGAGGAATTTGAAACTGGAGCATGAGCAGGAGAAAAACAAGATCTTGTCGGAAGCACTAGAGACACTCGCTACTGAACACCATGAACTAGAGCAGTCTCTGGTTAAGGGATCTCCACCTCTCAGCATCCTCAGTGAAGAGCAGTTCTATGATGCTGTTTCAGGTAAGTGGTGATGTCCAGAATGTGAGTGTGTAGACAGCACGTGTGCAGTGAATGCCTTGGGGGCAGGTGGGGTGGGGGAAGAAGGTGGGAGCAGTCTCACTTCAAATGAAATCTCTGCCTTTCTAACATGGACTTAATTTTAGGGGTATGCTTGATGCATTTCATGAGCAGGGCTCTAAAAATTTGCCAGAGTTCACCTGCAGAATTGTATTGCTTCATCTTAGCTGTGACCAAAGGTTAGAAAACCTTTGGTTAGAAATGAAAGGTCTGATTGCTTGGGAGTCTACACCCTTTTTTTAAATAGCAAAACATAAGGCTCCTATTTTGGGAGAGGTAACTGTATCTCATAGCCTTACGACTTTCTTTGTCCATGGTGGTGTCTGCTTTTTCCTTTGTTCTGTTGTTAAGATCAGACTATAAAAATCCCTAGTTTTGAGGGATAATGATGTTAAGAAAGTCTTGTTCTGTTTCAATTTTGTGTACTTGAAGTGTTAAACATGAAAGAAGAGGATGAATCAAAATCCTGGATTCATTTCTTAAATGTCTTTTCTTTCCCTATCTGTTCTTCAGTTTAGTATCTTTCATAATTTCATATGCAGAACATGCCAATAGTGATTTTGGAAGATTCTGAACTGCCTGAAATGAATTCAACATGCATTTGTATAGAGAAGCTGTACATAGTGCAGCTCAAGAGTAGCTCTAACTGGGTGATCCAGCAGCACACACCTGTCTACAACTATGAAGGATCTGAAAAGCTTGAGGGTGAACATAATCTAACTGTAGCAGACAATTGGGTTGCGATGGCAGACTTCACTAGCAAGTATGGGGTTACTTTTTCTGTGAACTGAACTGTCTGATGCTTCTGACAGATGAGAAAAGCTGTGTTCCCAGACTGCTTGATAGGTATTCTGCAGTGAGAAACTTGAGCTGTGAAAAAAGAGGCAAAGGAAGTCTATGCACAGGAGCACAGTGAATCAACTTTGTGAAGCAGATTTAGCTGTTTATCAAGTAGGAGAAGTGACTGAGGAACACTAAAACAGGTTCTTCCTCTGGAACCCAAGGAACAATTCTGCTAAAAGGCCTCAGGATCTTTTGATTGTCAACCAAGCAGAGAATAGTTCTTTATCTGATGCTGTTGGAATGTAGTCTCTCCAGCTGGGCTTGCTTTGTGCATATGAGAGAATATTACACTTTAAAGAGCTGCTAGTCGATACATCTCATAACTGACTCTATCTCTTAATACTGTTGAATGAAACTGTCCAAAGTCACCTCTCCTGTTGTCAGAGGTGATAGTTTTGTCCTTTCAAGCTACAAACTAATCATATCAAGTGGATTTGTAAAATTGTGAAACTCGCTGAATGCATATATATAAAAACATACTTAAAAAAACCCGAACATGACTTCTTGCTTCTTTGGGAGAAGTTACTTGACATAATTCATCTTAATTGCATTTTAAATAATTTTCTGGGACAGACTTACTGTCTTGGCTGTCCATTAGTTTAATCAGACTGGTGTTAGATTCTCTTCTCTAGGTTGTTCACATTTAGAGTTTAGCAGAGATTAAGGTCCTTTCTGTCTCTGAAGAAAAATGGAAATGTGATGTATTTTCCTGACTGCTGAATACACATTACCACCTTCACTTTAAGCATAAAAGGAATTATTTTTTGTTGGTACAGTTTGAGGAGAGATTTTTTTTTTGTTGTTTTTTTTTTTTTTTTTTTGTTTCTGGAAATCTAAATTGTTGCAACTGTCTGCAAAGCTTTTGCTTAACCTGATTTGCAAACTGATAGCATTAAATTATATTTATTTTGTACAAATAGCCATATTCATTATCTTTCTAGGTTGTATAGGAAATTGAGCAAACAAATGTATTTTAACAGGGTGATATAACAAATTATAATGTCTGTCAGTGGGAAAATGCCACTACTTAGAGTATTTTTTCTATCAGAATGCCATCTTTTTCTGCTTGCAGTTCTATGAATTTTTAAATCCTTGCTGTAGGAGTGAGTTTAGAAGTGAGAGTGTTGCATAAGTAGGCTTGCACTTTGAGCTGAAGAATTGTTAGTTTTGACTTGACAGGTTGAAAGAAGATGCCACTACTGCTTTTTGTTTGGTTTTTTTACAAGAATTTTGTCTGTATAAAAGACGTTTTTTGTTTGCTCTCAACAGAAGTATCACTTATGAGACCATTCAGAGCAATTTTCAAGCAGGTTTTTGAGGAAGAGGTGTATCAAAAAGGATGTATTCACTACAGCAACTACTTGTCCCCATTTGCCATGCTCTGGTTCACATTGTAGAACAGTCCAGTTGCTTCTGAATGAAGCTGAACAGGAGATACAGTCCAGTTCCTATTGGACACTCAGTCCATGGCAGCAGAGTAAGAGCAGATCTGAAGAGAACAGCATTAGAAATGTATCTGGTTCGATTGTCAAGTCCTCAGCACCATCTGTTCCTCTTGCAAATCTGCTCCAGCCTGAGCCATGCTACCTGCTAGTGTTGGCATAGGCTGAATTGTTCACTGTTAAAATCTGTGGTGTGTGGTTCTGTTTGTAGAAATTGTGGCCAGAGTTACAGAAATATCCTCTTCCTTTTCCAAAACTGGAGTAAGGAAAATGTTTGTTTGCAATGTGGTAAGATTACTTACTGAAGCTGGAGTTTATTTTCCAAAGTCTCCTTTCTTTTTAAGTGATATGCTGTTGTCAGAACTTTCTGACTGTTGCAGTAATTCCTAAATCCCTGCAATGAGAGAGAAATTAAAGGAAGAACCTACAGAAAGTGCAAGTTTTTTGTCTTACCAAAGCATGGTATCCAGTGTTAAGAAGAGCAAAGTTAAGGGTGTTATTAATCTGAACTCTGATAGCCATAGGTCAGTTAACAACACTTCCCAGTGCGCTGATCCGCTCATCATGGGAGTGGTGGAAATGTGTAATTAAACTCGATACCACACAGAGTGCTGCAGCTCTCACTTTCAGGATTGAATGCTTAACATGTGTCAAACTCTTCTATGTTTAAAGCAGGGTGGGGCGGAACAGGAGGGCTCTGGGAAAGGGAAGAAGCACTGAACAAGTAGAAAAATTCAAACAGACCATCTCCTAGAGAGCTGAAGAAGTTATTAGCTTTGATTAAGACAGACCTGAGGAGCATATGAAAATGGGATAGGAGTGCAGAGAACATCCACAGTGCTGAAAAATGGCTAAGCAGGTCAAGAATTAAAGGGTAAAAGTACTTGATTTTTGCCTTTCAGACAAGATTCCCTTCTCATATGCAAATTGTGCACCCAGTTTGGGAAAAGTTTAAATTTTCCTTTGTTTTGCTCTTTTAAACAGGTTTTATCTGAGAGGTGGGGGTTTTTCTGCAAACAGGATTTTTGTATGTGTTGAGAGGGTTATTGATGTCTTTCTGTAGATGCAATCTTGCAATAAAAGCAGTTATTTAGCTACAGGAATATTTAAGTACACTGAAGCTAACCTGTCATAGTACAGCTTCTGCCGGTATCTACCGCTACTGCATGTTCTGTTTATAAATAACTCTCCTAAGTGGTACAAGAAGTAGCAGACTACATCCATTGCTTTTGCTTGTTTCCTAGTTTGTCTCCAGTAATCAGATCATTTAAAAGTAAAAATGGTGCAGAAAGCATTAAAACCTCTTGCCCTTCCTTCCATGTTTAGAATAGTTTGTCAAGTGGCTTTTCTTGAACGTGTACCAAAAATACTTCACAGCCTCTGTGAGAACACTGCTGCCTGTCACTTCTTGCCTTGAATAGAGCTAAAAGAATGAATTCAGGCATCTCAGAGGGATAGGAAACACCTAGTCAGAACTGAAACCAAACAGTGCCAGTGGTTAAACACTATATTTCTCAGGTTTATTTATTAATCAAAAACCTTGGCCAAACTTTTCTATCTGCATCTGAAGACTTACCAGTTGCAGCAATAGGAAATGAGGTCCCTTAAGTTTCTGTCATTGCTTCTGCTGCTTCCCGGTGCTCTCTCACTCTTGCAAAATGTAGCTGGTGTTTGTACTGTTACTCTTTCAGGTTTCATGAGCTGGAGAGCTTCCTAGTCAGCCTGGTCTTGTCTAAGAGATCACTTTAAAATTTTGGCTTCTGAACAGGGACTCTTATTCCTTCTCCCCCCTCCTCAGCCCACAACTCCTTAAGTTCAATTAAAAAAAAAACTAGTCATTTTGTCCTAGTCATCTGTTTGACAGCTGCTCTGTAGAAACTTGTGAATATAAATCTTTTTTTGCAGTGACGGGGGAGTATGCAAATCTTAATTCAGAAAAGAGTTCGCTGCAAGTGCACAGGGAAAAGCTTGCTTTGAGTTGCCTGTTGATCTGTGCTCACAATACAATACTAGGCTTATTCACTCTGATACTCTAACAAACTCTCAAGGCTTGCTAAGTTCTGGGTTAAAGGAGGTAGCTGAGGTTAAGGGATTGGAGACTGAGATCTTTGATGGCAGGAGCTGTTGTAGATGTACTTGCTCTGTTTCTCAGGAAACTGGGTGAGGTTTCTCTAGGGAGAAATTCCTTACAACAGTTGTGTTTCACTCTTCTACTGTTTCTTCTTGTATAGCATGGTCTTCTTGCATGAGGTAAGGCATGTGCCCTGGGGAAGCTTATCTGGGAGGTGTCTACAGCTCTGGGGAGGTTTGAAGGTATGGAGCTCAGTCCAGCAGAATCATCTATAAGGCCAGCATGAGGAGAACTGAACGTGTGTGGTATTTAAAAATCTTTGTTAGACCAAGAAGCATATCCAAGAGTGACAGGCAGTTCTGGTGCAGCTTATCTGATCTTGCCTTTCTGCTCTGGAGTCCTGGGTCTCCAGAAGCTCAGATTGAAGTAATTGGCATGCTATGACTCTTGTCTGAAAGCAAGACGGTCCTGGATGGTACAAGAGAAGAAAGGACCCTACAGGATCGAGACTTTCTTTTATGTTATTGGGTTGGCTTCATGCTTTTTTTGTCATGACAACTGTTGGCACAGTTGAGCAGCTCTTTCAAAAGAGGTGGAATACATACCTTGAGGGGATTTATAGCTTGTTGTGTGGTCAGGAAGCTGAGGGCCACGTTGTGTTACATTCCTAGTGTCTTTTCTTCTGCAGTATTTGGATATGCAGGAAAACTGTATTTTCCTGGCTACCTGGGTTTAGGATCTCTGGACAAATCTGTATTTTATGTAACAAACTTGTCCCAAGTAAAAATGCGTTTCTTTACCCTACTTGTTAAATATAGTACCCACCAAACTAATGCTTTGATATGTTATATCATAACTTGGCACAGAACTAGACTGACAAATTTGGGGAAAATTGTGAGAAGATTCTCTGGAGTGCCAGTCCACTTCTTTAACATATCCTCAGCACCAGCTGGCAGTTCTTTTCATTCCCTAGCAACTGGCTTAATTTCAGTACTGTCTTGATGAGGATAGGCATGGTTGTTTTAAATAGTAGGAAAGATCTCATTTATGCTTCTAGATCTCTCCCTCTAGAAAGGATGGAGACATTGTGACACAGCCCATCCATTTATCAGGATTCTGTCCTGTTCCTGACCCTTATGTGATCTGGATGTGGTAGAAAGTCCTCCTATTACTGTATGTGTGTGTGTATATATAAATATATATATATATACCACTCGGCAAAGCAATATACAATTTGCATGTTCTGTAGAAGCTACTGGCACAGCTTTTTTAAGACAGAACAAGAAAGCACCTGGCAGTAGACAGCTGTGAGTGAGATATTCTTTTGGACTGGCTGCTACTTCAGCAGATTTTGATTACTGATTTTGAATTAGAATGAGTGTGTGAGAGAATGGCTAATTTTTCAATTATTTCTCTGGGATTTTGCAGCCAAGAGTAACAGCATATGCTGGAAGCAGTACATGGCAGGAATAGTGTCTACTGTAGATCAGTTCTACATTTTTCAGAAGCAGTGAGACTTGCATTAAGCTGTTTACCATTCAGTGTGGTACCTGGTTTCTGCTAAAGAATTTTTCAAATGAGATAGAAGTTGATGTCTTGAGTTGTTCCTTCACTTCCTGGAACTTGCAATTGGATAATCCTTTGACAATCTTGTCAGGTTTGAAAGAAGACCTAACTCAAAAATACAGCCTTTGCCAGGAAATTTTTACCTTCTGATCTGGGAGAAGACTGTCTCTTCTCCAGAGGTAGACAAGCAGTACCTGACTAAAACACTGGTTGGAAAGAAGGTGGTGGTGGTGGTGGTGGTGTTTGGTTTAGTTGAGACGTGATATGGATTGTACTCTTAACCTGCCTTCCACAGTACGAAGTTTATCTTGTTGATTGGTGAGCTTATCACTTAGACTTTACTGGCACCTACGTAGTTCGCGCTTTCTATATGATACATCTCCTGTTCTTTGATACTTGTTCAGTGAGTTGGGAAGTGAAGGTTGGTGAACAGCACTGAGAGTCTTGAGAACTTAGAGCTAACTGAAGAAAGAGTCATTACTCAAGGTACCTGTTTGTTTGGTATGGCACTGGCACTTGTCCCAAGCAAGGTCTAGTAGCTTCAGTTTAATAAATATACCAGATTTTGGCTCAGTTTGATAGGGGATTTTTAATGTATTGTGGTCTTGCTTATTGTGCAATTTCTTTATGTCTAGATGCTGGGCTGCAGCGGTCTCTGGCAGTACTAGTTACTTACCAAATGGATGCTGTCATCAGGACACAGTAGGCGACTTAGGTTTCAGTTTTGTACAAGGCGGGGAGATCTGTTAGTGACTGAAGTCTAGCACAGGCGGTAGATTCATTAACATGCACCT
The DNA here is from genome assembly GCF_030490865.1 of Poecile atricapillus. Classification (NCBI taxonomy): domain Eukaryota; kingdom Metazoa; phylum Chordata; class Aves; order Passeriformes; family Paridae; genus Poecile; species Poecile atricapillus. The sequence goes on along the minus strand of NC_081250.1, from coordinate 107,442,840 downwards.
GCTCTTTTGCAGATTCGGAATCTGAAAAATCATTAAGTGGGTTTGAAACAACAGCAGCCTACTCATTAGAGGACAGCATGGATTCAAAAGATACAATAACTTCAAGCATGTCTGAAGAAAAAGTGTGTGGCAGTGGGGAGTCGCTGTCAAACGGAATCAAAAAACACAGGTAGGATGTTGTCCGTTCTTACAGTTTTATAATATGCATTAATGGTAAGAGACCACAGGAATCTCTGAAAAGCTAACAGAAAACTTTTAAAACTTTGCTCGGGATGATTGACAAGTAATAGGTTGTGCTATGATTTTATAAAGACTGTTTTTCCAAGGCTAGTGTGCTCCTTCGCATCTTGATGATCCAATCTAAATAAGTAAAAATGAAATATAATGTGCTGTTTAAAAATGGACACACTTGTTTTTTATTAGATCTTATTGAAATCTATGTGGATTTTAATTCCTTCATTTATCTTTAATGACCTGTACCTCCTATTGCCTCTTTAATTTCGAGTTATTTGATCCTTCTGTTGGTATCAGGAATGAATGAAAAATATTGCTAGCCTGGCATCAGAAACTCAAATGTGAACAAAGGGAGTCTTATTCTAAAAGTCTCATCCATGTTTTATGTGCTTATTTTGTGTTGTCAAATGATCCATTTTTGTTTGTTTCCTTGCTGATAAAGGAGGACAATAGGTCTGGAGTTAATGAGATGTAACAGACACCACTATTCTCCAGTTTCAGTGAAAGGGCAATATAACATTTGTGCTACAGATAAAGCCAGACTTCAGCATGTTTCAAAGAGACTATTCTGGAAGTGTTTTGGACATACAGGATGATGAGGATACCACATTTATGTAAAAACAGGAAAATAATATTTAATTTTACAGCAGGAAGCTTGACAGGCTTTAATTACTTGGTATCTTAAATAGTTAAATTGCAGTAACTGTTGAAGTGAGTTGGTAGCATCAGACCTGATGTTTCAAGGGTCAACCTGTGCTTGTCTCGTACTATGCAGAGACTGAAGCAAATGAGGGCTTGGGTGGAGCACTGGGTGTTTTGGGGAGATAACATAAAGCAGCTGACTAAGCGTGTTGCTTTGCTCTTGTGCTGCTAGCAAGGTGGTATTTATGGCCTTGGCTAAGTGCCTTCCCTAATTAGAGCAGGAAGTTCAGGAGTGGGGGGAGGAAGCAGTAGGTGAAGGTGGGACATCTGAATTGCCTTCACTGCCTTGGAAACAGTGAGGAGAGAGGATGCAGTACATAATCAACATGAAAATGATGGTGCATGTTGACTTGCATTGTAATTCCTGTTAAAACTTGAAGAGTTTTAACATGAATTACTCTTCCATTTACTATAAAAAAGAAGTTACTTGACAACTTCTTGCAATGCTGCATGATGCTGTCAGACCTGCAGGGAGTAAGTGACTGGAGAAGCATTTCAGAGCTCCTGAATTTTATAAAGAGTAATGAAAAGTAATAAACATGTACATCTGCCTTAGTTGTTTCTCTGAACTGCCTCTTCTAGGAGTAAAGAGAGCATAGGACGTTGGAGTAAAATGGGTGCATAAATTGCTAATAATTTACTGCTAAAGAAAAGTGGAACCTTTTCTGAATCTGTTTTGCATTTAGATAAGAATGTATGGACATATTTTATGTAACTAAGTAGCTGTAGAATATATTGTTGTATTTTATGGGATTAAATTACCGTAACAACATTATAGGTTGAGCTGTAATGTTAAGCTTTTTGACCTGTCACTTTGGTGTCACACTGGGAGTTGTCCCCAAATATATTGATGCAAACTGTTTCTCCCCAGAAGCTCAGACAATTTAAGCTTTACCTCCAAGAGAACCTTCTCAGGGGATGGGAGATGTGTGGTATTTTTAGCCATTTTTCTGAGGCTGTTGGTAGTAGCCATGTTTGGCCTGGTGCAGCATCTGTTTCATGTGACTTCAGAACCTTCCTGGAGCTGCTGGCTCTGATTTGTGCCTGTTTTGTCTGGGGGCTGGTTCTAACTTGTGTGCATGTGGTCAAACAGGCACTGCCTGTGATACCACCCGTGTCCTTTTCAGAGAAAAAACTGTAATTTCTTGGTGTTATGCAAAGTTAGGGGTTCAAGATGTTTTGACATCACTTAATTCCGTCCTTACACCCTTGAATTTGCTTATAGTTGTCTTGGGTTTTTTTTTTTTTAACTTCCATTTGTGTTAACCACATGGAAACAAGTCACTTAGACCAGATTAATTTTTTTTACCTAAAATCTTAGTACCTTCGGATGAGTAGAGGATCTGTAGTTTGCCTTTAGGTTGCACATGAGATTACCTAATGCTGTGTAGCCATCAGTTTAAATAAGATTATTTCCTGTCCTCATCTAGACAACCTGATCTGTAACCTGCACCTCAAATATTATTTGAGTGGTTGAGAGTATTCCACACAGAAGTGGAGGTTGTTTTTTGCTTGGCAGGGGGAGCAGAAACTGCTTTGGGTTTGGAAATGTAGGAATAAGTCTGTTGGTTCCAAGGAATCAAAAGTGTTGGGAAGTACATATACAGATAGATGAAGCCAGTACCACATATAATCTGATGGTTTATTCTGGGGTTTTTTTCTGGATATTTTTTAGTGTAGCTTGCATCCTGCAGATTCTTCACAGAGTGTTTTGATTTTTGTTACACTTCTTGGGAGAGGCTTTGAGAGAAAGAATAATATAGTAAATAATCAGGAAGTAAATAACAGTAAATGATCAGGAAGAATTAAATCACTTTTTTTTTAAGAGGGAATTTTTTTCATCTTAGTCAAGCTTAAAGGAAAAAGGAAAAAAAAGCCCCACCCCTCAAAAAACTCCAGTCAACCCCCCAAAAACTCCATTGCATAAAAATGTTCTGTATTAAGTGCCAACATTTTACATCCACTTGTCACTGCTGTTTCCTTTGTACTGTTGAGTTTGTTGTCAGCTTTCTCTCTGGTCCCTGCATTGAGGCCTTTCAGAATGCAAACATGTTGGTGTTCAGCTTCATGGGAGCCAGGAGACTGTTCAGGTTGGCATGAAGAGCAAGCTGAACATGCCTTTTTCACTCCATATGTCTCCTTCCCCACAAGATGCCTGTAGCAGTTGATGTGTAATAGCTAATGCTTTGTACAAGTGTTTTTGTTTAAGTAAAGGATCTTAAACACATCTCATCTGTTCTACTGCACAGAAATTCCAGCAGATGTTTTTGTTACTTAAAGCTAAAATTAACTTCCTGAGTTGTTTTCGAAATTGACATCTGGAAGGAAAATTTTGCATTCAAAAACCTTTTGTTTAATCACAAAGTATGAGTATGTCAAGGCTATTAGGCCTCAAGTCTTGACTGCCTGTCATGTCCACATGTCCTTACGTGTCCCTGGGATCTTCCTTGGTGGCTTAAAACCGCTTTGTTTTTTCAGTACATGTATGTCAGAGGGAGGAGAGAACTGACTCCCATAGCAGTTTGACTGATACAGGCAACAAATGCAGATGAGTGGCTGAAACTGAATGCCAGCTTTTGAGTGATTAAACAAATTGAACAAAAGGGCAGATTAATGAAAAGTTTTAGTATGTAAGGAGAGCAATTCCTGTGTATACTTCAGCAAACTAAGGGTTAATGTGATTAGCATGCAGAAAGGCTTACTTAAGCACAAATATCCACTCTGCCTGCATTAAAGGATACGTGGGTTGGGGGGGCAGGGGGGAGCAAGTTAACATTACAAATGAAGATAACACTGAGTAGTTGGTGGACACTGTCCTCTCCTGGACATTTGCATCAAAACATCCATAGAAGTATTTTATACTTAATATTATTCAGGATGATCTGTTTCACAGAACATTTTTGTCTCAGTGAAAAGTCAAAATAGGGAGTGAATGGTGGTATGTTGGTCAATTAAAATAAGTCGTTCTACCCACTCATCCTCTTCAGGGGAGCTGAGTAAAACAAGTCAGTGTTGGGCTTGTAGCTACTTGCTAACACAGTAGTTTGCTACCATGAGATCAGACATGTAATTGGGTTTTTGATGGGATGGGGCTTGTTTGATTTTAAGGAACATTTTTTGGTTTTGTTCTTTCTGAAAACTTAAACTTCAGCCCTGGTAAAGGTATTCCAGTGGCAAGTAAGTAGGGGAGGTAGCACAGCAAGTAAGGCTACTGAAACAAACAATTTAGCCTGAGTTTTTTTTCTCTAGGCAGTGTTTCTGTTTATCAGAAAGGTAGGGTGGAGAAAGAAGGTGCAGCCTATTCACACTCTCTGAAAAAGACTGCTTTAGCTACCTTGAGCAGAGACAAGACAACCTTGGTTAGGAGGGCAACACAATAATTTAGAGCTGACTAACCTTTGAAACTTTATTAGTTCATGCAGTTTGAGTGAGCTCTAGGTACTTTTTATCTAATAATAAGAGCAGAAAATTTGTGAATTTTGCTTATTGGCAATAGCTTCATGATCCAAAAATGGATTTGTGTTGCGGACAAAGGGCTTTGACCAATATTTATGCCTTTCTAGAAGTAAATTGGATTAACAACTGAGCTGGTCAGTAGCAATAAGAAAACTGAACAAATCTGTGCTTGATCTCCCATAAGGCTGAGAAATGCATGCTGTGTTCTCAGCTTAAATGCTGGTCCTTGAAAGTATGCTTATGACTTGTTTTGGGATATGTCAGCCCCTGTAGAACAGGCTGCTCTGTTTGCTCTTCTTTAATGGTGCTGCTTTTTTCTATTGTTCTTGAAGGCTGGTTTTAATATAGACCATAAATGTTGTGGCCCTTCATTGTCAGTATAAAGGTGACTAGCAGAAAAACCCCAAAACAACCCCACTGTTTAGCCCTCAGATCTGTTCAGACATAGTGAATGTACTTATGTACCAATTCAGTTAACATTTTCTCACAAAGACACAACTAAACATCTTAAGGTGCCATTGTGAAAACTATTCTGATGAGTGCTGTAGACATTCTCTTCCTCTGGTGTTATGCAAAATTAATGGTTCTGGTTTTGGAAAAAATAATGTTTCTACACAGGTAAAACAGTTTAAGTGCTTCAAAGTAGCACTGTTATTCCCCCTGCCTTTTTAATTTAAAAATTGGGAAACTGTTACTTTCATAAATGAGCATGTGTATTTCTTAGTCATGGTTAGTTTTGGAATATTTTTCTTACTTCTGCTTTTTTGCCCTCTCCCTTTCCACAGAACAAGCTTACCATCTCCAATGTTTTCCAGAAATGACTTCAGTATCTGGAGTATCTTAAGAAAATGTATTGGCATGGTAGGTAATCAGAAAGCTATGATAAAAAATGGGGAGTGATAGTTTTATTTGAGGTCCAAATTAAAACTTGTTTGGGAGAAGAGGTCTTTTGTATGTGTTTTTTCGTTTGTTTATGGGGTTTGTTTGCTTTAGTTTATTTAGTTTATTTTTAATTTGCTGCTTATGCTTTATTTGCTTGCACAAGGTTAGAAGGTAAGACTTGGTCAGAGCAATATTCTTTCAGTAAAAGCATCTTCTCTTGACTTGAACCCTTTAAGTACTCCGTGGGGTTTTTTTTTTCATTTATTTTGACTGTGGAAAAAACAAATCAATCCCAGGAAAACAACCACTTCATTTTGCTTTTGTGCCTTCCCCTTAGCAACTGAGTATTCCCCCTTCCACATGGTGTTACTGACCAGTAAGTGGTCAGATCAGAGTTAGCTGGTTGGCACCTAATTTGCTTCCAGCTAGGTGGGAATTGAGAAGAGCTCTTCGCTCCCTTAGATCCTACAATAGGCTGAAAATACTTGCTGCTGATAAACCTTTGTCAGTCTCTAACAGTAGTCTACAGAAGGGAAGGTTTGTGGATTTGGTTGCTGCTGTTTTCTCCTCCTGCCCTTGGTGTAGTTAGGAGCAGCACCAATCAATGAGGTGTGGAAATTCTGGGGAATGCCTGCGTCAGCAGCTCCAAGTCTCCGTGGTTGATGTGAAGTGAGGCTTTTCCCAGTGTCTTTAGTGGAAAAGTGTTACAAAATAAAAAGAACACATTGAAAGCCTGCCTTGCATAAGGTGTGTACAGGAAAAAAGGGTCTTAATTCTGCTTTGCAGCATTGCTGCAGAGAAGTTGTGGTTGTGGGGGGCAGCAGAACTTGTAAAGGCATGTACCAAAGCATCTGCCAAAGCTCCTGGTGCCAGGTGCTGCTGTTTTGGCTCAGGACAGTGCTGTTTGCCGCACCCTTGGCCAGCAGTCATACTTTTACACCCTTTTTATTTGCTGCTGCAGGCAGTTTAAACCGTTGCTGTGTTATGCATTCAGAGGGCATGCTTTTTAAAAATGGAGAGAGAGAACAAACAGCATCTAAACTGTAGGCCTTCCTTTAAATTCTTATTCCTGTTACAAACCCCCTTTTTTCTTCAGAATACAGAATTCCTCTTTTTATTCTTGTACCACCATGTTTCCCTGCCCTTTCTCACTCTTCTCTTCCCCCCAACCCACTTGCCCACCTGCCTCCAAAAAAAGATAATATCTTTAAGTAGTTAAATGGTCTGTATCTATTTATGAAATAACAAATAACTTATTCTTTAGAAGGGTCCTTAATACTTCTTTCCACTGTTCCATCTCACCTTCTTAATGCATTCATTGATAGGAAGTTGGATGTTTGGTTTTCTTTTTGTTTTAAAAGTAGCCAAAACGCCAGCACAGCTCTGCTTATCAAGCTCATAAGGGTTTTGTCCTTTCAGTATTAGCAGAGCCAGGTCAAGCACACTGCATTAGCACTAAGAGCATCATTTATTTTTGTAATAAGCCAATTATACTTGGGTTACTGCAGGTCAGTGTATGTAATCATTCAACTTTTAACTCGAGTTTCATTTGTGCATCAGGAGTTGTCAAAGATCACAATGCCGGTTATATTCAACGAGCCTCTGAGCTTCCTACAGCGACTGACGGAGTACATGGAGCACACATACCTCATCCACAAAGCCAGCTCACTTTCCAGCACAACCGAGCGAATGCAGGTACGTTGGCTTTGCTGGTTCACGTGAGCTCTTGGTGAATGTCATGGGATATTTCTTCCTTATAGATGGTCTCACTGTGGGAGGAACTCCTGTAACTTGCTGCATGTTGGATTCTCTTATTCATTAACTAGTTTTGTTTATTGTCCTGGTTTTCACAGGGCTAGAGTTCAGTTTCTTCCTAAACGGTGGTATGGTGCTGTATTTTGGATTTAGAATGAGAATAATGTTGGTAACACGCTGATGTTTCAGTTGTGCCTAAGCTGTGTTTACAATAAGTTAAAGACTTTCTGCTCCTTGTTTGCCACCCCACCAACAAGGAGGCTGGGGGACACAAGAAGCTGGGATGGGGGCAGAGCTGGGACAGATATTCCATACCATATGGTGTCAAGGTTAGCACATAAACTAAGGGAAAGCTGTCTGGGGGCTGCTGCTCAGGATCTGATGGGGCATCGGTTGGTGGGCGGTGAGCCATTGTGCTCTGCATTACTTGTTTTGATGATTGAGATTCTTATATCATTATTATTTTACCTTGCTTTTCTGCCCTATTAAGCTGCCTGTATCTCAACCCACTGATTTCACCTTTTTTATCCCCCCAATCTATCCCACATCCCATGTGGGTTGGGGAGGGGGTGGGTGAGCAAACGTGTGGTGTTTATCCTGCTGAGTTAACCCCCAGCAGTCCTTTCTGGTACCCCACAAGAAGCAGAGCTTAAAGGGTTGAGAGAACAATGGATCTGACCAGAGCATAACATAGCAAATTCATAATAAGCATTTATTATATTAGTTTGATAATATTGATTTGCAGTGTTGATTTATTTGCTCTCAGAGCTGCCGTTAATGTTCTCGGAGTTGGGTTATGCAACATCTAACTCACTGTTTATGTTCCCCGCTGTGCCTCTATCACCTCTGAGGGCTGGGTTAAGGTTGGCATTTTGTTGTACTTTGTAACACTGTCTTATGATATGATAGAATGCCAGGTGGTGCATCTGAGCTGGTATTTGTACTTAGCATTGCCAGCATTTCCACACTTTGGGAGCCATCTATAGGAAACCATTCATAGTTACACCTTTTGCCTTTTCTCGTCAGAGAGCCAATCCATGTGCGAGATACCTTCTTCCATCATCCCCCCTCTCTTTCAGGCTAATCAGCTCTTGAGAATTTTGAATAGCATGAGGATATCAAATCTATTTGTTCCTTTGCTGCATCTCCTGAATGTGTTTCAGGTCTTGTTTATGGTAAAACAACTATTTATGGATACCACCCAGAGATCTGCCCCAGGGCTGGAAAGCTGAGTGGCAGGGTGTGCAGGATAGCATGGGTAAGCTCTAGGATAGTGGGCATCTCTAATGTTTTGAAATTTCACTCCTAAGCAAGTGCAGAATCCTGAAAAATTAATAAAATATTTGGGAAAAGTATACTGTTCCCCTGGCAATTCTAGAGTGACAGAAATCACTGCAAGGTGCAGGGGCCTGGCCCAGGCCTAATGAGCCCTGTTCTATGCTATTCATTACCCTCAAGGGGAAGAGAAGGCCTCTGGATCTGACAATAGAACAAGAGGCACTGGAGCTACTCCAACTCCTATGTCTGGTGCCACTGCTGAAGTGAAGAACCAACCTGTGCTGTTGTCATTCACCCCTGTGCACCAGAGGAACTATTGGAAGCAAAAGTCAGCTCATTCAGTAAGGGATGAAGGAGTTTCTTCCAAAAGGGAACCAGGAGAAAGATGCAGACAAGACAGACTACTCTGAAGCAGTGCTGTCATGAGAGAACAGGAAGAAGAGGAGAGGTAGCTGCTTACTGGGGAGGTGGAAAATGAAAAATTCATAAATGAGGCAGTATCCACCCAGTCCCTGTCCTTGAGTGAGCTGTGAGATACACAAAAAGATTTTGGCTGTCGTCCAGGTGAACACATGGTCACCAGCCTGCTCCAATGCTGGGGTAATAACAGAGCCAGTAGTCTGGGATCAGAGGGTAAGGGAGCCAAGCAGGTAGGATCCCTTTCTAGGAACTGGGGCAGGGACAGGGTGATTGGAAAAATGACACAAGTCACTGTGGAGGTGACACATGTCAGGTGTGAAGGAAAGATATTCCTTCAAGGGAGATTCCCAGACAAGTGGAGCACCTTGGAGAAAGGTATCGGCACCTGAGGGAAGTAGCCCTGCTGGAGGTGATTTATGATGACCTGGACGACAAGCAGCTATCCAGAGGTGCACATGAAATCAGGTGCGTGTGACCCATGTGGTGGAAGTTTGTACAGAACCAGAACTGTTTAAGCCAGCAGGCAGCTTCAATACCAGACAGCCACTCACCCTAATTCCCCTCACCTCCTCCATGGGATGGGGGGTAGAATTGGGGAGGTGGGGGGAGGAGAATAAATGATAATTTGAATATACAAAGCAAGTGATGTGCAGTGCAGTCACTCACTGCTCACTGAACAATGCCCAGGCAGTTTCCAAGCAGCAGCAGCTCCCAGCCAGGTTTCTTTCCCCCCTAGGTTATTTATGTGCTGAGCATGATGTCATGTGGAATGGAATATCCCCTTGGTCAATGTGTCAGCTCTCCCAGCTGTGTCCTCTCACAACTTCTTGTTTCTCCCAGGCTGGTGGGGTGGTATAAGAAGTTGAAAAGTCCTTTACTTTGTTGCTAGACATTGCGTAGCAACAACTAAAACATAAGTGAGTTATCAACATTATTCTCACACTAAATCCAAAACAGCACTGTACCAGCTACCAGGGAGAAAATTAGCTCTGTCCAGCAGAAACCAGGACACCTGTCTAGGAAAATATTTTGATATTCTGTAACACCATGGCTACTGTTGATTAACTGTGTGATCTTATTCTTCTGAGTAGTGTGTTGCTGCATTTGCTGTGTCTGCTGTGGCCTCGCAGTGGGAGCGTACTGGGAAGCCGTTCAACCCATTGCTTGGAGAGACCTATGAACTGATCAGGTAATGACCAGAGCTGCACTGGAGAGTGGTATTCTGTGGAAGAGATGTTTCATTAGATTTGTGAGCTGGCTGGCAGATTGCATTTCAGCTCATAAGCTTCCAGCCATTCTCCTAGCTGCTGCAAGTGCATGCAGTGCATGTTGATGTTCACCAATTCACCTGTCAGTGAAGAGAAACTACTTTACTTTTCAATTCACAGCAGGCAAATTAAATCTGCCAGGTTTAAATGCATGTTTTATCTACAAAAAAAATATTTTTTCCCTGAAACCTTATGAATGAAAAATGTGCATGGTACATAAGGAGAGTGTACAGTAGTACACTTCCGTGTACAGTTCAGAGTACCTAATAAGCAACATGGGTGTATCAATGTGTACCTGTACCTAAGGCAGATTTTCCTATCAGTTAATAGTTTGGCCTTTGTTTAGGTAAAGATTTAAGAAAGAGATCAGTATCAAAAGTAACTATATTGACTGATCAGATCTGGTAGTTCTTGTTTCTTTGTTATATTAAGTGCTTAGTTATTTAGAATGAGGATGTTCTATGTTTTAGTTCATCTTCTCAGCTTAGCCTAGGCTTTTAATTAACTCTTGCAACTATGTATGGGTGCAAATATCCCTTTCACCTCAGGAAAAAGAACTGCAACTTCACTCCCCTTGATATGTAGGTACACGGTTTGGTTCTTTATTTTGCAGAGATGATCTTGGATTTAGACTTCTCTCAGAGCAAGTCAGCCATCATCCACCAATCAGTGCTTTCTATGCTGAAGGTTTAAATAATGATTTTGTGTTTCATGGATCAATTTATCCTAAACTCAAATTCTGGGGCAAGAGCGTGGAAGCAGAACCAAAAGGCACGATGACTTTGGAGCTTCTTGAGTAAGTGGAGCAGTAATAATTGAAGGGGTACAGTGCCTCATCCTTGATGATTAGAGTGCATTAGTCTCACGGCTTAGTAACAGAGGTGTCCAACACCCATATCCCAAAGTCTAAAGGCAGTTCACTTTGTGGGGAGGAGGAGTTGGGAAGATGAAAGGAGTTTCCGTCGTTTCCCCATACATGCTGCTAATAGCACCAGTGGGGACCTGGGCCTGAATGTTCTTCAAGTGCCTGAACATCAGTTCTACTAAAGCCAGCATGCCTGAGTCCTGTTGGCTTTCTTTGTATCTTTCCATGCTAACAGTGACTGCATCAAAGTGGCCATTTTAAGGAACTGATAAAATCAGTAGCAATAGCTTAATAAATGTCTTGGGTTTACTGACTTATTGCCATGCCCATTTCAAGACTTGGCATGATGTCTTATTGAAGGACTGGCATCCTGTACAAAGATACAGTATTTTAATTTTTATTCCCTTCCCTTAGGCACAACGAAGCCTACACATGGACAAATCCTACGTGCTGTGTGCATAACATTATTGTGGGCAAACTTTGGATCGAGCAGTATGGAAACGTGGAAATAACTAACCATAAGTAAGTTAAGAATGTGAACACCTTCACTTCCTGCAGGTTTGAAAAGGAAAAGCATTTGGAAGTAATTAGTGCTCTCTTGTTCTGCCTTTAGAACTGGTGAAAAATGTGTACTAAGCTTCAAGCCCTGCGGTCTCTTTGGGAAGGAGCTGCACAAAGTTGAAGGCTATATTCAGGACAAAAGGTAACAGCTTAATTCTAAATAGGAAACAAATGACTGCCCTTGGCTCTGAGAGGAGCTGTAGAACTGAATGCCTTTAACAGAGTCTGTCAACAGCATGAACCTGCAATAGCAGGGTTATGAATTCTCCAGTACCAATAATGGAGTTTTTAAAGTTGCCCTCAAAAGTTGTTCTTTCATGTATTTTTGGGGAAATAATGGGGAAATGGGGAAATAAATCTCTTTTAAGTTCCCTTGTAAACTTAGTCTGCTTCTTTTTGACAGCAAAAAGAAACTCTGTGCGTTGTATGGGAAGTGGACTGAGTGTTTGTACAGTGTTGACCCAGCTACATTTGAAGCTTACAAGAAAAACGACAAGAAAAATACAGAAGAGAAGAAAAGCAGTAAACAGGTATTAATCACATAGATATGGGATCTCAAAAGCATGATAAGACAGCTAAATATTTTAGCATTTAACAGCTTTATGATTTCCTTCACTTGCTTTCTCTTTCCTAGTAGGATACAAAACAGATTGGGTGAGTACCAATATTAAGAGATAAAATGCTTTTCTTCTCTTGAGTTTGTATTCAAACTTCCCAAAACCTGGTGTGATCTAAATACTGTCTAGTTCATTACCTGCCTTTTCCTCCCAAGTGACATGGAGGAAATAATATATGCATTAGTTGGGCCATTTCTGATAATGTATGATATAACATATTCTAGTGTGAGGATTTTGATTCTTAGAAGCAGGACAGATTAGTATCTTAACTTGATAGAAAATCATATTTTCCAGCTTTTATAAAGAATTTTTTATTGCTTTCTATTAATTTTTCACAACTGTAAAAGTGCTGGCATTTTTTTATTTTTCATCACAAGTGATTTTTTTTTTCTTCTGAAAAAAACCTCACTCATAATTCTTTCAAACTTCTGGCAACAGTAAGCTTTTTGTTTAGGACGAATGGTTATGGTAACAGCATACAGCTTGGTGAAGAACTGTCACTTGGATAATAGTTTAAAACTGGGTTTTTTTTCCCTTTGTGAATGCAGGCAATTTTGGTTTTTTTTTTGTTTGGGTGTTGATAGTTTTTGAAGAAACTTATGAGAAAGTAAGTTGTTTGGAGAGCTCTGAAAGCAGTTGTGCCTGTGCAGGTTCAGATTGTTGCTGTATCTGAGCTTGCTCTCCAGTGCTTGTCATCAGGAGAGTAGTAAAGCACTGGGGATTGCTGCTTCTCTGGGAGTCTGACCTGGAGAACTCTAGGGAGAAGGAACAAATAGAAACATACCCTGTGTCTTTGTTCAGCTTTCTGCATTCTCCAACAATGCTCAGGATGATAATTGCTTTTCACTTTGAAGTGCAGCACCCTGTTGCATAAAGCTCAAGCTGCAGTGTTTCTCTGACTCTAAGAAAATGCTTTTCCTACTTAATTAACAGAACCCTTTCTCTTACATAGAAAACTGAAGGCTTTGTAATGTGAGGTATGAACCAGGCAGTCTGTGTTGAATATGTACTGCCGCTATTTTCTATGTTTTTGGAGAATTTAGGTGAGCCAAGTCTCACATAGAATGTCTGGATGTAGTTTCTCCCTTCATGGTAGTGAAGGATTCATTCAGGCACAAAAGTACATAGCTTTTTAAACTTCTAATTAGAATTTTCAGATTTATGTAGTTGTTTTCCAGATATTACATTGTGCTGTATTGCTCCTAATCAATAAATATTTCTCCCTCCCTTGAGGGAACCTGCTCGGATGAGAGTCCTTTTGAAACTTAGTCCAGATTTTCCCCCAAATCCCTTTCATTTTTATGGAAATATAATTTTTCAGGGAACTAAATAAGCCTTCATGCATGCAAAGGTGATAATTTACTAACATCAGAAGAGTTATAGTAGACCCACAGTTAGACCAGGGTGATTCTGCTCTGAATGAACTGGAGTCTTCTTTTAATCAAGATGAAGCATTTTGTGCAGAATTTTCAGTGCAAGTACATGGAAGAGAATAATGTAGGCAACAGCAACTGGCCTCACATGTGCCTCATTTATAGCCACCTCATTTACAGAGGTCTTGCTTTGGCAAGTGTGTTAACTATCCTCACAGCAATATACTGAACAGTTGAATAGCACTGAGCATAATATGTGGATCATTGTGACAAGAGTATACGAGAATCCACATTTTGCCTATTTCTCTGTAATTCTTATGCTGGTTTAAGATTTTGTATCCAACAAGGCAGAAATTGCATTGTGTATTGTAGCCTTTCTATAAAAGGCTTGGAATTCAACAGTCTGATACTGCATTGTCTTTGTTTTGATAAAAGGATAACTTTCTGATGTGTTCTTCAAATTCACGGTTTCTAAAGGATTGATCAGGATCATGTAAAGAATAAAATGACAGGTTGCCAGCACAGTTCAGATAGAGTAAAGTAAAAGCCCTGTTTGTCTTCGTAAGAGCTGAGGGGCTGAACCTGGTCTGCACATTGTTCTGCTGACGGTTCATTATAAAAAGCACAGTGAAGGGCTCCTCAGTGAAGCAGAATCCTCACTACTACTTCTGATTTTCTTGGAAGCGTAACACGTGAATCATCTCAGGGGACAGCTGAGTGCACGTTGGGTACTGGATGTTTTCAGTATTATCTGATGTAACCTTGGGAGAGCAAAGCTCATTAGCAGCAGGATTGAAGCTGCTGGCCTGTAGCCAAAGTATTTAAAGCATTAGTTGCCTTTAAGTTTGGCTTTAATCTCCGGTGATCTCTGAAATGTGCTGCTGTTTTTAGCTGTGATTGTGACACCAGGTTTTCTTGGGAGAGCCTTACTCATTGTCCAGCATGGCTTTAGTTTGATCTTCCAACATCCTCTTCTGTGTTGGAATTAATGTCAGCAGCATCAGAGCCCAGCTGCTTTAAAGCTGTGTGTAAAACGGGAAATGGTTTAGAACTAGTTCAGGTCATACCTACGCTGTGATCACCAGTTACTCTCCTGCCCCAGTAACCCTCTGTGGAGATTTTACTTCCTGGGAAAAGCATTTCACAGTCCTGTGGGGGACTATAGCTGCTTCAGCTCGCCCTTCATACACTTTCCATAAGCTGTAGCTAATTTAGGGTATTCATTTCACATTTGCACTTTGCCATTTCATTAGTGCAGTGGTTAATGCAAAGGCAGGTTCCTCTGGGCACAGAACAGTAGAAAGGGCTTTTTGTTGTGCACAAACTGGGCAGCTTTATGTGCTGGCATTTCTTTCTTGTGGAAGGATGAGGAATGTGACTTCTATTCTTCATCTTTAATGAAGCAGTAGTGAAGTTAAGTATCAGGCATGAAAATGCTTGTACTTGAGGAAACAGGACATCTCTGAAGTGGAAAAATTGGCATTTCTTAGAGCTTGAACATCCAGCTTACATCTACAAAGATGTTGATGCAAGAATCTGTTGGTAGTGTTCCACTGGGAGGGAATTGGGAGTATGTGTGCTATGTTAATGCCTCAATCATTGATAAGAAAAATAGTTAAATAAAATAAATAAAAATAAATAATTTTCTGTGAGTTCCAGTATTGGAATGATGGGGTGTAAATGGTTTGTGACTTCAAAGAACTGCACTTTTCCTTGTGTGCTGCCTTTAGGTGGGCAATACCGAGGAATCAGATGAGATGCCATTACCAGACTCTGAGAGTGTGTATGTTATTCCTGGAAGTGTTTTGCTATGGAAGATAACTCCAAGACCTCCAAATTCAGCACAGGTCAGCTATGCTTCTCCTTATTGAAAGTGTGTGCTATCCTGTTACTCTGTGTGGTTTACACATCCACTTGCTGTCTTTGTCATTAGCAAGTCTGGATTTGCCTGTTTATTTCAACAAGCCTCCCCACCACAACTGTAACTTTCTAATGTGGGGTTGGAAGGATAACTGCAACAGGGATCAATCTAGGATTAGTGGAATTGCTCTGGAAAATGGGATGCTTCACGTAGACAGTGGCATGGGGCCTTTCCCCCCACCTCTTCTCTCCATCCTGCTGCCCCCACTGAGGCACCAGCCTTGTAAGAAATCACACTGAAGGGCTTTATTAGAGGCCAGGCATTTCCAAGGACAGACCTGCATGGCACAAGTTGCTATGTGAAGGCTGCAAAGCTGGAGAAACACTAGGCAGAATACAAGGGTATTATGTGCAACTGAGAAGACAAAGAATTGGTACAGAAAAGATGACCCCACTGCATTAATCAAGGGGGAAATTTCTCTGTAGAGATAGAAAAAATACCAGTAGGACTGGAAAACAAAGTGAGAGAGAAATAGTGCACTGAGTAATTGGATACTGGCCTCAAACAGAAACAGCAAGGATCACCTACACTGCCTGAGAGTGCAGTTTTGCTGGTATCTTGAGCAACCCTGTATTGAGTGATTAAGTAATACAAAAGCACTTGGATGTTTGTTTTTAGACAGCAGTTTTCTTCTGTATTATGACAGTAGGTAGAGGTGTCATAGAGTCACCTTTCATCTTTGTCTCTGAATTTCAGATGTATAATTTTACAAGCTTTGCTATGGCTTTGAATGAGTTGGACAAAGAAATGGAGAGTGTCATTCCCAAAACTGACTGCCGGCTACGACCAGATATCAGAGCTATGGAAAATGGAGAAATAGGTAACTTCAGTTATGGACAAAGGCGACTTTATTTTTTCTTAAAACTGAGGGACTGGGAAAAAATTGTTAGATGAACAGCTAGAGGAAGTAGCTCCCCATGCACTCCTCCATGATGGCAGGCAGTAACTTTTTAACACAACTTTCTGCAGGCTGTGTTGAGCTTCTGGTGTCACCCACCTGTACCAGGGTTGGGATGGAGCTGATCTTCTTCTTAGTCGCCTATATCTGCTGCTGTGGTTCCAACTGGTGACCAGAGCAGTGTTGATAGACAGTATCTGCACAGCCTTAAGGAAATACTCGTGCACTTTTCAGTTTGTCTGTTTCCATCGGCGTGATGCAGAGGAAGTGGTGTTTTGTTGTACCAGTGCTGAGAAATGCAGTCAAAACTATGTAAGTGAAACTGCAATGCCAAAAAATACACTTGACGCAAAATTATACTTCACTGGGAGTTGAACACTTGTGCTGTCCTAGAATAGTGAATTAGAAATACATGATGAGACTTCCAGTGAATAGGAGTAGTGTGCTTTTAGAATATGAAAGCTGGATGGCCAGCTTTGTAGACTAAGAGCATGGGGCTCTTGTTTTCTCTGGTTTGCTAACTGGTTGGGGTAAGTCATGAAACCCTGATTCTGTTTCAGGGCAACAACTGTGAGACTGGTGATAAGTAGTCTGAGATCTAGCAATAAAAACCAGTGTCATGGTGTAACACAGTGCACCTGTGCAGTTCTGTTTCTTTTTTCTCAGAAGCTAATAACCATTTCTTTGAGGCTTTTAAAAAAGTAGATCAGTGAATTCCTACGACCACTCTATCCTGCCTGTACAGCTGATTTGTGGCCAGGATGATGGATGTATTTGGTTCAGAGCATCCCCTGTAATTTTTCTGTTTAAATTTGAAGTGCTGTTAGCAACAGACCATATTCCTTTATGACGCACTAGTGGCGTGAAGTTTGTATAGCAGCTAGTAATACACAGTGGGTTAGAAGCTGACAGGGAATGGCTAATTGAAAGAAATAGTTAAGAGAATAATTCTTGGAAGACTTAAGATGTGTATGAAATGCTTTTTGAGGATTCAGGAAAGTGAGTGACTTTCATCTAACCTGCTTCTGAGTCTGACTTACTCCTCAGACCTTCTGATCATGCTTCCTGACAAAGAGAAGCAACTGTTCTGCATGTTTGGGATGCTACATTAGTGTATTACCAAAAAAAATGAAGGCATGCTGCAGAGAGACAATTCTTTGTGATTTGGAAATAAGCATTCCAAACTCTGGTGATGAGGAACTAAACATCAGTAGCAACTTAACTCAAAACTCAACAAGAAGCAGGTGGCCAGACTTCTGAAATGAATTGAACATATCTTCAGTTTCCCAACTGTATGCCACCTCCCTTGACTCACATTTGCTGTCATGTAGACACATTTCCAGGGTCCTCAAGCCATGGATAAATATACATTTAGCAGTCTTAAAGACTAGGATGCCACTGGCTGATTCTGTGCCACAGCTGGCCTGGCTTTGCTCTTAGACTAAACCAGTAACCTTCAGTGTTCTGTAGCAGACTTTTTAAATGGACATTTTCTACTACTGCCCTTATTTATTTTCTGGGTCAGATGAAGTAATGTCCCTGTCTTACATATTATGCTTTAATGTCTTCTGTATTTTTGTGTAATTTTATTCCTTCAAGATCTGGCTAGTGAAGAAAAGAAGAGGCTAGAAGAAAAACAGAGGACCGCCCGCAAAAATCGTTCAAAGTCAGAGGAAGACTGGAAGACAAGGTTGGTGCCCTTGCCTCTGTATGTGTGTAGTTATGTAAAGACTTTGAACATTCAGGTTGAGTGACAGTCTCCACTGGTGACATGCAGTGAATGTTGTGTCAGCATGAAGAGCAGACAGACAGCATCAGGTCTGGCAGTGCCGCTGCCGTTGTGTTTGCAGACTTGGTCCCAGAAGGATCTAGCGCTTCCAGGGGGAAGTGCTAGGCTTGCTCTCGGTTCTTTCCCTCACTGCTTGCACACCCGTATGCAAATACAAACTGTTGTCTTCTCTGAGCTCTTCTTGGTTCTGACATGACAAAGATGTTACCTCTGATGGCTGCTTGTAAGGACTGTTGTTGCTGGTTAATTTATACTTGCCTCAACTTTGCATGCCTGGCCAAAGAAAGGAGGAAATGCTCCTCCCTTGTGAGCTTGCCCATGACTTCTCAGCCCAGTGGCTGACAATGCCATATTCTCAAAGTTTATCACACAGTTATCCAAGACCCTGCCTTCTTTTGGAGTGAGCCCCTAACTAGAAAGGAGGAGCTAAGGGAAAAGTTAACATACTACAGACCTGCCAGTATGTTCTGGGGATTTTTTGGGGGGTTTTCTTTAAACAATGAGGAGTCAGCTGGGAGCTCTTACACACAAGCTACGAAGAAACGGAAAACCTGACCAGATTAATCTAGTTTAACCAGACAAAGTATTTAAAAGTATAGTAGTAAGTTGGCATTATCTTCTCAGGAAAAACAACAGCAGGGCTAAACTTTAAGTAAGCAAGGTTCTTCTCTAGTATTAATACAGTCAGACACTCTGGATTAAATATCTTCAACATGTTTATAACTATAAATCACATTTTTTTGTTTGTTTTTTTTTTTTTAAATGAAGTCACCCATCATCCCAAAATCCCAGGTTTGGACATGTCTGCCTTTGTCTTTTTCCTGTGCCTGCATCTCCTGAAGTGTTTGGGTTTGTTTGCATAGAGACTGATGGAGAATAACATCTTTGTAAAGCTTCTAAGCGCTGGACAGCCTTGCACCTCTTGCTTCCTTTCCTGAATTCAGAGTGGTTCTAGCTCTCACCACCTGTTTTCAAGTCTGGGATAGTTGCATAGTATTTTCCAGGTGCCTGAGGTAGCTTAAATATAGCTCAAACCACCTGAGGCTGGAAATTGGGGAATTCCCATGGAGCTGTGGTTTTTGGGTTACATAATTAGCACAGATTCCATTCACAAGGTTCTGCAACTGCTGTTGTGCAGATTGTGTAGACCTGTTCAGCATGAGCCTGAGATATCCTTTAAGAACTCTTTGCTTTCCAGAGTGTTTCTAAAGCTTTGGCAGAAAATTCCTGGTGTCTGATTTCTTTAGTAAGAATGCCAGGTGTGGCTTCCTATGAAGAATGAATGTTAAGTTTAGGGAGAGTTGTGCTATGGGGGGAAAAGTGCATGTTGTGAAGATGAACTGACCTGTTCCCAGGTCATCTGTAGGTGTTATTCTGCAGTGCTTTATGAACTCAGATCTGAACTACTGTCATTTCCTTGACATAGAAAAACAGGTTTCTTGCTTTGTCTAGTAGATTTCCTCCTTCCTAAGATAATTCTCCAAAGTGCCCAGTGATTTTTTTTTTAATATATATATAATTTTATTATTCTGAATCCACTTTAGAAGTGGAGTCTTAGTGTTTCTTAAGAGATGATTAATGTTGAACATTTAATATTTTAGATGCTGACCAGTAATCTTAAGGCTTGAGTAAAAATATTTAATTCTGTTCTGAAATACAGCAGTGATGATTTTGATGAAGGCTGTCCTGTATTTCCCACATCACTGACTGGTTTAGGTCTTATACATGTCTCTCAGACATTGTTCTTCCGATTGCTTTCCCTTTCCTATTGGAGTAGGTGGACACTGGGGGAGGGGGCACTCTGTCCTGACCTGTACAAGTGTTGAGGACACACTAATGACCTGTGGGGTGGTAGAATTTCTTAAATCTGAGTGGTGAGGTCACTGTAGCCCTGTCTCACAGCGAATACTTGGCTTTAGCTCTGGAATGAGCTGCTGTCACCAGTGCAAAGGACACCTAAGGCAATCCATGCACCTCTTATTTGGGAATAGCTCCTCCTGTGGGAGAAGTAGGAGTGAATGACTTCTGTTGACTTCAGTTAACTTAAGCAGGGCAGCAGGAGTACCACTGGAGTGTTCACCTGTTCAGTTACTCCGGGAAGGCAGCACAAGGCATTTCTTCCAGCACAGCTCTCTCAAGTCCTTTGAGCCAAGCATGATTTGCCTGTTTGCTGCCCTCCTTTGTAACATAACCCTGCAGTACTGGTGGCCTTTAGGCTTTTGCCTTTTAAAGAGATGAAGTCATATTTGGTTCAAATGTTCTTTTTCTCATCTGAAATGTTATGGTGCTGGTGAAGGGAAGAGCAGAATTAAACAGGCTGTCTTGCAGATGATTTACTTAAGTGAGTGTGGTCACTACAGTGAGTCACAGAAACAACTGGCTTCTGCAGTCAGTGAGGAGGTGAAAGGAAGCTAGAGCACATTAACCACAGAAAGTTTCTACCAAGCTGGCTCATGCCATAAATGTGGCTTGGCAAAATACAGAAGGAAGTTAAAATGCTTGAGGTCTGGTACTGTGCACTGTTGAGGCACAAGATGGAGTAACTGGGCCAGAAAGTGGCATTCACTGTGTGCTATATGGTGCCTCCAGATTAGGCAGGAAGAGAAAAGAAAGGGAAGAAAGCAGGTGCTCAACTTCAGTGTTTCTATTAATAACCAGCTTAGTAAAACCTTGCAAGTAGCTCCATGCAGATGGAATCAGCTTTCTGGGCATTCAGATTGAGTCTCCTGCTGCCAACAGTATAACACAACATAGTTAACTTGTAATGATCCAGAACTCTTCCCACAGTCTGTGGGTGATGTTTCATCCACACCCGGGATAGATGGCACACTTGTTACGAGTTACCTGCTGGTCAAACCAAAGGGGAGGAAGCAAATGCACAGGCAGTGGAAACAAGACCTGTGAAGAATAGAGATGAGTTATATAGGGATGGCGTAAGGAAGGCCAAGGCAATGCTGGAACTTGGCAAAACATGCAAAGAATAACACAAATAGCTCCTACACATATGTTAACCAGAAAAGAAAGGTGAAAGAAGGTGATGGTTTTTAAGGTGCTTTCCAACCCAGGTCACTCTACAGTTCTATGATTTAAAAAAACAAGGGGTAATCTAGATCGAGGGAAGTAATACTTGTTTTCAGGACTGCAGTGCTTGTGGTGTTTCCATGTCTTGCAAAAACTGCTTGTGCATGCCAAAATGGTTGTTCACAACTGCTTTGAAATAAAGCTGTATCTGTCTTTTTTTATGCAATAATCTTGGTAGCTTCAAATGGCAAAACACTGGTGTCAGTAATTCCATCTCAGAGATGTTTAAGTGGTGTAGCAAACGGGGAAATGTAATCACTGAAGATGACTTTAAACTCACTTAAGAATTTAAAACCAACAGGACTCCTGAAATAATTGTTTTGTGCAGTAAACTGCTGAAGATGCAGCAAAGCAGTTCTGAACTTGTACAATTGAGTCTTAATAGCTTTACTAACATGCTGTGTGTTTCTTTACAGATGGTTCCACCAAGGCCCCAATCCTCACACTGGTACACAGGACTGGCTTTACTCTGGCAACTACTGGGACAGAAACTACTTTAACTTGCCTGATATTTATTAAAATGCAGTAAGGAGCCTCTGACTGATACAAATAAGTCTTAATCCATTTTAATGTTTTCCCTTGTTCTAACTTATCTCCTGAAAATACTGACATGTTATCAAACAGAATATTAAGCGTCTCTGCAGTAAATCTGGTGGTACACAAGCTGCAGTTCTAAAGGTAGGGGAATAACTTTTCTGGCTGATGGTGGTCCCACATGGACAAAGTCGCTGTGGTTTCAAGCTGCTCTGAGTACACCTATATTAGGTTGTGGTGTATGAGGAATAGAACACCTTCAGCTGTTCTATGAATACTTTATTTTGTAGATAACATTGGCACAAGTAAAAATGATTTTATTTATTGTGACATGGGAATGTTTAAAAAGCACACAAAGTAATTGCAATATTCTATTCTTAAATGAAGAAAAGGATGTCACTTCTGTAAAGATGTAATTTTTCATAAAGTGACTTTTCTTTTACGAAAGTAATTCCCTTTAAGTAATTCTCTGCTCAGGAGATTCCAGAAGTGTTCCCATCTCTGGAGAAGTAATGCAGTTGTTTAGGCTGGTAACATTACTCAGAGGTTATTTATTCAATGTTTTGTGCAGTGTGTTTTGAATTTTGCTCTCCTGTTTTGCTACCAACCTTATGGTTTAAGGAATTAAGAGCCATTTAAATATCTACAGATTTGATTTGAACTGCACACTAGTAACAGGTTTTAAAAGAATCTGTTTCATGCACTAGAAGTTCCGGTGCCCAGCACCACTGCGAGAACTGAATCAGTCCAAGAATGACCTAGTGAAACATGGCAGGGGGACAGGACTGTGTCTGTACTGTGCAAACTCCCTGAGAGGAAGTCTTGTGCATTTCAAAGGTAGTACAGCACCTCAGTGAGGCCTCCTGTGCACAACTGCTTTACCCCTTTTCAGTGGGGTGCATTCAATCTTAGCCTGTTTATACTGAACTGTGTACAGAGCTTCTAGAGGGCGAGCTGCTCTTTGTACAATATTTTAACTGCTGTCTGGAGGTTAGTGTTAATTGAATAATTTAATTGCTACTAAATAAAGGCTTCAAAACTTCTTGCATCTAGTCTAAAGTGAGTGGTGTTCAACAGTGCTGACCCCTTCTGAGCAAGCCTCATCCAAAACCTGCTGCAGTGAGGACAGGTGCTATGTTTCTTTGTGCTCCAGGGACCTCTCTTCTTCCTAAGCAAGGAAAAGTCTCCTTCTAGGAGCTTGGAAGGGCTGAGGAACTGAGAGCTGTGAGTGGACTACTGGAACTGTTAATAAGGCAATGAGATGCTTTCTATTTTTATTCTAGGCACTACTCGCATTACCCAGGTCTCGATGCTGAGACGTATTTGCATAGCTAAGGGAAAGCTTTTCCTTGGCAGCCTTTCCTGTGAGGGCCCAGCTCCCACAGTGACCTGTAGATGCAGGAGTTTAATGCCTGTTCTATCTATAGGAAGGTTCTACTCTGGCCAGAGCTTCTTGAAATCTGTCTTGTCTGTTGTGCAGCTTCCAGCTCCTCATTGGAACAGCTCCAGCAGATGTGGCAGTGGGCACAGTTCACACAAAGCTAACAATGGGGATGTTCAACATAGGAATGCAGTTCTAATTTGTAGCTGGCTTTTTTTTTTTTTTTTTAAGCATTTGCTTAACATTTATTTATCGCAATGTAAACTCCATCCATCCTGACCTCCTCCTGAAGTGCAAACAGCCTCTCTTCTCCAGCTGCTTAAAAATTAACATGAACTCAGTAGATAAGTGTGGAAGAACTGTCTTAGGTGCTCCCTAAATGCACTCCAAAGGGAAGGTATTTTGTCCCACTCTGAATATTACATGTTACACAAATGCTAGAAGGCTACAGGCAAGAATATGTGTATAAATGTGAGATTAAAAATGTGTTTTTTTCAGACTAAAATCAGAGCAGGACTTGCAAAGAGTAACAAGCAGAGGAAAGCAGTGTGGATATGTTATATAGGACAACTAGTTTAACTAATTGTCTCAAACATTATTTTATTTTGAAAAGGGTTAAATTAAGTTTCTAGTAGTAAAATCCAAACAGTATCACAGAAAGCTTACTTCTTCAGTACCCCCTGCTCTGGGCATGGGGTCTGAAGTACTGGTAGTCTGTCCTTGCAGTACTGTAACTTTCTGCAGGAGCACTTATTTACTGTGTGCTACTGCCAGCTGGTCTTTGCAGACATCACATCAGCCAGCTGGGAAAACATTGGCTGTGCATGGCTTAGCTGCACTTGCAGCTGCAGAATTAGAACCAGGGATTGCTGATTTCTCATCAGGGAAGGTAGTGGATCTCCTCCTTGCTCCAGCATCTGGCTATCCAAAGATGGCATGGGTAGAAAAAGGTTTCCAGTCCTGTGTGTTCTGAACATAAGAACCCACTAGAACAAAAAGCAGATAATTTCCTCACTTCATTTTTCTTGCATCACATAATTTGGAGCAAATATTAATGACAGCTGACCATGTTATTGATCTTTTCCCCTGGAAAAGCTAAGAATTGCCCAGGAATAAAGATCCCCACCTCCAGCAGGAAAAAGGCTTTGTGCTAATTTTTGTCTCAACTCAGACAACAGAAGGTCCACACATTAGAGTGTGGTGGATGTCCCAGGCACCTGAGGCTAAAAAGACAGAAACAATTGTTGGAATCAGGAGCAGCAAGTTCCAGTCATATTGTAAATCTTTGTCTTAAACAAACACACCTAGACCTAGAGAAAGCAAGTATGATATAGAAGGAATCTGGGACAGCAAACACAGTTTGGTATGTGAGTGACAAACACCTGCAACCTAGAAAATAAAATAAAAATGAAAAAAATAAAATACTCATTGTCAGAGCAGAGGCTCTTTTGTCTGGTATTTCTGAAACTGAACTTTGACAAACTGCCCTGAAAGTTTGGGGTTTTTTACAAAAAGCCACTGTTAATCTATTAATCTACCTAAGCTCAACTCTCCTTTACAAAAGGCTCTACTGTTCCAGGGAGACTGGGGCCAGGATAGCTCCACACTGGAAGATTTCTCCTGCTGCAAGGGCTGAGCCAGGCCCATGCCATCACAGAGAAGAGATGCTGATGAAGGCCTCACCTAGAAAGATGGGCAACAGCTTTCTTGCTCTTTGTGGAAGGATGACCAGTGCTTGGCCACTTAGCCCAGCTGCAGAAACTTACCAACTCCAGCCACCACAGGCCACCAGCACCACTTTTTTTCTAAGTGGAAAAACATAGATCACTGCTGGAATAAATGATCTTTCAGGCAAGTAGAATCAAAAGTAGGGCTCCAACTAGTCCAACTCACCTTAGTCACAGGGAACATGGCTTACATCTTAGGTCCCTAACACCTGCTTCAGAAAATACAGTTTTTCATCAAGATCATTTGGCATCAATGGGCACATTCCCATTACTTCTACCAGTCTCTGCCCTCAGGAGTACAGTCCTGGCCAGAGGCATACTTCTTGGACCAAATGGCAGTGAAATCTAACACATGCATTGGGACCAGGCAGACAGTGTTGGTTCAGTGGTTTCTTAGAAGTCATCTCTAACCCTGCATTGCACTGACAAGAGGTGATCTTCCATTTGTTAACCACTAAGCTGTAGAGCTGGAAGCTGGAAAAGGAGAGATGGTATGAATGCCCAAACTTTCTTACCAGACAAGACAAACTTGCCGAATTTGATTCCACTTGTGCTGCAGATTTTGTTCTTTAAGGATGACAATTAAATAATCATCAGATGGGCCTAAGGTTGTAGTACTTGAGGCCTGCATTTAATGGCTGCTTCACCTTTAACAGAAAATTTCTTCAGTCTACGAAAGGAATTACTTTGGAGACCGCTCCATAAAAGATAGAACCTCTGCATCGATAATCAGCTCATTGCCCCAACACAATGATATAACCTCACTGATTGAGGTAACCTTGGTTTCACTGCAGAAAGGTACAACTTGGATTGTTAGGATGGTGGAGGTGAAAGGCAATGATTCCCTGTAAAACCAGCACAGTAGTAGAAGAAAAGCCAAGTCTTTCAATGCATCACGAGAGCTCAGCACTGAGCTGCTTTCTGAATGACATCAGAAATTATGAGAGAAATCATCTGAAGCATTACAGAGCTAAATCCCCTCTGAAAAACATTATTCTGCCTGCCAACCCAAGCCAAGTCAGACCCATTTATAACCTGTCAGTACTGGGCAATCCCACAGAAAGGAACAGCTGCCTTGTAGCTGAGCAATCCAGTTAGCTCCCTACTGGTGAATGAGTCCCAAATCCTATACTGGCACTGTGGGTGGGAGACTCCAGAGGAAACCTTGTTCCTAGTGCAGGTGCTGTGAGTGTCACTGCCCAGGTGCCTCCTGGATGGTTGGGATGTTTCCTTAGCACAGGCATTCAGATGACAACTTCTGAATTATGCAGCCACTCATCACAGTTGAAAAGTCATGGCACTCAGGCAAAGTCCTCAGTGACTGGAGAAAATGGACTATCACATCTGTTTTTAAGAAAAGGTGATGAGGACTGTAGGAGCTACCAACCACTCAGCCTTACCTCTGTGCCTGGTAAGATCATGGTACAGATCATCCTGGAAGGTACATCACAACATATGAAAGATAGAGAGGTAGTTAAAGACAGCCAACATGAGCTGCAGCTTCTCCAAGGGCAAATAGTACCAGACTGATCTAGTGGCCTTAGATGATGGAGTGACTACATTAGTGGACAGGGATGAGCTACAGATGTCACCTGCCTGGACTTCTGGAAGGCCTTTAACAGTCCCTCCCAACATTTCTGGTGGCTAAATTGTGAGATATATGGGTTTGATGGACAAGGAAGTGGCTAGATGGGTGGAAACAAACCAGCAGTAAGTGGACCCTCAAGGGTCTGTACTGGAACCAAAAGTATTGGTAACAAGTTTGTAGCAGACTTGTTACTGTCTCTTCAATGACAGCAGGATCAAGTTCACCCATAACACCGAGCTGAGTGTGGTGCAGTTGATTTACCAGAGGGAAGAAATGCCATCCAAAGGGACCTGGGCAGGCTTGAACACTGGGTCCTTCAGCCAAGGCCAAGTGCAAGATCTTGCATCTGCCCCCAGCAGTCACACATTCCCATGAACCACTGCCTTTTCCCCTTCCCCACAGTACCATGAAACCTGCTTGTGCTTTCTGGTGCTGGCTTGCCCAATGCCCAGCACAGGCAGAACCCTTCTAAGCAAGTGCCTTTGCCAAAACCCACTTTCCTCACTAGCAGCCAAGCCGTTTCTTCCCAGCACGGGATGAGGGCAATTCTTCCCTCAGCCTCAGGCTATGATGTCGTCACACAATCTCATGCTGCAACTTGTAGAAAGCAGAAAGGCTGTGGTCACATCCTACCCCTCTGCCAGCTGCGGTGAAGAGATGGGTGCACAGACCATCCCCTGCTTACAGCCTGGCCTTTTAAGACAGGTGACATACAAAATGCAAGGGATTTGAACCAACAAACTGCAAAATACAGCACCTGAGAAACAGTGTTCTTTGGTGGCCTCTGGAAGGGACTCAGAGGACAGCTGGAGACTGTAACCTCTTCAATCACACCCCAAGAGGAAGGAGGTTATTCCTTCATAATGGCTTTGTTTGTACTGTGGAATCTTATGATTGCAAGGGCAAACCCTGAAACAAACCTCACCTGCCCAGGTGATTGGGGAAGGTGACATTTGCTTCCCAGCAGACGTTATTAGTAGGTACACACATCATCATCTGTTCCAATACAACAAGCACAAAAAAGGTCACTGTGTAGTGCTGTATTTTCAAGGTTACCACTGTGTTTTGGAGGATCATGAAGACAGAAAGATCAGAAGGGCAAAGCATGATCAGGAGTCTGCCGAGGGATAAAACTTCAACTACCAACATTGCTGCAGATCAGCCTTCATTATAATTGGAAAACCATCATCTACCTACCTACCTGCTCTTGCATTCTTGGATGTCTGCATCTCCACACAAACCTGAGGGGAACTCCAGCAGTACTGAAGATTTAAAACACTTGGGTGCTAAAGCATTTAAAAAATCTACAATGGCTTCTTTTTAAAAGTAACATGCTTGCAGCAGAACTCTCTGCTAATTTTGAATGACTTTCAAGTTCATTTACAGAAAGTATGCTAATGGTTCACTCACCATAAAATGCTTCTTGAATGTTTAGTAATTTCTCAAGAAAACTTCTCACATTATCTCTTCAGTCCTGGAGAGTGACAACACATACAACAATATTTGAAACATTAAATATTTGTATGTTATGACTTGTGAAATTAGGAAGAAGAGCTTCCTATAGAAAGAGTATTTTGAGAATATATATATATATATATATAGTAGAAAACACATCATTTTGGAATAGGGAGAGCAATCCAAAGTCTAGATTTCTGTACTGAGAGCATACAGAAGCAATATCAAGCATATAATGCCTTGATAAAGGCATTACACATACCTGAGTGCAAAGGTAGCCATGACTACTTTGAAACCATCCTCAATGAACATAGAGCAGAGGAGAACTTGCACATTTGCTTCTCTGGAAAACTTTAAGAACTCCACATCTGCAAATCTCTGCACAGCAAAAGCTTTAGAGAAGCTTAAGTACAGATGTCATAAACCACAGAAAAATGTATTACCAGAGGTGACAGAACTGAAAAACCTCTGTAAATATCTGAAAAGGCTGCAGGACCTAACAAAATTTTGAAACTAAAGAGCAGCTATAGGAAAATATATGTCTGGAAACTAATTCACTGTGCTGGAACAGAATGCTGGTTTTGGAAGCCATCAAGAGCAACATACCAGGTACTGTATTTAACACACATCAATGACCCTTTGGCCGCAGAGGGAAGGGCCTATCAGCCCACAGGCAGCCTGCCCAACTCAGGTCATTGCCTTGTCCTGCCACCTTTTGCCCCTTTGCAAAGGTAACAGCTTCCAGGCAATGTTGAAATCTAAGAGCCTGGGCAGAAGTTAAGCAAATCAAGGTCCCAGATATGCCTTATTTTCCTACCAGAAAAGGGATCAGGCCATTCATTAACTGAGAAGAAGTCTATGTCCCATAGTACAACTATTTTTTTTCAATACAGTAAACATTGCTTTTAGTGAATGTCTAAGAGGTCTTTATTACAAAAATTATTTTGCTTAGCAAATTCTGACAATCTCTTTCTCCCTTCTTTCTCAAATCCTCAACTCAAACCAGTAATTTTTTCCTTTTAAACCCTTCCCCCCTGCCCACCTGGGCATTTCCTCTAGGTAAACACAGATTGCCAGAAATGCCTGAAGAACACTGAACGACAGCCTGTCCCACTGAGCTTAACAGATTACTGGACTGGAACACCATCATGGAATAGGTCACATCAAAATACAAGCAGCATTTTGGAAAAAACAGCAATGGAAAAATTAGGGCTAAGTTAGTCTACTGCACATGAACTCCCCATGGCTGACTCTCACTGGTGGTTAAAACACAGGAGGTTCAGTAGATTGTGAATATCTTGGGGCAATTTGCAAAGAGGTTCTGAGCAGAAGCAGGGAAGAAATATACAACTAACTACATCTACCCTGGTAATCTGTGGTGGGTCCTGCCGCGGCAGTGTCCATGACAGGGGTGCCGCAACTACCCTGAAGAAGCCGTCCTGAGAAGGACTGCCCAGGGGCACAGGCACGTCCTCTGCCCGGCGAGTGAGCTCAGCTCAGAGGCAGCGTGCAGGCGACACGGAGAGAGACTAGAGAGCTGTATGGCATTCCACTGAGAAACAGCCTTTATTATAGCAGGGCCCTCAGTGAAGGGAGCCAGTGACAGCAGCTCTCCGAACAGGGGAAAAAACAGGGTATTTATAGGGAAGGAGAGGGGCGGGGGAAACTTGGATACGTGTATCAGGGTGGATTGATAGGGAGGGAAACCAATGGGGTGTAACAAATTAACATGTTCAACTCAAAGGCCTCTGGGAGTGACACTTTTTCTCTTCACGACATAAAAGGGTCTCATCTAGGGAGAAGCTCTCCAGGGGAGAGCCAGCATTTTGAGGTTGGCGGGTTCTTCAGCCTCCACAGGTCCAGCTGTGGGGTCCAAACAGATCAAAAAAGTGATTAAAAATAGAAATAATTCAGTATTTAATTCTGGAAGGGCTGCCTCAAGTTGAATTTCTGTGTAGTAGGAAATGGGGGGCGCAAAAGAGGCCAAGTGAGCAGGAATCCTTTTCACCATCTCCTAACAATGGCACAGATTTTTGACATGAACAAGTCTCTTCTAAATTTCACCCTTCCTTTGTGCTCTAGGCTCCCTGCAAAGCTTCTGACAGATGCCACTGGCTGCCCAATTGCCTTAAAATAAAAAGATAGGCATAAATTTACTTAAGATTACCTTTAACAATATTTGTTTGGGATTGCATAACTTCTAATGAAAGTGCTTCCTACCACTTTTGGTGTTTCATAATGACTGCTGGAAAGGAAGCTGAGTGCTGTACAGGCTATTCTGCTTTCACCCCACTGCAAGGTTTGATCAGACCTACGCCAACCTAACACCTGCTCCTGTTCACACTTCAGCAGGTACAGAGCAGTTCTTAAACACAAGTACAATCAATGGAAAGACACTCACATTGTTGCAAACTGAAAAGCAATTCCATACAGCACTTGGGGAATTTTATTTAGGAATAAAGCATAACTAGAATATAAAACAAGCATTCAAAGAGAAGAAATTGAAGTGCTTGCTTTAGAGTAAATTAGAAACACTTTTCAAAGGTGCAAGAATGCAACAAATAAAATTGTATGTAGTTCCTTTTCTTCAATGAAGAACAAGTGAATTTGATATTTTAAAAATGTTCCTTACAGCTCCATTCACTTTATGGTTGAGCACAATGTGACATGTACCTCACTTGCTAATCCAGGAAGCTGTAATTATACTGGAAGAAAAAAGGCTGGAGGCAATTGCTGACTGGAAAACTTTGTTACAGAGTCACTTAACATCCCACAAATTTTCCCAGAAGTTGGTATCATCTTGTTCAGCAGGCCACCACTTAGAAGTCAAACTCCAGAAGCAAAGGAACAAAATTCATGTCCACATTTCTTTTAATTTTACTCAGAAATATAAAAGTGCAAGTTCTGTAAATTAACAACATTTACAGTACATCACAATAAATATGCCACCTTGTGACATCTAAAAATTCTAGTTATTTATTTGAAATGAGTCGTACTGAGATAAAAACTGCATCAACATCAACAAAAAATACCTGTCCCAGTAAAGATGGCCTTAATATATTAATTAGCAAGATGCATATTCCATTATTGCCATTAGACCATGCCTCCGAGTTCCAAAGTATAAAAACTTACTAGTTTACACAAAAGACCATTGATTTTTTTTCTCATCACAGGCACAATCTAATATAAAAAATAATTTTGCCATATACAGTGTCGAAGGGTCTCCTATGAGGGCGGGGGGAAATTAATACAGAAACATACAGTTGTGGTGATTTGCTAAGCCCACAGGAAAGCTGCACAGAGTTATTGAACTGTTACATGAACATATAGTGTCTTTCTATACCCACTCCTGGCCTGGTGAGAACAGGCCTTTTAGTAAATTTACTACAGTTTTCTAGCTACCTCCAAGGATGCAGACTATAAATATCCCAACACAAATCGCATGCAGGTGCTTTGTGTCCTGAACAGCCAAGTCTCACATCATATTTAAGGAGTGTATTTAAAAAGAATTTTGCCAGTAGCTGCACCATTCCCAGCTATTTACCCAGAACAGACTGTCTGATTACAAAACATTAAAAGTCAGATAGGACAAAGTAAGATTTAAAGTACATTAAAGCCCATTTTTAAAATAATTATTTGAACTCTAAGCAGTCACTATATACATATACAATATATCATTTTCTAGTCAATACTTATTTGGATTGACCAAATAAGGTTGAACACTCATTTATGACTCTACTATTGTCAAAGTCAAATAAAAAAAATGCAGTGTAGTACCTGTAACACTCCTAGACTATAGAAAAATAAAATGCTTTTTAAAGAGTTCCTCCTCTCCTTCAGGAACTGCAACAGAAGTGTTAAACTGCTCTAGGAATGCCTTTCATAGCAGAACTGTATCTTTCTAGAGAGAAATGAAAGTGTCTCAACCATTTCATTTGGCCTACCAAACAGGACATTACTTCTCTCCTCCATATCAGTCTTGCTTTAGATGTAACCTCAAAAGCAAATCAATGAAGGTTAGGTGTGGGCAAAGTCTAGAACTTTGGCAACATGCTCTACAAAAAGCTAAGAAGAAACAAAAAAAAAAAAGCTTAAGCTAAGGAACTGTTTAAGGCAACCTGACCAAAGTAAAGATAAGGCTTTTGGATAACTACTTCCAAGGATATCCAGTTTTCTTAGCTTTGCAAAGTAATGTAATTCAACTAACGTTATGGTCAGATTTCCATTCATAAGCTTCTTTAAAAAAATATTTACCTTCCTAGAATATAATATTAGCTGAATATAAAATACAAGGAAATACTATAAATTACAGACAGAAGTAAAAAAAAAAAGCTGGAGATAAGCACATTGATGGCCAAGTATTAAAAATTATATGTTCATCACAAAAGTTTTAGGCTCTCTGAGGTATTTCAATAACTTCACAGGCTTGAAATACTTATACAGAGACTGAAGATATTGTAATATTGATGTAACTACCAAAGCAGATTTGTGGGTTGGCATTTTGTTTGGTTGTGGGTTTTTAAAATATCTTTAAAAGTCACTACTGTAAGGATCCAGTAGTTTGAATGAAAAACATGTAAAATCTTAACATAATATTCAGAATATAAGAGCCGAAATAAGAACTG
Organism: Poecile atricapillus; assembly: GCF_030490865.1. Lineage (NCBI taxonomy): Eukaryota > Metazoa > Chordata > Aves > Passeriformes > Paridae > Poecile > Poecile atricapillus. The sequence goes on along the minus strand of NC_081250.1, from coordinate 107,410,430 downwards.
CCCAAGCAGTAGCTGCATGTCAAAGTATTTGTCTGGAATGTACCAGAAGCAAAGAACCTAAATATTGACATCACTCATATCACAAATATGAGCTGGGTTGGGAGGGAAGGAATAAAGGATAAAAGGGGGTGAGAGGTTTAAAATTCACCAATAGTCATCATGAGGTAACTGGCATAAGCCACTAAAATTCAGTAAGATGTGCTTTTTGTGGCTGAACAGTTTTCCTTCTCCTCCTCCTCCTGTGTACTGGCTGATACTTGGAGAAAAAGGAGTATTCTATTTCCAACTTCAACATTTAAACCAATTACTTATATTGCATTATTCTGACCAAACCAAAAGTGCTTCTCCTGGCAAATTTTAGATGTAGCTGTTTTAAAAGGTAAAAATCAACCTTGCCAATGTTGTTGAAGTAAACCATGTGCTTGTTTAGGCTCACCCACAGAGTTACAAGTAATTGTGTTCAGATTAGTTTAAACAAAATAAAAAAATGAAGAGTTAAAAACACAAGGTCACTTAACCTTCCTGGCTGATGTACCTTTAGTTAAAACTGTAATGTTTTTACTCAGCTATACCAACTCTGACCATACTAGGAAAGTGTCTCTGGCACAAGTGGTTTTCAGAAGAAAAGCTGGACTTCCCAACAGCTCTTTCTTCTGCTTCATCCTAAAGTGCAGGAACTGTGGGAAAGGATGGCAAGCCTTCCTGTCAGTCACTGTGGAACCACTTCCCTTAGAGAGGCTAAGGCTGCGTGTATGCGGACGTGCAATCTGTTCTCAAAGTCATAGCCAGCAAATTCCTCCTGGAGGGAAAAAAAAAAACAAGGTAAAAAAACTCAAACATATACCTATTAACCTCCTTCACTTCAGGATATGAAGATATTTTTGCTATTAATGCTTAAAAAATCATGTTACAAAAGAGTCCAAAGAAAAGAGGTGAACTGGCGATTGCATGTTGTAATATCCTCACACTACCCACAGCAAAGGAATTATTACAGAAATTCCTAGCTGGTAAAGAGAGCAGATTGGAGTCCGTAAAGTTCTGAAAGGTTCTACTAATCCACAAGCTCCAGAAAATACCAACAGGCCCGAGGCAGGAACCAGTTGGAACAGACAAAGAATGGAGAATTGTCATTTCCAAAATTTCTGTAGCCAAATATTAGTTGAAAAACTTATCAAGGTTCTAACACTGCAGGTTCTAACTGCTGTCAGTGATATGGGCTCTGTGTGATGGCTGACCTAGCAGCAGTTACCTGTGGAGTACACATAAATGTGTATCATGCACATTAATGCACATCTATGTGACAGGAGTTGTAGATTAAAGGTGAGGGACACCACCACTTAACACCCACTCCCTCTGCCCCAAACCCCTGAAAACGCAATCTGCCCTTTCATCTCTGACAGTTAAATTAGAAAATGCCTTAGTTTTTACCTTCGCTTGGAGGAGTAAGGTTTTGCCTCTTGGCACAGTCTACAAAAAGACAAACATTGCATTGGAAACACATCACAAATGTTACAGAAAATACTTTAAGTAAATGAGATGGTGAGACCGGAGTAGCACCTCTATCTTTGAAAAAGGTACTGAGCAGACAAAACCCTCTCAAATTAGGAAACTGGAAACACTAAAGAGGCACGAAGAAGCACTGTAATGTATTTCTAGTCTTTTAAAAAAGGAGAAATTACAGAAATTATAAAATCCTATTCCCTTCTCTTTCTTAACCATTATGAAGCTCTAGCACAACACCCCAGCTACTAAATAAAATTTTGTATAAGCAGGATCCACTCACCTCTAGTTCTAGCTCTCGCTTTCCCCTACCCCATCCCACTTTATTGAAGTCAAGCATCATTTACCTTCTCATTTTCTGAGTGCCACAAGAGGGAGTTTCCTCCACATCCTTCATATGCTAAACGCTACCACAGCTCCTCCAGCTGAGGCTTGATCAGCCTCAAACACCCTACATGAGGCACATTCAGCTAAAGGAAGGACAGAAGAACTGCTCTCACATTTTTCAAATCTTAACATACATAATTTTGGTTTTTTTTAGTGACACTAGACATGATCAAATTTAAACATAAATGTGGAAAGGCAGCAGGAACATTATGTAACTCAGACCTTCTTTCCAGGCTTCAAAGCCCAGCTCTAAGTCAAAGGACAGGATGGTTTTCAAAAAGAAAATTAGTTTTAAAGGCATTTTCTAGTTCTATCCTTTGCCATGATAATTGTTTTTAGTGAAAGATTTTCCTCTCCTTCCACCTTTAAGGGGAAGGTTCAGCTCAGCTAACTAAACCTGACAACACCAAAACCAACTGAAAACAGAATCTTAAGAATATGAGATACTATCAGCCCAACTACTTCATACACTACATATAGTGAAGTGGGGGGGGGGGTTCAAGTGACTACCCTGTAACCACTTCCTCCCTAACTTGCCATCTGATTAATGACACAAGGTGGCATAACTCCAAGGACTGGAGTTACACATTCGAGGAGGGAAACAGCACCAAGAGTGCTGCACAAGTTGCTCTGGTTTAAGATTCTCTGAGGTAGGGTACGTGCAAAGACCTGAACAATTTATTGTACCATCAGCCAAGCCATTTGGGCAATCTGAAAGCCAGGTGAATGATCATGTTCCTCATCCTGGAAAACAAAACCTTCACTACTCAGAGTGGAAGTCAAAATGACCACACAAACAGCTTTAATGGAATTTAAATGACTGAAAGAAACCCACTTGCTATTTTAGGAAGGCATCAAATTCTATTTTGGAGAGGATAAGTACAGGTGAACTTTGAATGGCATTCAACAGGATATTAAATAGATAAGAAAAGGACCCTAGGCATCTACCACACTAAATACTACCTGTGGACAAGAAATCCCTGCCTACCCAGGGCATCCTGGTCAAGCCTTTGTTGCCACCATCAGCAAGAACACTCTCAATATTAAAAATATAAGACATTGTGACCTAAAACACATTCCATTTCTTGGATTGAACCCCCTTCCCCCACAAAGTTGTAAGCTTCTTTGTGGTAGGTATAAAACAAATTTTTAAAACTTAATATGCACAGGCACCTACAAGCTTTGTTTCACTCGTTGCATAGTGGTATGTTGACTCCTTCCACTACTTTTCTAAGTTTAAAAATAGGTCATGCTGTTACCTCTGGATTGTCTAACAGGATACAGCCAAGTTCATAGCAAGCATATGGCTGGACATACAAGTTGCTTTGACGGCAGAGTTCATCTTTAGCAGCTCGCTGAAAGTACTGTGAAAATGAAAGGGAAAAAAAGAAACCAAAGACTGTAGAGGTACATTAAAATTGACTGGTTGTTACTTCCAAACAATGCAGAAGCACCATTCAACTTTAAGCTGCAGAAATTAGCCAAATCTCAAATGAGAATGCATTAAAATTTACAATGGTATAGATTCCTAGATGTTTTTACTAACACTACTTTATCAAAGAAAAATTATTAGTTTGGACTTTTACCAAGTATTATAGTGACTGATTCAAGAGTTTTCCAACTTCTTATTGAAAAAAAATACTAGCTCTAACAAGAAACTGTGACATCAAAGATGAAGTACCCAAATTATTTAAGGTATGTTTGAGAGAAATGGGGCAGGGGAAGGGTTTAAAGTCAGTATCTTGTTGCTTATATGAACAGCATTCTATTTCGGGGAGGAAAAAGGAGAGCTGTATCTACAGATCAAAACCTGGAGTGGTGACAAAATTATTCTTTGGTATGTGCTAATAACCAAACCCCTCTCTCTCTAATATGTCCAGAGAAGAAGTAGCAAACCTGTGCTTTCAAAAGGTCAATCTCCAAGATATTAAAAAAAAACCTGAAAACTTTCTTTGGTGGACATCTAGCAGAGCAAGAACTTTTCTCTTATTCTTCCCAGCTTCCCCTTAACTCTTGTTACTACAAACCACTTTAACTGCCATGTTCATTCAACAAAGCCAATTACTTTCACAGCACAGAATATAATGAGGACATGTTAAATCAGAATATTTTAAAAGAAACTCTGTTAGAATTCACAAACCAGAATGATCAATGGCACTGAAAAACTTACAACTTTCTTAACACTTACTCAAAAGTATTCACGGTTTTTAAAATAATAGTTTATAAAGTAGGAATAATGGTGGAAATTACCAGTTAACTACTTACCTGAACAGCATCTTCAGAATTCCCTAAACATTTGTGTATGGCACCAAGAAGCAAATTCCTCAAACCAGCAGCTGATGAATCATCCACATCATGACAAGCTTAAAAAAAAGATTCCAGTAAACCAAATGAATTGAAACACTTTCTTAGACAAGAACTGTGATTTACATTGTATTTTAGTCTGATATTTAAGTTGTACCAGAAAAAGGAGACGCTAGTAACGTTAAGAGAAAGCCAAGCAAGTTTTTTTCTTTTAAATACAACCCATCCTGTATGAACCTCATCAATAAATCCATCACTCATGAGAGCAATTCCTAACAGGAATGAATGAAGTCAAAGGCAGTTGGTGTCTTACTCTCACAAGAGAAGAACTCGTCTCTACTGGTCTCTGAAATATCCACTAAAAGGTAAAATTAAGGAACAATAATTTCCTTCTGGTGTTACAGGACACTGGTTTGTCCCACATATTGAAAGAAAAACACACAGTCCAAGTTAGAAGGAACACAGGGCAAGCAATTCAGACAAACCTGATTTTTTTGTGAACTGAAGCCAAGTGACAGACGCACAAAAATCTGTACTGGACTTAAGAACACCCAGACTAGGGTGTTTTGGCATCACAATTCTCAGTGATGATGGGAGGATAAGGTTAATCTGCCAGACCTTAGCTGGTCCACAATCTGGGGACAGACTGTGCCTCAGCTGAGTAGTGCTCTGTTTCCAGGAAAAACTGAATCTTTCTAAACGATTCTTTCTAAACCAACCAGACTCTTTTGATCAAGCTTATTAGTGCCAGCTCTGCTAAATCAAGGCGAGTTCCATGAGGAGCCATTTGCACTTGCCCACACCAGCACCTCTACAAAGAAGAGAGTACAGGGCTTTTTATCCCATAACTGCTGTGTCTGGAGCAGTGTAGCTCCTTAAACATTTTGCCTCACAGCATAAACCCTGCCAGAGCTTAGCCAACTCGGCATTCACAACACAGATAATCCACAGCACAAAGAAGCCACCTATGGATAACTGTAAGATGGCTTCATGAAGTATTTGCATTGTCAGCTCCCACATAGATTAGTCTCAAGTTACTTAGCATTTTATTTACACAGATGCAAGTGGATACAAATTAACTCCTTTAAGTCAAGTTTTAGCTCTGTGGAAAAACCTGGAACTCCACCCCAACAAATTACAATCCAATTGTTCATTACAAGAAGAAACAAATGCGGGAAATAAAAAACACCCCTGTTATTCATGTTTTTGAAATACACATAAGGTGCAGAGGTAACATTCACTGCACAGTAAACTTTCAAACCAGGAATGGCTGATGCAGACATATTTGTCAGTGTCAAACTTACAAGCAGTGTATCTCTGAATTTGAACCTATACTGCTATTTCACATTAAAATGTGAACCACTGACTGGAAGCTTACACAAGCGAGACCTATTCTGCCTCTGAGCGTGTAGGAGATAATACAAACAAACTCCTTACACCCTCTAAAACTGACTTCTCTGAAGGCAAATTATAGCCCAAAAAGATTCTAATTTATTTTGATGTAAGTATATCTGATTTTAAAGCCTACCATTACCTTTGTGACTAGAAAACTAGGGATCTTAATATAACCCACTGCCATCATGTAATTTAAATGGACAAGTCAACTCAAATTAAAACTGGAACTAACGCCACTACTAGTCCTGACTCTTGCATTCAGTACTCGAGTTTTCTAGCTTAACATGAAAATTCTGTACAATCCCCAAAATTTCACAACTACAAAAAAAAAAAAAAAAATAAAGCATCCCATGGCAGACATTTTTTGTTTTATTTTCTAAATGTGCAAGTAATAATCAGAGGATTTTAGAATGGTTTGGGTTGAAAGGGACCTTAAATACCATCTAGTTCCAGCCCCCTGCCATAGGCAGGGACACCTTTCACCAGACCACGTTGCTCAGAGCCTCGTCCAGCCTGTCCTCGAACACTTACAGGGATGGGACAGCCACAGCTTCCCTGGGCAACCTGCTCCAGTGCCTCACTACCCTCACAATAATTTCTTAATATCTAATCTAAATCTGCCTTCTTTCCATTTAAAGTCATTACCCCTGTTCCTGTCACTCCCTGCCCCCGTAAAAGGTCCCTTCCCAGCTCTCTCACAGGTCCCCTCTAAGTACCGAAAGGTTCTCTAAGGACTTCCTGAAGGCTTCTCCAGGCTGAACATCCCAAACTGTCTCAGTCTATCCTCATAGGAGAGGTACTCCAACCCTCTGATAATCTGTGCCTCTCCTCTGGACCTGCTCCAACAAGTCCATGTCTTTCTGGTGCTGAGCACACCAGACCTGGACACAGCACTCCAGGTGGGATCTCACCAGAGCAGAGCAGAGGGGCAGAGTACCTTCTTGGACCTACTGGCCACACTCCTTTTGATGCAGTCAATGGGCTGCCAATGCACATTTACAGGTCATGTTGAGCTTCTCTTCAACCAGCTTGAAACTGTTTGCAGAATGCAAACATGAGTGATTGCTGGATGGAGTGAGAAGCACTGATCACTTCATGATACACACTGCTACCATAAGCTTCATGTGACAGACACCTAAAGTCAGCTGGAGAACGAGGCAATCACTCACCACTAAGAAGGTCCCAAGACAAACAGAACACCTCCCATGTCACAGATAAACTTACAAGCTACCTATTTCCTCTTAGAAGAAAACTGACATGCAGGAATGAATAGGTAGTTTTAACTTTTTTTCAATTTTGTTGCTAGGTTTAATTGAGTTACATTTCCACTTAGTGACTTGGAACAGTAATTATCATGCTATTGTTTCATTTTAAACAATGATGAACAAAGTTATATGCAGCAGGCAGTTACAACTTCTCCCAAAAAACTGTAAAAATGCAGCACTAGGCTGAGTCGTCATTATTATTTTGTTACTCACCTGTATTTTGCTATGACACATGCACACAAGTTAAAATTTTCATGTTACTGCAATTAGCTGTTCCACACAACAGCATAAAATCCTACATCTCATTAAAATGGAAATAAATAAATCAAGGAGCCATATATACCTTGACTCATGTGTTGTAAGTTCGAGAGGGAACAGTTTGGAAGGGCTTTCCATAAGTATAACACTTCAATGGATGCTAGGACACAGAGCTCTTTGGTTGGCACTTGTTTCCTAAATCTATCTGCCTGCAAAGTGGGAGAAAGAAGGAAGGGAGATCTATAATTCGTTCTTTTAGAGGAAACACGATATTCAAAAACAGTGTATCACAAACACTAATTTTAACTGTTTTATAAAGTCACCCAACAATTTTACGAAAATAAAGTCAGTAGTAACTTAGCATAAAGATTTTAAGACTGAAAATCAAAATCTTTCAGCTAATTAAAGGGCTTACATATTGATTAAAATTATAACCTCCTTGTGTGCAGCCTGACTGGGTTTTACTGTATTTCACAGTCCCAATACACACTGACTGGATGCCAAGACAGTACCATCTGCAAGATCATCAGTTGAGAGCTATTTCCTAGACAACTCCTAGCTCTCAGAAACAACTAAGGCTTTCACAAACAAGATAAAAAGGAGTAAGAAAGGCAAAGCTAGAAGGAAAATCACCAAAGCAACTACAGTATTGTGTATTTTCATCTTTAATAATTACTTACAGAGTAATTATTAAAGTTATATTATTATATATATAAAGTTATATTATTAGAGTTATAGAGTGAATAGCTAATTAATTTCTGTTGTTAGGTCCTTCCAATGACACTATTCTTTTTCCATCCCATTCCTTCCCACAAATTCTACAGAAGCAGCACAGCAGAAGAGATATACAACCTGCTAACGAAAACACCGACCTAAGAACTGTCATCACTGTTCCAAAACAAGTCACCCTATACAAAAGCTAACCTTTTTCACTGAAAATTGTTCGATCTGATTGTTTTTTCTTTTGAAAAGCTTCTGAACTTCCTTGAACACATTCTGAGCACCATTGACATCACCAGTGGCTCCTTGACACACTGCAAGAACACCGAAACAAAAATACATTAACAGTACTGCAATATGAAACAGGAAAATCTAAGATTAGACATCATATGGTCACAGAGAAAAACCTCCACACACCTCCAGAAAATGATCAAATTATCAAATTTTATCAAAAATTATCAAGGATTTGACCAACATGGTAATCTCAACTCCCCCAGGTACCCTTGCGTTCATTAAAAACTCAGTACTACTTTTTATATCCATTAAAGGAAGTAATACCACCAAGCTTGTAAAGTGGTAATAATTCTGTCTACATGGAGAGGGGTGTACAGACAGGCAGGTACATGTATGGGCATGCAAGTGCTCATTATGGAAACAAAGACAATTGTCCAAGTCAAGCCTGGCACAAAGCTGCATGTGCAGCAGGCAGTGTGGAAAGCACTACATGCACCAGCAAGTTTCCCAAAAGAAAACAATGCCAAAACCTTACCACATCACTGACTTACCATTTACCCAACACCCTGGGTATACTCACCTGCTGTTAAATAAGCATAGTAGCACTGGGACCACCTGGATTCATTTTTAAGCCTTTCAAAGGATTCAAACGCATCTTTGAAGTTCATCTCTATCATGCTGCACCAACCTAAAAGCAACACTGATTTAATTTCAGGGAAATAACAGTAATTCAAACCTGGTGTCAACATTATTGAAACACAGTTCTGCTGTGTTTGTTTTGTTATGAGAGCTGGAGCACATTTAACAACTATAAAAGTAACTGGAAAATTAAAAACAAAACAAATTATATACATTTGAAGTCTGGTTTGAATTTACTGGGACATTTTGAATTAGAAGATTCCATAGGAAATAATGAAACCACATTTCAGAGCAGGAACAAAATTATACCCCAAAAGCTCTCATTTTTAAAATTTAGATACTACATTTTGTAGAATGCTGAAACTTACAAAGCTATTACTTCTTCCCTTATTATTTTCTACTGTGACAAGATCCCACTTAAAGCTTGAAGCAACCTATCTTCTCCACTATAAAGACTTGTATGCAAATTAAGACCATACATCATATCCTGCTATTGATAGAAGGAAATGAACATGAAATACAGACCCTGAAAACGGTGAGGCTTCACTAAACTGATTAGTTTCTGGCACAGAAATGGTGACTCTACAGACAAGTCAGATGTATTTATTTCTAATTTTAAATAATACTCAGTAGATTAACAGTTTATCCTTGATTCCAGAGTCTACTCTCTGGTTTTCCATCATCTTGTACTTGCAGATAATTTTATTATGAAGAAGTGTTGAATTCTACTTGTCTAAACAAGATCATTACCATAATCTATCCAAGACAAAGGCCAGTAATCTAAAACCTTTTTTAAAATCCTAGTAAGAAGTCTCCAGTTTGTTTACTGAAGCTGCCAGTCAAAACTTGAAAGTGAGCTATTTATGGTGCAAACACATCCAACGTTACCTATTTCATATAAGCAGACGTGTTGAATCTCCCTTTGGTCTGTTGCAAGTTCCAAAGCAGTATGAAATGAGGTCAAGGCACTATTAATTTGACACTAACAAAAGTGAAAGAAAAAGAAAAAGAAAAAAAATCAGACACCTGAGATTTAAAATTTGCTGGATAATTTAATTGTGATAAAGAAAAGAATTCATATTTCTTTTAATAGGTAGTTAATAAAAATTAGAGGAGTTTAATAGCGTAGTAGCAGACGGGTCAGGCCAAGTCTCAACCTTCAACCTTAAAAATCAGTGACTGTATTCCTCATTAAGTCCAAAATTCATTGAGTTTGTGCAGTAAGCTTTTAAGTAATCTCACTTCTACTTGTAATAGTCATTCCACCTTTAAAAGTCATATTTTTAGCATCTGCCAATTAAGTTTACTTTCCTGTACAAGAGAAACCTTTAGTGTTTGATTTCATTTATTTTGAACTTTCCAACCTCTTCCCATATCCCCCAGAAACCCCTTTAAGCAACAATTAATAGAGAATTCATAAATGCTGCATGACATGTAATAAGATAAAAAAGCATATGAGAGAAAAAGCATTTTGATAAAATCATTAGCTAACAACAACTTAGAAAAACGTCAGCTCTTTTTGCTAAGAACTAGAATGATAGTTCTTTTGACTACGTGGCTTTCCCAGTCTGGGATGGGACTTCCCCCTATCAATCATTATTGGGGGGAGTGAAAATCAGTATTTAATTAGTTTTAAACATACTGTATATTCCAATGCAGCCTATATCAGCTTTAATACCATTCCTGTATTTATTATCACATACATTTATTATAATTTATACAACAGAAGAATTTTTAAGCCACTCTCTGCTGACTAAGCATGTGAGCAAAAGAAACCCTTGAAAATGCAAACTCACCATCTATGCCAGCATAACTGAATTCAAAAATTCCTACAAAGATCTGCAGCATTGTAGCTTAAGTCCAGGCACACACAGAGCTCTGAAATGATTGTATCAGTTTTTCTCCTTTGTCTCATCAGGGAAAACTGGTTTAGTTGCTAAGGAATGATTTAACTGTAAATAATACACACTGCATCAAGACAGCACAACTGCCTGCACAGGGAGCCACAGCTGTATCAGTATAAACACTGTATACTTTGAAAGTACAACAGTGATTGAAATAAGATGCTTGTTGACCAAGGCAGAATACAACACAGAAAGACAGGTGAGTTGTATTTGCCCTCAGAATTGTCAGTAAGCCTGGGCCATGCACACCTTGCTCACTGATGCTGTATCACCCCAACACAACTACCTGGAAAGGGCCAGTCTTATAGAAAAAATAAAATAAAATAAAATAACATCAGTTTAGAACTTTATTTCTGTGCTAGGAATTAAAAATCTCTGTAAATCTGTGTTTTCAATGCTTCTGAGGAAAAAAAGAAAAAAAAAAATCTGGGTATTTAGTCCTCTTCAAAGATATACTGCCTTCTAAACCCCTAATCATTCTGAAATAGGAATCATTTATTCCATACAATGACTACTGGCCATCAACTCATTGTCTACAATGCTGTACACCTGCCTGAGGCAGCACAGGAAATACCAACCACCTGGCAATATACAAGTTCAGACTGTTGAATATTCAAATCTTCTATAACCCACCTCTCTAACTCTCTCAAGTGTTTTGACATATGCCTAAGTCTTCCTTCAGCATCAAGCTCATTCAAGTATGTTTCAGAAACATTCATTAATAATTGAAGTTTCAATCATCTCCAGGGATTGCAGCAACATCCTCGAAGATGAATTACTACTCTTGGTGTTAATTCTTAAATTAATTACTATCTGTTTACTGTTTAAAAGAACAAACAAAAAGAATTATTAAGTCCTAAGAGTCTAAGCATAACATCCTGGCTGCACCTGAAATTGATGTTCTTTAGCTTTATAAATACATAGACACACTTAATTCCTTCAATAGATATCGCTCACGTTTCTCTTGGACATAATATAAAGACAAAAAAAGATGAACCATAAAATATGTAACATACAGAACTACAAAACCATAAAGAGGATGTATCAACCTAATGTGAGAAGCCTAGTCTTACATTTCTGGACTTCATATTAAAACTGAAAGCCCCAACACAACAACTAAGCATCTACAGAGCTTACCAAGACGGCTTCCAATGACAGCATACATTTCCCCAGAGTTGTTCTGAAATCTCAGGACACCTTTCTCCCTCCAGAACATCTCTGTTCTCAACTACCACTCTGAATTCATAATGATTTTAAGAAACCATGCTCAGAAATGAGGGAAAACCAAAAATCAACTTCTAAAAGCTAATAATTTATACCAGAGGACACTATATGGGTGTTTTAAAGCCTACACTTTCTATTCCTTAACACACTAAAACCCATTTTTCCTTAGACAAGTCACAAAATCAAACTGGAATTAAACTAGGATACTGTACTTTATAGCAAAAAGTAACTAGAAAAGTCAGCACATTTCCTGAAAATAAACTTTGATATTACATGTCTTCAATTTTTTTTTTACTTTAGACATCACTGTGATTGTCTTCCAGAAAGCTCATTTAAGACTTCTCAATGCTTGCTATTACTCTTGTCCTCAGCCTGCTTTTCTATACCACAGCCTCTCACCCCTAAATAAGGATGAAGGTCCTGATACTGTAACATCTACAAAAGGTAGCTAAAAAGCAAGAGCGCTTGTAGACACTACATTTAAGCACATGTTACCACAGCACATTTTCAGCAGCCTGCTCATCAACCACAATTTAGCACACCTAAAGCTACCACTGGTGTCAGCTGGAGTATTTGGTACTTTTTCCCTCAGACTATTTACATGCACCTACACCAATGGAAAAAATGGGTCAAGCCTCAGAACCTGAGGGATTTTTTTGCAGCCAGAGATTTCCTATTTTTTATATATACGTATATATATATATACACACATATATATACACACACATATATATAGATAGATATAGATATATAGATATGTACACACAGCACACACACAGGGAGTGAGTTCCTAATTAAAGCAAAGCCAACCATGTCCAGTTCATAACTTTTTTCAAATACTTTATTTTTGCTTTATACCCTTATTGCTCTCCACATGAAGCCATCAATTTATTAAACTATTGTTGAGGGGTATGATTTTAAAAGATTTTAAACAGTGTTGCTGACTAGGGAAGAAAAAACAAAAAAGAGAAAGCAAAACTGGAAGATGAAAAGCAGAAATGGGCAAGATCCAGAACACCACCTCTCACTGCCCTCTCCCATGCTACCACCATGTCCATCTTCCACTACTGGCTACAAAATCACACCTGAATAGTGTAAATCTTGGTTTCAAAATTAAACTGGGGTGTATTAACATCGTTCTAGTATCAGACAATACACATTTAGAATGTGGGTGGCAATATTTTTACTTTTACAGTAATAAGAAATGGAGTTTCTGGCTGTGTCTGTGGACCTATTTTAGACCAGTGGGTTTCAGCCATTATAATACCAACTCTATTTTTATGTACCCTTTAGGCCTAAGTATAAAACATAATTCTCACTTGTTTGCAGTAGTTTAAGCTTACATGAAATATCACTACCAGCTTTAAAGGTAAGTTATTTCAAAGAAATTGTGAGACCTTGACAAAGAAATACTTGTGAGGATGGAATACATACCATATAATCACAAATCAAGCACAGAAATGTCCATAAAAGCAGCCTTAGTGAATTACACAAAAGTCAGTAAAAATGCTACTTTTAATACACAGTCTCTTAACCTACTCTTTGGAAAGAAAAAAGACATTTGATCAGCCTAGCAGTGCAACCTTTAACTTTCTGGTGGATTTTCATTCCAGTCTCCCCAGATCATCCTTCTTTCCTTTCCCTTAAATTGCTCAATTCAATAGTCTCCAAGTGCTTTCAGACTTTTTTCTCAAAAATGTGAATCCAGGAAAAAAAAGCTGACAGAAAATTTGCTCCACATTTATTGCACCTGTAAGGCTACTTCTTTGAAAACTGAAGTCTGCTAAGGGTTTTACTGACTAATATCCATTCATGCTTTTTGGGGCACAAAGCATTATTCAGTCCCATGCTGTTCATTTGTCTTTTATAGACAGGAAGGTTTCAGAGAGATAGTGCTTTCTCCTTGCCTGCCTTTCTTGGCAATTTCCCCCTTTGTCAGATTTGTGTCTCACTGTCCAGTCCTGAATTACTGCTCCTGCGTTTTGAACAGTTTCCCTGTCTCCAGGTGTCCATGGTCTGAACAATGCTCCTTACTTGTTTTTTCTTCATAGAAAAGAAAAGACACATACATACAGTATGAAGGTTTCCTAATGGAAGCTGAATATACCATCAGCTGAAGGCTACAAAAAAAGCAAAAGGAAAAAATTTGATAGACTGAGTGCTAGCAGGCCCTAACGCAAACCCTACAACCATAAATGGAACACACAACGTCTTCTGAGTAACATCTAAGGGGCCTTTTATCTATCTGTACTATTATATTATGCCATAGAACTGTTAAGAGATGACAGATGTAAAAGAAGGACTAAAGTAGATAAGCTTCAGCTCAAGGTATACTTTTAAGTGAATATACATTAAAATACAATTCTGGTAAGCCACCTGGAATAATATCCTATGCCCATTGGAAAGAATTTAAACCTACCTATGCACTAACAGTTTCAAGGAAGGCCAAATAAGCACTTCCTAGGCTTTGCAGGAGCTCTTGGAAATGAGGAGGAAATTACAACTCAGCATATTAGCCTGTAATGTGAGTGTCTGTGCACGTCTGGTTCAGAATCACAGAATCGTTTAGGTTGAAAGAGACCTCCAAGATCAATCCTTAACCAATCATCACCTTGGCAACTAAACCACAGCACCAAGAACCACATCCAATCATTTCTTGAATACCTTCAGGCAATCCCACCACTTCCCTGCACAGCTTGTTCCAATGCTAAACAACCTTTTGTGCAACTAAATTACTGCTGAGGTGGAACTTTAATCTCCCCTAGTTCAGCTTGAAGCCATGTCCTTCATCCTATTACTCACTGCCTGTGATAGAAGAGGCTGATCCCCAGCTGGCTACAGCCTCCTTTCAGGCAGTTGTAGAGAAGCCACCCCTAAGCCTTCTCCAGACTGAACAACCCCAGCTCCCTCAGCTGCTCCTCAAAGGACTCATGCTCCAGACCTTTCACCAGTTGTGCTGCCCTTCTCCAGACACACCAACAACCTCAATGTCTGTCTTGAATTGAGGGGCCCAGGACTGGACACTACTCGAGGTGTAGCCTCACCAGTGGCCCCTCACAAGGGGACAGTCACTGCCCTGGTCCTGCTGGACACACCAATATGCAATGGATGCTGCAAGACCAATGCCCAGATTCAGGACACAGGTAACCACAAGTGTGTTGTGCAGAAACCCAGTGCAGCTCCACATGCCATTGCCACCAGTTACATTCCTTCCTTCGCTATTATGCCAATAGCCTTTAAGCAAATTAAGCTGGAAAAGTCCTACCAAAATCTAAAAGAGCCCAAGACACTTAACAGGAACATTTGGACGTAGCAAAACCTCAGTGACAGAGCACCACTGGGAACAAAGAAATGACGGGGGGGAGGGGGAAGAGGCTGCTGAATGGAAAAGCTCTCATGAAAACACACACATGAATAGATAGCAAAGGGACATTTTAATTCCTTCCAGCAACCAAAAAGCTTTCTGCTGACTAAGGGCATGGCTACACAGCATAATGCACAGCACTCTGCCTGCCTGAGCTACTGACTTAGTTAACATGGCCATGCTGTCGCCATTCACTTGGAGCTAAACTTAACTGTCTCCATACAGTATTTGTGCATTAAATAATGCAGTAAGATTACATTTAAACAACTCTCCTTTGAAACATTACAGTTCTCCAGAAAGGGACTGACTACACAAAACTGATACTTATCCTAAATATATCCTCTTTCTTTACACATACACTCCATTTATTAACAATTTATGCTCAGACTTTTGCCATAACTTGCCCTGAAAGTCAAAAGAATCATTTAAATTTTATTCCTTGTTACATTAAAATACCAATTTATACCCTGCATTGTGTAGTTATTCCCAACAAATTTGATTTCTACCATGAGAATGGAAGAGGCATATAAATGAATAAAACCCACTAAGGTCTTTCCTACTCAGGCAACATTAATACCTTCTCAAGACCAGCAACTTGCCTGTGACAACGTAATTTCCAAAACGCACCACTGCTTTCAGAAAGACAGCAAAAAAAGAAAAACAACATTCAAATCCCACGCAGGGGTATGCCTGCAAGTCTGAAAGGGCATTCTTCTCTGAAGCCTGTTCCTCTGTTCTGTTACTACCTCTCTGAAAATACTGAGCTACATCTGAAAGATTTAACGGCAAATCTAGCAAGGAACAACCATCAACATCTCAATTAGCTCTTGTAATTATAATGTTGACATGAAGGGTTTGAACATTCTGGGCTTCTGCTTTTGTGTTAGGTTTTCTGGTTCATGTAATTGCTCTGAAAATATTCTGGTCTGATAAAAGCAGCAACTAGGAGTTGAGTAGTACTTCAAACAGATTCTTAGAGAATAATTCAGCCAAAATCCACAAGGCTGCTGCAGTGTTTGAATAATGCTTTGCAATAGCATTCACAAACACATTTTCAGTGAATACATTTCTGTTTAGGTCAGAGCTCGCTCTTAGGAACAGAAAACATCCTGGTGTGACCTCTGAAAACCGAAGTAGTTATTTGAGGGAAACTACTGCAAAGAATTAGCTGTATATGAGCAATGCACAAAACCAAGAGGAAGATAGATACTATGTACTCAGCAGATAACGCTCAATTTTAGCTTGACAAGCAAAACTGAAATAGCTCAAGAAATCTGAGTGGCCAAATGCACTTCCTTTTAGCAGAGTTGCAGAAGTATCAAGTAGCTGAAAAAGAATTTAAAAATGTTATTAATTCAGATAGACCTAGTAGAAGAGCAAGTTTTGCATGTGAACTTGAAACTAGGAAGGACTTCATCCAATCTTTCTTATCTTTCCATGTACCTGTATCTTTAGTCACAATCTGCTGAAGCTTGCACAGTTCATTCACATCACAAAAACAAAAGAAACAATCAGGAGGAAAAATCAGTCTAAAGAATGAAAATATGCAATACCTCTAATCGCTGTATCCTTCCCTTGAAGAACATGAACAGAGAAGAATTTGGATAAGCAGATTCTTTCTTGGCAAGAATTTCTTTTGCCTCCTTCAATCCTGCCTTGTTATCACTGCCATCAAGGGCAAAAAAGGGACGAACAACGGTGTGGTACCACAACAGAGCTAATCTAAAAGAAATAGAAGAGTAAAAAGGATTACAGCTTGTAAACAGAAATTTAATGGTAACATTCTACACAGACAAACTTTTTAATTATTCTGGAAGACAAAGACAGATATGAATCTTGTATTATACAATCTGGCTTTATACTTTAAACACAGTACTACTGCCATACATCCTACATACTCCTAAACTGCACCTGAACATACAATCCAGTGCATGTTACCCAAAGGCAAAGTAACAATTGAGCTCATAGCATCAAAGCAATTGAGCCTTTAGAACTCAGCACATTTTAGAAAAGAAAAAAACACAATAAAACTTTGAAAACTAACTCTTCACTAGAGAGAGAAACAAACAAAAAAAGCCAAACAAACAATAACATAAAGCAAACAAAAACCCCAAAACCAAACAACCAAAAAATCCTGACAAAAATCAACAAAAAACCCTGAGCACACACCAGCAGACACTCTTGAAATCAATATGAAAACAAAATATATCCTGTGTTCAGAAGGGTAGATATTTACATGACCTACATTGCTCCTGGAAACAAAGGCAGAGCACAAAGCTTTCCAACGCTACCTAAAGGAGGAATCATTCTCCAAATGTATCATTTTTCTCCCTTAGAAAGGAGAAAGACCAACAGGAATATTTAATCCTAAAATTTTTGAAACTAACAGAATCACAATTTTTCTTCTGAAGCAGAAGAAACTTCAGCTCTGCTGTCAGTGTTTCAAAATTGACACCTGATGGTACCTGCTGTAGGTCCAGTAATAAAAGCATTAATTTGTAGATATTTGTAGATAATGGAATAATAAAGCCATTTATGAGGGCAGTTTAAATTAGGTCTGGCCAATCCTTCAGCTCTTGAAAATACCTGAGCGCAGTATGAAGTCTTAGGAAAAGGAATACATACAAAATACTCCCTTAAAAATACTGTAAGGAACATCTCATTTCACTGAGATGCTTAAAAAAAAAAATGAAAACCATTGAAAATTTTTTGTGTTAGTAGTAAGAAAAAATGGCTAAATGAATCCAGTGACTCATACTAAGTAGCATGCTCTCCACAGCAGAGAGTGTAACTCAGGTAAATTCACACAGCCTTCAGGGGAGCTTTTATTTACTCTGCTGGCATTTAAACTACAGAATATTAGAACTGCAGGTACTGAAGAATACAGCAAAATACTGACCCAAACCCCAAATACATGTAGATAATTAACAGCAGAGATATCATACATTAGTAACTGATGAATTTACTAAACCATGGTATGTTAAACAACAAACTACCAGTTTATTTTACCTGCTGTTGTTTCCTTTAAAGCAACATGACTTTCTGGTTTTGAGTTTTTCCCAGTTACTTACTTTTAGTACTAAGTTATCTACCAAAGCATTTCAATATAGCTACTCACGTAGCTAAAGGGGCCTTCATGTCCTTACTTTCACTTGCATACATCAGTGAGGAAAGCCCCTGTAGGCGGTCTCCAGGAAAACCCAGCAGGTTGATGATTTTGAGCAGGTTTGGGGGCACCATGGATATGCAAAGATGAAAAAGTCCATATCCAAAGCTAACAGCACCTTTCAGTCTGTTTAGCGAATCCTCCGTTACACCTTCTGCAGCAATATGATTATCATTTGCAGCATCAGAAGTCAAAGATTCCTGAGTTGTTTTCTTCTGATAAATTTCCTGAAGTGCATTAATGTCCGTATAGCACTTATTGTAAATTTTCCAGGCTTTTCGGAGTATCCACCCACCTTTTATGTACGCTATAAAAAAATCAAGGAAGAAAATAAATACTTCAAGGACATACTTCAGAAGCCAAACATCCTAAAGTATATTGTAAATGCTATTTTCCATACCCAGGATGCTCTATTTGCAACAACTTAGTGTATAAAGGATTTTGTAATAGCTACTGTTCCCTCAGAGAGGTCTTCCACACTGGGCACTATGAACTTCAGTGTGTACAACCACAGATTTTACAGCAGCACACAACACAAAGGCACCTGCAGTCAGCAACGTGGCAGTACAGCTGTCACAGAGAAAGAGAGCAATCAAAGAACTTAATGCTGGATTTTGCTCCACTGTAGAGTGCAATAAAACGGCTGTCTAGCAGAGAGAAGCAAAACTCAAAAGGGATTACACCTCCTCTTAAAATTGTGTTAAAAGACAGTTGATGGGAAAATACTAAGGAAAGCCTCTCCTTTGGGTTAGACAGTAAAATTTTCAACATTATCGTTTCCCTGCCCTTCACATGAACACAGTCCCCTACAATTAAGGACAAAAAAGAAAAAAGAAAAAACAAAAATTATATGTTTTTTAAGTATTTTTCAGTTGCCTAACTTCCTTAATTTAAAATGCAATGTGGGTACCTCAATTTCCCTAGGAATCTGGTCTTGAGCATTCTTGTTGGAGAATGACAGTATTCTCAGTCTGTGATCTTTACAGCAGGGTAAAAAAAGGCCTGACATCAAAAGATTAAGGTGTTCAATTTGTCTATTTACACAAAAATCATCTTTGTTACAAGCACACCCTTTAATAATGATAAGCGTTAAACATGAAACAAATGGAGAACATCCTTGCACAGTTTAGCTGTAAAAACAGACACCAGCATTTTGGCTGTGACAGAACCCTGAGAGTTAGGAACTGCAGTGACAAAGACTAACTAAAAATAAAATAAAAACATGGTTATAGCAGCAGTGTTCTAAACAAATATAGCCAGATTTGCAAAGATCAGTGTTATAACTAATGCCAGAATTAGACCATAACAGGTGGGGTGTGTCAAAGAAAAGCAAGATGCTATTAATACCAAACAACTCTATAAAAGCCTTTGATGCCTTTGACAAAAACCCTCACAAATCACAAAAAAAGCCCCAAGTTCCTAGAGAAAGTAACATCACAGACTAGACTACCTCTTTTTGGATTCTTGTTATACTAAGAGGGCACGAAGCTAGTTCGATAGTCTTAAAAAAACTGTACTGAGAAAGACTGTAAAATTTGTATTCTCAGTTATGACAGACGGGTTCTGTCAACATGAACTTGGAAATATTTTAAAAAAATTAATCCTCTCTCTTGAGATAAGTATTAAAGTATTAGAATAAAAATGAAACCCCCCAACCTTGATTCAGCTGCATTACAAGACTAACACTACTATAATTTTAAGCAATTAGGTCACTTTTTGGCTGCACAGAGTACTTTAGAAGTTATGTGGCTCACCTCAAGATGAATGCTCACACAACCCTGCACAGCAATGCAGCACACAGGTAGTAAGAAAACCCCACATTTTACTTCTCCTAAAGATAGTGCTTCTGCCCACAGCTAACTACTGCGTTCCAGTGCAAGCATGAAATGTAAAAGATGTGGTATGAAAAAAAAGCAGTTTTACACTTTACTTCCATTGGTCTGCTGTCATTAAACTGTTCACTAACACAGCATAACCATAATTGATAGGATATTGCTATACCAATACAGAACAACCTAACAAATTAAAACAAGGAATTTCTGACTTTTTAGACATAAAAATTAAATCAAGCCAAATCACGAAGCTGACTTCCTGACATGAAAGCAGTCAGACCCATGACAGTAGTGATAAATACCAAGAAAAGGTAGTTCAGTATTGCCAGGGGAAGCTAATGTCAATTTGGTCTGCCAAGAACTTTATGATGGAAGTATTTCTAATACATCCACGAGGGTGGAAAAGAAAATATAAAACGTGTTAAGCATATGAGAAACCAACTTGCGTAGCATCATATGCTTCTTGTCAAACTGTTCCAGGAAGAAAAACAAATAATTTTTCACCCATCCACCAATCAGAAGTATTTGTCTCCTGGGTTTTTTTTTGTGAAACTGCACTTATTTCAATAATCTTGCAGAAATGTGCAGAAATACGATAAAAACAAAGAACGTATGTACATAAACAGAAAGATAATATACTTTAAAACACAAAATAATGAATCCAATATCTCAGCAATGTCAGTAACTAGCAGTCACTGAAATAGCATTTAGCTACTTGAAATTTTAACTAAAGATTTCAGGTACATTTTTTGCTCAGTAGAATAACCCAAATATACTGCATGTTCTGCAATTCTCTGCTACCCACTTGAGTTCTCTGAGCTGCAGACAAGAGAGAAAAGGAACAGACACCACCTTCAGTTACAGCATCCAACCCAGTTATGCAGCTGCAGAATACATACTGAAACAAGGGGAAAAAGCTTCAAGAGGGAGGGGAAAAAATAACCACCGCAAACAAAAACCCAGAACTGCATCAAAAATAGCAAGACCCTTCTGCAGCACAACACACAAAGTAGACAGAAATATCTCCTGAATTTCTGCTAACAAGAACCAAACATATTCTTGATGCCATAGCTTGGAATAAAACAAATCTACATATCACAGAAAACATTACATCCTTGACTGAAATTTTTAAGTCTTATTTTAAATAATCTGAATGATATTTCCACATTCCTTTTCAGATGATCAGCAGAGTTTGGTCTGTCTGCCTTATCTTGATCTTCATTGATTTGGTAGGACCCTGAGGTACGCTCATATTTTCTATATGACCTTGACCAGAGTTTCTATAAACTTACAGATAAAAGTATGTTTTAAGATTGTGCAAGAGATGCAGAAATGCAACAAAACATCAGAAACAGCTCTGCAGTTGAAAGGAAGGGTTTGTATTCAACACGACAGGATTACTCTCTTTGGCATGCAAGGACGCACTCCAGTGACCAGAGAGTAAGAACTGATTCAGCAGTTCCATGTTCAGCACACACTCATTTAAAATTGCTTTCATTGGCACTTTGTCACCTCCCTGAATTGTCATGAACAGAATACATATGGAATATCAGGATTTTCCCAGTGGCCTGCATTTAACAGCCTCTTTTATCTTTCAGGCCACAAAGTGCACAGATGCTATCCATCTTCATCCCAACTCCTCTACCACCTCTATGATAGCAAGCGAACTTGTCTAAGGAGAACCAATTGAACATGATTATTGGTATGGAAAAAGAAAAAAAGCCCTAATTTGTAGCAATCCATCTCATTTTTCACCACTACCTACACACAGGTGGAACACCTCTGTAGGTGTATCAATTTTGGAATGTTTCAAATGGAACTGTGCTCCTTACAAAACAATTACTTTTCCTGATAATAATACAGCAATTTTATGTTTAAGCTTAATTAAGAAGATATCATGCTAAAATATATCTAAATACGCAAGCCACAGCACACCTGATAACTCTTGTTTGACAAATGAGAGCACAGCCAAGTAGACTTGACAGTCTGCTACAATTATTTGTCTTTGTAGACGATCTATCATGGATAGAGTGGATTTCCGTCCATCAACCTGTTTGGAATACAAACACAGAGCACAGAAAAATATTAAGAAAGATAATACATAACACTTGTCTAAATATGAAAAATTTAAAAAATCCAAAATTAACTGCAAGTGGTAGCATTGCTACTAAATTAACTTTGAAGTTGAAAGCTATGCTAAAATTTCTTGGACAGATCATCAAGCAAAATCCTACTTAACAGAGAAATTTTACACATATATTACCAGTTATTTTACACAAGGTTCTACTAATTGTCAGAACAGATTAAAATTTCATTTAATTATTACTAAATGCTTAAGACACGCAATTAACAGATATTAAACATGAAGAGCACAGAAAAGGGTGTATGACAAGTGGCAGGGTAAATACAGTGCCCCTTAAGAGCAGAGTTAAGTACAACAGGTGCAACACTTTTTACCAAGCAAACTAAACACTGAAGGGAAATGGCTTCTTTTTCTGCTGTGGTTCTGCTGTGTCACACTTGGCAGGCTGCTCACTGGATGTTTCTATACAACTGCTTTAACTTGTTCTGAATCTCCATGCTTTATTCTTCCTTTATTATTTACAATGAAAAATCTAAAAAAAGAAGAAAAATTCCCTAGGAATATGCCTGGCTCAAAGCAATCTGCAGCCTCAACGCTGCAACTTTTGAACATAACTAGAGCATGGATGAATTAAAGTTAGACTGAATTAGACAGGCTACAAGCTTCCTGAAATAATTTTAGTAGGTCACAAATTTTGCATGTTCAGAAAACAGTTGCTAGCATCAACACAACGTGACACTTCAGAAGACGCTTTACTCACCTGAGACTAAATATTTTAGAATAATTAGGAAATTCAAACAAAATATTTGACTGAATTTCCAAATTTATTATTAATCTCAACTGATCTTCACATACAAAAATCATATTTTCACAATACAAAGAGGACAGAAAGGAAGTTTCCAGAAAAAGTTATTCAATACACAAATTATGTTCTTACGTTCTTTTTAATTTTATTTTTGATTGTTTCTATAACTCCAGCTTCTTCACTTTCACAAAGTTTCTCTGTAGCCTTTAAGTCATCACATGCCAGTTGCATTTTCTCCTCTTCAAATGTCATCATGGCATTCTATCAAAAACCAAGCACATTTGAATGATAAAAACCACAAATACTTTTATTTCTACAAAAGCTGTGGGACAGTAAAAATTTTCATAAAAACTGGACAGTAGAATTTTTTAAACTGAAGTATTAATATACACACATCAGTGCAAATACTTCTAACACATAAACACAGAACTAGAAAATTGAGTGCTTTACCAAAATTTCAAGACAATCAACTCAGAACACACTAAGTGCTAAACACTACCCTAGACTTCAAATACAGTCAAACTAAATGCACTGTCAGATTACTTTAGGTAGAAGAAAAATTCCTATACATTCATTTGCAATTTTTGTTATGTAAGGCATTATATCAATCTGTGTAGGTATCTGTTTTTATTCATTCATATAAATAACAGGCCTTTAAGGTCAGTAGCAATAAGCAGCTATTAAATTCTTCAAAATAATAGCCAGTGCCTCCACAGGTAAGAAGAAAAAGAAACCACATCTGACTCCAAGTACTGCTAAACCAACTGAAAAAAAATTTCAGGACAAGTAACTTATTTTCTTGGACCTTATTAAACAAAAGCTCTGAATGACACAGGAACACAAAGTGCTGCTGCTATATTTAGAACAGCAGCTAAGCTAGATACTTTCAAGATCCTCTGATGCTGCACTGTGATGTTGCACTGGTTCAGCACATCAATTCAGATAAGCAAGCCTGAGAGATTTTCTCTTTCCTTTCTCCCCTCCACAACTTAAAAGGACGCATATGCCCCAGGAGGTTTCCTAACCGGTGTATTTTTTGATATTGCACACTACAGAGAATTCGTATTTATTTCATTCACAAATCATGTACTTCTGACATATTATAATAAATTCTGTTCTTCAAAAGAGTATTACCATAGATAATTTCTAGTGAGATCTAAGATGAAGCAGTGAAGTCAGAATAAGGAGAGTCTAAAAAACAAAGATCCAAATATTTTATAATATACTTGCTCAGTTTTTATACATGGCATTATAATTTCTAGTATGCTATATTCAAAAAAAGCATTTAACAAATCTAACTTGCTCATTATGACTTTTCTGTCAATCAGTCTTCTCAATTCTCATCTATCCAAATTGGAAGCAATGCAAATGGATTGAATTAACACCTGTCACCCGGACATATGGATGGAAAAATCTTCAACAGCAAAAGTTACCAGAGAAACAGGCATTCATGACTTTTATTTTAATCAAATAAATAAATAAATAAATAACTCAACTGCTCACTTAAGAGAACTTTTTATTATGGCTTCGTTAATGGAACACATAAATATTTAATACATCTGAGAAGCTGGATTGCAAAACCTTTACTTTCTATTTAAACCACATGAGTAAATAAGCTTTACACAGCATAATGCCTTGTTCTCTAGCTGTGTTTAATGTAAAAATTTGTAAAAAAATAGTCTCAGAAAAAGAAAAAAAAAGATAAGAGTATTATGAACACATGTATGCACATACAGCCATGAACCCCAAGAGATATGTGTTCTCATCTACTCACCAAAAAACTGACAAAACTGGCCCCAAAACTCATTAATGGGCTATGGTTTCTGTAAAGAAAACAAAAAATAGTTACTGTATTTGTACATACATATTTTCTGTAACAACGATCCATATTGAATCCCTTGGGTATAGCTTGTTATGTTTGTAAATAAATCTCAGTGGGTGCTCTGTATCAATTACAAAGATATTTGCAAAACCTAATGGAAATAGAAAACCAAAAGCTTCATCTTTTACTATACTGAATATATTTTTAAAAAATAATTTTTCAGGTATTAGGATACAGATATTTTAAGAGAAACCACTGCCATCAAAATACATTCAATTCAGGTCAAAAGAAAAAGCTACAAAAAAATTAAAAATCTGCCAATTCCACACTCCTCTTGTGATCCATCACTACGAGTCTGTCCTAGAAGACACATGTTAAGTGGTTCTGTTAAGAGAGTCCCATTTCCATCTGTTTCTAAGAATTTAAGTTAACCTACCCACTAAAAAAATGCATCTATACAACATTATGAAGATATTGTAATACAACGTTCTTACAAGGCTTATGGTTTTGTAGCTGTTTTCTTTCAAGCTCAGAATCCCTATCTTACTACCCTGTGTGGATCAGCTTTAAGATGCTTCAACCTATTCTGTTCACAGGGCTATTTACAAAGGGTGAAATCACAGCTAGATCAAAAAATTGAGGCAACTAAAACCATGGTAATACATTAGCAGACAGGTTTCATGAGGCTACAGCAATGCCACATAGACGGCACTTCGAAAAAAAAACAAAACAAAAAATGTCAGAACCTCCGTGGTACCACTGATTCACATTGTTCAGTGGTGGGCTGCCAGGTTATATAAAAACACAGACTTCTAGCATTTAGGAAGTATTTAAGTTAGGCTACAGAAACATATATAGCTACAGTACAGTACCTATTTTGTTTTCAACTTTATTTTCCAAGCATTAGATTAAAGCAGAGCTTTAAAATAGCAGAGGTACTTGAAAAACCACCAAGAAAGAAGCATATTGCTAAAACACAAATTTCCAGTAGTGAACCGGTACCATACAATACAATACAAGAGTAGAGTTTGGCTGTTTGGCAGGTTTTTTTTTTAAAAAAGCAGCAGTCAGCAATGCTTCCCCTACATACACCTTTTCTCACTTTTGATTTAGCATAAATTTCTAAAAGCAAGACCATTAACAAGAATAATGAGAAAGAAAAACAGGGAAGACAAACAAAGCATGTTGTAACAGGATAAACCTTTCCTCTCTATATACACTGCTCAATTCTGTATATACACCTAAATGTAAGATCAATACAACTCATCACATTTTTTCCATTATTTTTTCCAAAGGAACAATAGGTTGAGTACTTCCCCCTTTGTTAGGAGGCAACAAAGAACAGCTGCCAGTAAATGTCTCTGTTTTTCAGTACCTGGACTGTGCTTTCCCAGCAGCTGTGGTACACAGGGCAGCAGCAATCAGCCACACAAATTGCACTTGCTGCAGCTGGCACCTCCAGCATGAACTCCTACTGCAGAGGGCACATGGCTCGTTCATGATCCCTTCTTCAACTCATGAGGCACATGGGACCATTCAGCAGGCAGTCCTACCATCATACTCCCAGCACAACCTTCTCCACACATTTCAAGGTCACACCTGCAATATCAACGCCCAACTGATCTAAAACTGCAGAACAGATCAGCACACAGATCACATAGATCGTTTTCATGTCTGTAAGTAGGAAGCTGTGTACTGAGCTTCAAATAAGCCCAGAAATAAAGCAAGTTTTCATTTTTGTGTTTCCTCAGACCTACGTACACATGAATGCAAGCAGTTCTGGAGGGTTAAAAAATGTTAAAATAATGTTAAAAACTGAGATAACTACAGTTGAGAGCCAACTGGTCTTTAAAGACTACAAAATAAACTGAAGCAATGAAAATTCACCCAAGTGTATATTTGTCTGTGTACAGCTGAGTTTTTTCCCCAAGTACATACTTATCTTTTTCAACTGACCTTTCAAAACTGCTTCCATACTTGCACTCTTGACACTCACTGTTACTTCTGTTCCCAATTCATCCCCCATGATCAAAGATGAAACAACAAAAAAAATCAAGTCACATCATTATTCCACTCTGAAATTATCAGCAGCTATAATACATGAGGTAAATGTCACAGATCAGTTCTTTTTAACTTTCAGTCACACAATCTATAAAAAGCATTGCCATTACAGCACATATGGGCTGTAGCACAAAAGGACCCTGAAGGAAGGAAACGCAATGCATAATATTATCCTATGTCTGGGAGATGCTTCTGTTGAGACCATGGAATATGGCAATCAAAACATCAAAACTTTCCTGTAGGAGTCCCCCACACAGAACTTGTGTCATCACTAAAGAAAATAAGGAACACTTACGGCACATTCCTACACAGTCACTGGGTAGAGACTATAATTGCAGCTTTATGGAAGATCATTTAATAAGGTAATTTAAGTGTTTAAAATACAATTTTAAACAACAACCATGTTATGTGCTCAGTCTTCATGAGTCTGATAAAGTCGTCAACAGTTTAAGGTCCTCTTTTCCTTGAGAGCGAGGAAAAGTTTGCAATGGCATGGTACTGTTCTGAGGTGTGACTAATGATGGCAGTAAGTTTCTGGGAAAAACACAATCCCACAAAAAGCTCAAAGTCCTTGTAAGTGACCTTCAGCTTCAGACATGAAGTTCCATCCTTTTTGACAGACAACTCTAAAGTTGTTAAGAAACAAAAAATGAGGCAGTACTTGAGAAGATACTAACAGCAAAACAAGGGCCGCATCTATGCTGACAGGAGCTATGGAATCAAATACAAATTAACACTGAGACACTTGGGGTATATATATATATATATATATATATATATATATATATATATATAACTTGGGTAGCCAAGTTATCCTCACAACTTTGAAAGCAATAACCTCCATTAAGTAAAGAAAAATCTAACGACTTTCAATTAGCTCAAAGATGAAAGGGAAAAAAAAAATCAGTCTCCAGACATATTTTGTAAAACATAGTTTACACTTCACCTCGGAAACTAGGACTCCTGAAGGTATCTTTTTTATAAGAAACTATGTTATTAACACCATTACTACAAGAAACCACAGTAAAAATTCCTACATATCAATAAAGCTGGCATGTGTAACTAAACTTAAGTCAAAAACTTCAGAGCACTGAAGCAGAACTTTCCTCCAGACATATAAACTAGCATTACACAAGACATTGCTTCTTCCAAAAATCCCTGATTGATTTGCCTCATTTCATAGCATATATTTAAGGCATTAACTCAGTTTCAGAAGAAAGGTATTTGCTATGCCCCATTTTCACACACGATGATAAATTCAAGGGTTTAAAGCTTTGGTTTAATAATGCTGAGATAATACAGCCCAGTTTCACAATAAAAGAAAATACATCAGAACTGAAGCACATAAAAGCAAATAAAAAAATACTTCTCAGTATTTCCTTTTTTTTTTCTACAGCTTTTTCCAAGACAGTATTTCCCTTCTCCACATCAGCCTCTAAAGCTTCTACAGCCCAGCTCAAGTTTAAATTTAGAGTAATGTAATTAACTTGCCAACACATCCTCACAGTTTTTCTAGTCCTTGCTACTTTAACCACAGTCCATCAAGAATTCAGTCATCATGTTGAGTGATGCTCAGGTTGAAACAAAACAAATTAATTTTTATCCACAAAGTGGGAGAATAAAGCAAAATGGATGACATAGTTCATCTAAGTTCACAGATAAATACAGATGCAGGAACTAAATATTTTAAAACAAGGCAGAAAAATATGTAAATAGAAAGGTAAGGAATTTACTGCAACAACATACAAAGCCTTCGGTCATTATTCCATCACAGATCATTCTAAAATATTCCAGAAATTTTGTGAGACTACAAACGTGACAGATCCTCATATGTAAAGCTCTCGTCCAAAACTGGTATATAAAATACCCATGGTAATAAAAGTGTCAAGGAAGGATTACAGTATTACATCACATTGCGAACTGCAAATATCAGATCTAGGTTTAGTTTACATTTCATAATCAGCCCAAATTTGCTTTGTTAAATGAATCCTTAACATACATTTCTATTTTTACTAGAAATACACAACCAAAAGAGAAATTCAGGAATATAAAAATAATTCTGTGGCCCTGCTCTATCCAGTTTTTATCTCATTTTTTTTGGTTCTTCTGCAAATTAACGGGAGATTGCTTTGCTCTAACTTCAGGCTGTGAACTTTAGACACACAACATCAAAACACCAGAGATTAGAAGAATTTTCAATTGCATCTTCAATTTGAAACTAGTTACAAAGGTGAGAGACAAAGCTAGTTATATCAGCAGATTTATTCTAACTCTCCACTTGCACTCTCTAAATTTGCAAGAATTGGGGACTTAAGCAAAACCTTTTCTTCCAACCTGACCAAAATCACTTTCCATGACCAACTATAACAGCTGAACTGACATAATGTAACTGCTTTAGCATCTCTGAAATCCTGAAGTAGATTAAAATGAAAACATATCTATCCTATCACAACAACCTGAAATATTTTACCAGAAACAGTAGATCAAGAAGTAGGTGCACTAACAAGAGTAAAAAGTCTTTAAAGCATTTGCATCTTTCACAGAATTTAATAAGATCTGCTTACTATCACACCTCTTTTGCCATTTCCACCAAACCTGACTTATAACCTTTAAGTTATAAACCCAGATTTTAGCTTTCTGTCATTTTCACTTGGACTTCTAGCCATCAGATACTGCTCCATATGACAAACAGATCTCTCAACCTACCTTTACCCTTTCTACCACTTCTTCTGGCAACAGTCATAGTCTGTCATGAAGGCCACAAAACTAAGTGTCACACTCAATGTGATTATCTCTGTGTACTGAGGTCTTGGAAGATTTAAACTGCAGAATCTTAGAATCTTAGAATCCAGATAGCTGAAAAACTGATGCTGGTTTTATGTGCATCATTATTACTATTACCCTGCCTAGCACTGAGCAATGGAATCTCACCTCATTGAGGTACACATTTAGAATTTTGCTCCTAAAAAACACTTCCCTTACAAATAACTCCCTCTTCTATACATCCATCTAGCAGCTCTCCTCTGCCTATAGCTGCTCAAACAAAAGCACACAGGGTTGCTAGCAGGGCACTCACAATTTATTCTCACACTACCAATCCAGATGCTATCATCCTTCGACCAACCGAGTGACGTCAGCTCCCACTCTGCTGGCTTTATCTCTAGAGAACCTACTGCAGCACCTATTAAATCACTTCATTTTTGCTCTTAAGGTCCCTTTGCTGAGGTATATAAGAAAAAATTTCAGCAGTGGTTAGACAGCCCTTACATGGGTCATAATCTACCTCCTGATCAATGCTAGCTTAATGTGACCTTGTCTCAGCTTGCATTGGGGTCAAAGGTGTTTTTAGCTACAGACAGCATTTTAAGTTGGTAATATGAAGTTCACATGCCTATTCATAATGGACTTCTGGTCCATTATTAAGTCTGTGTGTCTGTTAATACACATAATGTAGCATGTCAACTTGAAATTAATTTCAGGGTTTTTTAGCAACCATAGTAAGCTTCCCAATTGCACCAGCTTCCAGTTCTGCATGTTCCTCTTTACCCTAGCAAGCTGAACATCATGTCTTTCTACACTGGCCTCATTCTTTAAATCTTTACACATTTTGTATTATAATCACATTTCTCTAGATAATCTTCAATTTCTTCTGTGGATATGCTCTCACTATATACATTTTACTTGTCATCTTGTACCATTTCTCTTTCCATTAAGGTGGCAGTTGGAAACTTTATCAAATGTTCTCAGATGCTAGAGTCATTCATGCAGAGTCAAATGTTTCTTTGGTAGGAGACAGAAGATTGTTGGATTTCTTGTGAGTTAATAGCCCTGATCTCATGATTTATGCCCTGGCAGCCAGGAGGGCCAACCATGTGTCCTGGGGTGCGTCAGGCACTCAAAGTGCCCTGCACTGGGGCAACCTCAGCTTGTGTTCCGTGCAGTTTTAGGCACCACAATATAAGAAAGACAAGGCCATCAGAGAGTGTCCAAAGGAGGGCCTCAAAGGTGGTGGAAGGTCCTTGAGGGGAAGCCATATGAAGAGTGGCTGAAGTCACTTGGCTTCTCCAGACTGGAGGAGAGAGAGAGGAGACCTCACTACAGCCTACAACGTCCTCTTGAGGGGACAAGGAGGGGCAGACACTGATCTCACTCATGACAAGCGACAGGACTCAAGGGAATAGCATGAAGCTGTGTCAGGAGAGGTGTAGGTTAAGTATAGGAAAAGGTTTTTCACCCAGAGGGTGCTTGAGCAATGGAAGAGGCTCCCCAGGGAAGTGGTCACAGCACCAGGTCTGACAGAGTTCAAGAAGCGTTTTGGACAATGATCACAAGCACAAGGGGTGATTCTTGGAGCTCTCCTGTGCAGGTCCAGGAGTTGAACTCATTGACCCTGATGGGTCCCTTTTAACTCAGGATACTATGTGACTTGACAATTTACATTGCGAGTAAACACTCAGCAAAAAACTCCTGGCTTTATTTAACATAGTCTTCTCTTAGCTGGAGGAAGTTTTTAAATAATTTTTGAATTGCAAATGCTCTTAAGAAATGAAAAATCAGCAAAAATGTAAGTTCTTTTGATAATTTTTTTCCCTTCTTATGTGTCTAGAAATCCACAAAGCTACAAGGGGAAAAAGAACACTCCAGTTCAGCTCTCCTGCTAGTGTCAGGGTGGTTCACCAAAACAGTACCATCCTGCTGCCTGAGTGCTCTATCTTCACTGTCTATGTCCTTGGTTAACCTCCATCCCTCTTGCAGCTTCCACAGATACTCAAAAGTTTAAACTGATGAGAACTAGGACAGAGTCAGCATTGTTCAAGCTGAATACAAAGACTGATATCTGACAGTTTCAAATATGAGTTAGCACTGAGGGAACCTTATTAGGTGCTACAAGCACTAAGGACAGTGGTGCTGTCTAGTAAAAATCTCTGAAAATACCACATCCAGTGGTATTTGATTAATGTTCAGAATGTTATCACCACTAGCAGGTAGAGGATCTGGACTTCTAAAAAACTTAAACTCATGAAAAAGCATGCACAGATATGGATGCTACATGCAGATAATTTTTCAAAATCTACTATCTTCCCTCAAGTATAATTTATAATAAAAATACAAACACTTGACAAATCATCAAGTGCTTTAGTGTGATAGCCAATGCAGTTCCAAGTACATGTTGTATCTGGCACACAACTGAATATCCATCTTCTTCAGATTTTCTATAGATACGTATATGAGCTGTAACCACCAGAAGACAAAATACCACTCTCCCATGTCCAACACAGAAATAACAGTTCTGTGGCACATAACTTCAAAGTACTACCACTCTTCATAGGTAAGACTTTACTGGTGTGGATATGCATATGAAACACAGCTGCAATTCCAACCCTGGTATCTTTAAAGACTGCATTATGACCAGCTTTCAAATATAACTGATTTTAGGCTTGGCAGATAGCTTTCTTCTGTGAGTTTCTTTCTTATATGCTTAAAAATCCACAAAGCTGCAGGAGGAAAAATAATACCCCAGTTCAATACTTCCTGGAAAATGTAAAAATGCAGAAGAGCAAAGAAAAATACATACTGTCTGTTTTAGAGACAAGGTTGCCTGCTGCCTTGCAAAGACAGAAGCATTAATTTGAATTCTTCACAAGATCTTTCAGGTGGCAAATGAATTAAAAACTGAAATAACAAAAAACAGAATCAAAACCAGCAGCTTCTAAGAAACAGTTTTAAGTAGTTTAAGTGATGTGGCTACTGAAACAGAAGTTCTGCTGAGTATCTACATTCTTCACTTCTACAATTCATTAATAACTGTTAAGTTTCTGAAACAGAGCTAAACTACCTGCATAGGCAGTAGATTAGAATTAACACTTTCTACAAGAAAGGTCACTTGAAATACAGACAACACACACTCATATCCAGTTAAAAAAGCTGCATGCCATCAGACATCTTTGACCTCTAGTACCATGAATTACAAACATCAATATTAAATTATGGAGAGCTTCTAAACCCTCCTCGTTTGGGTTTAGATCCATTTAGGATGGGTTCTATTTCATAATTCTAAGCACACACCTAAAAAAACCACA
The DNA here is from genome assembly GCF_030490865.1 of Poecile atricapillus. Taxonomy (NCBI): domain Eukaryota; kingdom Metazoa; phylum Chordata; class Aves; order Passeriformes; family Paridae; genus Poecile; species Poecile atricapillus. Next base: position 107,377,387 of record NC_081250.1, on the reverse strand, counting down.
CTCATTAAGACTGCATGCAAACAAGCATATAATAGCACTGCTTAAGTCCTTGCAAACACACTCAAGGCAAGCACAGAACCAAAAACTGTTGGGAAAAACAAGTGTCCCTCACTGCACATACCTCCAGAATTCAAGTTTATAGGAAGTTGACCATACTTTGCTCCATCTTCTCTCCTATATGAAATCCAAATTTTCAGCATACAGTTATACTGCAATTCAATAAGGGCTTATTATTTCACAGCAAGAGGAAGCCTACTACTCAAATTTTGGGATGAAGGAAAAAGTTTTTAAATTATTCTGAAAATCTCCAGCCCAAGATAGCAATTATCAATTTATGAACCACAAACTATTAATCTTATAAAGGGATTCCTATTTACTCCTTGCACAGGGTGTTTAAAAGCCACAATCAATGTACTACACTGAACTCAGAGGCATTTCTTGATAAAGTCAAACAAAGAAAATACTGCACCTGGCAAGAAAGACTGGCAGGTTTCTGCATTTAACACATCTTTAGTAATAAAACCTTCTAGATAACCAAGAGAATAGTTTGCAGAAGAAATCATTATTCACCCTTTCAAGGGAGGATTAAACTGCATTCTGAGAACAGAAACCTTAACAATTTTACTCCCCAGTACTACTTTAACATGTAAGAAGCATCACACATCTAGAACTCCAAGACTCCTTCCAGATCCACACTACTGAGAGAAAGCAATAGCACAGCACAAGCGAAAGTGGAGGAGAGGAAACTACACTGAGTGTTCGTTCCTTAACTGGCACCTTAAAAAAATTACACAACACAAAAGCATGCAACCAAAACCAACAGGTTCCTTAGATACACAGAACAACTGAGGACTTCAAAAGAAAGAAATACTCAAGAAGTAACTCATAGGGTGCAACTTCACATGGCACAGACATGGCAATTACAGACAGGGTTTAGCAGTGGTCTTCGCAGTGCTGGGTTAAGAGATGGACCTCATGTTTATGTACATGAGGAATGCAGAATAAGACCTTGCTTGTCACCTGCAATATTCCAGTCAGTTCTACACAGCAGTACTTTGTGTAACATAGCAGTATATACTAGAGACAAAATGACATGTTTAATATTAACCTGTTGCAGGTACACAATAAAGTGTTATTCCATTTTTTTTGTTATTATTAAGGGGAATGTTCTTAATGTGTCTTACTCCCTGCACCCTACTTCCAACCATCCTTTCTGTAAACGAGATTTAAATACATAAGTACACCATCACCATGAAGTCCTATTTTAAGTCACTCAAAGTCATTTTTAATCATAGAGACAACAGCATTATAGTGCATATTAATTATTTAGAATGTATGCGCAATTACAGCAGCTCAAGCTCAAGTGGAAGACATCAGTCCTAAGAAAAGAAGCAAGGACAGGTAGGGGCAACCTCTTCTTTAAACCTGACTTACACAGCTGTATTAATGCCATTCCTACCAAATGCCTACTTAACGCAGAAACCTAGAGATGATGTATGTGGGGATTATGAACATAATCTTACAGCCCAAAGATAATCACAGCAGCACTCACAGACCTTTCACTGCCATCCATTTGGTATGCTGAAGACCACATCAGACCACACACGAGCACCAGAGCAAAAACCCCCCAGGACATATCTCCAGCCACACATGTGTGTTCGCACATACATGACAGCCAAATGCAGTCAGTGCTGCAGAGGGACCCCTGCTCAGCCCCTCTCCACCCCTCCAACAGGGCACCAGACACCCCCCACCACAGCACAGCACACACCACCCCCGAGCCCTTGTGGCCAAGAAGGCAAACAGAAGCCTGGGATGCATTAGGGAGAGCAGTCCCAGAGGGACTGAGGTTGAGGGATATGAGCCTGCCCCTCTACTCAGCCCTGGTGAAGTCACACCTGAAGTGCCATGTCCAGTTCTAGCTTCCTGAGTACAAAGGAGCTATGGAGCTCCTGAAGCAGGTCCAGCAGAGGGCAACGAAGATGACCGGGGGACTGGAACATCTCTCTTACGAGGAAAGGCTGAGGGAGTTGGGCCTGTTCAGCCTGGAGAGGAGATGACTGAGAGGGGACCTCATCAATGTGATCTAAAGGGAAGGTGTCAGGAGGATGGAATCAGGCTCTCCTCGGTGGGACCAAGCAGTAGGACAAGAGGCAAGAGGCAAAAACTGATGCACAGGAAGTTCCACCTGAACATAAGGAGGAGCTCCCTTGCCGTGTGGATGACCCTGCAAGGGAGCAGATTGCTCAGAGAGCTTGTGGAGTCTCCCTCACTGGAGATACTCAAGAACGGTCTGGGGAAAATCTTGTGCCATGTGCTCTAGGATGACCCTGCTTTGAGCCGGGTGGTTGGACCAGATAACCCACTGCGGCCCCTTCCCACCTGACCCATTCTGTGATTCTGTGAAAACAACGCGTGTCCCTTCCTCATGAGAGCCCCGACCGCGGCAGCGAGCGGCAGCACCGACCCTTCCGAGGGGCTGGGCAGGGCGAGGCTTCCGCCGCCAGGGCCCCCTGCGCGCCCCACGGCCCCGCCGCCCGCTCCCCTCCCGCCCGCGGGGGCGGCGGCAAGGGGCCCGGGGAGCGGAGGGGCGGCCGGGACTGACCTGTATTTCTTGAAGAGCTGGTCGGACTCGCGGAAGCCGTTGTTCAGCAGCATGTTGATGCCGGCCAGCGCCAGCTCCGAATCCTCGATGGGCAGCGGCGCTTCCCCGTCCTCCCGCTGCTCCGAGCCGGCCATGACGATGAGGAGGCAGCGGGACCCAACCGACTCTGCCCTACCTTCCTACCTACCTACCCAACTACCTATCCCTTCCCGAGCGGCTAGGTGCTGCCTCGGCGCGCCTACAGGTGGAGCCGGGGGCGCCCGGTGTCCGCGGAGGCGCGAACTCGGCGGTGCCGCAGCCGCTCCGCGCCCGCAAACGCTCCGAAAGCAGCGGCGCCTGCCCCGCGCCCCAGCGCGCAGGCGCCGCCACGAGGCCGCGCAGGCGCGGGGCCGGTGCCGGGCGAGGGGCCGGGGGCGCAGCGGCTGCGGGCGGCTCCTGCTGTGGCCGGGCTGCGCTGACGGCCCTGGCCGCGGAGCCTTCAGCCGCCTTTCGCGCCGTCACAGACTGTCTTGGTTTGGAAGGGATCCACGAGGGTCTTCGAGATCTGCTCCTGTCCCTGTACAGACACCCCAAAAAAGAATCTCACTGTGCGCCTCAGGGCATTTTCCAAACGCTTCTTGAATTCTGTCAGGCTTTGTGCTGAGACCACTTCCCTGGAGAGCCTGGTCCAGTACTCAAACACCCTCTGGGTTCAGAACCTTTTCACAAAATCACAGAATGAACTATGTTGGAAAAGACCTTTGAGTTCACCATTTGAGTCCCAACCTATGACCTCCTCATCAACTAAATGATGGCACTGAGTGCGATATCCAGTCTTTTTTTTAAATACATCCAAGGAGGGTGACTCCACCACCACCTCAGTGGGCAGAGGATTCCAGTGCCCAATCACTTTTTCAGTTAAGAATTTTTTGTTATATCCAACCTAAACTTCCCCTGACACAGCTTCATTCCTTCAAGTCCTGTCACTGGTCACCACAGAGAAGGGATCAGTATCTGCACCTCTGCTTCCCTTCACGAGGATGCTGAAGGCTGCAGTGAGGCCACCCTCAGTCTCCTCCAGGCTGAACAAGCGAAGTGGCTTCAGCCACTCCTCATATGGCTTCTCCTTCAGACCCTTCACCATCTTTGTTGCCGTCCTTTGGACACACTCTAGAAGCTTAATGTCTTTCTTATATTTTGGTGACCAAAACTGCCCCCAGCACTCGAGGTGAGACCACCCCAGTGCAGAGCAGAGCAGAGCAGGACAATCTGCTCCTTTGCCCAGCTGGCCATGCTGTGCCTGATGCACCCCAGGATGCGGCTGGCCCTCCTGGCTGCCAGGGCACCACTGGCTCTGCCTGGCTGCTGTACCTCCAGCTCTGGGGACAGCACAGTGAGCACCAGCAGGAGAGAGGCAGGCACTGATGCCTGGATTAGGGGTGTCCGTGTGGGGAGCTGCTCTGCCTCCATGTGCTGCCTTGCCCTTCCCATCCTCCCATCCTCACACCTCGTGTTGCTGTGCTGGCAGGAACTGCACAGGTGCAGGCGGCTGCCCCCAACCCTCCTGCCCTCAGGTGGGCTCTCCACAATCCTGTGGCTTCTTGCAAAATCCACTGTAGTTTTTAATGGGTGGAATGTAGCAGCTGGGGTTGCAGCCAGCCCTAGAGTGTGAAGAATAGAAGTCCTAAGTCCTCCTCTGATAACGCAGCTTTCTGTTTCCAGAGAATTGATTTTTCTTTTTCTTTTTCTTTATTAGCGGTTTTATTCAGTGACTACAGTCACTAGAACAGAGAGTAAAAATTCCTCTTTCATACAATGGCGACTTTGTGACCTCCCCAGTGCAAGTCTGGGAAACAAGGGTTTCTAGGAATTTGCTCCCTATCTCTTGATACCTATCATTCCTGTTTCTAGGAATTTGCTCCCTATCTCTTGCTACCTTCATGAGTAGCAATGTGAAGTTACCTGTGATGCTGACAGAAAAAGTCAGTATTTGCAAGTTTGGTTCAGATACAAGCTAGTCTGGCCGGTGTTTCCAAGCACAGGATGGGCAAGAAAGTACACTTGTATAAATGTATCCATTCCAACCCAAAATGGCCAAGTACCTGGACACTGAAAATACACCCATGTTGTTTTCACCCTTCTTTGCAAGAAGAGGTTTTCTTTGCTGTGCTTAAATTTAGGTGAATACAAAGGCTAATACAAACAGCCTGGTCTTGCTTCCTGACAGCTAGAAGAGTGCTACAGCTGCTCTTGAGAAAAATGTAAGGCTCAGACTTCTCCCACCTCCTCTTGGTAACATACAAAAGACTAGGACCAAACACTACTTTTAGTAGCAACCCGTTTTCCCTATCAAGCAAAACGTCTATCTTCCATGAATCAAGTTGCCGTATTTCTGTACATGCCTTGTGGGAATTGCTACCATGCCCTCGGGAAATACTCTGTACCAATAACTTCTTGAAAAAACAGTTCTTGAGAGGTGTGGATTGCCTAATGCCAGGAGGCTTCTGCAATCTCTCAGGTGTGAATCTCATCCTTTGGCTGATTGCCAGCCCCTCTGTTTTACTGAGCAGGGCTGGACAATCAGGGGGTGTTTAAAGAGGACACATCTTCTGTCACAATGCATATCCCCAAAACAGCATGGTCTACACAGCCTAGAGATCCTAAAGGGCTTATAGAAAGTCAGCACAGAATGAGTAGGGAACAGTGTGTTCTCCAGTGTGTTTACAGGTTATTTGTGAAACTTGGACTCCAGAAATACAAGCAGCCTCACTAAAAGAAAATTGCAGGTTGCAGTTGCACTACCCTTATTCTTTGTTTCAGGCTCTCTGTTTCAAGACACTTCATTCCAAATGATAACAGTTACTCCTGTAATATTATCTGCCAGGCAAGATTCTGTGGGCAGGGGTTCATGGTGGAGCAGTTTATTATATCCTTTCCCTTTGTCAGATGTAATCAATCAAGAGGCAATGAATCTTCTTATTCAGTATTCCCTGAAAACTTGTCACAGGCTAACTCCTGCCTCCAAGTACTATTTCTGAGGAGCAGCAAAGAGTCAAGTGCTTTGTGCAACATCTACTAAATACTTTGTGCAACATCTACTCTATTTCTCCAATGCTACACTCCTATTTCCTTGCCCCTGTGTTTGAATAATAACATATTATAACATAGCAGGGCTGTGTGCTTCCTGCAGGTTTGGGTCCCATGCCCAAGAAGTTAGAATTCTTTTGAGATCTTCTTTCTAGTACCCAGTTGCTCCAGACCTTGCTGAGGGCTGGCACTGATAATTTGTCTTCTGTAACAAATGCTTTTATAAGTACCCAGTAGCTAGCTATTAATTTTCAAACTCAAGATGTGAATAGCTGAATCAACTCTACAGAAACACAGTTATAAATGTATGAGGAAAAAATGGCAGAATGAAACTGCACTTCAGCTGTTCAAGTAGACAAGTAACATGTTGAACACACCTTCCTTAATGAAGGAAGTTGTACAGTTTGACTTTATCAGCTGAGCAGCAGCAGTTTTATAGTGCCCATGTTGCTGTGATCTGCACTGCAACCTCATTTTCCTGCAGAATTGGATTGGAAGTCAGCAGAGCTGTAGGTCTCCCTGCCCTGCAACAGCAGATGAGGTCTTGTGATGGGTTACAATTAGCTTGATTCACATGGAGGATGTGGTACCGCTGATTCATCCTGCTAAAAATGGACAAGGGAGTGAAGAAACCGCAGTGAACAGGACTACATGGATGACTTGTATGTGCCAATCAAAGCTTATATTGACGTTGGAGTCTAACAGCATTCTAAGCATCTTTCTTGAGGTTTTTTGTGGGTTTTTTTGTTGTTTTTTTTTTTTTTAATTCCTGGTCACATACTATCATCAGCAAAATAGGCAGTCATCATCCAACCATTTCAGCACAGGGGTCAGTCGGTGGTGGCTAGCTTTCCCCTCATCTCACAGCTCCCTTCAGGGCAGTGTTGAATAATCCGTGCTGCTGTGGCCTGTAACCTCTCATGAAAAAAAGTTGAGGCAACAGATTTTTAATTACTCAAAGACAGTGAAGTTATTGGTGAGCAAGAATTGTCCTTTTAATAAATTTACTGGCCTGAAATTTCCAAGACCTTTACTCTAGCTTCCCAGAAGCTGTTAGACAAATGAAAGGTAAACTAGCTACAGTATTCACATCCCGTATGGGATACAGAATTGTGGTGGTGTTACAGCCCCTTTGCAGGACACTGCTGTTGTAGTTCAAGATAGCCTGCACCTTTGAATACTCAGCTGCTCTTCCCTTCGACAAGTTTTCCAAGTTTCTGCCCTATCTTTCTGCTTCTGGAAAAGGGAGAAATCCTGCTAGTTATCACACACTGGTCCCTGAGAAAAAAATATTGATGTTTTTGGTCCACCGTCTAACTGGAATTTAGCCTACTCATAAACAACAGAGAATAGCAGAAGCTGAAGTAGCAGGAAATAAATTATTTCAGAAAAGCATATTGATTTATCTAAAACATCAGAGAGAAAAGAGTTAAAAACAAAGGCAGGCCTATATTTGTATTTTCTTTAATATCGTTTTCATAGTCTGTAAATTAGGTCCCACTTGTCTCAGGGCTCTTCTCCACTGTGTCTGGATGCAGCAACCTAACCCCTTGTTTCTGTCTCAGAGTGCTCTAAATCTGATTTTTCTGGGTTTCTCTTTACCTATATTGTTCCAAAACTCTACCTCTGTCCTGAGACACCTCAATAAGCCTGGTACAATTTACAGTTTTTAGGATGGTGATGAAATTTCAGCAGTTGATTTAGAATATTTGACAATCAGCATTTAAGTTATAATCACTGCTCATTTCAGTAGAGAAAAGAAAATTCCTTCAGGATGGAATTAACTTTTTTCCTCTGTGTTGCAGAAAATGTGAGTGTGTATGAATGTAACATGTTGGAAATAATTAGCAAAATCATAAAGAAATCTCCCACACTTTTTGAATCTCTGACACAAACCTGTAGAATCTGCTGCTGTAATTTTGAACTCCTTTTTGAGGATTTGCTATTCTAGTTCAATATCAGATGCAGCCCCATTGTTGACTATGAAGTGGTGTTGCAATCCAAAGTATAGCCATCTTTTCCAAACCATCAGAGGGGGTTATCTGTGTCAGTGACTGCCAATAATGGCTAGTGAATATATAAATGGGGGGGCCTTCCCTTTTTGAATATGGGAAGAAAAAAAAATATTAAGTTCACAAGTACTTTCTAAGGAAATATACTTTTAAAGTAGCTAAAGTTACTTATTCTTGTGCCTTGTGCCTCACACTGTACCTCTGATCTTGAACAATAAAGATGCCTGTCTATTGTGTATTGTCACTTAAATATTTATGAGTGGTGAGCTCTACATCGGTTATCATCATGCATTTTCCATACAGCACAGCAACTAAGCAATACTACAAAGCCAAGCTAATCTTCAGAGCTGGCTCTTGACATTTCCTGATTAATATGCATTGTCCTTTTGAGGGCTAAACCCTGCCTGAGGACACACACATGAAACGATTTGTCTGTTCTATCAATAGACAAGGAATATGCATACATACCCTGGTAAAACAGAAGAGGTTCAATGAGTCTCTTCATCCAAAGTATTCCAAGGGTACTGAAAATTAGTCCTTTGACCCTTTCTTTTAATTAAAGAGAGTTACAGTAATAACAATAAGAAGAATGACCACTATTTCCTTTCTGTTTTCTGTTTGTTTTGTTTTGTTTTGTGTTTTTGGTTTTGTTTTTGGGGTTTTTTGGGGGTTTTTTGGGGGGTTTTTTGTTTTCGGTTTTTTGTTTTGTTTTGGTTTGGTTTTTTTTAGGAAGACTTTTGTGTATGGTGAGCTATCAGATAGAAGGTGACTGATCTTTTAGTCCTGGTCTCTTCAGCACTGATCTGTGGCTGCTTTCATTTAGTCTGTAACACAGACCGTACTGTGTCACTTCTGCACAGAGAAATGACAGAGATGGCTGGGTCAGAGCAGGTAAAGTTTTTGGAAGTTCAAAAAGGAGAGTGAAAGATGATACAGGGCAATTTTTTTAATATTTGCTTGTATTAGATAATGTTTATTTTTATCCACACATTGTTGCTCTGAACCCAATGTATAATCAGTCATATAATGGTATAAATTGATGTGCAGTCACACAGAGTTATTTTTACTGAAGCATATAAAGGTGTATAATTTTTGCTATATAAAGAATGCTAAATAACAGAGCTTTTTAATTTTGGAATTTTTTTCCCCAGAATGTGCTAATGGCCAAACATATGCACACAGTTCCGGAGAAAACAAAGGAATACACAAATATTAAATACTAACAGCTGCTCTGTTCAGGCAGCAGCCACATGCTGTCCTGTTTTATAAAAATTAATTGGAAAGACTTCCACTCAAAATAATCATGCCACTTGAATTTTTAAGAGCCAATTCAGAATGGTTTACTTTCAGACGAATGACTTCCTACAAACTTCAGATCTATATTTGGTTATAAAAATACCTGCTTTGTATTGCCACACAGCAGGAAATTTAAAGCCCAAAGGGATTACCAGAAATCCACCAGTTCTAGCCCAGTCCTTTCTGGGAAGTCAGAACAAATTCATCTAAATGGCAAAAGAAAACTCTTTTTCTGAATGTCCTCGAAATACTTTGAATATGGAGAGCCTGTAGATTAATTTCCCACATGTTCTTGTTCCAGTGAACAAGGAAAACAGTTATATGCATCTTTTTTATAGAAGCAGGGGGTTAGTGGCAAACTAAAACAGGTGAGCTTAATGGTTTTGTGTATGGAAGGTGAGGTAGGATGTCTTGCCGAAACTGGAGCATATAAACATTATTTGTCTCACTCGATACCCCTGTTTCTACATTATGGCCTCTTGATTGAGGCCCTGTTAGTCTTTCAATTTTTACAACAAATAGTATCTTCGACCTTTCACAAGGTCATCATAAATTTTAAACCTCTAATCATTTTTGCTGATCTACTTTAGAGGGGCCCTCCAGTTTTCCTGCATTACTCATTAGTGCATGAAACTACTTCACAGACCAGTTGCATTTCTGAAGGATTTTTTCTATATGTTCCTCTATGTCGGTGCACATGTATCTAACTATATGTATAGCATTTGTCAACAAATCATTTACCCAGATAGGGAGGATGTGCCTTTGTACTTTCAAGCTTGTGATGAGAAGCAAGTAATCAGCAAGGCCATAGATAACCTGTGGCAAATATATCAGCCTCAATAAACACCCTCTGTGTTAGTGCTCTCCCCAATCTTTGTCACTTACAGTAATCAAAACCCATTGTAAAACATATTTTGAATTGTTTGGAACATAATAAAGATAATATGGTGCTAACGCTTATTTTTCTTTCACTATTTTAGCAGTAAATATTTTCTCACAGGTGTCAAGCAGCTTAATGCATAATGTGATTTGAAGTGAGACTATTTAAAGAACATTTGTCAGCAACATTTATACTTTTCTACTTCCATTTGTGACTTTTGGCATTATACTTATTTTATATATAGCATTTCAACAGTTTTCACTTTTTTCTTTCTGTAGTCCTTTGATGGAAAGGCCATTCAACAGAACTGAGCTACAGAGGCTTTATTTTGGCTGTTAGGCATCACATTTGTTTTTCAGTTTTGAAATCTACATTTCTTGCCCCGCTTTTTGTTCCTAGACTTAGAATGGGAATTAGAATCTTTTGTTTAAAATTCTAGTGACAAAAATGTCAGTAGACCCCAATGGTGACAGGGTTTTTTCTGACATGAAACACAAGTTTATGTCACCAGATTGTCCAGATAATCATCTAGAGGAGACTAAGACCTAGCTTTACACTCCTCACTTTAAAGATCGTCACAGCTGCAATGCCCAGTAGTTGAGTTAAACAGAAATGAAGGCATGAGAAAAAAAAAATGGTGGGCTGATGGTTGGGTACAATCCATGAAAGCAGATGAGAATTCAGCGGAAGGTTATGAAACGGCCATGGCAGAGTTGTGAATTTGCCACTCCTGACGTTAGTAAAAACTGAGAACAATGAATTCTTGTGCAGATGTCCCTTTTGGCCTGTTTTCACATTTTCTGTACACTTTCAGATGGGAGTACTCCTTCATGCTCTAAGAAACTACTGTCCCCTGACAGTCGTAGGTCAGTCACATATGAAGGAACTCGCTTCACCAGTGCCTTTCAGCAAGCCACTTAAATTGTCTATGCATTTGTTCTCATAGCTATTGATGGGATTGTAATAACCAATAATTTTGTGCATCAACATTGGTGGCTACATCAAGATGTTTGGTGATCTACAACTGCCTCACTCTAAAGCATTTTGAGTTTCTGTCACTGGAATAGACCACACAGGACACATTCATTTGAGCAGCTCTGTCAGCAGTGTACATACAAACCATACCTACAAATATGGTGAGCTCCTTCCCTTGCATTTACACTTACTTAGTTACTGATTCCTTTGTGTCCAACTATTTCACTAATGTTTTGGGAGTTTAACCATGTCTTCTGGAGCACAGTGCTCTGTTCTTTACAAAACTCTTCTCTGAGGCTTGCACACATAGAGGTGGCAACTGGCTTTTAGAAGAAGCAATATGATCTGCAGCATATATCACAAGTCAGAAAAAAACCTAGAAACCATATTGAGAGACAGATGCTACCTCAGATATCAAAGTTTTTATTTATGGATACTGGCTTTTCATCTGTGAAACATATTTTGGTCTGACAACTTTTGCTGCTCACCCAAGAAAATAACTAGTTGAACCATTTAATTTAGAGAAGTTATTGTCTATTTGTATAAACCTGAAGTGAAGGGTTCATCTTCTTTTAAGGGTGTACTCAGGCAATATGTATATTTAGATACACCCAGGTCGCAGCATTATCTGGAGACAACAGCTAAATAAAGCCACATGCTTTAATGATCTTCATTCTAGTCATTGCCTTAATTTGTTCTGTAGTCATAAACATTAACTTAAGTGAATGGGATGCCAGTTGATATGAATGGAAGATTCTTCACATTTTGATGTGTAAAACTGTAAAACAGACATAAAAAGTATACTCTTGTCATTTGGTAATATTATTTTCTGTAGCCAATATTTAAAGATAATTTAAGAGACTGTGAGCTGTTGCTTGACCAACTAGACTTTGAGCTGACAGTTCTGTAATGAAATTAGCAAACCCAGAAATGTATGTGTTACCTCCTGGTACTTAATGAAATAAGCAGCGTGCAGCTGACTTCACATTCACTACAGTAAGAAGTGATTTCTCTTTTTGCATACCGTTAGGTTTTCCATTCTTCCACTTTCTTCTGGAAACTTGGGCCATTTATTTGGCATACATATTCTGTACAAATTAATTTATAATATGTTTCTATTTGGGCTCTTGTTAATCAAGGTATGTGAATTAGGAAACACTCTTGACAATTACAGATTCCTCAAAGCAGCGACTACCAGAGTCAGTTCCCACTACAGGAAGTGGCAGCTCTGCAAGCAAAACACTGCATTGCAGATAAAGGGAGACATCAAAGTCAAGATTCTGAGTGCGTGTAATGGTAACCACAGGAGTAACTTACAAATATTAACTTGCCACAAGATTTTTATTAAAGTAACAGCTTAATAACAAATTTAATAATCCTCCTCTTTTTAAAAGTGTGTTTGGATTCTGAAAGCACTCCTGCCTTTCTGAAGGCACAGTGCCTTTTAAAACCATACATTGGGTGACTTATCCAGTACTGACTCACAATTAATTGTTCTACAAACACTTTTTGTGAGGCTGAGAGCTACGTTCAAGGCAAGTACCTTAAACTGAGTTGCATAATTTTAGCCATTATGAGTTATGCATGGCGATAACCAGGGTAATACAGCACAAAAAGCTGTGTTTTTACTGCAGGCCATTTCTTCAAAGCTCATCTACCAGGCACAGCACAAGGAGAAAAAAAATCTTCTATTTTTTCAGTACACTTTCCCATTTTTCAGTTCATTAGCATTTTTTCTCAAAAGCTATTTTCTACTGCAATTCATCCAGAAAGTATTCCTCTGTTTTCCTTTCCATTCCTTTCGTTTTATAGCTCTTGCACTCACTTATTTTTAGAGGGGTTGTACATATACAAGCACATATAAATACGCCTTCTATCTCACATCCCTTTACTTTACATGCCTTTAATTTGGGTTCAACCTACGTTTTCTTCTGAGATTCTCAAGCTTCAAATCATACAAAGCACAGAAAAAAATAGTTCATCATATGGAGATGCCAGAAGCTAACCATGCTATGTCTGGGTGACTCAGTATTGAAAAGGATGAGTGACAAAAGCATTTATAATGTCAGATCTTCCCTGTAATTGGAAGCAGGAGATAATTTCCTGTGGCTTGTTCAGTTCTTCTCTGTGGCCTGCTGACAATACTGCACAACGGTATTTCTATAGTTGGGTCGTGAGGTGGGCTGAGTATGCCTGAGAACTAAAGTATAATCAAGTGCTGCATCCATCTTCAGGGAGTAAGTCCAGTGGGTTTCTTGCTTGGAGCCCAGAGCTAGGCTGGCTGCTGTCATGTGCTCTTACAGTATATATTTGAGATGGTGTCTAGGTGTGGTTTTGTTTGGGAATCACTAACCCTCCTCCATTGATTACAGAAAGATAGCCTAAAGTAGACAACCAATTTTTGTCCACCTGGAGTTGTGAGATGAGTAACCACTCTGCTCCACAAATGCTATGGCTCTTACTCAAGTCAAGTGGGTGTTACCAGTGCTACTGACTGATTTTGTATGCACCCAATTATGTCTAGCCATTCCATTTCCTTAAAATCAAATAGGTCCATGTATTTTGTAACTTTCTGTGGGTTCCCAAATGAAAAATAATGAGTTCACCTATCCTAATAGTAAAAGCCTCAACATTTTTGTCTGGATTTGGTGGTGGAATGTGCTCCTGTAAGCACAGCTATGCATGAAATGCAGATGCATGTGACAGTGTTGATAATGCTTGTTGGTGTCAACCAGGGTTGTTTTGCTCATTGCTAGTACAGGACATTCACAAAAAAACTCAGTGGTGTTGCCCACTGACAGACAGGAGATTCGTGTTATCTATATAGAACAAATTTTTGTTTTCTAACACATCTGTAGGCTTTAATAAGCTTCTGGAACAGCAGTTTTGATTTCAAATGACTACTTGGTGCAAACACTTTCTGCAATTTATGTGAATTTGTTATAGTTGGGAATGCCTACATTTTATTAACACACAGAGGCAAATCCGATGGAACATCACAAATTATATTCAAGGATGTTATTTCAAACATGCACAGGAATTCCACAGCAGAGAGTGTTATGTAGACTCTTACCTCAACAAAAGCCCTCATCAGGCAGCTTCATACAATGAGCAAATGCAAAGAGCCACATGGAATAATCACTGTTGTCCAGATTGTGAAGCTATTCCTTTGAATCTAATCCCTGCTTGAGGCACAGGGGTTTCTTTGATCACACTCCAGCCCTTTTTTCTCCAAGCTGAGCCTGCCCCAGCTGAAGCCCACCTTATTGCTACACTCCATTTTAGCATACAGATAAATTAAAAGATATGATGCCAGAGCCTGAAATTTAGGAATTTGCAATGCAGTCTTTGGTTTTCAAAAAACTAGAAATTGCTCTACTTTGTAAATTACTTTAAACTGCATCTCTTTGTTGCAGTGCTGAGCAGCTCCTATTTCACCTGTCTAGAAAATTTGACTGTATTACAAGAGAAATGAGGACACCTGTTCAAGACAACAAAATGCATAGCTATCTAAGGTCTCATTGCCAGCGGACTCTACAACTGAAAAGACAAGCATATGATAAATGTATTTACTTAGTAGGATAAGATGTTATAAAATGCCCTTCACAGCCCTGGGGTGGAGACTGTAGGGCAAATACAAACTTCTTTCTAGCTGCAGGAAGCAGGGAAGGTAGCATTTGCCTTGGGCAACTGCAGAGAGGCAAGAGTCAGCCGCACAAAACTTCAGCAGTCAGAAGTGACTCCCTAGAGCTCAGTTTCCTCTGATCTAAGAGGAGGAACTAGGCATGAAATCTGCTTATAGTCTCAGCTATGCTGGGATGTAAGCACGGATGTTTTGATTTGGGTCACCGCATCATGTCTTATGCAGAAAGCCGTTCCTACTGGAAATTGATAGATCAGAGGAAGTTCATCCTATTCAAAGTTATATTGAAGGGTTTAAGCTCAGCTGCACAACTGTCTTCACAAATAAAAAGGAGGCCAGCACTCAGTGCCTCTCAGAGATGCGCACGTGAGAGGGCCCTCTGAGGGGAACAGAATAGACAGGAAGGGGTGTGCAAAGCTATCTATGACTAATTGCTGTTTGCAGCTGCAGATAGACGTGTGCTTAATTATCTGCTATATGCATGCAAATTTGGTTGCTGTCACTGGAGTCCAGATGTTCCCTTCCATTATACTGAGTACAACAAACAAAAGAAAAAGGGTCAGAGAGCCTAAATGAAAAGGGCTAGGACTGGCAGCTTCGTGATGTTTTCTTTCCTGACATATACTTGGCCCGCCTGACCATTTTTCTGAACTGCCCATCGCAGACAGAGAATTGTAAGTTCGCAGACTGAGCATCTGGTCAGGAAAGGGGAAGCCTGAGCAAAGCCTTTCCTATCAGCACTGGGGAAGGGGTGCAGACAGGCACTCAGCCCCACAGCCCTCCCTTGGGATGAGAAGAGGTTGGGATACTCCGGATGCCACACAGGAGCAACCCAGGAGGATGGTACTGAGTCTCAGGTTCAAGCGATCAGGGCCTGCATTCCTTGTTTTAACCTAAAATTGTCCAAGTCAAATTAGCAGCAGTTTCTATCAGCTTCTCTGCTGTAGACACTTCCCTTGGCAGGGTAAGTACTCTCTGAGCAGTACAAGGCTTGCTTTTTCCTGCATACCTTTTCTTCTTCAACTATAGGATCTTTTTCTTTCTATCCATCCTCTAGGCTTGTATCTTGTTTTTAAGAATTTTTTTTTCACTGATAAAAAACCCTTACATTTTTTCACAGAAAGTGAAATGTAACATTCTTAGTGTCAATCCTTTGCAGCAAAGTCCTTCTCATGAAGTCTATGCATTGTGTCCCCAACATTAAAAACACATAAAGCTACACAAACACAACTAGATCCTCTTCTTCTATCTGCCCAAATCCAGGAACAACAGAGTAATGTTGATTTATCCCAATCAGGTACCTGGCCTTTATTCTGTTTGATGGCATCCAGTGTCTCTTTGATAGATTTAACTTATTCATTCCATTTTAATTAAATAACAGTAATGACCAGTAGTGGTTTTGTGGTGTCTGTTTTGAATTAAATTTGTGCTGAGCATGTATGCCATGTTGATTTGTTTTATCTTCTGTGATAAATGCAATATACAAAGATTCAGGGATCACATGTCCTCTTAAGTGGTTCTGCTCTGGGAACATTACCTTCCTTTAACATGCCAATATCAAGTTACAAGAATCTGACTAAACACAACGATCAGTCCAAAATTTGGTCCTACTCTTTTGCATCCAGGGATAATGAAATTGCCAGGAGAGTTTTCTTTTCTTTTGACCTAGTAAAGGTATAATGGGATGACTGCAGTTACTTTTGATTTTGAGCAGCATAGGAAACAGCTGAGCCTCAGTGTGGTCTTTGGCATCCACACTGGATGGCTCACAGCAGGCCAGAGACCTCCTCCCAGCATTGCCTTCTCCACTGACACTCCTCAGGGAACATGGTTTATCTGCTTGGTGTCCTTGCTTCCACTCTTCTTGCTGATGCAAATACCCTTTGTGTTTGTGTAAAGTTTCCATTTATGTATATTTGCATTAGATGGATTATCTTAGGTTTTATGGAGACTGTGTCCTGCCCTTTATTACATAACAAACAGATTTAATCGGCAGTAAGAATTCTCTATAAACTTTGGCAATATCTTAGAATACATTTTTTATAAACAGTAGGTAAGATTTACTGGATGTTTTAATAAGATGTATGAACCAAAGTCCTGTGAACTCGTTCAGTCCTTCCACTAAGCCACTGAACTTTGGATTATGCCTATGTGTTTCCCGGGAGAATTGCTCAGAGTGTTTTTAGCTTCTTTATTGCTTAGGTTAATGACCCCAGGGACATGTCATTACCTTTGATTTAAATGAGTACAGAAAAGGGGAAGTTAGAACTTTATTACTGATTTGACACCTTGTTCTCAGGTAAATTTATTAGCTGAAGCCCTTGACCTCACCAGAGGAGTCAGTACCTGGGCCTATTACTGGTTCTCTATGTTTGTAGTGTCAGGATAGTAATTCTGATCGGAAAGTAATCAAGATCTAAAATTAAGATTTATGGTAGGAGCTGTTACCCCAGTATATAAATCCTCTATTAAGTAATATCTCATGCTGATAGATTTTGGCTTATACTAATTATTAACCTTGTTAATTAAAACTGTGTCAGCAAGAGCTGGCTGGACACAAAATAATTTATTTCTCCTTTATCCTTTAAAATTTTTTCTTTGTAATGTCTTCAGGTGTCAGAAAACAATCAGAGCAATTCTTTCTAGATGGAAATTCTATCAGTTCCCTTCCATAATGTCTTAAGTTTTGGCCAGGACAGAGTTAATTTTTTGCAGTAGCTGAGGCAGCATGGCTGAAGGGGCATGGCAGGAGATTATTCTATACCACCTCATGTCATTGCCAGGAGCAGGGGTAAGGGACTCTCTGGCTTCTGTGGGAGAGGACAGGTCTTCTGGCTGAAAAAACCATGGGAACACTGTCTGCTGTTTTACTGTCTTGGGTGTCCCTGGTGAGCATCTTTGCATGTGAATTACCCTCTCTTTGTATACTTTCATTATTCATATTGTTGCTGTTACTGTTCATTTTCTTATCTCATTGCTGTTTCCAGTAAATTGTTCTTTTCTCAACCTGTGATCTTCACCTTTTGTACCCTAATTCTCAATTTCCCCACCACACCAGCAAGGGTCAAGAGAAAAGAGGAGTGGGCAAGCATCAGTGTGGTTTGGGAGAGTCTCAGTGGTTGCACTGCACTGCGAAACACCATTCCTAAACCATGAAACATATTATTTTATAAATTACTGACATAACTATGAATGTAATTACTCATTCTTACC
The DNA here is from genome assembly GCF_030490865.1 of Poecile atricapillus. Taxonomy (NCBI): domain Eukaryota; kingdom Metazoa; phylum Chordata; class Aves; order Passeriformes; family Paridae; genus Poecile; species Poecile atricapillus. The sequence goes on along the minus strand of NC_081250.1, from coordinate 107,359,697 downwards.
AGTGCATAGTCCTCTTGTGACAGAAATTTTAGACACAGGCTCCCACACAATGGAGAAATGTGTTGTTGCTCCCAGTTTAAATATAACTGAACAGAGACAAAAGGCCACGATGCCAACTATCTTTCTTTTTATTCTGTGCGATAATGCAGCAGTGTTCCATCTTTCTCAACAAGTGAGTGACACCTGAACAAAGAAACTATTTCTCATGGAACATTTCACATGTGCTTCACATTTTGAACAACCCATAGGAAACACAGTAACTGGCTGAGGTGTTAAGTAAGGATAGGTGTGTTTTTAAAAACATCTTATGCTCTCAGCTGCAAAGCAGGAGACATGCTACAATATGAGCAACAGGTCATAGTTTGATTTCATTGCTAGAGAAGATCCCCATAACTGACAGAACATAAAAACTCATTGGTTATTTTGCTTGCAATTCTTTAACTCAGAGGGTGCTTCATTGCCGCTCAGACAATGACCAGCCTCTGACAATTTTAAGATGTCTGGGCTGGCTGCACAAAGGATGTTTATGTTCCTGCCTTGCAGCCTTAATGCCTCCAGTGAAGCTATAATATTGTATTATGGCACCATTCCCTTTAACATCCCTTTCGCAAGGTCCATTTAATGTATTTTTAGAAAATGCAGACAGATTTACAGAAGGTTGTATTCTAAATTTCCTTACATCACTAGAGAAAGATGCAGGAGGTTTTTGGTTTTTTTAAATGAGGAAACCACAGAGTAATGGTAAGAGGCAAAAAGCATGGCAAGAGTCCATTACAAAACCATAACACAATTACAGTGTCTTCACTAAGACTGCATTTTCAAGGCTATTTTATGAAGGGCAGAAAGGAAGAAGGGAAAAAATATCCCAAATAATAAAAAATAGCATATATGGAAAATACTCATGGAGGACTTAAAAAGAAGCAAAGAGGATGGAAAGCTAAAATTAATTGGCTCACAGGTGACTCAAAGAAGAGGTTACAAAACCACAGAAAGTTAGCTCACCCAATTCATGTTGGTGGTGACAATGAAAAAGGTCAGTGGCTTTGTATTTTAAATGAAAGCTCCACAGTAATAAAAGCACAAACCCTTAGCTCAGGTACAGAAAGAATGTTTTAAGTTTTAATTGGAAACTTTTGTTACTATAAATTTAAGTTACAGTCATTAATAAGCAGTGAAAAGGCAGTACGTTTTCCTTTTTTATATATATGCACTTTTTTTTTCTACAATGAATGTGTATTTCCTTCTACAGTGCCCTGTGATCTATTTAATTTTATTTGCTCTAAGTTCCTAGTGTCAGGCTTTCTGTCTTTCAGCTGCCAATAATCTGGCTATGGTTTGTAGTTATAATAAATGGAAACTCACAGACATTGGTGTCATCCACCTCAGATAATATGATCCTATTAAATCTAATGCAAATTAACTGGATGAGAACCCTTTGCCCTTGATACTTATATGGACAAGAGAGAGAGTTGATTCCTGCAATACCAATCTGGTTTAGTTTAGAGTGGAAATCTGTTCTCCTTCTGCAATTGTTTTGGGGTTCAGAAGAACTCTAACATGCTGTTAAAGAGTGTGCATTTTTTAGCCATTCAGTGTACTGAACATGGTATTTGATTAGTAAAGAAGCTATAGAATAAAATGTTACAGGGAATGCTTCTCCTGTGTATTTCATTCTAATATGGGAATTGCTAGTTTTGGGGGCACACCTGAAATGCTCCAGCCAACAGATGTAAATAATTCATGCAAGTTATTGTCAAATGGCAACACTGATGATGAAAGTCTTGGAACTACTGCTTCTAACAATTAAAAAAACCCTTAACAGTGTCCACATGGATTTTTTCAATCATAAAAATTCTTCATTGATTGAAACAGGACAACTTCTTTCCTCGTGTAAAGATCATCCACTGGACTTGATGATCCTTGAAGATTCCTTCCAACTCAAAATATTCTGTGAAAAAGCTTTTTACTAAGTGTTCCTCAGCCTAATGTAGTAAAATAGATTTACCTATGTGAAAGTACAGAACCTGAAACTCCAGTTAGCTTTTATTCATTGTCCCAACAATGTATGACAGCCTGACTCTGTGGAAGCAATACGACAGAAAAAAATGTTGTTTGTTTGGGAAAAAAACCTAAACAAACACAAAGAACCTTAAAACCAAAGAGATTTTACTATTTTTTTGTTATGCAAAAGTAGTATTGTATAGGAATTAGTACTTACTGATAGATATATCTTACATTTACTCAAGTCTTTATACATTTTTTATTTGATTTTGTCAGCTTTAAAACTACTTCTGATCAAATAAATTCAAATGGAAGGGAATTGAAATCCAGGACTGGCTCCAGATTGTGATGAAAAAATCTTTGCCTTTTTTTTTTTGTTTTGTCTTGTTTTAGTGAGGAGGGGTAAGAGAAGAATGAAAAGGCTTTTTTTTGTGATATGGGAAAATCTGCCTCACAGAGCCAACTGATGAACGTGAGATAGGGAATGTTACTAGAAAATTTCATGATATCATTTAATTGTTCCTCCTTTCTCCTTCTGGAAACTTTTAGTGTCAATCAGGCCAGTAAATGAATTGAGTATTTTCACAGTTTTGGTCAACTCAGTATTTGAGCAGTATTTGAGCTTTTATAAGTAGAAAGGATTCAGTTGTTGCTATCACAGGATATGATTTCTGAACCCATGACCTCCAGCCTGATGGGTGCTCTGTCCCGTGTGGCGGTACAGGTTGCTGTACAGGAGAATATGTTTCTGCAGGTATGTCCAGAGAGAAGGCTCTGCCATTACATGTCAATCCTCTGCTCCCTCTGAGCCCTCAACACCAGCATACATCCCATCCCCACCAAAACTGGCTTTATGCTTCAGGAACCTCCACATGGACACAGATATGCCAGTGCAAGAGTTGCCATAAAAGAGAAAGCAACACAAGATTAAGTGTGAACAGCTTTCTGACACTTTTCTCACCCTGCAAAGGACCTGCAAAGCTGCAAAAATTTGACAAGGGATTAATGACCAAAGCTATAAGGGCTACTGATCTGGCACCTGCTTCTATTAGTAGAGCTTGCACCTCATTTCTGAGGACCTCACACTGAGGACATGCTGCTGTACATTGAGAAGGCAGCAGTGGAAAGTAGGAGTGAAGGAGAATTTGCCGGCATGCCTCCCTGCATCAAGGACCAGCCTTAGAAAATTTTTTCATTTTTTTCACTTTTTCATTTTGGAGAAGAAGGTTGGCATCAGGGCACTGGGGATAAAAAAAAAAACATCAAAATGCTGAATCTGGATGCCAGTGGAAAAAGAAGCCATGTCAAGTCTGTACAGTCCAGCCCCTCTACTTGGAAGAATAAAGGAAACTGGGTTCCTTGCCCTCTACTATGGGTCACCATCAGGTACCAAACAAAGATTTGAATGTTGAAGGAAACAGTTTTGCTGGGTTAGTCCTGTAATTTTTCCTACATAATTGTAGCAGATGCAGCTGCTATTCTTGATAAAACTTTTCTTCATTTCATTAGGAAAAAAATTGCCTATGGAAGCGACTCTTTGGTTCTGAAGGTTGCAAAAAAAGACCCTCCTTTTGAGATTTTTAGATAACCAAATTGTGATGAGCAGAGATGCAGAGATGATAGACACCTGCTTATTCAGGAAAATCAGCATCTTAAATCTGCAGAAATATTTGCACAAAGCAAGCAGGATTTAGCAGCTTCTAAAAAGTACATTAAAAACCCACCAGGTTAAAACAACCAAACAAGAAAATGAAAGGTTTTAGGAACATACTGCATTTATTTGGTCCCACAATTCCTAACTTTGTAACAAACTCCCAGAGTTTCACTCCTTAAAGTGCTTCAAACTCCATTTATATTATTATTATTATTTTTAACATCAATGTACATTTCTGTATAAGCAACAATCCAAAGAGATTTATATTTTTATAAAATTCTTTATATTAATGGATCAAATTTGCTCTCAAGGTGGACAACACCAAGGAAAATTTCCAAAATTAAGACACTGGAGCTGCTCAAGTCTCTGCTGTTGTGGGTGAGAGCAGAATTTGGCCCAGTAGGGTATATGCAATTATATTTTCTGCACACATCTCAGAAGGCACAACGGATTACCTCGGAAATCAATAACATTTAAAAGGGAGTTTGTCAAAGCAAATACTTTTTGTTTGCTTTGGCACAGTCCACATCCAGAGGATGCATTTGCTCACCGGCTGTTCAGAACAAGCAGCCTGATGCTGATCAGGAAAGGGGAATCCACGCAGTTCTTCCACAGACACAGCCCGATGTGTGCACAATGACTGTAACAGCAGAGTTACTTCCCTGGGCACCCGTGCAAATTCACTACACCATGAACCTCTGAAATTCTCCTGGTGGAGATATGTTTGTCATTGATAGTAATATTCCAAAGACAGCCAAAGAATGGGTCTTCTACTGGAACCCACGGGGTGTCCAAATTTGCTACAAAAAACAAGGTGGAAAGACCAGCTTAGTAAGAATTAAAGAACATTAATTATGGCAAGGCTTTCAAAAGAGGAGAAATGATATAGGACTACGTGAATGGGTTGGACCTTACTTAGAAAGGGAAAAAACATGAAAAAATAAGAAGCAATATTACCTGGAATTTTGCCAAAGTAGAGTGGCTGATACACACGTCTAGGAGGAGAGGGTTGAAGTTCAGTGGTATAGTTACTCTGTGTGCCCACCTCTAGCTGCACTGTGTTCTCCTTCTGAGACACTGCAAAGAAGCAGGTAAATGAGAACTCTTTCTCAACCCTATTAAAGAATCAGCTAGATATGGCAGTATTTTTAAATAGCATCTTTTGTGAGATTTAAGGCACAGAAAAAAACAGATTTTTAATTCAGAGCCAGACTGACAAACCTAGGTCATCTGGGGCTTAACAGAGCCTACCAAAACAATCTTATATTTTTTTTTTATATAAAAATTATGTAAAAATTAAAGAATTAACAAAAGACACATCATTCTAAAGAGTATTCTCAGACTAAACAGAAATGAAATGATTAATAAAAATTTGGAGCTGCAGTGCTCTGTGCCCACCATCCCTTCAAAGCTTCAGAAGAAATGGTATGTACAGTGTACCTGCAATGGTATGCCACTGTCCATCAGTCAGAGGTTTCCTAGGTGTGACTGATGCCTGGAATTCTCCAGCATCACTATTTCCAGCAGCAATGACCTGTAAAGAAGTTACCTGTTAAGCTACTGTGACAAAGAACAGAAGCAACAGGGGAAGGTCAGAATTCCCCCTGCTGAATGAGGGCAATGCAGCTGGAATGGAAATACTCTGTACCCACCTTTCCTCCCTTCATGTAAATAGTCAAATAATTGTCTTGCTTCCTTCCAGCATGGAGGAGTACACCTGTTGAACTCTTTGGTCGAATGGTAAATACAATCCTGAAATCCAATCCCATCAGCAAATTACCTGTGGAGAATTAAACAGTGGGGAGAGGAAAGATCATAGGAGGAGATAATTGGAAAACCATGTATAAGTAAGTAACCCATACACCTACGTGCTTCAGACATAATTCCATATACCATTATCTCTACACATCTTACCAATGGTGATATATCCCCCTTCATTAAAGAAGTAAATCCCTGTGTCCATGGGAACATCCAGACATGGAAGTACGCCATTTTTTTGTTGAGGTGCATTCATGACTTTTCCATTCACCTTAAAATTCCTCAGGCAACCCTTGAAACTCTTCATTGGTATATTCTGAAAGCATAGTCCAAAACATGAATACTGAAGCATTATGGTTTTTTCTTAGTAATAATACTAAACATTAGTTCTTTCAGACTGTTGGACTATAGAAAGACAACTGGCACTAAAGGCACCTAACACCCATCTTTGCTACAATGAAAAGGTATTCCAAAATTCTAAAAAAGTGCAGTAAGAGTTGGTTTTGAACATGACTTCTTCTCATAAAACATATACTAATATTTCCCAATGATGTGTGAAAAAGACAATGCAAGAGGAATTGTGAAGTCCCAAACAGGCCTTCCCTTCCTGTTTATTTAAATGTGATTTTATTAAATACCCTGGATCATTAACTGTCCCCTTTTTTAAACAGAAACCACATGTATTTCATATTAAAATCCAGTTCTACATCCATAATTTCTTAATGAGAATGATTCTTTTACTTCTCTACTGATTATTGCTTAGTCCACTGAGGTCAATGTTCTGCAGAAAGATAGTATTGTAGTATTTCTGGAATTAAAAAAGTGACTTCGGTCTTATCTATTTTTTAAGGAATAAAAATGACAAGAGTACATGGTTGTCATCAGTGTCTCAGCAACATATTGAAAATATGGGTGCAGGTGAAGGCTGTGTGAACGGGTGAGGAAAAAGATCTGCAATGAACCACTGCAAACACCAGTCACAGATGGCGCTCACGCAATCCTTGGAAATCCCCCCCAAGCTTTTCAGCATGGAAATCTTGTGTATTAAAGACTTTCCTATATAATTACTGCAGCATGGGGAGTGTGTGTGGTGGCTGTGTCAATTATTTACCTGTTTCTTCAGTGGTGGCAGCCCTCCCACATAGACTGGTGGCTTAATGCTGATGGCAGAATTTGTTGCCAATTTTCTGTGCTGGGCCCTTAGACCATCAACGACAAGGCGGGCATTCTTCCCATCTGTGCTGAAGACCACCTTTCCAGGAGGCAAACATAACAGAATAAAAAACCCAAATGCCAATGAAAGCCACTGCAGATTTTCTCAGGTTTTTTCCTTTCTTATAGGTTTAAATTAAACACCATGCTGTTGAAATCTTTAAACTGAAAATAACATCCTAATAACCATCAGTCTCAATAAGGTCTCTCAGGGACCTGTCAACCACATGAACTTTCAGGCATAGGAGTTAATTTCAGATGACCAAAACTGAGTTTCTACTCTCTTAAAAAAGCAATAGGCTGTGCCTGCTGAATGCTAGTTATGCTATCATTGTGTTTCCATACTACTTACAGTGTGCCATTGCCCATCATTGTATTTATTACTGGTTTTGACTTTGATTTGTTTTTCTGCAGAGCCAAGTGAAAAGACAAAATGTCCTTTTGAAATGTGGAGAGCCATATAAGAGTCCTCAGAGCTTTCCTCCATGAAAACTATTAATCCTCTTGATGATCGAGTCCGTACATCTACAGAAAAATGTAACCTGTAGTGGAAAGTAAGCATATTCTAGTATAAGTCAATTTTGTAAGTTCTTGTATCTTTTCTGTTCTCCAGTGAAACTCAGTTTGTGAAAAGCAGAGTAGCATTTGGGTGGAATAATGGCATTATACACTGCATTTCTGAATGTGAATGAACTTGACATATTCAGGCTTAGGAACTGGCATTAACACGCACCGTAATTGTTTACCACATCCCATTCAATCTACTCAATTTAGGTAAACATTTGAACAGGAAAAAAAAGAAACCTGACTTTGTAGAATCACCTTTTGTTATGGCCCAAGACATAAACAAGAAGAAAATCCTTACACTCAGCACCCAAAGAGTTAAGCAGCTTTGACAATTCAAGTACCAGGAGAACAGAGAACATTTTTCTTACCTGTCTGTAGATAACAACGGAGAAAACATGTACGATATGAAACTGTTGGGGATACTTCCAAAGAGATAGGCTTCACTGCTGTCATGTAACGGGGCTGCTATAGTGTGGTTTTCCACCTTAGCAGCTTTCAGATAATCAAGGTATTTTTCATTCCTGGCCTTAAGAAAGAATTGCAACATTTACTATATGTGCACATCAATAGAAACGTTGTAATCAACACATTTAAGAGCTCTCACCCAAGGCAGTCAACAACAACCTTCCCTAAGAGGATGGAAAAGCTGTTGTCATTCTAGAGAGGTGTGGGTCTACCATGAAACTCCAACACAGTGAGAACTGGCTTCAGATGTAAGATGGAAGGAAAGAACATCTGAATCTCAGTTCTAGGAATTATATCTGTGCAGACAAAGCCTGGGCATCAATATGGAGCAAAGATGACAGTAACAACAAGCATACCTTGAGCATCTTAAGCCTGAGAGGATTTTTAAATTCCTGCAGCATCATTGGTTCAAGGTTTTTGTATTCCTGGCAAGCTCCGAGGGATACACCAGTCTTGCCAGTATTAGCAACAAGATTTTGAACCTCGGGGAGCTGACCTGCCCTGTAGTGATGAAAGCAGTAAGTGCTGTGACTCAGCATTCCTTTTCTTTAGTGTAATCAACAACAAACATATTGGAAAACTGTTCTGCACAAAATATATTTCCCAGTGACATGATAGTAAAGTACCAATTCTTTATTCTTTATCTTTTTGGCTATAGAAAAACTCTGATGTTTTGTCATAATCTTTTCTAAGCAAAGTAATTTTTGCTATTTATTTAGCTAAAAAGCTATTTAAAAAACACAAACATATATGGCCCTTGAAAAAAGAGAAAAAAATTGCAGCAGCCTTGATTAAGATTTCTGAATCAGACTACAAAACTTTGATTGGTAATTATACATAACCAGTTTCAAATCAAGAAAATGTTACATCAGGCTTTGCTTCACTCTCTCCTTAAATAAGATGCTCTAATGAGTTTTGTCAAGGGACAAAGCCCATCACAACTGCATACATAGCTCTAGCTCATAACCAAATTATCAAAAAGACTGCCAAAGCCAATTTACCCTGTGTATAAAGAATAATGTTAAGTAATACTACAATTTTCTAAGTTGTACAAAGAATCTCTAATCAGTAAATTACAAAAAACTTTACAAGAAAGCTACAAAGCTCTTTGTTTGTGGTTTTCTATGAGAAGAGTGGTAGATTTGTGAGTAGAACCTGAACTTCTTTAATGCTGGTCATTCACTTAATCAGACAAGCTACAGTATTAATTCTTCATCTATTTTGGCACAAAAAATTTCCAAATTTGTTTTCTGACGGGAAGTTTAATACATAGGTTACTTCTTATGCCTTTCCCTGGTCTTAAAAAAATTGAGAGCCAGTAATGGTTAAGGGATAAGGGGTTTTTGCCTTAGTATTTAGTAAGAATCCTTATGGTGCACCACTTCCCCAAGGTGGGATGAGCCGCAGTGCACACACAAGATCGCCTATACAGTTTATAGACCTTACAAATTAGCATCTCGAACAAGGATGCCCCAATGGGAAGCTTGGATGAATGGTGTGATATTCCCCCATCTGAGGAATTCTCCCCTGGAAGGACAGAATCTTTGTTTACAGGATATCTTCTAGAGAGGACCTTGGTTTCTATAGATAAGCATATAGATAGCATAAGGCTTTACAGCCTCCTACTATGAGGCCTCTAGGATATTTGGTCTCCTGGATTAACAGAATACTAGGGCCATACCAAGTTACCAGACTTAAGGAATTACAAGTATGGATGCTAGGAGCACTGAGGATATATAAAAGGTATATAAAAGAAAAGGCAAAAAATCATCTTGGCATCACTTCATTTCCTTATACTGCTTTAAATGAAGATATCATTTGAGCAGCCTGGTCTAGTGGAAGGTCTCCCTGCCCACTGCAGGGAGCTAAAACTAGAGGATCTTTAAAGGTGCCTTCCAGCCCATCCCATTGTGTTTGTACAACAATCAAATAAAAATACACCATTTTTTGAAAAGTCTACACATGTATAAATACGCATCAAAACTTAGCTAACACAAAGCCCCACTGGGACATAGCTTATGACTCATGCAATGCTTGTCTTCTAGAAACATATTTATGCATATTTCTTCTCCTAAATTTTGCCTGTAAGGTGTCTCTAATCATCAGACAAACGTGAAAAAAAGAGACAGCCCAAATCAGGCAGATAATGTCTACATATATGGTCTCAGTTATTTAACTGTTTTGGTTCTGTCAGTAGCTTTGCTCCTTTGACTACCTGGTTCCCTGGGGAGCTATAACAATGCAATCAAGCAAATATTTTTGGATACCTTGTTGGAACTTATCAAATTCACTCCGCAGTGTTCATTTTTTTGCTAACAGACTACTAAACAGGTATGAATGTTCAGAATAAATTTCCTTTACATCTGAACAGCAGATTTAATTATAACTGGATCCCATGTATAATATACCTGAATGAAAGAGTATTTGAGGGCAGCAAAGTTCATGAGAGCAAACTTCATGAAAGCATTCATGAAGGCTTCACACATGTAGAAGAAAAGCATTTTAACAAAATGTTATTTTAATATAATTGAAGAAGGAGAACAGGCCAAAATGCATGAAACATAATTCTTTCTAGGCCAAATACCTTTTAATAAAGATGTTTGAAATGCAACCTTCAAAATTATCTCCACCAAGTTTTATAGGTCTGTTTGATTCCTGTGAGTTTGATGAACTGGGAGAGTCAACTGCTTTTGACTCATCATCAACCATCAGATGTACCCTGAAAAAAAGCATCATATATAAAGAAATAGTTAGGAAACTAAATTATATAGATATATATAAAAGAACCATTTGCCAGATGTGCTTCTTTGTTACATTGTGATTATGCTAGAGCTTCATTAGCTTACTTCTGGGACTTTTTCAGTATGTGCTTATTGCTGAGAAATTGCTCGGCTTTTCCATATTAGATAATGAGCAAGAGTTGAAGTTCATACTTCAGTCTTACAGTGAAACCCTGGTGCAACTGAAATCCATGAAAAAACTCTCATTGTCAACTATGGGAAGGATTTAATTCTTTGTGTCAAACTGAAGCAGACAGTATTAAGTTATAATCACCCAAAGTTATAGCCAACCATTCAAAACTTTCCACTTCAACTAACACTTAGGAAATTTCATGCATTCCACAGCAATCAGTATGATTTAGTACCTTTTCAGTAAATTGTCTCTACTAATTTCTAATATCTGCATAACAGATCATTCTTGAAAAAACAGACACAGCATTTACTTCTTCCCTGGACCTTTAACCACCTGTGTTGTAGGGACACACATGAAGGTTATGGGAAGGGGAAGAGCTCCAAGAGCTCCAGCTAGACAAGCAGCCAAAACTCACACAACTTATAAAAGACGTGCATAGTAGGGTACAGCTGAAACATCACAGGTACCAGTATGCACATTCATAGAACATAGAATGAATTCTATTAATTTCTCTATGAAGAGAAAAATATCTTTTCCCTTCATTATTTAGGTATTCTCTGCTAGAAAAGACTATTTTAAGCTATCTATCCAAATAATTAGTCCCACAAAATTTGGATTTCCTTTCTCCAACCACAATATATAAGAACTAGATGAAGAACTATACTCACCTGTTGTCTGCTTTTATTACTGTCACATAATGCATTGACCCATCTTCATATTTCTTTTCCAGTTTAATTTCCTTATCTCGTATCTTTGCAGTTACAGAGCCAGGACTCAGAAAGATGGAAAGAACATCAGGCTACAGAAGAACCCCACAAAATGATCAGGTAAATAAATGAAAGAGCCTTTAGTTCTTGCTACTGCCATTAATAAGGTCTTAGTGGGCACCAGTAGGCAACAAATTTTCTTACACTAGAACTGCATTTTTCAGTCATCTAGTACCAGATGTGTAACAAGTTCTGCATGATGAGCATAGCTTCCATTTCAAAATACCTCTGCACTCTGAATAGCAAACATTTACTTAAAACACTTGTTTATTTTTACAAAAAGCAGAGGACTCAGTTCTCCACTTCTCAAATGCCTGGTGTGCACTCACTTAGCTTCTCCAGCCATTCTCCAGTTCTATTTAAACTTTCCTGCTTTCTGAGGGATCATAGCCAGAACCAATCCCTTTCCTCTGCCTATTTGGACACAGTAACATTTCTGTGTGGGAAGAGTGCCATTTATCCTTGAGAAAATTTCCAGCCAATTAAGTAACAGTTTTCTTACTGGGATGGTGTGTGAGCTACTCTGCAGAAGTTCAAAGCTCAGTTACTCATCAAACTACTTGCTGGCCATGTGAAGAAATTGCCAGACTGCATTCCTCTGGCCTATGACATGCAAGACGCCACACTCAAAGAAGACATTTCTTACCTTAAAATACAGGAATCTACATGAAACTTATGACTGAGACTTATGACAAACTGAAATGACTGATTCAGAGATAAAACCCATCACATACGCTAAGTTGAATGTGTTTCATACCCTTATATTGTAATTTAAGAGTGTTCCAGTTGAAGCTGTGGTCTGAAAGCCAAAGCCAACTTGGAAATCCTTGGGAAATGGGAAATCTGCTGCACTCAGGCTCAGTGTTCCGTCCTTGGAGAAAGCTGCAGATCTCACAAGCTGAAAGAGAGAAAATAATGATTTCAGTAATTTTCCTTTTAATCAGAAGGAATGACAATATGAGACAACAGCTGCCCCACTCAACATAATTGTGATCAGCTCCAGTCAAAACCAAGCATGAGGCAAACCTCAAAACCATTATTTCAGTACAGAACAGACTGTCAGAGTTGGCTTCACCAGCATTAATTACGGTCTGAGAAACTCTAAAAAGAGAGAGGACGCTTGCTGAGAGTAATGAACTGTTCGTCTCTAGCTACTGTCGCTTTGAAAGTTTTCACATTTGGGGACACAAAACTGAGTAGCTGGAGGAATAGTTCATAAATATGAAGCTTGCAGATGAGCTACATAACTGAAACTGTGAGTCATGGGACACCTTTTAGTACATGAGAAGTTTTACAGATACAGAGAATGAAGATTAGATCCTCTGCAAAGATAGTCTGTGAAGAAATTGCTCTGTGAAAGGTTTAGATGCCACAAGTAAAAGAAATTAAGCGCAAACTTTCAGTGCAATGCTGTAGTAAAAAGGGCAAATGAGATCATGCACCATGCAAGCATCAGTAAATAGAAGCAGAAATTTTCATCTCTCCATGCAGCACTAGCTAAGTCAGCATTGAAATGTCATGCTGTCCCATTTTAAAAAGAACATGGCAAAACTCAAGGATGCACAGAAAAAAATTACAAAACAATCAGATGAGTGGAGTCTTAGATGACTTTGATGGAAGTAGTCTGTTAAGATCTTTTAAGAAAAAAGGCTGAGAGGTCATTTAATTAGGAAGCATAAACACCTTGGCAAGAGAGAAGATACAGAGTAGTATTAAGTATTCCAGCCTAATCAATAACAGCAACTGGAAGCCAACAAGCTTACATGGTAAATGTGAATACTTAATTGTAAACAGTATTAAATTAGAGGGTGGACTATGTGCTGTGACAAGCTATCACAATAGGGCTGGTGTCTCTTTTATTTCCACATCTTCAAACCCAATCCAGGTTCTTTTACTGCTATCACATGTTTTTGCTATCACATAATTTTTGACTTCAGCAAAACATAATGGTCCAGGATTTATAGACAAACCAGAATCTGTGAACTCCAGCAGAAGTTTTTGAGGAAATTTATTAGTTACCTTCCAGTCATCTAGACATTTCTTGCTGACACCAAAAGTCTCATCAAAAACAACAGATGCAGTGCTTGGGTTTTTCACGTTCTTCATGCAGCCCCGGAATGGAGGTGTAGATATATTAAAGCTGGTTTCAGGGAGGGGAAGGAAAAAGAGTTCAGTAGCCTGGCATTTCAAAGCACACACTGCTGTAGTAACATGTAAGTGCTGACAATATAAGAAATAGAAAAAGAGAATGAGAGCAAACTCTCTTGTGCACACATATTCATGCTGATCAAACCCAATCTTTAGCATGAGCTCCAACAAAGATCTCACCGTTAGCCAAAAATCATGGATTATGATAATGTATTATACACTTGTTTTTTTATGTTTTACATTAAATAGTCAATACAGAGCATGAAAGAAATTGTGTAAAGAAAGAGTTTTGATGGAGTTTCCCTACAAAGTCTATATATTACAGTCTTTTTATAGTTACTCACCGTTCCCGTAGAAAAGATGGAACTCCACCTAGGTAGTACTCAGTGAAATTGAAGACATGTATGTTGGCTCTAATACCAGGACTGACATATACAACTTTCTTTCTTCGGTCAAGCACCAAATTAATCTGAAATACACAAATAATGAGAACCATTTCACTTGTCTGAAACAAAAATAATTCACCTGATTAAAAGTACCCTCACAGAGCAGGACACGGTGATGTTTTTTTCCCCCCTCCTCTTGTTTACTTGTGACTTAAATCAAGGATAACTGCAGTAGTTCAAAGGTACTTTGCAAACTTTGGGCATTTAGTCAAAGCAAGGAAAATGTTCAACTATCCAAACACAAGGTGAGGTGTTATTTTCACCTGAAAGATTGCCCTAAGAACAGACCTCACCTAAGATTCAGATATTGTCTTGTCTTTGCAGCTGAAGATTCAGAAACTGCTGCCTGATACAAAAACTAAGTCAGTCAGGCTGAAGGTTACTTGATGCAGTAGAGCATAAAGATTCCTTGCAGCAGACCCTGCAGCTTACACTATTTGGCTGGAAATGGATTAAGGGGAAAAGGGAGAACTAACCAACAAGGAAATCAAAGGTTTTTAACAATGCCTTTATGATTTCACTCTGGTAGTGCTACAAAAGAGCACTGGACTGAAGCTAAGGAGACAAGAAACAACAAAGACTGCAGAAGAGTAATCTCTATAAAGATCAGCCCACCCTGAAGAAATAAACGCTTAGGTGGTGGAAACATGTGAAATGAATGCAAATAATTGCAATGTACACAGCTATCTTTATATAAAGCACTGCTCTGACAAAATTCTTTCCTTTGGTGGTTTCACTGTTAAAACTGAACTATTCACATTAAAGCAGGACAAGAGAAAGATTAATTTTTACATCTCCAAACTAGTCCCCAGTGACTTGATTTCCTCACACAAAACTCCACAACTAAACTTTACAACAGGACAGCTTCAGTTAATATGTCTTTTTACGAATAATGATCCCTAGATTCTTTAGAATTACATACTTGTTGGTGTGTTCCATCATTTACAGTTTCTTTGGCTTCTACTTCTTTTGGAGATTCAGAGTTAAGTTTGTATCTAAAAACTGTATGACCATTTTTAATGAGCACACTGATGAACTGATCCTGCAATAAAAAAAAACAAGAACACAAAACAAAACACCAATACAATTAAACTGCCACAATTTCAGATATATATTGTCATATGAATAATTTTAATGAAGCTATCTAGTTGCTTTAAGAAAGCTTTTCGGGGGAAGGATAACACAAGGTCTAAAAATTATACTAATCCATCATAATTACTTTAAACTGCTATAAACAGATCTGGTATCAGCTACAGGTATTCTCCAAATCTCTAAAGGACTTTGTGTCATTTCAAATGTCTACTGACTTTTTATAGCATTGAAAAATTATCTAGAATATGTCCCAGTGATTGCAAATATGCCTACAAGATTACTAGATAAGTAGCAGCACTGTGGTTTTGACCATCTTTACGGGTACAAGTCATCATATCACTTCCTATATTCTTTCTTACTCTGTTTCCACATGCATCTAGATTTGGGAAGAGTGCACGTCCAGTTTTAGAGGGTTTCAATATTCCAACGTTGGTCTGATTCCAATTGCATTCCTCCCTTCCCGCCCCCAGTTCTGAATTCTCTTCATGGCCTAATGAAGAAGCTTCTTGGAATGTTTTTTTACTCAGCCTTGACAAAGTGAGTATTTGACAACCATTGTATAATCATTGAATATCTCAAGCTGGAAGGGACCCATAAGTCCAACTCACTGTTTCTTGCACCACTACCTAAGACTAAACCATATGGCTTTAAACATACTGCAGAATCTACTCATTTTCCACATAGATGAAAATAACACTTTTAAGACATTTCCTTACAGTTATTACTATATCTAACATGTTCCTTAATAAGCAAGATTTTTAAGATGTTCTTCCACTGCAAAACAAAGAGAAGAGAAGCATTCCACACATTACCCCATTTGCTGCGAAAAACACGATGCCTTCATCTGCAGTTGTCTCAATTGTCTGCTCGTACCGTACTCGTTCAGCACTTCTTTCTCTTGCTGTGACACTGGCATAACCAGTGCCCTCAAAATAGCTTTGGTCAGTCTCCTCTTTATACCTGTAATAATTCAATGTCACAGGTGTGAACATATGACATATGAATATGAATATATTTTACCATATGGACTTACTGCCATTATAATTTTTACAAAGCTTAAGTAAAAGCATTTGGTATGCGGCCAAATTCTGATTTAACCCAAGGACAGAGAAAACCTTCCACTGGCTTCTACCAGATTCACAAATGGTCTTTAGAGAGGAAATCATCCATGAGTGACTTTTCTGAACGTAATGCAATATTTACTTTCTAAAGTAGATGAACACATTAGTCTACAAATTGTGTCTGAATTTTACAACACTTAAATTTAAACAGATTGAGATTGCCATAGACATGAATCATGTCACAACTGAGGATTTTCTCTAAGAAATGTAATTATGACCAAGTTAGAAAAAATCACCAGTTTAGCTACAGTGGTTATACTTCTGGATTTGAACAGACAAGAATTCATAACAAAAAAATCACAGAACTGTGAAATACTCCTGTGTTCATATCAGACCTTCTGCAGGGTTGCACTTCAGTGGTGTTGAGATTAAAAGTCCTCTTGAAGTTGTAAAGGCTGATAATATGCTCATTTAGGCTGTTTAATTCAATGCAGCCTTCATAACGTGGATAGTTGAGATTTCGTGGAGGCTGCAAAACAGTGCCATTAAAACCATTTTATCAACATTAGCTAACAAATTTTTACATTGCTATCTAACTGCTAAGACTTACTGCAAATATTAAGACACACAATATGACATTCCAAATATGTAAAAAAATATACTACATGCTTGTATATAATATCCAAACCGTCTGATACAACCCTAGGTGTACTGCAGCACAATTTGAAGTGAAGTCACATGGATTTGGAACAGTATTTAGCAGGGCTAGACAGGTTTAATGCCTTCCCTGGCAAGTGAAATATCATCATGCTCCCCTCTTTGAATCTAGAATGCTACAGGTCAGGCAGATTTTGTAGGAAGTAGCATCTCCTTGCATATAATCTATTCCTACTGACATAGCTAAACTTTTACAAATGCTTTTGAAAGACTGCTAGTTCCAATCTTTACTTGTAAGAACAATGGTATGATTAACACAAAATCTCTTTAAAACACTAAGAAACTCTGTACCCTAAAATCTGGTGGGTATCCTCCAACATAAAAGACAACACTTTTGGGATCAAGATTGAGGAGCATGTCACTGTCTCCGCTGCTTGTACTCCTAGGGCTTTCATAATCTGGAGAAATTGATGTTGCTGCTTTGATGTACTTCAGCTTTGCATACTGGTAAATCCTAAAACCAAAATGGACAGGCAGAATATGACATCACAGTAATAAAAGATGTTTTTAGCAGTTTTTCAAGAAGACTGGTGTACCCTGTGGGTCTTATACCTTTCAAATGTAATTTGATCCATAACAGCTTCCTCAGTGTTGCTTTGAGTCACCAATGACTGCACTCTCACTTCCCCATCACCACCTCCCAGGTTATAGACACAAGTAAGGTAACCATCTTTCACAGCCATGCCAATGTAGTCCTTGGAAACCTAAAAATAGCAAAGCAAATAATAATTAATAAATGATTAATTGTAATGAAGGTACAATACAGCAGCACCTCATCAGAGACATCATCATGCTGTGCATGAGTCATAAGAAATCCACCCACCTAATGATGAGAATTAAGTTTATCAGTTCTGGGAAGAAAAAATTATAATCCTATATGTTGCACTGATTCAATGAATATAGTTATAAATTAACTGAGAAGTCATGTATGGCTTTTTATTTTTGTAACAACAGTATCTAAAATATTTTTCTCATTTGTAACATCTCCCAGCTAAAGCTATGAAAACGTGACACCTAAAGAATTAGACTCAACATCTGTGACATAAAAAAGATGTTCAGAAGACCAATCAATGAAGGACAATGGTTCCTACTGAGGTGACTGGGAGCAGTCATTTTCCCCAAAAAATCACATTTTATTTATTTAAGATACTGTATTCAGAAGCAACCATTAAAATTCTTCCAATAGACGTCCTGGCTAGTTATTCAGAGGATAAAAAGATGAAATCCAGTGTAGAACAAGTACCTCTAAACACATTTCTGTGTAGGCACAAGGATCACTACAGAGACAGCTGCTATCAAATAACAAGACTAGAAACCACATGCAGGAATTTTTAAAATGTTTGATGATAATTGAGCAAACCTGAATGCACAAGCAGGCCTGCATTATTCTGCATACTCAGAAGACAAAAAAATTAAGAGCTGAGGAGCTGAATTTTAAAACTGAAATGATCACTTTTATTTTAAACCAACAGAGAAACTCAGTGACATATTGTGAAAAGAGTCAAAGCTCTGAGGCAGGAGCTGGGCTATGTTCGTGCTGACTGGTGCAGAAATTGACAGGTCTGATAAGAATGTGTGATGGTATCCATGATGGAGAAGTAACTTCCAAAGGAACAAAAGAGCAAAGCATCAAAGGACAAGGCTCAGCCACTTGTTAGTTACTTTGCCAGGGAAGGAATGAACAAAACACTTCTTCCACCACTTAAAGGCCATTTTAAAGAAATAGGCCAACAGTAGCTACAAACTTCAGTCAGAACAGTTCACTTTCCATCCTTTTCTCAAAACATGATGTCTGTTCTAAAAATCAGATTAAATATCAAAATATACCTACATCTTTATTACCCAGGTACAGGACAAACCTATTTGCCCTCTGGCGGGTGTCTGGTGGTTGCCGAGGTCTTTGGATAAATAAGGAAAGTGAAGTATAGCCCTTTAGATCTTCAAGGTTGCTTGGAGGTCGAACCTCTACACCAGAGCTGCCATTGAACCTCATAGGAATAGCAACCTGTTAAGAAAACCGAAGTCCAGCGTGTTACAATTAACTATTGCTACTACTCCTGTTTCACTGGTGTGTTTAATTACAAAGTAACCCATTACACATCCTAGTCATGTTTCAGCCATTAATTACCACAGATTAGAACTCCTGGATCCTACCAAACAAAATAATTAGGAAACAGACTGGATAATGCAGTAGAGTCTGCATTGTCAACACTTAACACAGCACTTTTTTGTTCCAGACATCAGTTAATCAACCCTTACTGTTACCTTCAATAAACGGACAGGGAAGGATGTGCCCTGCAGCTCTGAAGAGCAAGTCCATGAATTATTTAGATGTCTACAAACACATCCTGGTGCTTCACTTAGCTGAACTTGACTGTCTGTTGGGAATTACAATGCACCTCTGATATTATAAAGACACATCCTAACACAGCTAAATACACCATGATCACTGATTCCTCTTATTCACTGTAACTCTAGGCTATTTGTGATGATCTCAGGGAAGCTTCTTAGTGCCTGAGATCCACTATAGCTTCAGCACCTACAGCAGCTGCTTAAATGAGAAAGGGCAGTTTAATAAGGTTGCAGTAGCCAATTTCTAAGATCTTGGAGCAGCTGGAGTAACAAGAGCACACGGCTGCACAACTTGCAGCTGTGTATGTGTACTTGGCAGTGTCAGCTTTCAATTAACCACGCATGGGTGGAGAGCCCTGTCTCTACGCAGCAGAGCCAACTCTGTCCCAGCTACCAAAGCCACCCCATTGTACTTGGAAGGCAAGAGGCTGCAGTACAGATCAGTAGTACAGAGATGCCTGGGGAAATAAAAACTAATGGGAGAAAGATGCAGCAGGATGCTACTGCCTCCTGGCATTTTTATGTATGAATTATTATGCTTCCCATCACTACAGTTACTTCAGTTGCTGGGTAGTGCTACTGAATTAAATTTATATCTGGTTTTTAACACACATTAAATAAAATGATTTAGAAACAGGAGCAAAAGTACCGTTCTGTATCCAAACCACTGAGGTCAAACATGATTGCAATGCTCAGGACAGACCTTATTTGCAGCATCTCTTGCCTGCTGAATCAGCTCTCTTATGCGATCTATGTTCTCGGAGATGTTGCTTATTGGCATCAGCTGCTGGTTGATACTCTTGATCTTGCTGAACAGATCTGGAAGTTGGTTTGTCAAATTTTTTACTGCAATGAAAGAAAGCAAATCATTGATATTAAAAAGGAGGAGGAAAACAAGATGCAAAAATATGGTATCACTACACAATTATCAGAAAAGCAGTGGACAGGGTAATGACAAAACATTTTTGACTGGTCCTACAATATTAGGAAGCTCTCACTAAAAGCAGCAGTTTATACAGAGGTTATTGTACTCCTGAAATTTGTGGCCAAAGGTATTTGCAGAAGCAGTCAGAATCAGCACTACCAAAAATGTTTTAGGTAAAGGTCCAGATAAAAGTATTAAATAGAACAGGTTCTCTGACATTATTACCCAGTAGCTGTGGATGCTAGGGGAGAATGAAGATAAAGGACAGCAGATAGGACTCAGGCTTGTAGCATCTCCTACTGCCTCTATCAGAGAGTGAATAATGGAGTAGACGGACCGCTGGCCTGATTGAGTAGGGCATGAATTATATTCTTGTGTCAAGGTTGCTAATCAGCACCATTTAGTAGGGAGTCTTACAGTATCTGGCCACGTTTATTTCAGAGAAAAGAAAATATTATGAGAATTTCAACTTTCGTTATAACAGGAAACAATGTCTCATCTTCTGTGACTGCAAAAAGCCAAAACCAAAACAAAAACCCCACTCTGAAAATATTTTCAGACTTTAACCCTATGATGCAGAAGACAAATAAAATTAAATCCACACCTTCTGTTTTCCTAAAATTGACTTATAAACCAGTTTTGTAATTGCAGGGATGACTTAAAATCCTGCAATACCATACAGGACTAGCTCTTGTATTTGTATTATTTAAAATGTTTTCCTCTTATTTGACTTTATCAGACAAAGATGCTGAAAACATGTAAAATGAAGTTGTTTGGGAACGTGATTGTCCCTTATTTTGTATTCAGCACGGGCTCTGTGCAATCCTTTTCACTTAATTTCAGCTAACAGACATGTAGCCTAAGATAATTGTCTAGGGCCCTTCTCTAGCCAATGTAGTAGGAAAGTCACATAATCACAGAGTAGCTGAGTTTGGAAGGAAGCTCTGGAGGTCACAATGTCCAACCCCCGTGTTCAAGCAGGGCCACCTATGTCCACTGCCCAGAACTGTGTCTAGGCAGGCTTCTGAATATTCCCAAGGATGGAGACTACAAAACCTCCCTGGACAACCTGTGCCAGTATTCAGTCACCCTCACAGTAAAATAACTGTTTTGTCATGTTCAGAGGGAATCTCCTGTGCTTCAATCTTTTGCCCCAAGGGCACATTGCTGGCTCATCTTCAACTTTGTACCCACCAAGATCCCCAGATCCTTTTCTACAGTTTTTTCCAGCTTGGCCACCTGCTCAGCTTATACTGGTATGCGGGTTTATTACTCTTCAGGTGCAGGACTTCTCCTTGTTGGACTTCATGAGGTTCCTGGCAATTTATTTCTACAGCCTGTTGAGGTTTGTCTGGATGTCAGCACAACCCTCTGATGTATTCCAGTTTAGTGTCAGGAGCAGACATGCTGAGGCACACTCTGCCTGATCATCCAGATCATGAATAAGGATGTTGAAAAGATCATACCCAGTATTGACCCCTGAGGTCCCCCATTAGTCACTGGTCTCTCAATCTTCAGCAACCAGTCATGGCACTAGCTTTTAATACACACCACAGAATGGCCTGAGTCACTTTCTGATGTGCCTGTCCCTTTCTACTGGCCATAAAAGAAGTTCAGAATACTAGCTTAGAGTATGTGCCTAACTTTTGAGTGATTAAAGCTTCTGCTGCAAAACTGGCCATGTTCACCCTACAGTGATTTGGCAGGTACAACACCTGCAATACCTGAATTGTTTGCCTCCATCAATGCTTTATTGAAGCTGTCACTCTGTGTGCTTCCATAGTTACTCTTAATTCTTTCCACTTCTGCTTCAATTGGGACCAGTTCACCCAACACACTATTGGTGACAGAGTTGGCATTTTCTGCCATGTTCCTTGCACTGGTGATGATACTGTCAATGTCACCTGAAACAAACAGAAATGAACACAGAGATTCTTATAGTAACAGATGAAAGGGGCAGGCCAGAATTGTTTGCTAAGTAACAAACCTCTGTTTATCCCATTGAGATTGTTTTGAGCAGTGACAAGATCAATTTTCAGTGCATTTGTCTTTCCATCAGCGATATCAAGTCTTTGCTTTAGGTCTTCGAGGTTTGGACCAATAGCTGCAAAACAGTGAAAACCCCATGAGAATTTTAAGGAAAAATATAATTCTTCAGTTTGACAGATGGTGTTACTGAACTTGTCTACACTCTTACACAGCTCATGCTGCCACTGAGCATTGAGCCCACTGCAAAACAGGTACAAGGCAAAGGATTTGCTGGACAGGAGGACTGCAAAGGTGTATAGCATAGCAGAAGGAGAAAATCTATTTTCTTGCCTTTTTGCCATCAGAAATAACCATCACAAAAAATCCCACTGTAATGGAACTATCTTTTTCTTTTTGAACAAGTACTGAAGAGCCTGACTGAGATGTGAAAATTTGTGGTTCAAAGAAAGCTTCTCATGCTGTGTCAACAGTTCTAGTACCACCTTCTTTCTTAGTACCTTGCAATGTCCTTTTAGTCTCCTGTGCTTGATCCATGAGTGTACTGCTCTCAGTTTTTAACCTTGCAGCTTTTCCTGATAGGTCTTCTCTCTTCACAGTCTGATAGAAGCATGGTACTGTAAGATCACTTGATAATTACATTAAAATTTAAAGAGAAAAAGAGAAAGCCTAATCCATTTTAAAGACCCCCCAACTCTACAAGGGCAGAGATCTCATCTGAAGAACATCATCTTTAGCAACAACTACCGAGGTTAATTTAAGCACACTACAACCTTGGTCTTTAGCAAGCTTCAGATGGATTTTAAGGCATTAGGAGGAAATTACTAGCATACAGCTGTTGGATGTTATGTCTCTGCTGAAGTGCTTCTGGGTTATTAGTAGCACAGAGTAAAAGAGAATACCTGAACTCACCTGCAGTGATTATCAGGCTTGCCTTGTAAGATCTCTTTATTTTGCGCTGAAAGCAGTCAGTATTCTGATTGGGCACTCCAATCAGAAAGGCAGCAATTGGCCTGGTTAGTGCTGAGCCAAGACTAATTAATCAATGTACAGAACAGCAACTCATATAAAAGGCTGCAGAAAAATAAAGCATGCCAAGACCCACAGGTGCTTGATTTTGGGGCCTCGGAGAGAGTTAAAGAAAATAAAACTCCAGTTGTAACAAGTTTACCATCATTCAGCCAGTAACTGATACTTACAGATAAAGCTGAGTCAGCTGCTTTCCCAGCTTGGTTGGCTGCCTCCTCTGCTGCTTTGATGGCACTAATAATATTGTCATAGGCAGTAGAAGCTTCCACAGCACAGCCCACCAACTCATCCTTCCTGGCACTGTTCTTTATTCTGTGGGAAACAGGGAAAAATGCAGCCTTCTGCCAAGGCTGTGAGACAGATTCTGAACAGATCTGAACTCTATTTTCTAAGTAACGCCAATACAGAAAATGTTTTTCAATTAAATCTGTAAATTCATTCTACAAAAATATAAAATTTGGAGATAGACCAACATGGAAAGACTCTTTAGAAGACAGGACAAGTTCAGGTGTGTGGAAAAGCACAGCTGTGAGACTCCAAAGCAGCCTTCAAATGACTAAGACAGTGAGAATTCACCAAAGCATATGGTCAATAATAAGGCACCTCAATCACAGCCCTCCAAATAAAATTCAGTTAAGAGGAATTCAGAGAACTGTAGATGTGAGATTATTAAGCAACTAACTACAAGACCTTTTGTGTTTTCCCCAAGAACCAGCACAGCAGCTCTGGAATCAGAAACAATAGACAAAATCTCTTCTACCTACTCCCTGGGAACTACACAACTGTCTAGTATTAGCTGCCTTGAATTTGTGACAACAGTGCCTTCTTAAGCAAAAAAATTACACTGAAAACTTAGGAAAAAAAAAAGAAAAGGTGTTTTTTTTACCCAAGAATTTTCTAGCCATGTTAGGTATTTGGAATTTAACTTTCTGAGACTTTCTAGTTGGTGCAATGACAAAATACGAAAAATTTGCACAGGGAAAAATAAATCTGGATTTCACTCTTTTTCATTCTGTTCTGATGTATCACAGAAGGCCTCCAAAACCCCTCTCATAATTTCAATGCAAAGTACAAATAATGGAGAGAGAAACACTTGATTCCTATCAAGTTTATAGTATTTTTGCCTTCCTAGAAGATTCTTTGAAGGATGAGAAAACTACAGGTCTTTTCCTCCATAGTGCTTAGCAGGCATGTCTGAAGACTGCCAAGACAGCATTTATTCCAATTATTTGCCTCACTTCCTTTATATCACAAAAGCATCCCTGAGAACCTGAAATAACTACAAAAAATATGCTAAACATCTTCCCACTCCGTACATGAGGATTTTCCCTTGCTAGTAAGATGTTAATGAAGTGTTAGTACAGTAGTATAAAATAGTATTATGTGAGTTCACACTCCTGGGGGGAAAAAATTAGGGAAAATACAGGAAGATCTGTTTTTTGGAGAAAAAGAAAATTTCCATACATCATGAAGAAGCAGAAAGAGACCAACTTAATTTCTCTCTAGCTTTGCAAAAGGTTATAAAAGCAAGTGAAATTACAGACCATTACAACCACAGATGTTCTGTACAAAAATTACTTATTTACAGGAATGGCAACATACTCTTCCAGTTGTTTTGCTAAATCTTGCAAAGATTTGGCGTGTTCCTCGGCCCTCACCACCAGTGGTTCTTTGCTTGCTGATGAGAGATTTGCCACTTTTTCATTCATATCCTTCCTTGCTCCATCCAGCTGAGCAGCCAGGCTTTCATATTCCTATAGTTTTAAAAAGATCTAATTTTACTTGTATTTGTACATGTTTCATTTTGTCCATGTCTACTTCAGTGTTACACATACCTTGCACCTGAGGAGACCAAAGGGGAAAACATTCCTTTCCTAATTACTCTGCAGGTTACTGGAAACAACTAGCAGTCATTACATTATGCTTCCAGACCCATTACATAAAAGCTGAGTCAGAGCAAAGACCCTTCTAGCCTAGTATCTTGCCTCTCTAACAGTGGCTAAAAGCAATTAACCAAAAAGAAATACAAGAATAGCACAATTGGTACTTCTCACAGATGTTCTCCCAAATCCTGATTATCTACAGCTCAGTGTCTTCCTCAGACACTGAGTTGTTCTCAGTGTCTCAGGTTCTCTTCTGTAAGAGAACCTCAACAAGGTTCTCTTACAGAAACCTGTGCAGGCAGGCAGACTCCTTTTGCATCCAGGATGGGCTGTGACACTCTTTCTTGACTGGCTCAATGACAGATAACCCTCATCTCCAACAAGATACTGGGGTTTTAGCCCTCTCTTAAGGTGGTAAACTTTACCTCTTTGCTCTCTTGCAACAATCCAAGTGCACTCTTAGCTTGTGTCAGGGAAGATCGGGCCGAGCTCAGAATATTCAAGACACCATTCTGTTGCATGTTTGTGTTTACAATCTGTTTCTGAGGAAAAATGAGAAGTTGAACAACATGTGATTGAGTTAAGAAAAGGGTCAGGAAAAGCCATATGAAACCGAAATTTAAAAAATGAAACAGAACAAAACAACAAACCCAAACCTAATCTAGCTGGCAGTAGTATTTACCGAAGGTACAGTCACATTTTTTTTCTTAAATATGGACATGAGTGTGCTAAACCAGTGATACATTTCAGCAAGATCACAATTAAGAAAATGTGTCCTGCAGTACATACTTATTCCTTGTACTATTTTACCAGCACTAAAATTCAAACACTGTTCAATAATAACAGCTGTTCCTTGTCCTGATGAGACCTCAGAAGCTGTTCTGTAGAACATTAATCCCAAATAATTTAACAGTATTGCAAACATTTTCGCTCCCATCTTTCCTGGCTGTTACAGCTAAATACTTTGAAGAACTTACTAAAGTACTAAGAAAAGTACATCAGCATCAGGAATTTGGTCTAGAAAAGGAAACAAAAGCACTAGTAGCAGCTGGAAAGAAGTGCTGGGAAGAAACTCGCCTTCCCTGCTCTCATCAGGGCTATGTCCTGGTCACACTGTTCTGGTCACACAAAGAGGCCATAAGCAGCAGTACACTACACTTATACCTGTCCATACACACATCAGAATACGGAAAGAAACCCTGAAGAAAGTCTAAAGAATTAGCACTGCTTGGCTTTGTGAAGTCAAAAGCAGCAACCAAAACCACTTCTTATCTTCCGAGGTTTAATTTTTTTCTCCTGAAACCCAACATTACCTTAATGTCTTCTAACAGAACTGTGTTGTCTCTGTTTAAGCCTTCAGCCTGCTTGATTTGTCCCGTTGCATCATTCAGAGCTTCACGGAGGTCAGTGATTTTGGATTCATATTCATTCAGTGCATCCCTCACAACTTTAATAAGCCCACGATTTTCTTGGTGGTACCTTTGTAGTTCATTCTTAACACGTGCCAGTACTGCAGTATCAGGACCACAAAGAAATGTTTTATGCAGAGAAGAAGGGAACCAGAACAAACTTCATCAAAAAGGGCTTGACATTTAGGATTATAAAGCTGTACTTGTGTGAAATGAGCATCTACTGCAATGCTAATTTCAGTGCTACTATAGCAAAGATAGTATTCAGCATCTCGCTGGATCAAATCTGCTCACTAGTTCGTTGCTGCAGACACAGTGCAGACATAAATGTTCTCTTAATTAAGTAAGGATGAGGCTGATCTAAAACCACAAATTTTCTTTTTTATATGGAAATAACATAATTTCATCAACAATTTCATCTACCATGTAGACATCCACAACTGTGCTAGTTATCAAAGGAGAGATATGAGCACATTTAATTTCAAAGAATATAGGAGCACAAAAGATGTCAATCACGCTCTTAAGTATGCCCATTTCACTGCCCACAAAATAAGATACAGAAGGGTCACTCAGGGGTAGGTATCACTGTTCAAGGTTGATGGAAATTAACTCCATATGGACTCACTCAAATGTCACTTATATGGGCTTTCACATTTTTCCACTATGCCCTTGGTTAGGAGATAAGGCTGCAACTTTTCTCGATGTCTCCAGTGTCTGGAATCAAGTCTCTGAATGTCCCAGTCAAACACTTGCAGAGAACATGACAGAGAATACAGCTAGAGCAGCTAGAACTCCTGAACTTCCTCATCCTTGTATGACTTAGCCCTTGAACTACTCTAGCAGCTTCTGAAAATATGCTGTTAAATTAAACATGCAATTCCTCTAAAATAACTCTATGTACCATTGCCTATCTCTTACAATACACTGAAGCATTGCATAGGTGTATTAGGATTGGCTACATCTTTATTTTACTGAGACTGATCTAGTTGCAAAAGAAGGATCTACTGGGTTTCTTCCCCAACTCAACCCATTTTCTCCCATACCACACAAAAAATGCCTTTAAATCCCCTGCCGAACAACCACTTTCCTGTTGGCTAACAACAACTACAAATCTCAGGGATACACTGCAAAAGGCTGCTCCCTCTACTCCAACCCAGTCAATAATTCTTCAGACTTAAGACTGATCTTTCTAGAATGTCAGAAGCTGAGAGAACAAGCGCTTACACTGCTGAGCTTCTCTTCGCTCCTTCTCTGCCTCAGCTTGAAGTTGGCTGAAGTTGCGGTTCCGCATCTCTGTCATCATGCGCTGAGCTTTGGCCAGTTCTTCAGAGGCATCTCCCAGGGGCAGGTTGTTACCCTCTGCATTTGTACCTGCTATCTGTTCCAAGAGTGCTGGAAAAAAGCACCGCCAAAGTTAAAACCAGGATGTGCTTAAGCCTATTTAAAATGCTCAAATTAAGGGGATGACATATTTTCTGAGATGGATCTGCTTCATTAATGAATTCATGCCTTGTTTTTTCCTTAATGAAGCACATCCATTTTGCATTAATTCTATTAAGATGAAAAGTATCCCATGACACATAATCAGAGACAGTGAGATGGCACTGGCCTTGAAATTTGTCCCAAATGACCAAGTTCACAGCAGTAATTTTAAGCTTCTAACTTTAAAGAACCCATGATAACAACCCAGAGCAAAGTTAGACTTGAGTCAGGATAGTCAAATTTTTTGCTTAAAATGTCTCTGCAGTGGAGCTTCTCTGTCCCTTTTCACTTCATAGGGAAGGTAGAGTGCTAAACTAACATTATATATTAGATTTCTAATAGGAAGAGTGAATTCTACAGCTGAATTCTGATTTATGAAGTTGTTTTCTTATGTGTAACTAAGAATATTGTAAATAACCTGAAAAGATGTTATAAAACAAAGCATGAGTTAGAAATTACTTTTTACCTTGTATATTTTTGACCATGATTTGTATTTGTGAAACTAAATCCTTTCCTTTCTGATGAGTTTGGCCAAAATTGTTATATAATCTCTCAGCTTCTTTGTAGTTCATTTCAGCCTAGCAAGGGAAAAAATTATTAGATTAAAAGTACCTGGATAAAGCATGCTAATACATAGTCAGGAGATGTATACTTTTAAATTGATTTGATAAGTGACCTTTTCCTGGAGAGCATTTAAATCGCGATTTAGTTTAATGAATTCTGTCTCCAATTCATCTGCCTTTGAACCTTGATTATGAACAACAGAACGGTAGTTGTTCAGTAAGACCTGAAAAGAAAGGAAAAAAAAAATCCAATAAATCACCCACTGCACAGCAGACAAAAAGCAAAAAAAAAACCAAACCACTGGATTAAATTTTTACCCAAGGTAAATAAAAGCAGAATTACTGATATGAAAACTGAACAATTCCTTCCCAAAACTTCCAGGTTTTTATCTGTGATTATAGCAACCGCAATTCCAACCAAAAAAGTTTTTTAGAATGTATTTTGGTAATGGCAAGTGGAATGTTGCAGATTTTCAGTAATGCAGACACATGAAGTGCTTGAAAAATACAGCTAGAGGGACACCTCAGAGGTCTAACTTCCAAGGGGAGTAGTTCTCAGAAAAAGCAGAGATACTGATTCTGTTTCAGAGCATGACATGGAAACCACAGCTACCTTCTAACACGTGAAGCTCAGTGCTGCCAGCATCTGGTATTTGGATCCAGGGTTGACGTATTTCTTCTTGCAACTGACAAAACTATGGCAAATGTTCCTGGGCTCATTGCCTATCCACTTAATCTGAAATCCACTTTTCTGTTTCTGTGTGCCTACCTTTAAGTCCTTGATGCGTGTTTCCAGGTCTCTCATCTGCTCCAGAGTGTGGGTACTTGCATGGACATTTTGCAGCTGAGACTTGATGAGCTGAAGCTCGTCACCTATTGTGCTCAAATCCTTCAGCAGTGTAATCACACAGCTATCACAGGCTGGAGACAGCAGTGGAAATCAATACATATCGTTGATATTTAGCACAGAGAACATTTCCCTGAATGCATTAGTAATGGTGGAAAATCTTTGAAGCTTGTCACCTGCTGCTGCCTGAAGAATAAAGGCAACAACAAAGCCTCCAGCATTAAGGAAAGTGACTTAAGCCAGAAGTAAAGAGGAGGTTCCATTTACACCTGACTAGACAAGCACTCCTTTAACCATTTTTCCAAGTATTTGGTTGAATGTTTGCTTTTAAAACATTCATTAAAGGATATCTCAGTCCTTTTTAAACTATGTCACCCATAAAAGAGTCACCAGTATGTATTCAGAGCCAGCTGAAAGTAATCCAAGTGCAGTTCTATTTTATCACTTACAGTCACAATCTTCATTGGGATCCACATCTTTTGGCTCATTATTGAAACATTCTGAAATCACAAGATTGTCATTAGTAACCAAAGTCTTCTTATGGAAATACTACTGCATTTTTTCCCTCACTTTTCATGTCTGTCAGCCATTAAAACATGATGTTGCCTTTTCATAAATCCATACCCACCACTGTGAATGAGCTGAAATGTTCAGAAGGCTTGAGCATGCCAAAACATTCAACTCCCACTAATGCCTTGCTGAAAGCAACAACTTTTCCATCCCTTAAAGGAAACCTACTGTAATCCCACAATAGATGCTATTTGGATAGGAGCAGGAGACCCTCTCACACCAAGTGTGCCTAGAATCTGCCTAGAATAACACCACCAGGATTGGAGACAAGATCATATTGTTAAAGCACTTTACCCAGGACATAGGTTCAAATCCCTTTATCTACTTTAGTGTACAAGTTCAAACCACAGGTTCTGATTCCCCAAAGAATTCCTTACCCACAAGGAACTGATAAATATTTATGGCCTCCCTTCATGCCTGTCACAGCTTGCAAGATTAAGGTATTAATCAAGCTTGAGAGAAATCTACAGTGTGTGCCTGGATGGAGGCACTGTACCTAAGACAAGGCATGCAGCTTGGATCATGAATGCATGTCGTATGTAACAAACATTGTTCTCAGACTTGCCAACAAGCCAACACAGGTGACTTCCTGTCCAATGCACTCTTTTGTTTGATTCTACAAACCCTGTTATAAGAAGCTGAACAGTCTCCAGGTGCTTGTGGAGTAACATCCTAGGATCCCAACTTCTAGGATGCAGGAGAGGAACTGGCTCCTAAAAATGCCATCATATAGGACAGGAATCTCTCCATCTTGATGCCCAAGTTCCTTTTACAGGCCTGGTCCCACTGCTAAGCTCTCATCTCATCTTGAAAATTAAAAAGGCCGTGCATCTTGGTCTTGATGATCCTGGAAATCTTTTCCAACCTTAATGATTCTTTTACTCTAATGGAAAAGGATGCACTCAGTATACGCTGCCACTGTCAAGAGTCAACAACAGCTTGCAACTTGTGAGAGGATACAGTGATAAAATTGGACCTGAACTTTACCAGTAGCATGAAACAGCCTGGAACAAACTGTCTAGCTGTGCCATTTCCTTTGGCACTTGCACATTAAGTCATCAGGAAGCTAAACGGGATTGGTAGTGATCGCTCCTGCCAAAAGGAGACAAATCATAATATGTTTTTAAGAGAATGAAGGAAATTCCTCTGAGATTCAAATATCCATGCAGTTCTGCCATTGTGTAGTTCAGCTAATAGCTGGCACATTTCAGCTGTCACTGTAAAGTACCAATTGAATAAAACTATTATTACAGCTTGTGCACGAACAACATCAGCCAAGAAGTGGTGAAGTGCTAGCCAAGTGCCGAACATCACGCAAAAGGAACCTGCTAGAACATGCTGTACCAATGATCACAGAGGGGTTTATTCCTAATACAGAGAAAGAGATCAGGCTGATCAGGATGGGTAGTTGGAGAAAAACAAACTGGCTTGTTGAATATTGCCCTGTGGATTAGTTTGTCCTAGCAAACTCTTGCTTCAAAAAAGAAAGGAATGATAAAACATCTAACTAGATCTCCTTGGATCTGTTCCATACAAGGTATAATTGAGATGTATTACTTCAATGATGAACTATTAAATGAGAACAAGCTATTGAAAAATGACACCAGCTGCCAACAGCAGTTCACATCCCTTGCTGCTTTCCTAATTTCTGTGGCCAAAGAAAGACAATGGACTCCTTGCAGTTTCTAGACTGCAGGATGAACAGCAGTGTAGAGGAATTAAGAGTATATAAGTATTTGGAGTTATTAGTTGGAAATTTCACTAACATATGAGGAATAAAATCTGTCTACAGGGAAGGAAAAGTGAAAATTTATTGGTGAATGAAAATATGGGAGAATCAAGGACATTTCAGGAGCAGTGGCCTATGTGTTTCTGAATATAAAGGAGTATCCCAAAGGACAGAGGTGAATTGAGGTAAAGACATGCTAAGGAATGTAAGATCAGGCCCTTTACTTCAGAATTCTAATAGATAATGCAAACATATGCCCATGGAATTCTGTAGGAGCTTTCTAGTAGTGAAGTACATGTGTGACTGATTCTGGGAAATCATGGATGTTTTAGCTAGAAAAGCAGTGTAGCACGATTTATAAAAGAGCCTCCTGACTCAGGTTCTAACTTTCACTGTAAATGCAGACAGCTTGGATACCTAAGATGGCAGTGCCTGATGCAGACTCTGAATGTTTCACTAAACTGTGCCAAATACATTTTAAAAAGGCATATTGAGGATGCTCGGTTTCCTAAATCCATAACACAGACTGCCAGGATATAATTTAACCCTGTCAGCAAAGGAACCATGATATATTTAAAAGCACTGCCATGAAACAAAAACAAAATAAAGTCAGCAGTATTTATGAAGGGAAATACAGGACAAAGCCGTTTAGAAGGGTTAACCTGATGACTCAGGACAGCCCTTCTATTACTACTGTATTTTGTTTTAGGAAATCTTACATTCTGTAAAAAATTATCTACATTTCTTGTAAGTCTAGATACTTCCTTCAGTTCAGCTTATGCAAGTACCTTCCTTCTTTGCTTCCCAAAGAGAAAACAATGCTCCCTTCCATTTAGAACAATGCTCCATTCACAGGCCCTCACATACCTCCAGTCAGGTGGTCACAGCTAGCCAGCTGTCCATTATTATTACAGTTACATTCCTGACAGAAGCCTCCATAGTTTTGTGGATTTCCAAAATATCCAGGAGCACAGCTAGATAAACAGATACAAGTATTTTTTATTAAATAGTTGAAGCAAATTTTGTGAAATATACTTTCCCTTGAGATAAAACCCCAGTTATTCTCCTGAAGAAACTTTCAAGAACTTTTGATTTCAGGTCTTGACTTAGACAGAAATAATATATTTTTGGTTAACAATATCCTCTGCACTATGCTAAAAATATCTTTGTGAGCATTGCAGATTTTTTTTCTAAAAATAAAAGAACTCCCACAGTGCTCTTGCAGGAATAATTCACTTCATCTGAAAAAAACAAACAATGCACACCAATACATACACACATAGAGAATTTGACAAGGCTTGACCAAGCAAAACATAGCATCCTGGCCTGTGAAAACCAGTACCAGAAAACATGTACTAAGGGGGATGAGTAGCTTGCATGCAAAGCTGAGATTTCAAACAGCAACAGCACTGAATGACATCATCACCCTTCTGCTGTGTGATACCCCCTCCTGCCAGCAAAGCAGTCTGTGTGACTGATCTCTACATATTTTAAAGGTAAAATATATTGTTCAGACTGGATAGCTAACATTCCTAGAAGTCACTCTGTGGTAAGACCTATAAAGGTGATAATGCTGGATCAAAGGGCCATGATGAGCAGCTGAAGTACAGCGACACCTGGAAGGGAAAATACCTATAACCCACAGATTAGACAGGGTCAAAGGCACCAGTCTTGAAGGACAAGACCATGTTCCACTGCAGGTCCTGTCTTCAGATGCAACATCATGACTTATTAGCTTCAAATTTCCAAACCAGACAACACCACTCCATTACACTTCAGTTCTCTCTGGATTTGAAACTCAGTGAAATTGGCTCCTCTGCCTGCCTGAAACTGCCATGCTGTTCCTCTCTTGCTCTGCTAAACTGCTGCAATGTTCCAGCAAAAGAGATGGCTTCAGCCTGTTGTGTGCAAGCTCCAACTGTGGAGCACATCAGAATGATTTGCGATGAAGGGTATGGTGCTAAATGTTACATGGTTGATGTTGGATATGACTATTGAGGCACCATTGTGTACACTGGAGGAAATGGGAAAATGTTCTTAACTTGAAAAGGGGTGAATTAAGTGGGAATCATTATTACCACAGTGCAGGATGAGGCAAGGCATAGGGTACTTAGTAAAAGAGACCAACACCTCTTTTTGGTAAAAATGGTGCAGTCAGTAGTCTGGAGAATTGCTTACATTTCCCCAGGGAGCATTGGGTTTGTGACTGGAATTACACCACAGCACCACTCTTTAGTAGCTGTTCATATAAATAGCTACTCCTTATGGATGTGCATACTGTGCATGGGTGCATGTCCATCTGTCCACATGTGTCAGTCCCAATACAGACAGCCCTCCTTTTATTGTGTCTCTCAAAACTCTTGGTCTTGAGAAAAAGGTTACTCACCGTTCACAGCGAGCTCCAGTGTAGCCTTTTTTGCAGAGACACTGGATTTCTTCACCATTTGCCACACAGCCAGTTGCAAACCTTTGAGAAGAAGCAAAAATATTATTGTGGGCACATGATCAAATAGGTTTTACACTCTAGAGGTTCAGTTTAATGATTTTCAGATTAAAAAGTTTTTACACCAGAAAATTACTTCTCAGCTAATTTAATTGCTTCTAGATAATTTACTGTGACTAATTCTTTGAAGTTCCACGTTTTTTTGTGCAAATCATTTTCTTAGACTCAAAATTTATAATTTCCTGGCCCTGTGGACTGAGTATAATAGTTCACTACCCAAAGGAATACCTAAAATAAACCCTAATAGTGATGTCATAAAACAAGTCTAGGTAGCTATTTTATCTTAGTAGGCAAGAATCAGTAGCCTGTTCTAGACAACATTTCCTCATGTTTGTACATGGTTCTCTTTCTCTTCTCTTTTTTCCTTCCATTTCTTTTTAATGGATGAAAACATTAAAGGGTATTGTCATGTAACTAATGTTGTTTAGCGTATTTTTAATGAAGGCGAAGTAGAGTTGTGCACAATTTTTGGGATCCCAGGGATCTGGTTAACACAATGAACTTTTTCCCCTGCTCTTTCAAGCAGATTTGTCTTGATTCAAAGTTCAATGTTTGTGAAGGAGAAGGCAGGAGGTGAAGCAGGGACATGTTCGCTATTTTCATTTTTAATCTATGAACAATTGGATAAAGCAAGTCTGTGTATCAAAGAGAGAGGTCTGCACTAAGAATTACTGGAATGTGACTAGATGGGAAACTGTTAACTCCAGTAATGCCAGGTGGGGTGTATTTCCTATGTCAGGAATGATATTCACCACCCTAATCTGCAGTTACAAAACTGCAAAGGTTTATGGTCTCCCTAGATATTTCAGAACTCTGAAAGCAAATGATGACTAAAAACATGTTCAGTCGGCCCCAGGCAAGCACCTGCAGAAGAGGCTGTCAAAACCATATCTATCAGAGAGTTCTCTGATAAATGATAAACCTGTCTATTGTCTGATGGTGTAAATCTCTTACTTAAGGTTATGTGGTGTGTGCTAATGCACCTGGCAAATCCTATGTGATGCCTTTAGCAATTTATAGCTTAGGGATTGAGGGTTTTTTTAAATTTGATTTTATTTACCATGTTTCAGAACTGACCAATGATGACAATCTGGCTAAACATACCATGCATTTGAAATGCAATTAACTGCCCAATTTTAAAAGCCTGGCAACCTTACTTGAACCAAGGAAGGTTCACTTTTTCACTTTTTATCAGTATGCTTGCACTTCAAACAGAATTTTCACAGGAAAAGTAACCATACTCTTTAGAGTTCTAAATATGTGCTTAAGACCTTGAATGTTTTTATATTATTTTTGCATCCTTTAATTTTTCCTAATTCCTCCAAAAGGCATGTTTCACTGTTTTATCTCCTAGACAGAGTAATGGTGTTAAACATCTTGCATTCCAGTAAAAAAGAAAGATTCTGGATATGCCCAGTAAGGAAAAAGACCTCAATTGTGTATTTCTCACCATGAAGAAAGTAGTGGTGGTTTTGAAAAAAAGCCCACTTCTACAGTCTGGGGCTCCCCAAGGCTATGAGCAGTGTGCCTCTGAAGTTCAGGATCTGAATCAGCATTGGAACATTCAGCTTACTAAAAAAGGCAATGCTGTGAGACAGACCACCAAGCTCTCAATATGAGAACAGAGAAGAAGGTCATTATATTCCTATGGTAGCAGAGCTTCAACTTTGAGAGTTTCTTTCTCTCTCTCTCTCTTTTTTTCCCCCCCTTTTTCTTCTTCCCTCCCCTTCTTGACTCTCCTTACAAGCTTTTACTGTACCTGTTTGTATATGGGCAAGGGCATTCCCGGCAGGAACCTTGAGTGGCATCTCCAAAATAACCATCTTTACAGTGCTCACATTTCTCCCCAGCAGTATTATACTGACAGTCCTTGGAAAGGAAATGAGCAAGACATTCAGCAGTGCTTTATCACTCAATATGGCTTGACTATTATTTTAAAAAAACACAGCCTATTTACTTGGAGAATATATTCTTTTCCTTCCACATAATCAAGCATTTATTGCCAAACTGCCTTCTCAACTACGATAGAACAGTTTCAGTCAATTTTCTAACTGTACAAAGCAAAATTTCCTCCCTCTTGTGGAAAAGCAACAGATAAATAAGTTGAATTCATATTTTTAAAGAAACTCAACCAGATGCATAGTTAGTAAAGGAGCATTCCATTAATGCTCTCTATGTCTTCATATTATAATTAAAAATCACATTTATATAAAACTTGAAATTTTGCATCTTAACACTACTTAAAAGGGAGATACAATCTAAAAGCATGCAATCAACTTAGCCCAAGTACATTCCTTTAAAAATCTCATTAAATAAATACAAAAATTGTTTCTCATAATAGTTTCGGACCAGAATTGAGTTTCATGTAGTTTCTCCAGTGTACATGCTACTTTTATTTTTCTGTAGTAACTGGAATAAATAATAGAAAGCAAAAGCTAAGAATACAATTGAAGCTGATCCCCTTTTTCCATTATAACTTTGTTGGGAATTGTATTTTGGTTTAGAAACATTCTTAATTATACTCCTGTCTAACTGCCATACATTTGTATTTTATGGGTACAGAATGAGGAAGTTGCCTTTGCATTACCTAAAGCATTGCTAATTTAAAATAGAAGTTGTTCAAATACATAAGCAGCATAAAAATACATAAGCAGCTGTGAGAAAAATTCCAAATGACTAACAGTCAAGAGGCATTCACACTTCGAAGTTCTACAACTGCTTGTCTTCTGTGCAACAGACTGATCAAATGTTCCACTGAGCTGAAGGTTTACTAACAGAGTAAAAGATGGGAAAGAGAAAGCAGGAAATAGGCTGGAAGCGAACTGTGCTTCTATTTCAGGGACCTTGATGGCTCAGGGCTATGTTTGAAGACCTTACAACTACGACTGACAGAAGACGGGCGTGGTTCCCTACAAATGAGAAATAGTTCTGTCTCTCCCATCTCTCCTAAAACTCCATTCTCCTTCACATTTCTTCACACCAGATTCCCTCAGATTCCACGAGCTCTTTCCTCAGGTGGTCACCCCTAATTTGTTTCCATTTTGGTTAAAGAACTAAATCTGTGGCTCACTTATAAAAGGCTCTGGGGAAGAACAGGAGAAATTCCAGCTCCCATATGAGCCATTTGACATGAAGTTAAACACCAAGTATCACAAAGGCACTATGTTTG
Organism: Poecile atricapillus; assembly: GCF_030490865.1. Classification (NCBI taxonomy): domain Eukaryota; kingdom Metazoa; phylum Chordata; class Aves; order Passeriformes; family Paridae; genus Poecile; species Poecile atricapillus. Next base: position 107,322,449 of record NC_081250.1, on the reverse strand, counting down.
CAAAAGAAACAATTTTAAAATGCGGCTTCTATAAAAGCTGGTGCATATGTTCCTGCAAAAGCCTAATGGAAAATTCAAACTGTTTCTGAAAAATTTCTGTCAATTTTTATAATCCTGAATAATAAATTGAACTGCAGAAAGAGTATAAGAGATGTATTTAAAATATATGTGCTGGTTTCATCTTAGAGCAACTTCCTCCCACCCCCACAAGTTTATCTCCTGGCTTTTTGTTTTGCTCACGCTGTCTATAGAAACTGAAGCAATTCTGTAATTGCAAAAAAAATTTCAGCTATTTCACATATAAGCCACTCTAAATGTGCCATGCTGTTCGTCTTATATGTACATGGCATATAAGGGTTGGAGCTCCCTAGGCACAGTGCAATGAAGCCAGAGCACCAACTCCCTCATGGGTCTTCCTTCAAGTTTTACAGGGTCGGAGATACCCCTAGAGTCACAGCATCTCCAAAGCATCTCCAAAGCTAAAGGAAAACTTCCAGCTGACCCCATGTGAACCCACACAGTACAAGGCAGTCAGAGCAGAGTGTGTCAGGGCATAGCAGAACCACTGAGGTTACGTCAAACACACGGGGCTCCGTGACATGAAGCAACATGCCATGGGGAAAGCAAGTCTCGGCACCATGCTGCTGCCGAGGGAATGTGCCTTCCAGGAGGAAGGGCAGGGACCACGAGGACACAAAGCCTGATTAATGGCAGAGAAATGCTTTTTCCTTTCACATGAGGAGCAAGGTCTTCAGTCTTCTCCACCTCCTCCTGCCCTCCATTGCTCCTTGCTTCCTGCAGCACGGCAGTGCACTCCTTCCACCAGCATGCAGCAGCAGGAGAGCGACTGCCTGAGCCAGGGAGGGCTGTGCTGCTGCACAGGGGAAGGAGCCAGCCTGCGCTTAGCCTCCCTCACAAAGCCACCTCTGGAGGCTGCCACTGAAGAGACACAGACAAATGTAGGTACTTGGGTCTGGGGCTCCAGGTGAGGAGCAGGAAGCCAAGTGAACAAGCTTTTCACTTTGGTTGTGGAACTTGATGGCTCCACAGTGGGAAGCCTCCTTGTCTTCTCTGCACCATGTCAGGTTTTTGTCCAATGGCTCCTCTACAGAAAGACAAAGTTGCTCTTGGTTAGGCAGAAGTTCATGGTGGAAATAAAGGCCCTCAGGGCTTTCATTTTTCACCACATTATTCTGGATGACTTTGCTTGCCTGGGACCTGATTTAGCTCTGCCTATCTGAAAGTTAATCCAGCTGTGAGAAGGACAGGATAAAGAAAAACCTAGATCACATACTTCATGAGGTGAAAGTAAAATTTGCCTTCATAATTCTAATCTGAAGTGAAACTTCCTGATCTTTCTTGCTGTGCTGCAGCACGTTCCTGTCATGGCCTGCCCTGCCCCTCCAAAGCAGCAGCCTGTAAGTCATCTCCCAGAATGTGCTGAATTGGTTTATAGTTTCCATTAAAGCAACACAGTTGGTTGAAACAAAGTCGGGGAGAATGACATAACGTGCAGGAATGCACCGCAGGCAGAATGCATGCACTGCTAACAAGGAAGAAGTAACAGAAAAGACAGACCATGAAAGATGTTGGCAAGGTTCTTGTTTACACAATAAATGAAAAATTAGTGAAAACTCTTAAAGGGGGAATTTTTTCAGACAAACTATTCAAAGAAGCATCATGGATACAAACTAGAGAAGCACAGTCAGCCAAGTGTCACACTTCCATTGCTGAGGGCTGATTGACTCCCATGGGGCTGCTTTGAGTTTAAAACAGTGTGCCAGGTAGCAAAATATACCCCACCACATCTTCTGTAACAGCTGAAATCTTCTAATTAATCTAACTTCTATTACTTTTATTTCATCTTATTTAATTCAGTGTTCTTTAACCCATCTAGTTGTAGACTATGATTACTGGAGATGCACTGAAGCTGATTAAACAAGATTCTGCAAAGCCTATGCTATTCATGAAAGTTCTGTTTGTTATCATTATACAAATATATCCTGCCACATTTGTATGAAGCTCAGGACTGCATATGCCAGGATAAGACCCATGTTTATTATAAATAACTACAAATGTTTCCTTATGTACAAGTTTGGTGACTTTTTTGTAACCACGACCTAACAAAAATTGCAGAGGAAAGATAAAAATTAAGAAAAGGACACAAATAATTCCAATCAACCACAGTTACATTAAAGGTACATTTAAGTGTACACATTTTATGCTCATTAACAATATAAAATTTAGAGAATGAGACATACAAGGATTATTCTTAGTTGCTTGGAATTTAACAATACTGTAGGGGTCCATACTGCTGCAAGAAAATTTTTTTTTCTCCTTTTCTTCACATTAATTTACTGAAGGTTACTAAATACTTACAATACATTTTCCAGTACCATCTTGACATCTATTTGAATTTCCATTGCAGTTGCAGGGCACACAGCGTCCAGCAAATAGTCCTTTATTCTCACGATAAAATCCAATGCCACACTCCTAGACAGTAAGAAGGAAAAAAAATTGGTGAGCATTTGTAGAAAGTTTTATACGTTACAGGAAGTGTATTTTGAAAACATTTGCCATTTCCAAGGAGTAGGGAAGGCATGAATTTCCTTTCCATCTCTCCTAAGCTCATAATATTGTTTAAATTTTTTAATGCAGTAAATAGCAATTAATGGAGATGAAGAAAGGATCATCTGAGCCCTGTGCTTTAGACACTTTGGCAGTGATGATTTAATCATTTTGACTCTAATCTTGGAGAAAAACTTGTTTCCTGTGGCTATGTACAAAGGTGTAGAATACGATTTCTAAACCACAGAAAAATATTTGAGTATGAGAACACTGCAGTGTCAATCTAAAGAAGAACATCTGGAAATCTCACATACTAATTAGTGGTTATATCTTGATTATGATTTCACTACAATGTATTCCTTGGAAACAGTTCTGGATACCTTTTACATACATTCATCACGACTTCCACAGTTTAGTCTACCAAGAGCTAAAGCCACACCTAGACATAGCTAGGTGATGTAACAAAACATACAGTGGTCTAATTTCTAAGTACAGGCTTGCCCTGGAGACTGGGGAAGCATGAGAAGAATGTTCCAACTATTGAGGGCACAGGAGCAGGAGCACAGTCTGTCAGATCACAGTTGGATTTAAACAGGGAGCTGAACCAGAGGGACATTCTGAATGAAGCCAGAGACATCAGGTTTGTTCACCTACAGCAGGGAGGTAGTAATTAATATGTTAAAACCAGGCTCTTGCTTGGCATGACCAGAAAAATCACAAGGAATTCTTCCTGGGCATGAAGCCCTTCGGCATACAGATAAAAAAATTCACACCCATATTCTCCTGGAATACTCTGGGCACACCAACCACACTAAAAATGACTGGACATCAGTCTGTCCTTTCTATTCTGCAGCTCAGTTCCCCTAGGAACTAATCTGGTGTGGTGCAGGGAGGATCAGAGGCTTACAGAAGCGGGGAGAAAGCCATGCTCCCCACGAAGCCAGCACCTCCCAGGTTCCTGCCTCCGGCAATGTTCTTGTGAGCTGTACCTATGCTACCTCACGGGCAGGGGCTGGCCCCAGCAACATGCAGAAAACAAGTGACAGTTGAACTCTAAAGCCATAAATCTTTTCTCATAGTAACTGCACCATCAAGACTAATGGAACCGATCTGGAGAGCAAAGGGTCTGTGGGATTGTCACAGATCACGTTCCAGTGTTGGAGGTATAAGAATTTATGCAGAGGCAGGATTAATGAGATAATTTTTCAATGATAGAACTACCACTGGGAAAAAAATACTCATCTCTCACAAAGCAGATCCCAAAAGGAATACTGAACTACTGCTGTTGAAACAGCAACCACTACCAACACCTTTGCCTTCTCTACATGTAGGATAATTGGGGGGAAAAAAAAAAGAAGTATGCAGAATACTAATAACCATCAACAGCTTTGAATACTGACTTCATTGTGAGAAAGGACTATATTTAGAATAGACAGCTGAAGTTTTTCAGATACATTTTTTAAAGGGTGAATATTTTCCTTGAACAACAGGGAACCAGTATACACAGCTTCAGAAGAAACCAGGGCCTGAAATACATTAAACTGCATGACTATTATATGCGCTATTGCATATAAATTTTATTTACTTAAAGTCTCTTTTTGGAGAGAAAAATAAATCAAACGTTTTTAAAATACATCTAATTGCATTTGGAAAAAAAGTCTGTGCAGCCTTTTGTTTTTCTATTTATGCTATCTTTAAAATGACACATTTGGAGTACGTGGGCACTTTGTTTTTGAAGCAGCATTTGTGATTCTACACAAATGATAAATTGATACCACATGAAGATAAAGCTCTAGTCACTTTCAAGTGCTTTTTAGGATCACTGTTTTCAAGTAAATAACAATTTAAAAGAAACCTCTTGTACACACTTTTGTTAGTAAAGTACTTGGAGACAAAAGATTAATCTTCTCATTACTTCTATATTAGGTAATATATAAGTTGTTACCAAATTAGTTCATTTAAAAACAAAGTGAAAGAAGAAAGGAAGCAAGGAAGAAAAAATGAGCAAATTACCTCTCTCAGATAAAAATCCATTTGAACCTGTTGCCACTGACTTCTCTCCTGAAGGTGGGGATTGGAGAGCCTCTGCTGTATATCTTGTGCTAGGCAGTGCCCAAGGGACACTAAAGTGACAGCCAGCCACCCTACATTTCTTGGCCTCTGTGCTTGGGCCATCATTTTACTTTGGCTCCCCTGTGAACATTTGCTGCCCTCTCTTCGGTGTTCACTGTTCCTTCTCTTATTACGCCCCTCTCTTCTCCAGCTTCTGACTCAGATTAATGAGGTTCTGTGCCGTGATGGGCCCCACCTTTAAATTTTATGCGTGAGTCAAGTCGCTCAGCACACAGCACCGTTCCTGAGGTTAACAAGTAACTCCGCAGTTCCTGTAGCTCAATATATACCTAAGTCAGGGTGTGGCAGGCATCACCTCCTCCCCACCTAAGGCAGCCAGACAGAGCTTGGTGATTAGGGCAGTAAATCACTGCCTGAGTAATGCTGCATAAACACACAGGGCTTATGAACTTCCCCTTGAGTGTCTTGATCACTTCCTTTGGCTTTGTATTTTCACCAGGTTACATTAAAAAAACCACAACAGCTTAGTTTAACCAAGGCAGTGTGTTGAAAGCAATGGGATGGCAGTAGAATTTTCAGTCAATGGTCATCAATTTGTGTGCGGCAGAGAGCAACAGAAGTGTGAAAAAATCAAAAATATTTCCAAAATTGTTATTCTGCAGATGATGAATTAGCTGTCCTGAGCAGTGGATGCACACATGAAATATAAGGCAGCCATACATGGTTTTGTTCAGTCTCTCTGCAGCTGCTCCAGCCTAGATATTATTCATTCACTCTCAATTCAAAAAGCTTTTGCAAGGTTAGTACAGCAATTGCTACTTTATGGTTAATGCTCAGCCATTTTCTGACAGTAGCTCCTCATATTTTGTGCACATTGCACAAGGCTTATCTCCCTGGTGCTTTATTCTGCTGCATTGGGTGCTTACACATGACAGCAGCCGAGCTCTAAGCTAAGCAAAGTGACAACCAAAAGAATTACAGCTACAGGAACTGCATCAGGGACAGGATATACAGCTATACTGCCAGTCTTCAGCTAATAGTATTACTTTGCAAAGTCTACACTATCTTTCATAAACATCTCCAAATGTTTTTTGCAAATATGTTTATTTCAGATTTCACATATTTTTCTACACCAATAGTATCCTGAATTATCTGGATTCATGCTACTTCCCTTGGATCCTGCTAAAGTAAGAAACACCAGGAATCTTCTCTACTGTGTACAGTCTCATAGACTTCGATTAAGTCAATTCTGACTTTCCCTCCATTAAAGTAAGAGATTATTCAGCCTCTCAGAGGGCACTGCAGAAGAATCCCTCATTATAGTGCCTTACACATGCAAAATTACGTGTGCAGCTCCATAAAAGCAATCATGAGTAGAACAACCCCACAGTGCTTCTTTGATGGTGAAAGCACTTGAACCACTGAAAGTGCACAGGCATACAGGAAGCACTCTTAATTACTTTAACAACCATCCTGCTCCTCTAACTAACTCACTATGCACAGCTGTAGGCAAAAGACAGAAGATAATGGCACGGTGTGGAGAGCAGAATGTTTCCTACCTGGCACGAGTCACCGGCGTACTGCGGCGGGCAGGCGCACATCTCCACACTGTGCGCGATGCTGCCGCTGCCCTCGCTGGTGGCTTCCTCCAGCCCGACCTCCCCAAGCGTCAGGCGCTGAGTCTCCGTGAAGTAAAGGGCCCGGATGTGCAAGCCATCCAGCCTGGACAGGATTATCATCAGTTCTTCTCGGGATACCAGCTTACCACTGCTGGCGTGTCTGAAGTTGCCCTGCACATTGAAGGGGTACAAAATGAGCACAATGCTGCAGCTGCTTTAAAAAAGTAGCTTCAAAGAAGACCAGAGGACAGAAAAAGGAAGAAAACACCCATAGAATAGACTTGTCCAGTGCCAACTGGTGTAGGGTAATATAATTCAGGAGTGTAGACACAGGATGGGTGGAAAAAGAATGAGCATAAAGAAAGCTTTGACTGTGCAAGGTAAATATGGCTTTGAGGTATTGAAAAAAGAGGCCTGTAGGTTCCTCTTCAGTTATCCAAATTTCTTTGAGATATCACCCACAAAAATGTGAAGGAAAATGCTTTTATTTAGAAGAGTAAGTGAAGTCCTAGAAACCAAATTTTTTAGGGCTTTATTGCTGCTGATAAATACAGCATTGCTGAAAATTGAACTTGGCTTGAAGAAACATCTTTTTTTTGCACCTGCATATGAAAAAAATAACACAGTTTGACCTTCTGAGCACAGGTTCCTAAAGCAGGAATAATCCCTGCTGAATTCTGTCCTACCCCAATGTTGGACAACCCATTCTAAACTAGGTACCTAGACATCAAGGAAAACAAGTAACAATTCATTCCATCCCTATTATGTAGAGTCTGTGGCTGCAATGAATCACCTTCTATTGAGGACTGATTCAACGTTACTCCACCAGCCCTGGGGGGAGTGCTAAGGGCTACATTGGACAAGATGCCCAACCCAGAGGTGCTAAAATTAGGTGTCATGAACCAGAACCCAGGTTCAGTTTGGCAGTAAAGAGAGACAAAAAATGTTCTTTACATTTAAGGTCTACAGTGTTTAAGTTAATATTCATCATTGTTAGCAAGTATTTGGTATTTCTGCACATACTCTGCATATGTGTATTTTTATCTGGAAGGAAAAGAGAAGGCCATTCCATTTTCAGTTCTTACCTCAACCAGCTGCACTCGGCCATAATACTGACGATCAGGCAGTGGGTTGTTGGGATCCATATAAACAACTTCCATTTGTTGGCCCTATGTGAGAACGAGGATATAACATTGCTGCTTCACTACTTGTTATGGGAAAGTGTTCAGGTGCAATAAAATTTGGTGAAGCACATTAATCCTGTTGTTTAGGGGATTAAAACTAAGTGATGCCAGGAAAACTGTACATCTTTTTCTCAGGAAAGTGGTACAATGAGCACTGTGCTCTGGTGCTAGCAAGGTTTTCACTGCTTTTGCCTATTAACAACCTTTTTTTCAAGTAAAACACCAGGAGAATCAAATTGATGCTAGTCAATTTTCACAGGAACTATTAATTACTTTAGAATAAAAATTATTTTGCATTTTGAAACACTCTCCTTTGCATCCTGGTGCATCAGTAACTATGGTTATTATGGTAGTAGTTTATAAGGTACATTTCCCAGTAAGAATCCTAGAACACTGAATTAGTATTTCTGACAGTGTGAAGAAACAAAGCACCCTCTTGAGAATTTCAACAAACAGTTAAAAATTTGTATTTTGGCTCTAAAGTGGTTAAATTTAAAAACTGTCAACCTAAAGTGCATTTTTCTTTCAGTCCCTTGAAGCCTTATAATTATGTTTAGTTTTATAAAAAAATAAAAAAAATCTCACAGAAAATGAGATTAACTACACATGAAACCCAGGGCATCTCTTGCAGAGATGAGGCCATACTTGTTGACAAGTGTGCAATGCATTAATTAATGTTTTTTCCACAGGCATATTCTACAGAGAAAATCCTGTTTTATCTTTTTACTTGCTCTCAAATCAGTTATGCTTAATAATACGTTATTTTGGCAACAGAGACAGATGTGTTGATGGCTTTGAGCAAAATGCAGTAAAATCACTTTTATAGAAATAGGTAATGGTTTTAATAGTTAAGATAATATTTTAATAGTTAAGTACTATAAGAGCAAAATTTGCCACAGTTGTTAAGTAACATAAAAAATATGGTATTGTATTGCTTATAATAAAAAATTGTATTTTAAAGCTTACTGTTAGTTGTATATCAGGCTTCTTATCCAGAAGAACCATGCCCTCACTAGGTAAACCAAAAGATTTCACTTGGTAACTTAGGAAGCCACCATATGAAGAAAGCTGTAACAAAATGCACAAGACCAGAGATACTTTACTGCTCTAATGCTTGATATTAACATAAATTTTTATTCCAGTTTATCTCACCTTCCAGCACTATAAATAATACATTTACTCTTTGTTCTTCAGAAAAAAAATGAAAATATTGTTGTTTGGAAGAAGTTACTTTCTATTTTGTTTACTGTGTGTATCTGACATATGAGCAGATACTGTGTTCTGAAAGGTTACCTGCATCATGGGGTTTTTTTCATACTTGGGTTCACACCACCTGTGTCATGGAGAAATCACATGGTTACATGAACACTGTTCTTCCCCTGACTACAGAGAAGATTTGCATCAAAAACAGACATCTGACTGACAGTGAAAGTGGGGGTGAACCTCATGAATAGCCATGGATGAAAAGAAGGCAGACTAAGCATGTTTAAAGCCAGCATTTTCTAAACTTACTGCAAACATGGATCCAATCAGGATTCCTTGCTCTACCTCCAGGACAGGATTTCTACTGGTATGAGCTTTTTTGTAAGCAGACTGTGCCTGCAGGCTGAGCTGAGACCAGCTACAGGTGACCACAGGTCGCCTCAAACCCAACTGAACACAGGGCTGCTGCCCAGAACAGAAAGAAAAGTGTGGCTGAATCACCTGACAAATGCAGCACCATCCCTGGGTGCTGTCTGAGGGACTCAGTACAAAACACCCTGGGAGCAAAGGAAGCTCCAGGCACATCCTAGATAGTTTTTGTTCCAAGAAGAGCCTGAAAGGAAGGTTTGTGGGTACCAGGTAAAATCAGGCATTTTGCCATGGATATCCTATTTTGGTTTGCATCTTTCTCATTTGCCCTTACATCTTATCCTTGGTTTTGCCATGGAAAAACTGCTTAGGCAGGTTCTGCTCTTCTACAGGTAAGCACCAACCTTTGATCTACCCCTTTGCATGTCTCTGATGAATTACGAACAAAATACTGACATCTCAACACTAAATTTATTCCTTGAATCGCAGGTCTATAATTAATGCTACTCTCCTTAACCAACTGTATTTTCAAAAGCATAATTTGTAACATTAGCTATAGTTTTCCAGCACAATCAAACCACTCTATATAAATAAATTATTTTTAAAAAAACCCGTAAAATTCAAATTAGAGCTGATTTCCTGTTTAACAGGTTTCAGAACTGCATCATTTGAGAGGCTGTTTAATTACTTCTTTTTCAACATATTTTTTTTTTAATGGACAGTATTGGTGTTACAAACCTTTGTATTTTGTATGTACAGTATTTATTTTCTAAAGCCAAGAGTGGTCTATTAAACAGAATGTTAAAATATGAAAGAAAACGGGGACAACATGATCTGAATTTCTCAATTACTCTGTTTCTATACTGCTATACATTTTACATTTGATTCCCTTCTAACTTTGTAAACAAAAGACAGAGAAAAGAAAGAAAATATACTCTGCTAAATATAAATGTTCCAGTGGAACCAGTTAAAAGGTTTCAGATAATGGAAAACACTATTTATACATTTCATCATACTGAAAAATAGCTGAAGTGATCTTGTTCATATTTTCAAAAAGAGATGCTATCACTGAAAGCAGACCAAACCCTGACATTTTCAAAACACAATAACATGAATAATTGGCAAGTTTATGAACTTTTAAACTCACAGATAGATAGCACTTTGGTGGGACTTTCATTACTGCAGTATTGCCTGTGCTAAAATATACACCTATACACAGCATACAGCAAAAGCAGGACCCAAATTAGAATTATTTTATTTGCAGTGCTGTCATTGTAAATAACAGCAAGTAATGGCAGGCCTAGGTAGATACTGTTTTATGCAACATAAAACTCATAGCATCTTAATAGCTGTGTTTAAAAAGGGTTACTGCCTGCTTTATATCTTGTATGGAACCAACAAAATGTTAAACTTTGGTTTAACATTGTAGGTGATAACGCATGCTTTAACATGAAATTTCTTTCAAAAATAATTTGTAGGCACTGAAACAATAACCTTTATAATACCAACAAAAAGCACCCCATCTAAATGTGCTGTTCACCTGAGATATATATACAGCTCTGAGCATAGGAGAGCAGGAGGAAAAATACTGCTCTAGTCTTTAAAATGAGGACTGGGAGAAACTTCAAAAATGGTACCATCTTTCATGCCTTGATGTCTACACCATTTGTTGCCTCTTGTGTGCCAGTAGGATTGCATCTGAAAAGCCTGTGTGTCCTGCAACTGGCTGGTAATGTTTGCACTGTCAGAGCTCCAAAGAGGCTCGGTGCCTGCAGGTCACCATCAGCTAAGTCCCTGGTCAGTGTGATCCTCAGGCTGAGATGCTGCTGGCATTAACTGGGAGCAGAAAGCTGCTCCCATGCATGGGTTGACAGAGCAGCAAGCAGCCCAAAAAACACAAAGGGGAGAAAACCAGTTGATGCTCTTCTCAAGCAACATTATCAAAAGCAAAAGGTTGGGGGTTTTGTGTGCCACTGAGCGCATAACCACCTTTTATCCTTTTGGAAATCTGCCCAGGACATACTCTAGAGAATCTAAAGAATTCACAAGCCCTGTGTGTTCTGGGTTTCAGAGCAGCCACACTGGCAAGTTCTACATGTTCTGGGCTTCAGAAAAGCAGCTGAAGGTATCAGCTGCTTGAGACATTTGAGCTATTTGAGCCACAAGACCTGTCTGGCACCAAGCAATATGATCAATTCTGTGTTATCAGTTAATTTCAAAACTGTACTGAGAAGTAAAATGTTGTGATTCCGGGCATGATGGGTAAGAGAGACAAGTGACGAGAGAGAAACTTATATAAGAAAATCCGTGAGACTCTTTATCAATGATTCTTTATCAGGTGGCATTTACCTTCTCTCCCAGGTAGGATGGTGGTGCTTTCCAGTACAAATTATGCACAGAAGCTGGCAATTCTTGAACATCAGCCACCACACTGTTACTGACTGGATTGAAAGTGACTGGAATGTCCATATTTTCATCTACTGCCTCCAAGCGCCAGTTCCTCATATCCACAAACTAAAGAAAAACACATAAAGGAAACAAAAGCTTGCCTCTTCCTTTATTTAAACTTTACCAGCACCAAGTAATGAGAAGAAATTGTTTAGCCTCTGTAATTCCCTTACCATGAGATCCAACCCCTTCAGAGCCAGCCTAAAGTCTTTGAACAAGGGATATTTTATGGACCTCAAAAGAGAGTGAAAACGTGAAGATGTGCCAAAGCTACTTGGGATGTAGGCATTTGGTTTGTCACCTGGAAACTAAATTCTATCTTCAGCCACAGAAAGACACAGCCTTCTGGGGGTGACTAGGAATTGTGCACACAAACCTGAGGATACAATTTGGAGATGCTTTTTAAAGTCCATTCCAAAATCAAACCCAGGGCACTAACCTCTAAGACAGAGTTTGGAACAGGTTAACTGTGAGGGAGGGGACATGGCATTTTGGGGAGGCAGGCAATGTAGCCAAATATTCTGCCTCGTTAATGCACATTTTATGTTTATGGCTGTTGTTTCATCAAAGACCATGCCTCTTTTTTCATCTTTATGCTACAGGAAAGAGAGAACAATATGTATGATGTATCAGAAGAGCTCTGGGTTCTGTTGGATTGCCCTTGACTGGCCAGAGCAATAAACCAAAAAATGGACACGTTTTCATAAACAGTTTTTGGTGAGGACAAGTAATGTCTAGAGGAAATTTTCTACTGATTTCACTTAGGCCACATTTTCACCTTTTGCTTATAAACAGTAAAGAGCACAATCTGGATATCTGGATTGCATCTGGTCTATGTCCAAACCTTAACTAAACTCCTCATCCACCATTCTAGCTCTCTTTTCCTTTCTCTTGCCTTTTTTCAAGCAACTGTTGCTTTTTTTTCAGTCTTCAGCCATTTTACTATTCACTTATTCTACTAAAAATCTTTGTTTCTCACACTTGATGTCATGTCTCTTTTACAGGGAGGAAACAAAGACAATTTTTACAATCTCTCTAGAATCTGTCACACAATTCTTAAGAATCTATAATATAGGCAAGGAGAATGATGTGTGCTTATCAAAGCATCTTGAAGGAGATCATTGACTTTAATGATAGAGTTTGAAGATAAAGCAATCAAGATAAAGGCCAGCTCAACTTCAGTTCACTAGTGACTTGTAAACAAACAGGTGAAAAGGGCCATTTCTGCTGAAGAGCACATTCAGGCTACACCCAATCTTAAAAAGGCTGCACTAAATCTCCACTTGGAGAATTGCTCAGAGAGTATTTCTCATCCTTAGAAACTAACAAAATATATTTTCAACTTTGGAAGAAATCTGGAATTTCCTTAATGGAACAAGTTAAGTTCATGATAGAAAAGAAAAAAATCTTTGGTACACCTTGGTTCTACGACGATCCGTGCTGCGACAGTCGCTGGTTGCCCCAAAACAAAAGCAAGGTGTGCATCCCCTGGGGTTAGAAGGGTTCAGATAAAAGAATCCTGGTCTGCAAGTGTCACATGCTGCACCTTCCACATTTTCCTGTTAAGGCATAGTTCAGAGAAATTTCAGTGCTTTTCTTTTTGCTTTGCTGAGGTCCCCAAAACTTCCTGCACATGAAACAAATCTGAAAGAATATATATTAAAATGTATAGAAACAAATGAATGAAAATATGTGATTATCTGGATAGACTATATTCCAAATGCAAATAAAACTGTCTTGGAGGCTATCTTATGAGGTTTCTTTCTAGTTTATAATGTGAAATGTAAACCACTGAGTAACAAATATTAGTCAGAGACAGCTGGTAACTTCCTTGCCAAAACCCTCCTGCTGGCTTTTGTAAACCCACAGTATAAAAGGTCAGTTGTGTAAGCTCACATTTATCACATTTAATTATGCAGATCAGAACAAAAGAAGATTTCCTAACTATAATGATGTGGTAAAATGTCAATTGACATAATACGGCTAAAAAAAGCATGGGACTTGGTTAACATCCAAAAGGCAAGATGCAGATGGATAAAGTGAATCTGTGCAAGGTACAGACTGCTTCAGTGATTCAGTGGGCATCTACTCTGCAGCTCCCTAACATCCTGCAAAACCTAAGACCACCTGTAAAACTGACAGATATTGAAGCCATTAAAAAATGGTGTTTAATTTTCCCATGAAAATGCACATACTGCAAAGTGTGATGGTTTTGTACAGCTGCATTTATTTTTTACTGAAAACTTATTGATAAATTCACTTTATTCACCCCATTATATGTGAAACAGTCACTGGTGTGCAAATCATGCTTGTGAATGCAGAAGTAATTTGATTTATCTGACCTTGCAAAGACAAATTCCTGTCTGGGGATCACAAACATCTGGTTCTGTTCCATCTCTGTTACAGCTACATGGCACACAGTTAGGGAAACCATAAGTTCCAGGAGCACACTGATCACACTGACGTCCTTTTACTCCTGGTTTGCATCTTTATCAACAAACACAGACGAGAGAGTCAATAAGGGAGGTAGGAATGGAGCATGTAAGGGAAAATAAAACAATAGGTAGGTGGCTATTCAAAGGGATTGCATGGCTATGACACAACTTTATGACTTCCATGGAGAAGAAGCAGCAGGTTAGTGTTGTTCTCAGATTTTGAATAGTATAACATTTTAAATGGCCACAGGACTGACTAGGAATGGATTTGACTTTGAAGGATAAAAAGGCCCAAAATAGAATTAGACTTCTGCAGCTATTCAGTGCTTGCAGTGCAGAACTACTCTCTCTGTACACCAAGGTGTAAAACACGGATGTAGAAGATAGGTAAGCAGAGCTGGAGGAAGATTTATAGCTGGAAGATGTGCCTGGGCATTACTCAAGGTATGCACCTGGTAACAGAAAAATGGGGAAATGCTAGCATATGAATATTTACAAAGAACTCAATCACCCACAAAGCTTGGGTTAGTTTACAACTGTTCACAATGGATAAAATCCATTTTGCTCACACTGAAGAGAGAATAACTTAAATTTCCCATACCCTCTCCAAACACCTGAAAAGAGCATTGAAGCAAACCATTCATGCATTGTTTATAACACACATAAGCCAAACTTACTTGCATTGTCCACTGGTTTTATCACATTCTGGGCTTGCCACATCAATAATTCCTTTTTCTGAGCAGTTGCAGCTTTTGCAGCCAGCAAGAGGATGATAACTGAAGTAATATTTCTCACACACTTCACACTTTGGCTTCACAGTTCGTGGAGGGCAAATGCATTTACCAGTCATGTCATCACAAAGACGCTGCCCGCAGTTGCATACTAGATCAAAGAAATTGTTCTACAAATCAATCACATCTCATCTTAGAACAATCAACTCTTATTGAATATGCAACAAATACAACCTTTACATATAGAAAACATTACTCTTTTCTCTCACTAGTTTAAAGTTCAGGGTCATAGAAACCAACTATATGACTGCAACAATAGTTCCAAAGAACAGGTTTAATGCTTGGCTCTTTTCCATGGATTCGTTGCTTAACTTTACCACGGACATTGTTTTATCACTTGCCAAAACTCCTAAGGATTAAACAAGTAGTTTTGGTGTCAAGGGCACCACTTTCATAAAGCAGTGTCTATAAACTTCAAGTATAGTATCTACAAAAGCAGCTGAGGACTGTTGGTGCTATCTATAGACCTGTTCTTATTATTAACATCAGAATATGAGGAATTAGAAATGATGTGTCTCTGATTATCCACAGAAAAGCCTGAAGGTGTAAAATGAGATTAAACATTAACAACTTGGAAATGATTTAGCAGTCAGTGCAGAAAAAAATCCATTTCACTGAAATAGTGGCAATATGGATTTTAACCAGTTCAGCTGTAAACCTACTATACCTGATCAGACAACACATGCAAAGGCACACTTCACCACGAGCTAGGTGTGCTTTAGGGGAATGGGATTTCTTCTGCCTTAAACTGAAAGCTAGGCTACGGTAAAGCTAAAACAGCTTGACAAGCCTCTCACAGGATCAGGCTCTACAAGGAAAAGTCAGGCTGCAGTACATCTGCAGTAAATTCAGAGGATTAAGTAGCTGTCTGGGTCAGGAGCTGAAAGAGTGCAAGCACATACTTACACTTGCAAAATGGGAATCCATAGTAGCCGGTTTGGCATCGGCTGCACTGGCGACCGATGACATTGGGTCTGCAAACGCACTGCCCTCCCAGGGGGCTGCACGTAGGGCTCCTGGCCCCTGCGCTGTGGCAATCACATGGCAGGGCTCCATTGTTGTAGAAAGCCACCAGTGACCTGACAGAGTCCTTACAGAAGGCTGATGATCGTTCTGGGCTATTTAAATTGAAATATAAATCGTGTAAGTGTTGGCACTCAGAATTGTTATAAGAGTGCTTTGCAGTGGTTCAGTAAATTAGGGTCCTGTCTTTCAAACAGCTTGACATAAGGATGGCATCAGCACACATGCAAGGATACACTTTAATTAAATCAGGGGTGAATGGCTTTGAATATGCAGGTAAGAGGTTTTTTTCATAGCAAGCGCATATTAGTTGTATCAGTTCAGACATGCCAAGCAAAATACTAAATACCAAAGATGGAAATACCAAAGACAGGAAGATGACATAGATTTTCCTCTTTTGTACTGTGAGCAATAAAGCTCTACCTTTACATTGCATTTGCAATAGAAAGTCATGGAAAAATGACTCATGGAAATTCAATGGGCTAGCACAAGCCATGAAAAGCATTTTAATGTAGCACAATTATAGGGATTTAAGACAGCTTTTTAATGCAGAGTAAAAGTAATATTATTCCCAGTTTGTTGTCAATGTTCAGTTTTTTAGAAAGTGATGCTTACTCAATATAAAAACTGTTTCCTCCACATTGGCTGATAAAATCAAATGATTTGTCCACTGCCTTTTTGTCAAGAATTTTGTAACTGTAGGTGTCTGCTGGAACAACTAAGATATTTTCCTTAAAACAACAAGAAAGCTAAATTGTACATTTCAGAGAAAAACAAAAAGATACAAGCTAAGGCATTTACATATTTAAATGTTGCTTCATTATACATTCTGGATTTTTTCAAAACCTCTAAGATTTTAACCAAAAATAAGAAAATCAGCTTTGCATACTTCCTTCAAAGTTGTGATGCTACAAGCAGTGTACAACAAAAACAGTGCAGAGTATCTTTAAAATTTAAAATAAAACCAAAAGCAGTGCAAAAAACCTTAAAAATCTGAAACACAACATTAAAAAATTTATTCTTTTTGGTTTTCCTCTTCGCATCTATCTCTAAATGAATGGTGAAACTGAGAATAACATTTTCAAGTACATTTATGCAATACACATACCAGAATCAGTGTTCTTCCATGCGGTATCGTCACTGTAACAGAGACCATGGGTTCAGAAACATCAAGCTCAATTTGGTTTGTTGCAACCACCTGAACCCGACAGCCAGAAGTATGAGGGCAGAATGAAGCATTGAAAGTACCTGATGAAAAAAAATATTGGGTTTATGTGAGAAGGTTTTGGTTGCAGGGGGCTACTGGGGTGGGCTTTATGAATATCTGTAAGAAGCTTCTCCTATGTCCGACAGAGCCAATGCCAGCTGGCTCCAAGACAGCCCCAACACTGGCCAAGGCTGTGTCTGACCATGGTAACACCTCTGGAATAACATATTCAAGAAAGGGGGAAAAGCCCAGCTCAACAGCAGGTACAGCCAGAGAGAGGAGTGAGAACATGCAAAAGAAACAACTCTGCAGTCGCCAAGATCAGTAAAGAAGGAGAGGGACAAGGTGATCCAGGTGCTGGAGCAGAGATCTACCTGCAGCCTGTGGAGGAGACCCACACAAGAGCAGCTGGATGCCCGAATGGAATCTGTGGATCTCTGGGAATCCCACACTGGAGCAAGCTCCTGGTAGGCCTTGTGACCCCATGGACCCACACTGGAGCAGTTAGTGAAGAATTGCAGCCCAGGAGAATGATTGATGTTGGAGAAGCTGGTGGAGGACTGTCTCCCATGTGAGGAATCCCACACTAAAGCATGGGAAGAGTGTGAGCAGTGTCTTGCTGAGGAGGAAGGAACACAGGTAACCTGTGATGAACTGAGTCCAGCCCACATTCACTGTATCCATGTGCCACTCAGTGGGAGGAGTTGGGAGAAATCTGAGAGTAAAGCTGAGCCCAGGAAAAAGGGAAAGGTGGAAGGAAGGTGTTTGAAGCTTTGGCTTTAGTTCTCAATACCCTGCTCTGATTGGATTGGTAAAAAATTAAGCTAATTTCCCCAAGTCAAGTCTGGTTTGCCCATGTTGGTATCTGGTGAGTGATCTCTCCATGTCCATATCTCCTCCCACATGCCTTTTGTTTTATTTGCTCTCCCTTGTCCAGCTGAGGAGGAGAGTGACAGAGTGGCTTTGGTGGGTACCTGGTGCCCATCCAGGGTCTACCCAACACAGCTCCATATCCCAAAATGCTGAGAAAGGAAAGGGGTTAGGTCAAATTCAGATGCCTACCTGACCACACATGTCCTGCATTCACATGGACTTGCACAGAGAACACTGGGTGTGCCGGCTGATAAAAATGTACCACAAATACGTGTCTGCCCAAGTGGGGCACTCTGCCACTCAAGGTGATCTGACTCTGGAGAAACAAGAACAATTCTGGTGTTAAATCACAGAATCACAGAATAGATTTGTTTTGTCAAATACTCTTGGGCTTATCAGTTGTGCTCAGTGCCCCCTACCTGCAGTGAAAGAGAGGGGTCTTAGCATATCTCAGCAAGTTCAATTTCTTCAAGGAACATGGCATTACAACTGCATGCTCTGTTTGCCTGCTGAACACATTTAACATTCTTCTACAGTCTGTGAGACTTGTGTAGTTCAGAAAGAAGCTGGTGTTTGGGGGTTTTTTTTCCCCTTTCTTTATATTGTCTCTGTGGCTTACCCAGTTTGCAACACTCTCATCATAACACATCATCCATGATTCTCTTACAGCGTTTCATCTATTTAACTTCACTAAGAATATAGCTTGTGACTTGCAACACAAAGTTTTCAAAATATGAGGTACCTGTAACGGTGTCAAGGTGACTCCATGAACTGAACCAGCAGGTAAAGCGGCACTCCAAGGACCATGCAGTATATTCTCCTGTAATTCAGAAATCTTCCCATCTTTGAATGCATCCAAAACCAAAGCTCCTGGTGGAGTTTCAAAAACTGAGGGAATGCATGCTGCACTAAACACAGAACCACAGTAATTATCCTTGGGGCCAGGAGAAAGTTTTAATCAAAACAGGAAAAGCTGCTGACTTACAAAAGTCAGTGTATTAGACTGTATTGCAATTGCTAATGCAATAATAACCCCTGTACCTATTTGGATTCTTTGTGAATGATCAAAAAGTAAATGGAAACATGAGGTATGGATTTAACTTATAAAGGGGAAGTGTGTGCACTTTTAATATATGAACTGATTTTATTCACACAACATTTCCATAACTTTAAGTTTCAGTGGAAAGAATTTGCTACAGAAGAAAAAACTTATGGGAATTACAAGCACAAAAAATTAAATACATTTTAGTTAATCCAGTTAGTTACATTCACCAGAATCTGTACTAATATTGAATTCTCAGTTCTACAAATATTTGCATAGGTGTATCCTTTAAACATGCAAGTTTTCCCACTGAAGTCAATGGGACTACTTAAGTACTTAGAAGTTAAGTATATACTCAAATATTTGTAGAATCGGAGCCAAAATAAATAACAGTACTCCTTGAAAGCATCTTTATTCATTCACTGCCATGTTTAACTATTTCTTCCTTGGCATATTTAATTCTAGATTGAGAAAAGAATTTTCCAAGACTGCAGAATATAATATTTTTGGGGGTTTCCTGCTTGTATTTGTTCACTTCTAGTAAGTACTCAATAGACAATGATTAATCTTTGCTCAAGACAGGTCCAGAACTGAAATGGCAAGTATGTTTCAGAGCCAGAACTGAGATGTATTTGCCAGGCCTGTGTGGGAAATCATGTGCAGTATCCACTTACAATACTGTTAAACTGAGCCAAGTCTTTGCATCTTTCAACTTGATGAACTTAAAACACTTTCAGGAAAGCAAAAATGCTGCCAAATAACAATAAAAACCTACAGTAAACAATACAAATGTAACAAGAGTTTTAAAAAATACCCAACACAAAACCCAAGTAAAATATGTTAGTATTATTTTGAATCATGTTTTTTACCCATCCTCTTTCCCTGTTCTACTCAAAATATAAATGCTTGTATTTTCAATATAACTTTGGTGCAAGGACAAGTATCTTCAGTCTTAGAAAACTGCTCTCAGTGGTAACACTGAGCAGGAGAATTAAAGCTGTGATTAAATGCTATGCATGCTTGGAAGCCAAGCACAGTCACATGTTTTTATACAATTTATTATCCAGATTTTTCTGCTTTCTGTTTCAATTCAACCATTATATTAGAAGCTACCATTTGGAAAACTATTAGACCAAATCACCAACTCTTTTTACCTCTTCAGTCCAGCAAATGACATTTACTTTTATTTTCAGACCCTTCCCACTGCTAGAGCTGTAGGAAGGAAGCCTTAGGAGTAGGCATCACGAGGCACATCCTGGGGAGTGCAACAGGCACTGAAATGTGGAGGTCCCTAATTTGGAAGCTGCAGTGACAGCTCCTTCTGTCCCCAAGAACAAAAGATGGGGAGGGGAAGAGCTTCAACAGGACAGAGAAGATGCTCTGCAGAACCCAAACCTGACCACTTGGGAAGGCAAGGTTCAGAGCTTCACTGCAAGAGAGCAGCTGTCAGCCTGGATCAACCAAGCAGTACATGAGTCCCCTAATTACTGGTCCTATAAAGTGTGATGGAGTAGAAGGATCAGCTGGCATTATTGTGTGAGGTGAATGATGAGGGCACACCTACCCTAAGGACCCCACGATGACAGGGAAAAGGGAATGGCTTGTTTGGGAACCAGGGGTTTGCATGTTGAATGATTTGATGCTGCCAAGTTGAGCTGGTGGACTTGTGCCCAAAAGGGCAGTCACATACCACACCTAGTGACAAATTAAAGCCACTTTGGTTCAGCTAAAGCAATAACATGCAGAAGGAACAGTAAGCATTTCAGGCCACTAAAGTAGGAATGATTTTCCAGCTTGGACACCTGTCATACTGGATGGCATGTGAAAGATGCGTGTTTTCTCACACATCAGCACTGGGTAGTTCAGATGGGCCAGGAAAGGCTGTTATTAACAAAATTCTGTGCAAAGACTGTCTAGATTAACACTGATATTTCAGCTCCTTTACCAAGACTGCAGAAGTGGCCTACAAATCACCTGTGAGTCACTGAGCGAAGCTTCACTCTAATGAATTAAAACACCACTTATTCTACCTTTCAAGGGTGTCCTCAGATAATAGGAAGGATAAAACTAAGCAAGTTACCTTCCATCACTGTTACTCCTGTAAGCAGCTATGCACTGTACTTTAGGATCCACGTATTCTGGAGAAAATTCTTCAGCTGATATAATGCAAACCTTGTGCTGAAAAACAAGCACAAGGCACAATCAACAATTAATATCGTAAATAACAGGGCCAGGCCTGAACAGGAAGGACGATGCCTAATTTTAGCACAGGAAGATATGAGCCCAAAGCCATGTTCTGACATGGACCTCCCACAAGATTTTGGATCCCTTTACCTCCCTGCATCTCAATGCCTCAGGGTTAAATAGCATTTTTCTGTCCTTGTCAAGGGAATATTGGCTGCTCAGAAGGGAAATAACTAAAAGGTAAGTATATATGTGTGGTAAAGGGAAGTACAGAAGACCAGCTCCAAGGCTGAGAAGAAAGGCAAGGAATGTAGAGAGGCAGGAGGGAAAAGCTCTCATCTCTGGATGAGAGTCTAGAGACTTTTGTTCCCTGGGGGAACTCCCTGACTTTCTCAAATACAGGCACAAACACTTGTTCATGCAAAGTCCATGGGATTGAGTTTCAGTGACACCAGGATTTCTCTCCCAGGATTCAGAACTCATTTCAAAAGAAGCGAAACATTATATGGGATTTTCTATTTTAACTGGAAGTAGACATGAACAAATGAATATGTGGTAGTCCTGCTGTACCCATGGCGGTAAGGACATAAGGTAAACTACTTGAAAAGGATCTGAAGATGTCCAATAAGCAATAAGATAGTTAGCACCAAGTAGTAATAAAAGTAAAAATTGCGTAAGGAGAATTCATTATTATGCAATGTAATTTAGTTTGGAAGCACGTCCTAATGAAGTTCAATCTATGTTTTAAAACTAGTAAGCAGGGGGAAAAAAAACTTTATAAGCAACAAGGCAGAGCACTAAAAATCCATTTTCCTGGGCAACCAATACCTTGCCTGTCCTGCATGTAACAACCCACAGGGCCCCAGGCCATTGCAGCAGAGCAAGGGTACACACTGAAGCTTTGAACAGCACTTCATGAGTGGCTAAGAGGCTAGTGCCAAGTGTGGTCTGGGTTTAGACAGCTTGTCTGCATCAGTGTGAGATAAAGACTATCAAGCTGTAAGAGTCTCTCTTGACAGATGGCCTCAAGAACCCCATTTCCCCTTTATTTAGACCAGATGTCTCCAGTCTTGGAGGTGGCTCCCATTTGCCTCTCTGCTCTGCATGAAGGGAACGCACAAGCATCTTTAACCCCAAAACTGCTGCCATTGACTTCATGATTAGTGTCCACATACCAGAAGCACTTCTTTTCCCCTTTTCCATCTTTTGCTAAGTGCAGCCTTTGCAATTAAAGATTGTGAAGGTTGGATCTTTTTAGCACAGCAGTTGCTGCAGGAAGCTAACAGAAAATGTATAAGGTATTAGTTTACACTGACTCGTGAAATGAAGAAGCATGTATCAGCTGTTAGTCCTAATAGCTGTTACTAGCTGGGTTGCAGCTCTAGATTTTAACAAACCTTGTGTTTCTAAAATAGAAAACAGAAACAACATGTAAGAAAATTCAGCCTCCAGAAAAGTATATTCCTGGTGTGGCCAAAAGAGGTCAGTGAAGGCTTTTTATTTAAAACACTTGAAAGCTATATGACTAATGAATACATTTATTACCTTAAATAAATGCATTTATTACCGAAATTTTGTAAGAGACATGGAAAACTCCTACATGGGTTTTGAGGACTTAGGAAAAATGAAAGATAAAAAAAAAGAAAAGAAAAAAAATATATATAAAAGCTACCAGAATATTTTTCCTTTGAAGTTTACTTGTAGAAGAGAAAGGGGAAATGAAATAAAGCATAAGAAAGCTGGAAAAAAACCTTGCAAATAAAGGCAAAGTTCTGTTTGTCTTTGACAAGTTTACCTCAGCATTCTGGGGTATACATAAAGTATGTCTAGTCAAGAATCCAACATACATAATTTCACATGTTACCTTACAGAATGTGAATATAGGGAGACAAATATCTTTGTTAACCCAATCAAGGAACAAGTATTACCAAAGGGAAAAGAAAACATCAACTTACCAGAAGAAAATGACTTGATGATGCTTTAAGATGTATCTTTGTGTCTGCTAGAAGGTCATAGGCTGCAATGCGATTCCTGTCATCAACTACGACACTGCGACAAAGGAAACTGAGACAGAAAGCAGGATTAAAGATGAGCCTGCTGGCACTGCCATGTTGTTTAGGCTGTCACCTAGCTTCACTGCCTGGATGTTGGCTAGCCACAGCACCTAGCCCTCCGGCTGGATCCTAACTAAACTGCCTGTGGCCACTGAGGAACATGCACTGTCCTTGCTGGTGAGACACAGGATCTGCCATGTACAAAACACTCCCTATCCCGGGTGGGTCAGAGCTGAAGCCTCCAGGTCTCACTCAGACACCCATTTGACTCAGGCTACTGGCTTAAGCAAGATGTGGACAGACAGCTACACATGGGTGCTACCTGCAGGTATTTTCACACTGTGCAACATGGTGTGTAACTAATACTCTCCTGCCTGGGCCATGCTCCTTGAGGAGCCAGCACACACCAGTTGCTCCTTTCCACTACTGCCATGTGACACTGAGTATGTGAATCAGCAGCTCCTGCACACACAGTGGCAGCTGGGCAAAGCCTGACCTTAGGAAGCTATTCTGTACACTGAGATACTCCTCAATGCAAGTGAAAAAACAAGTTTGCCTCCTCCACAAACCAGAGAATATGGAAGTTTCACTCTTGTTTAAAGTACAGATCAGGAAAAAGGGTCAGCTCAGGGCTAGGGATGTGTAAAACTAGAGAAATATAGGTCCCTTATTCATTATTTGCTCAAAGCCCGTGATGTTTTATTCTCTTACCATGTTTTATTTGGAATATCCAAGCTCACTAAGCTGTAAGAAAGTCTGGAATAATATATTACAAGTTATACAAGTTACTGTTATCTACGTGTACTTCACTATGTCATTGCTTGATTTATTTTTTATCAGAAGAGACTTGCACCTTCCTGTCTGGGAAAGATGACACAGCACCTCACTCACAAAATGACCATTCAGTTCATGCAGAATGTCTGCAGAAGGGATTTGCTGCATTGCTGCATTAAAGCAGCAAGGGCTTTCTTTGTATTTCCATGAACACTTTTCTCATGTGTCATATAAACAAACAACTATGTTAAAAATCAGCCTATAAAATGTGGGAAAAAAATGTGTGTATTCTGGGGAAAAAAAACAACACCAAAACACTAATAAAATGGAAGATTTATAGGAAGAAGTTTGGGGTTCAAACTGTTATGTAACAGGCTAAAATAAGAGAATTCCCCAGCAATAACCTGGCAAGGTCACTGCTCCACATGACTGTTCTCTGTATCACAAACACAGAAATGCAGATGAAAATTATTTTTCTTACTGAGCAATTTCATCCTGAATATCCCTAAGCCTCCATTCTGCCAAACAGTTGGCTCATGGGAGTAAAGGCTGCATGTCTGTAGTCCCCTGGCACTGGGCAGGCTCTCACAAGGGCTCAAAATAAGCTGAGGTGCTCAGATGTTACAGACAATCTCACTCAGGACAGGCAAAATCTCTTGTGCAGAAACATCTGCAGTAACCTCATCAGTCAACAAGGATAAAGAAGCATTTGGCTGAAGACCTTGCCTACAGCCTAACAGCCAGAGGATGACTACAGGCAGAATTTCAGAGACCTTTATACTTCTGCTTCAGCAAATCCTGTTAGAAACAGTGGGAATACTCTTGTAAAACTGGCTGCTACATTTTTTATAGCCAAAGCCCTTGGATACACTTTTAACTGAAGAAAAACAGTGCAGGCATCTGCAGCCAACAACGATGCTCTTCCACTGGACATGGAGATTAATAGTTTGTAAGGATTTAAGAATAGATATATAAAAAGTAACCCTTTGCATAGGAAAATAATTCATTGAAGCAGTAACAATATTTAATGACCT
Organism: Poecile atricapillus; assembly: GCF_030490865.1. Classification (NCBI taxonomy): domain Eukaryota; kingdom Metazoa; phylum Chordata; class Aves; order Passeriformes; family Paridae; genus Poecile; species Poecile atricapillus. Next base: position 107,297,568 of record NC_081250.1, on the reverse strand, counting down.
GACTGCACAAAGAGAATTAAAAACCTCTACAAAATCCACAGAATCCTGCACTTGCTTTTAAATCACCTCAGAATTTGAACAATCTACATGGTAAAATGGATTCAAATATATAACAAAGTAGAATTACATTTCCAATGCTTATTTAATCATTTAGTGATTACTTCAGAAATTCTTACCTGTATTTACAACTGTATATTCTCACTCTGCCTTCAGTGACAGGTCCAGGGCTATGTACTGTTAGCTCTGCAGTGTACATCTGATCATCTTCGTTGGCATATTCAAAAACCAGAACATAGCGACCGACTTGAGGAACATTTATGGTCATCTCTAAATTGACCTGGGTCAAAATAATTGAAAAATAAAAAAGTAGTTAAATCTTTCACTCCCTTTTCTTGCAGGAAGCTCCCATTTCCTGCTCTTTTCAGTGGTCAGCATTAGTCCAGGGCCAACCCTGCAGTGTCTCAACAGAAGACACCCAGCAGAATGCAAGCAACGCTTATAAATATCACTTTGTCCTCTAACAAGAATAAAACAAGTCCAAGAAACAATTGTCATTGTAACAGTTCTAGGAAAGCTGTAAAATAACCCTAGGAAATGACTATATTATTATTTCTCTTCTCCCCAGCAGAAAGGGAAGAAATGTTATGATGCTAAAATATCATCACCATCATCTCTAAACTATCCTTAACAACATACAAAAAATGAGTTTACTTCTCTACTGAAAAAAATATTTCCAGGAACACAAAGTTCCTACTATAGCAATGCTGTACTTTGATTCCCTACAAAGAATGAAAGCACCTTCTCCAGCCAACAATAACACTTTGAAACATCAAGGTTTTCTTTTAGGTTACTTGCACGAAGTGGTTAACACAATATTTGATGCAAAATACTTCTAACTTCTTTGCGGTTACAAAGGTTTTGCTTCAGTTGACTACATAATTATTTTCAAATTTAAACTGTTTTTTCTCAGTATTTCCTTAGGCTACAAACACTTAAACATGTAAATAATTCTATCAACAGCCCTCTTGCCTTCACTGCAATTATTCATACCAGTAAATTTTGCACATGCATCAGTGATGAAGCACCAGAGCCTGTGGCATGTGAGTATTCTTGTTGTACCTGATATTTTAAAAAGAAATATCCAAGCACAGTAGTAGAGGCTACAATCATTTCACATCACTATCACATACTTGATAAAATACCTTACTTTTTGCCAAACACACTTCTGGTAGATCTTCTCATTTCATAAAACATGTTTTACTTTCAAAGGACCTATAGCAGTGGCATAATTGCTTCTGCCTGCTTTTCACTAAAGCAAATACTTTAGCTAAGTGTAGCTATTTAAGGAAAAAAAATTACTTTAGAGTGATGTATGCACACCATTTCTCCTGACAAATCATTACGTGATTTTTTTCTGAACAAGCCAGTATGCCTAAAGGAAAAGGATTTTTATTTAATGAAATGCTTTTGCCAGAGTGGAATGTCCACTCCTGTCACAGTTATAAATCTGCCTACACTGATACTTTTACACAGTTTTGCGTAAAAAGCAGACATTGGTGCAGAGTCAGTTTTAGGAATGTGTTAAAATCTGAAAATCCTGAGCTGTAAATCTGCAGCCATTTTAGTCTGGTAGGTTTATAGTCACTGCGCAGATGGGACTGCAATTAGCAGGAAGGAATCTGACCTCTCTTCCACTGATATGGGCCATCACTGGCTGATTGGGAGTTGGCTGTCGCACAGGTATTCTTCTGGATTCTCCCCCGTGTCTGAAATGCACTGCTTCTGAACCAAGGACACAGGAAAATCTGCCCAGAGGCACATGCTGATAGAGCAAGCAGCTTACACAAAAAACCCAAACAAAAACAACGACAAAAAAACAACAAACAAAACACAGGATTATTATTGTTTTAAAGTGCAGCAGGATGACAACAAAATAAAGCATGGCACTGGTTTATGCTGTAGCATATCTACTGACTGTTCTGCTGAAGCAGGCCTGGGATGTGTGCAAGGCTCTGTAACTTGGATCTGCAACAGGGATGCCTCGTAGTAATCACTAGGTAACAGCACCAGGTAATCCTAAAAACAAAGAATACAACAGATGCTAAATAAACAATGGCAAAAAGAACATCTCCAGGCTTTCACAATGTAACAATGAACAAAACCAATCACATAAACAATTTGTACAGAGGGTATCTGCAAGATGTGGGTGGGGATTTTTTTCTGTTACTACTTGGGCCAATAATATCAGAATGTTTTTCCTTAACCCTGTAGTTTCAGAAACACAGTATGAAGGTGGCTGCCCTGTGATCAAGGAAACTCTGAAGCCACTCTCCCATCAAGTGTTGTACAAGACAGTGCAGAGAAGGGAGTTTCCCTGCAGCTCAGTAACACACAGCCAGATGCCTGCAGTTTCCATCCATGCAATCCACAAGCACACAACTAAGCTCTGGGTGACTCCACACAGGAGATCCATGTATCCCAGATGACTTGATTAAAATACTCCATGTAACCTACTAAGATGTGCTTCAAAACCTGGTATGTTTTTGTTCTGCCTTGCTTACTTAAATTAATGTATTAGAGCTTAAGTGTAACAACTGTTAATGTGAGAACATGATGAGCAAAGATAATTAATATATAACTTTTCAAAGGTATTAGTGAAAAAGCCCAGCACAATAATACTGTCACTTTCAGCACGAAATATGTTTGCAAGCTCTTTCCTAACACTTCATGTGGTATTCCATAAGTTTAATACAGCCGCAGGTTTAATGACTAGAGACACTGCTTTTTATTCCTGTATAAAATATGTAAGAATTTCAGTATGCTGTCTTTGTGATCATACATATTCAAGATTTTTCATAAATGATTATGTCAAACAATTTCTCTTTCTCAAACAATTTCTTAAAACTGCTGCTAGAATATTTTTCAGTTTTTCAGTGAATGAAAGGGAAGAAAAGATAGTAGGATAAAAGCAGTCAGAAATTGACCTGCTCATAATGCAGCCCATCTTACAATACTCTCATGAAGATTTTTTGTCAAGAAACTAAAGCCTTGGCTGAGCTAAGCTCTAGACGCAACATCTGATATGTAAAAATTACTAATTTTTGCGAGTATTTATGCTTTGTGCTGCATGTTAATAATACCTATCATTTGAAGGTACAGATCCCAGATAGACTTAAAGTCTGTAAGAAGAAAAATTAGAGCAGGAGAAAGTCAGAGAAGAAATGACAGGCAGAAGTGTGAATTTTCATAATTGTATTCTGTTCCTTCCACTAGTGCTGAATTCCACTTGCTTGCAGGATTCTTCCCAGCAAACAACTCCAGAGTGGTAACTTCATGACAACCTTCAAGCAGCTGTTTTCCTCGATTGTTTTCTTACCAAGAGGACTTCCTCTGCCATTATACTGACAGTCCACGTGCCTGGAGCCAGTGAGAAAGGCTCTGTGGAGCTTTTTCCTGGGATTGTGATAAAAGCTGGCTCCTTGCTGGGTGGGAAGACAAACCCTTTGCCCTGAGCAGCCCCTGCCAGAAAAAAAATCGAGTAAAAAATGTAAGTGACTGCGTAAAATGTCTCTACTTGCTTAGTGAGCTGGACTGATAATTTGGTCCATTGAACTTTGTTTGACAGGAGTTGACCAATGCTTTTCAGTCAATATGCATTAGCAATGCACTCGACCAGACACAAAGCTATGCAGAGGTTGTTGTTTTCATTCATATTACTCTTGAGCAAATTGATACAGAAAGCAGAGCTCTGCCCCTGTAATGACCAGTTTTGCAATATTCTGAAATGGTCACTTTTTCAGTTTCCCCTTCTGTAATTTTCCATTCAACCTCTCTCTGCACTGACTCTCAATATGCTCAGCTGACACATTTCATATTCTCGTGTGACTTTCAGTCAAATACTCCAGGTATTGGAGGTTCCCAGTAGCATCTGAAATGTTTACTTACAGATAGATAGCTTCTAGGCAGAGATGATGGGCCAACTGTGGATGCCCCATCCCTGGTAGTGTTCAAGGCCAGGTTGGATGGGGCCATGAGCAGTCTGGTCTAATGGAAGGTGTCCCTGCCCATGGCAGGAGGGTTGGAATTGGATGATCTTTAAGGCCCCTTACAACCCAAACCATTTTACGACTCTACGTACTACAGAAATACAGCTGTGGTATGCTTTGTCAAATAGAAGTCATGAGGATCAACTGTTATGAATATTAAAGGTTTCCTCTTTGAAGATCCTGGACACAGACAAAATCTGGTTCCCTGTCTCCTAGTCATTAGAAACCAGTGATGACCACAAACTTCTGCCACTCTGCTGAATGGTGTCTGTGAAGTCTTCAGTTTTGTCTTACTTGAATTTTCAAAAAGATCTATAACTTTACTCCTCTCAGTAAGGCAGGAATATTAAGACATAATTCTGCATATGGGCTTGGTATGCCCCTACTATTCAAAGGATATGGAGTACTTATCTTTTATCAGGGCCTGAAAGGCATCACATATTTTTGAGATCTGTAGTTAGAACTAACTTGGTAGACTGGGCTCATCATTTTAAACAAATCTTACTCATGGAATGAAAGCAAAAGCCGCATTTAAAACTTGAATATTAAAGGTAAGTAAACCAAACAAAGTGTTGTTACCCCTTCTTTAAAAGCTTCATAAAACCCACAGTTCAGGTTTTCCAAATACAGGATCAAAAGTACTGAGTGTGGCAAACATTTGAAGAAACAAATGTTGATTACTACTGCAAGCAGGGGTTTTCATGCAAACTCAGCCACATCAATTACACAGCAAAAATGTACGAGGAGAAGCATAAAAGCACTGACACTGTTAAAAGTGATGCCTTCTAAGCAACATTAAAGACTTGACTTGGGTGCACCTTGGAAAGCCTTCTCTGATCTAACATTCATCTGAGCTGTTGAGCTGCTGAGTTACACCTACCTGCTCCAGGCTGAGACTGACAAGCAGATATGTGACCAGACAATGTTTCACCTCCAGGGTTAATATATCTCAGGATAATGCGAAATAAGTAGAGGTTTGATTTTTCCACATTCAAAGTTATCCTCACTTCATTCTGAAAAATGGAAGTTAATAAACAAAAACAGCCATAAAGTGCTGAATTGAGGCACAGTTAGAAGCCATGCAAGCACCAGACTAAAGTCCTACAAGAAAAAGGCACATGCAGACAAGTATGTATTGGAATGGCAATGCTGGTGTATGACAGAGGAAGACAGGGAAGCCTAGTGAGAAAATTAATTCACTTACAAGTATAATTAGTGCCAATATGTTTTCCCTCAGCAACTGATATCTTCCCTTTAGAGCTTTTTGAGCCCAGGCTGACATAGTGGAGGACTAGGTGGAAGAACTTAGGGGAAGCCACAGTGATAGGCACAACCACCTCTGGCTGGGAAAAATAAAAAGAAAGGGAAAAAGGAGGAATGGAAAGTACATTACTTATTACTAGCACCCAAGAAAGAAAAAACATTTGGCAAAGACAAAAGGCTTGGGCACCTTACAAAAGAGCATGGAACAAAATCTCCTGTGAAATAAAACTCTTGATGAATACGAGCTGATCCAGAAGGACACAGAATGGCTGAACTAACGTGTTAATGTGATACACCGACAGTATTTTAATGTTATTCTCCCTACTCGTGCCATAAAGGAGGCATATGGTATCAAGGGCTGTCAATATTCCTGCCTTTCCAAAGAACAGGCCACAATCAATGACCCTAGTCTGAGATCCCACACCATGCCGACACTTCAGTCTGTCACTGAAACTTCTAATCCTCTACCACATGCTACAGCTGCTTAGAGTTGCAATACCAGGAATGCTGTCCTTGTCCTGGGGCTAAACTGACACCTCCAGAACCACAAAATTCTCTGCATTCAAACAGCTTCATTATTTAGTTTTCAGAAAAACTAAGAGACACGTCAGTGTGGATTAGGAAAAAACAGGAATCTGTTTTTTCAAAAAATCTGGAATCTGGTGCCATCTTATGGGTTTGGTTTCTTTCTTTCCATCCTAAATCCTAAAGTTCCCCTCACTATCCAGTTCCCACCAGTTCACCCATCACAATCCACCTGCTGTCCCTTTCCAAGCTACTTGTGGCACAGTGACCTCCCCACCACTGTGGTCCACTCTGCTTCCCCAAATGCAAACGTGTTCTCTGTTTCCCTCATCTGAGAACAGAACAAAAAGCCTATACAAAATGCAAGAGAAATGCAAAAAGCAGCTGAACTACAAAGCAGGCATTAAGAAATCACAGATACTGAAGATTTGCCTTCACTTATGAATGTGGAATAATACTGAAAATTCAGAAATTATCTGGGATAAAAAAAAAATCCCAAGACTAAAACAACAAAAGAAGAAAGACTGAAAAATGAAGAATCACTTTTCAATAAAGGAAAATAAAGGAAATCATTGCGCAATGGTTACGTGCTTTTCTCCCATGCTATAGTGATTCATTAGTCCCTGGACAAATGGAGGCTGGATACGACTATACAAAAGCACTACTTTTCAAGATGGGTGAAAAAAAATCCCATTTATTACTCAAATCTACTGTTTTAAAATCCTGTTTCATTTGATCAGCAGTTCAATCTAAAGTCAGAAGGGATCTTCTCAGAGAAATTATGGTGACTTTCTACCTGTGATTTACTTATTCCTTCAGCTGTTGTTTAATTTATTTATAGTCTGTCATGTAACTAAAATAAATGTTGCCAATATGCCCCAGCTCACAGCTTCTTTTACCAAACCACACATTTTCCTGTTTGCTATAATGTGAAGGTTTCATTCATAACAAAAGCTGGCACCTCTCTTCTTTACCCAACATAAGTTCAAGTATAAAATTACTTCAGGGACACCACTGTGAATTTATCTGAAAACCTTATGGACACAGACTGTCATGGACCTGTGCAACTCAAATTATTTAGCCAAGCATTGATCTTCTGCTGTTCCCACTGTTCTTGGCATGACAAGAATTTCTGCACTTAGTATTACAGACTTTAAAGCTGTAAGTTCCCTCTTTACATCTCACAAATAAAACAACTTCAAAGAACATTTCTGAAGGAGTATTTGCAGAAGCAACGTGCAAATGACCTGATAAAAATATCACCACTCACTAATCCAAACAGCAACATAGGGCGAAAGGGTTTGGATTAGTCAGATCCTGCCCTTTTTTCCGTCTTTTTTCCATGACCTTACACACACATAGCAGTATTATAAAGACATAAGAGCCATGCACTTTTGTTTTCGTTTTCACCCCAAAGTCTTGAGTGAAATACCAGCTTACTTGTATAGAGGACATCTGTGCATATCCTCTCCAACTGAAGCTAGGAAATTCCTGAGGATCATAGCCAAACCGAACTTTCCCTCCTTGGACAGTAGTACCATCTTCAATCTCAAACTTCATGTGGTGCAGATCAGGGAAAAAATAGTTTTTTTCAGGCCTTTCAAGGAGGGAAAAAACCCACAACAAATCAGCAAAGAATTACCAGTCATTTATGATCTACATCTAAGGGCAAAAAGCAGTGGAAAGGAGGTGATCTACTGATGGCTGAGGAATTCTGACTGCAGCTCATAGATTCAAGACAGCTGGTAAGGGGGATGCAATGAGAATTTTCTTTCCAGAAGCTTTTACAGTTTTCATACTTTTTCCTATACAACTGTTGATAGATATATAGATACATATGCAATATTATTGCAAATTGGTTATTGGTTATTTAAGGAAACAAGTCAAAAAATCTTACTAAAATATAGGTAGGAAACTGCCCAGGAAAATGAATATCAATAACCAGTGCAATTTACCAAGTTAATTATCAACAAATTCAGAATGAAAGTATAACATGGGACTTATGGGCAGTTTAAAGCGTGCTGAAGCTGTGCCAGGAGCTCCAGCTGGACTCACTCATGACAGGTCGTGCCCACGACGTGCGCCCTGCACCAGCAGCTGCCCCAGGGCTGGGAACAGGCTGGGCTGAGGGATCCTCCAATGTCGCACCTGCAGCCTGGCAGCCCAATCAGAAAAAGAGTGATAAAAGTTACCAGAAAACACACCATGGCTTCACCTAATTGAACACCATTAATGACTCGCTTCCTCCTCCCAGAGCCCTACAGACTCTTTCAAACACAACTTAATACACGTGCATAAGCTGAAAGTATTTTGAACTCCCATGTTTGTGCCTGTTTCCTTTTTAATTTCTCCTTAGAATGAGACAAAAGTCACTTTTTAAAAAAAAACCTCAAATAATACAGCCTGCCACATTGCTAAATGTAGGGCTGCAGTTTTTCAGAACTGGTATTCAAATGTTTTCCTAGCAAGTCAGAATTTCTGCAGCAAAATCACAAAGAATAATTTTTTTAAAAACCCACAAACAACAAAATCTACAACCTAACTTACAAAAATTACAAGAAGCTAATTTTTCAAATATTTCAAATATTTAATCTATCTGACAAAATTGCAATGTATGTGTTCATGTAATACACATATTTTCAACTGACATCAAACAATATTGAATGACTTTCTACAGGAGACAGGACTTGTGGCATGAACTGAAGGACACCTCTAGTAATGAGATATAATATGCTGTACTAAGGAACAAGTATGTCAAGGTTAAAAATTTCAAGCTGGATTGAAAGGCTGAGTGTTCTAAAACAAGATTTATATCTCAGTCTAAAAGCACCCTGTTTTCTAAGACATGCACAAAATGACTGGGAAGCACAGTGGTAACATCTGCCTTGTTCCTTCTCCTGCTGAAAGGCAGAAGAGGAGTCACAAGCAATGTTACAGCACGAGCATCAGTGCAAAATGCTGTGCACATGAGTAATTCAAACATCCCCATTCTAAAAGTACAGCCTAGGCAATTCTAAAGTCTTCTGTGCTACATGCAAATGTTCCACTAGAGTTGTCCTTTATTCATCTTACCTTGGCAGCCAAAATAATTCTTTTTTTCAAGAGCATAATAGCCAGCTTCACAAGTGTCACAGGAATCACCACAAACATTAGATTTGCAATAGCAATGCCCATTTTCCTGTAAAGAACATAAATTTAATCAAAAAATGTTTCAGTACCTTTCCAGAACTTTAATATCTCAATACTCTGAAATACTCTGAATTCCCTCTAATTCTCAAGAGGAAAACTTTCTAATCTCAAAAAAAACCCAAAAAAACCCACTCCCCCCGTCAAAGCCCACAAAACAAACAAACAAACAACCCCCAACCCCCAACAAAAACAAAACAAAATCCAAACAACCAATCAAACAAACAAACCCAAAAAAAACACCCCATTATCTGGACATTATTATTGTCATTTATCATCTTCAGAAACAGACTAGAAAATACATAAACTCACGAATAAAAAAATATTTAAAACTCATCCCTAGGATGTGTAAAATTGATTCTTTGATGTATAAAACTAGCTATTTTATGTTCAAAAGCAATAAACAGTACTAAGATTTCTACCTTAGAAAATGTTACTGTAATTTATCATTGCAATAATCAATTTAATTAATATCTTTTTTGAAATTTCATTTTACCTGCTGACATTCCCCAACTCCACTTAGTGTTCCACTCACATCACACTGGCATGCTGCACAGATGGAAAAAGAAGACACCTGCATTTCATCTTTTCATAATACTTTACAGGGAAAAACCCTACCACCCTGAATCTGCAATTTTGAGTCAATGTGCCACAATGTGGATTTTATTCTGGAAGGCTCAGATCAGCAGACAAGATACTGGTATGGGGTGAGAAGAAAAAGAGAAGGAGAAAGAATGTGGACTTCTAAGAATGTGTGATTTACTGGTGTGTTTTAAAGTGATTTAACTTGTATTTGACAAAAAAAAATAGTGAGTTTGAATTTTAAATTGTTTTCTTTCTTTGAAACATTCAGACAATTGATACAAAACAGTGTCTTCCAGTCTGACTGGCATCTTCTATTCTGCAGTGCTACTCTGGGACTAAATCAACTCTCCATATGAAATAGAAACCAATAAAATATTGCAGGGAGGAACTACACAGACCCAGAAGTTTGGAGAAACCCAATATTGACTCTGTGACTGAAAGTAGATAATTACACGGAAAGTGCAGTACTTCATATTTGAGGAGTTGTTTAGTATTTAGAGATCTAAAGTAAAAAATGTAATGATACCATTATCAGGTCTAAAGCTACTGATCCTATGTGGCTGCTGTGGTGGAATCTGTTCCAAAGGAAACAGTTGGAGAGAAAAGATATTTTTTTTATATTTACCCTTTTATTCTTCATTAATTATTATTATCTGCCTGAAAAACACATACTCCCTGTTGGAAAACACTGACAATCACAGGTTATTATACAGATATAAACCATAACAGATTTGTCACACCCTGAGGCCACAAGAAGGCTTTACAATCCATGGTAGGAAATAATTGAAAGTGAAAAAGCACTGTTTTTCTCAAAACAATGAGCTGAATTCTGATTTCAGGGTTACAGGTAAAAAATCCTGTCTCTCACCAGTAGATCTGTCATAGGGTCATATGAAGTGAACATCATTGTAACTTCAGAGCATACCCTAGTTCAGCACTAGGTAAACACCCATGAAATTATGGCCTGGTTTCTGAAAGTAACTGCTGCTACCATGGGTAATTTGGTGTTACAATTAAGCAGTGTGAGAGACACTGTTAACAAGAGTTGTGAAAGCCACAGAGAGCACCACAGACAGCATCAGAGAATGAAGATGACTGCATTTCATAAGGCAGAGAAATAGGCCACAAAGCCATACCTGTACATCCCTCAGGGTTGTCTTTGGCCAGGTTCCAGTACAAGGGTTTGCACTTACTACAGGTAGGACCCTCAACGTGCTGGAGACATTGACAATATCCCTAACAACAGAAAGATGCTGATATGGGTTCACCTACTTACTAATAAAAACTTACTGCTATTTACTGCTAAAAAAACCTTGTATTGTTAAGAGCTCCTGCAGCTTAATGACTTTCACAGATACATGGATCTCAGGCTGATTCAGACATCACAGATTTTTCTGTCTCATACTGTCAGCACAGGATTGTTCCGCCCTGCGTATTTTTCTATGCATCTAATTTATTATAAGGGTCCCAAAGGATGCACTTCCCAATTCTTCTATAGTCTTATTAGAAGTGCTCTAGAGTATTAACTGGTTTGCAAAAAGAATAAACCCCATATTTCCTTAAAAATACTAATTTATTTTCATATTTCATCTTTTTCTTTATTGGAGGAAGACACACATAGCTCTATGCAGAAGCCTACATAGGTACCCCTACCATCCACCAGACTCACCCTCTAGGTGGTCTTTGCTACACATTTAACAATGCCTGTAATTTCTGGTAGTATTCAACTACTAATAACCATCATCATATTAATAAAAATAATAGTGGAACGTCAATGAAGATGTAATAATTTTTCAAGAATAATTTGATGCTGGAAGGCCTGTTGTAACTCAGACCCAGAAGGTCTTTGAGACATGCATAGGCTTATGCATAGTACATATGCATACATGAATATATATATATATATATATATATACACACACATATATATATATACAACATGTACATGTTAGTGTTAGGAGTGTACCAAAAAGACATAAACAGTATGTATATTCTATATATACAAGATTAAAAAAACCCACCCTTGACAAGGTTTTGCACTGGTATGATCAAAGAACAAAACACAAAGTTTATTTCCACTTCTACACTTGAAACAAGCTCATTAAACTCTTTTGGAGTCTAAGAGCAGGCTTCAGGGCTGGAGCAATGAGCTGGATGTGTTCAGCAAAGGCACATGAATGATTAACATGCACTGTTAGCTGCAGTGGCAGAATACTTACAGAGTGAGAACCAACGCTACCTGCAGGGTCACACTCGCTGTTGACACCTTTATAAAACAAACACATTGAAAGATCTTTTGAAAACAGAGCTGTGGAATGTAGTAGTGCAGAAGCACAATGTAGCAGGTGTCAGCTTGAAAGGGCTTTTTAATATGGTTACCTTGGAGAGACTCATTTAATTTACACTCCAAGACAGCAGAAGCCTTTAATAATGATTTTTTAAATGTGTACTGAGCCTGATTTATAGTATTTGGGTTTGTATGCAAAGCAGCCACTTGGAAAAACAGAACACTAACTATGGAACTGACAGACACTTTCTTAAAGTTCCTGTGCCAACAAAATGGAAATCTTTTAAATGGAAATATATTTGAGATTTATTTTCTTCCATGTTGCAGAAATAGGAAGGAAAACCCCCATAAAAGTAGGGAAGGCTTTTACTCACGCAAGCAGCTGGGATAGCTGTAATATCCTGGAGCACACTGGTCACATCTCAGCCCAGCATAGTTACTAAGGCACAGACACTGCCCTCCAGGACCACATGTATTCCCCAATGAGCCAACAGCATCGCAGCTGCATTCTGCACAGAGAAAAAAAAAAAAAAAGATAAATGTCTAAATCTAGAATTTGCCAAAAAACTTACCTTTGAATGTAAATCATTCACTTACGTTCAGAAAACCAGACAAACCATAATTTTACCACCAAAAATAAATAACCTGAAACAGATGGTTACTCTGCAATTGCCTCCTCAACCACTTATAATCTTGGTTCGTGCAGTTCTGTAATGCACAGCTAAGAGATTCAGTTTGATGCCTTGCAAAACACATGTAAGGGACATAAATCCATCTTACATTTGGCAAGAATGTCACATGAGAGATATACTTAAAATAATTTTTAGAAAATATACTCAAAGCATGTTCTCAACTATAACAGCAAACTTCTCATGGAGTTACCACTATTTTGGGCTAGCAGCTGAAGACAAGACCTGTTATTTTCTTGAGATGATGCTGGAATGTTCCACAGGGTCACACTTCCAGGTACAGGAATGGGACCCCATCTGGGCATCCCAGCTGTCCCAGGTACAAGATGAAGCGCTGTAGTTAATCACTTGGATGTCACAACTGGCAGAAATGGCTGACTGACAGAAATATGAAGCAAACACTGTCTTCCTGTTACGTGTTCATGTTTCTGGTTCCCCCTTTTGGTTCCTCTTTTTGCTGCAGTCAAAGACATCTGAATTTGCTGTGTTTACTTTAACAATGCTTGGAAAAACACAGGGCTTGCTAGGAAGTTAGTGTAAGAGAAATACCAACACTGAAGCTTCCAAGAGCAACACCTATACTAGAGTCCCCCATCATTTGACTATTGCATTCTCTCCTAATTCTAAAATTAGTGTTTTGTTTAAAGGCTTTGCTTGGATATCACTTTATTTGAATAAAGCTTCTATTGAGTTCAACAAGTCAAGACCATAGAGATTAGTTCTAGTCAAAGCAGCCCAAAAATATAGATCTGTCTCCTGTTTGAAGATGACAATTCCTTAGAGGAGCAGCAGGCTGGGCTGCTCATTTTCCCCCACAGCTTGCAACATGCTGTGTTAATTTATGTTTAAACCCATGGCAGCTCATTTTAACTGAACAAACTGTGAACCGCAGCAGTTCTGAGTAATCCCACTGACTGTGATTTCAACTATTTTTATCTGTCTTTTACAATTTGTTTTTGCATGCTCTTTTAAGCTTTTATGTCTCTTTTCAGCTTTTGGTGTTCAAAGATCAAACATATTCAATACAGGTTTGATTTGCTTTAAGATTGCTACTTGATTTTGCTCTAGGGAGAAAAAAAAAAGGTTATTTTAAAACCACTGAACAGTGCATACCAATGCAGAATCCTGATTTTATGTTTCTCATTAAAAATGTTCATCTACTCCAGACCATAAAACCCACAATCACGTGGTGTTTCTTTATTCCACCCACTGTGTTTGGTAACACAACACAGTCTGTCTTTGCAAGGTGCCACAGTTTAATCCCAGCTGGCAAATAGGTGCACACAGCCACTCACATCCCACCCATGGAATAGGGAGAAGAACTGGGAAAAAAGGTAAAACACAGCACTGTACACAGTACTAGGAATAAAATCATCTCTACCCCACCCAGCTGAAACCAGGGCATGAGGGCATAAAGAATTCTGCTGTCCCTTTGTAGAAGATAAACAACAGTATAAGCCCAAAGGAAGAAGACTGACACAGCCAACAGCCAAAAAAAAACAAGAGAGAAAAAAGCAAATCATAATGTTATACATAAATCTTGTTAATCAGTACAGGAAAGCACATACCAGAACTCTGCAATATTCTAGATTCTTTCTCAACAGAAAAATCACTAAGGATTAAGGGCCCCCTCTCTCATACACATTAAAGGCAGACAAAACCTAGGGCAAAGTAGGACTTGATGGGAGTCCTAGTATGCACACAAGACCATTATGATACTCAAAAGTTATACTCCATATACCCTGTCTTTTAAAAACACAGGGTAGTCCTTGGTGGGAAACTCTATAGAGATCTTTCATGTTTCATGCCTACGTGGACACAGGCTGGGTTAGTTCCTGTCAAATGATCTTAAAGCGAGTGAGAAACCACCATGAAGGGCAAAATGACAGCTTCAGCTATTCAGATTTGTAGAACACACCTTTTACAAGGTACCAAACTTTGGTACCAAACAAGGTAGCAAAGACACCCTGCACAAGCAGACCAGTGCTTCACATTCTGCTATGCTGGTTCCTCAGCAGTCAAGTGTGCCCTGTTGCTGTGGGCCTCCATGTGAGAACAGATCTCAAATGCTTTGGTCATTAGTAAGACAGATGTGCTGACTGAAAGTACATCAAACAGTCTGACCATGAGGGAAAAAAAAGGCCTGAAACTGGAGAATTAAAATATATGAGGATTTCACTGTAGAGCACAAGAGGGAGTTGCCCAGTTGCTGGTGTGAACACTGCATTGGCAGCAGTGTCCTGGAAAGCACTGCTGTCTGCCTTTTCAGGGCACTGTTTGATGCTGTACCTGCAATCAGCAGCCTTACCTTGACAGGCAGGGAACGAGTGGTGGCCAGGCTGGCAGCTGTCACACTGAAGTCCACTGACCCCTGAGCGACAAAGACACCTCCCAAAGAAATCACAGACTTCAGGCTGGGTACCCAACAAGTTACATTCACACACTGCGAATGAGAAAAGATATTTCAGAGGTAGCCTCTGTACAGGCTCTCTTACCTTCCTTGAAATAAAAATATATTTGTAAGAAAGAACAGTAAAAGCAATCCCCTGCTCCCTGATGCTCAACAAGATGACAATTTTCCCATCAGATTTATATTCATAACAGCTTTTATTGATTGCTCACATCTGTAACAATTCAGGAACAAGGAAAACATTAATGAAAGAGCAAAGAAGCTGGCTCCAAGTTAAATTATCAGTGTCAAAGCACTACACTTGGCCTGGCCCCACTGAGAGTCTGATTTATCAATCCCAAGTGGTTTGCCAACTACTGAAAGTAGTTCCATCACTTCTGGGCCTGAAGCGAAACAATTTATGGTTTAGATTTACAATCTCGGGTGGGAGTGGTCAATAAATTGCCTAAAAAGACAGTAAAGAGACAGCTTTTAAAGTTCAGAATCAGTCAGTTTTCTAGTATTGATTAGATAGGGTAGATTGGTGCTTCAAAGTGAGGTTGCAAACTCATATTAAACACCATGTTTTTTTAAAAACACCCCAAGGATAAGTAACAGAAGTATTTCCAAAGTTACTCTAAATTTAATCAATGTTACTAAATCCAAACACAAACTAGTCTGGTAGCTGCATCAAACGGCAGACAGAAACCAAGGAAACAGGCATTCTTAGATCAAAATCTCCCCTCACATTATTCTTCTTTGACTTATGAGTTTTGGGAGAGTCTGTTACGAATGCATCTCCATGGCAAAATAACTTCATCCTTCAGTATGAAACTAGGGGATTTGGTGTTTTGGATATGCTAGCAAAAAGAGAATGTTTGGCTTACCATGACAGAAGGGATACTGAAAATAGCCAGGTGCACAGGTATCACAGGAAAAACCCCCAAATCCAGTTCGACATCTGCACTGCCCAGTACTTCCATCGCAGTCACTGCCCAGCACTCCTGCACCGTGGCACTGGCATGCTAGAGAGTACATTTGTAAAGAAAACATTTGCAGTATTATGATCCTAAAGTTCTTATTTCCTTTGGAAGCCAAAAGTTGGCATTTATCCTGGAGCACAGGCTCCAAGTGTCAAAGAAACTACGTCACTTACACAGACACTGAGGGCCAAAATACCCTGGTTTGCAGCCTTCTTCTAGTCAAAACAGGTAAGGAAAAGAAAAAAAACAAAGTTAGTGCATATAATCCCAGAATTCCTTGTCATTTTACAGAGAAAAATAGATCAGTACTTAGTAAATATTACCCTTGAACAAAAATACCCCATTTGTATGAGCCTTACATACAAAATCTCATTCATAAGAACCACTATCTGTAATTGTGCTTAGTCTGACAGCAGAAATTTACAACTTTTACTGAAACTTCCACTTAGACACAGCTGCCTTTCTTATGCCTTCAAATTCAGATGCTGCTCGTTGAAAATGTAAAGAGCTCAAGATCGGTTTTCTCCTGTTACATTTATTCACTTTTCTTTGAAGTTTTCTTTTTCTTCCTTTTAAAAATTTTTGAGGGAAGGTGATATGCAACAGAGAGCATACCCAGAGGCCTACCAGAGCAACGATTTTGGATGCTGTATGAAGGTGAAGTGCATTATAAGTATGCACTTAAGTGATTAAATGCTGGTTGTGATGATGTCTCTGTTGTGCAGTATGGTAATATAGGCTAAAAAATATTAGCCCACCAAGGTAATCATTGTATGGATTTCAGGCAGCATTGCAGTGAGCAAAACAAGAAATATGAAGCTTTCTTAGAAATCAAAGTCCTTCACTGCCAAGGGCAACATACAATTTGCCAGGTGAGAGAGGACAATCAAGAGGCAAAGGCCAGTTAGCCTCAAGGAAAAGATTTACACCAAACACTGTTTGTCATGTCAGAAAGTTGTACATGTCAGAAAGTCTTGATGGATCTGTTCTTAAGTGCACCAAACAAGATGGTCAGCCCCTCCTGCAGATGTTTGCTGGAGGCTGGCCAAAGTTACTTTGATCCATAACTCTTTCTGGACCTAGCCCACTAAACTGTTTGCTATAAACATGACAATATGATGAACTTCTGCCAAGAACAAAGGTTCTTTTGAAAGATAAATACCAACTGAAACAGTGAAAAATAGCAACATGGGGAAAAGCAGTGAAATGGGGAAAAAACACCATCCACTTGCCTATTATGTCACCAGCCACAGCATCTCTGGGAACTGAAGAAGTAGAAGGATATACAGGAGTATCTTTAAAACAAAAGAAACAACAAGGAGCATTTGAAACAAGCACATTAATTTCATTAAGAAACATGAGAAACAATGAAGTCATCTACCGTCAATACAGAGAGCATGATATTCATATGACTCTAGCACCCAACTTCAGCTTAGTTTTCTTTCGTTAGGAGAGAGGTAAGACACATTGCACTTTTGATTCCCAATTCAGACACAAAGTTACCTTCTCAAAAAAGCAGTACCAAGGCCAGACACCATTTGGAAATGCCACCAGGTTGCTTTCCTGCTCCCTATCCTTTTGTGCGGAAAGCTTTCTTACACTAGACAGCGTTGAGAATTATCTAAGGATCTTCATATTTATTCCACATTTCCTGCTTCCAACTGAAGGCCCATCTCCTTCTACGTGGCATTACTACCTGATACATGAACTGACATAATTTATGACATCTTAGGAGCTTTTATTTGAGAGTCCTCCAGATTGCTGGATTGTCTTTCCCATTCTTAAACATTCTTGCATTGAGATGGGATCCAAAGTCAATGAGCTACAAACATCAGTGGGACTTCATTCAGTGTCTGAGATGATCAAACAATCAATCAATCAACCTGAGATGAACTGATTTTAAAATGTCAGAAGATATATGAGATGTGATAATCTAGAATGCAGTGTACACACAGTATTTTATCACAGCCATTGAATTCAAACAGCATTCAATTTTCACAATTTTTTTTCTTTCTATGTTTTGTAGCGTTTTCCCTCTTGTGTTTCTATTGTGGCACCTCTCTTCTAATCAGACTTCAGATCTTGTCCCAGATCAACACTTGTTTTTTATCAGCTGTCAGAAACACACCTCTTTTTCCTGAAGAGACAAAACATCCTACTGATGCATTTCTGCAATCTTTTCATGGAGCTGAAAGTTTTTATGCAGCAATCCTGATGCTACATTTTCTGCCCAGTTATTTTATATGTAATTTCTTATGGGAAAAGCATTGTTTATCAGAGATATAAGTTCCAAATCCTAGCAGGTGTCAAGGAGAACACATATCCATTTTCACCCCTCCCTCATTACAGTCATGTTCTACTTCTCTGTGCACGTGGTCTTTATCCCTAAAAATCCTGACACACTTTTAAACAATTTGTTCAAGGCTTTAGGACTGGAGTTCACAACTCCCTGAGGTTGTAAATCTGATGTCTCAAATGATTTCAGAATTGTGAAAATGCAGCACAATCTCTGTTTTCCATGTCACTATCATTTTGTTAAATAAACCCAGCTCTCATCAGTATTTTAACTGATTTATCAGAACATATAAACATGTGAAGCTGAAATACCAGATTTTTTTACCAAGTCAAGAGCAATGAAAACCATTAATTCTTGAATGCCCATTTAAAATACAGAAAAATAGGCAATTTTACTTGTATACTTACAGACACAAAATGGATAACCATAGAATCCATCCGCACAGCGTTCACAGTGGTCTCCCTGGAAATTATGCTTACAGAAGCAGCGGCCAGACCCTTCCTCACACCCATCTGAGTGCTCCAAGTTGCAACTGCAGGCTACGAAAAAGTACCAACAACTAGGCATTCTTTGGAAAATAATCAATTTGCCTTTAATAGCAGTGAACAATGGCATTGCAACAACAAACCTGCAGATGTGAATGACTCATTATTTAAAGAGTTAACATTTCCCAAGTACTTACATATCACCAATATATCCCTTAAAAGCAAAATCCATGTTATTTTCTTAGAGCATTTAGGAGTTTTTCATTCCAAAAGCTGCACATTGTTCCTCCACAGCACTGCAGCAATTTTTCTGTGGCAACCACTCATTTCTCTCCATGGTCTAGGCTAAGCACCACACTATTCACTTCCATCTACACAGTATGACCACAGCCCTGCTGACTTCCCACTCCTTTCAATCCCCAAACACAACATAACTGTAGTTTCTTCCTACCTGTCACATGGCTCCTTCAGCCTGTTTGTAATCCAACACTTTCCTCTTACCTACACTCAGTTCTTTTTCAAATGTTCTATTAGTAATTACCCTATTGCATCACTTATTACTCGATGGGCTCAGCACTGGATAAGATCAGAGTAGTATTCTTGGTGACCTGTTGAGCTACAGAACAAAACTTTCAAGCGACCAAGGGTCCAAGGGTAGCTCACATGTACACCAGAGAGGTAAGAGAAACAAGATCATGAGAACAGGAGATGAGAATGGCTTCCTAGGGGTCCTGAGATCCTCCTCACTGTGGGGTGTGTAGCAGCATCCCAAGTTTCCATGGTCCTAACTCCTCCGTACCCTTTTATGGGCTACTACCTATCTTTCTGCTGCTCTGAATATGCTCATATGACACATAAGCTGAGAATAATATAATTTAAAAGGTTCAAAGCAACACAGAAATTAATTTGTAGCTGCTCTCCAACATCTTTTGCCCACTCTTTCATTTCTTCCTCCCCAAAAGACGCATCCTGTGCTTTGATTATAGCCCAAACCCCTCAAGCCACCAGGAGAAGACATTCCATAGAGAAGGACTCACGTATGCAACCATTGGGAGCTCTCACTGGAACACCATACGGACGATAGTAACCTTTTGCACACTTCTCACAGTTAATCCCAGCCGTGTTATGCTGTGCAAAATAAAACAAAAGGATAATACAAGATAAAGAGAGGAACTAGGAAGAATTAAGAAACAATAACATCCTTAACACTGTTTCCATATACAACTAAGGAGGGGAAAAAATGGAATGTAACTGCAATAAATAACCAATCATCGTGTGGTGTTCTTTAACCACCTGTTCTCTACAGTGTTCTGAATCATGAATTCTCACATAAAGCAGCTGAATTTTTTCTTTAAAGCATGATAAGCCCCTCCTCCCATTAAAAAATATATTTGGAAAAATATCCCTTTATATCATAAAATATCTCTTTTTAGGCTACTTTCTTACCACCATATATATATTTATCAAGAAACTGCATCATGATTTTTTTCTTATGCTACATATTAATTTTCTTGTGTCTAAAATCAGCAATACCAGAAGAAACCGAAAACTGAACAGTCCCACGAGCACAAAATAGATTTTCCACGAGAAAAGTGTATGTCTCTATAAATATGTGGTTTAGGCATACCAGAAAAAAAAATCCTAAGTAATTTGAACTACAGCAGTGATGGCAAGTACAAGTTGAGTAAATCATGGTCATGAGACACCTCGATGAGCTCATATGCAAGAGCCAAGAGCAGGAAGCTCTGCCCTGGAGCAACTGAAACACTTCTCCCAGCCCCTGCTCCCTGTCTAGTTCCTCCTTAGGGAGTGTTGCAATTCAGGGCTGAGCAGGGACACAGTGTTTCCTGGATGGACTGGTGAGCAGCTCATGAGCAGGGCACTCAGGACTCTGCACGTTCTTCAGTGGCTACTGGAGCTCACTCCAGCAGCACATCAGTGGCCCCAGCCCAGCTTCAGGAAGATGTCAGAAGGACAATGCAGCAAGGTGCAAGTAATCCAGAAGTTATTTTGAATGTATGAAAGACATGCAAACAAGACAAACAGCAGAATTACAGTTCTGGGCTTCTGTAAAGCAGATTTGTCCTTGCTCAGAGAGCTGCTTGACAAGATCCTGTGTGAAAGTCTTCTGGGTGGGAAAGGAGACCAAGAAAGGCAGTTGACCCTCATGGACTGCCTCCTTTAAACTAGAACAATTTTTTCCAACATGCAAGCATGGCAGAAGGTCAGCACAGACAAACACAGAGTTCCTGATTGATCTCAAACTCTAAAAGAAAGTGCATGGAAGGTGGAAGCAGGGACAGGCTACTTGATGGCAATACAAAGACATTGCCCAAATATGCAATAGTGGAGTTAGGAAAGCCAAATTTAAGCAGAGTTAGAACTAGCAATGAAGGTGAAGTACAAAAAGAAAGATTCCAGGAGTAGAAGAGCAACAAAAGAAAAGCTAATGGGGGTAGGGGCCCATTGCTCAATGAGAAAGGAGATCCAGTGAACAAATTTAGAACACACAAAAGACAGGAAGGTGATAGGATATATCCAACATAGTTTACCCAGGGCAAAACATTCCCAAATCAACCTCATTGACCTCTGTGATACAACGACAGGTGCTGTGGGCAGACCCATGCAGATGGTGAGGGATTGAAGCACGTGACATCCAAGAAGAGGCTGAGATGGTTGGGTTTCTTCAGCATTAAGAGAAGGGCAAATTTATTGCTACCCACAACTACCAGATCAGAGAATACAGAGTGGATGGACCCAGACTCTGATCAGAGGTGCACAGCAAAAGGATGAGGCAACAGGGACAGACTGGAACATGGAAAATTTCAGTTAGATATTAGGGACAAAGTTTGTCATGCAGGCAGTCAAACACTGAAATAGGTTGCCATGAGTGGTTGTAGCATTCCAGTCTTTGGAGGTGTTCAAAGCTTGGAGGAACGAGTTCCTGAGCAACCTAATCATATTAGACCTACTCTGGGTAGGACTGTGTGATTTCCAGAGCTCCTTTGTCATCATACCCTAAAGAAACTAATTCTATCTTTGTATGTAACACTTCAGTTATATCACTTCTTCATTCAGGCGTCCATTCCTAAAACTTTTCTTTCCCCTGACACAGAGAAAGTAAACTTAAATTCATGCACTTAGTCAATGGAAAAAAAAACCAAAAAAAAAAGCTCTAATTTGATTTAAACCCATTTAATCCAACTTAACTACCACAAAATTAATTACGAACAATTTGTATCAGTCATATAATTTAGACTAATTTTGCTCTTTTCTATCTTTGAAGCAGTATTAAAAAGAAATGTTCTTTCATGAACAAAGAGCTGACAGAAAGAACCAACATGGTAAATCTTTCTAGAACATGAACAAAGAGCATGAACATAGCATTACTAGAGCATGAACAAAGTTCTGCACAGAAATGTCAATGGAAAACAAAGAACATTTCTTCTACCCATGTTAGTAAAAATAACTCTACTCTTTTCTGACTGCCTTTTGGACAATATCTGATTATATTGTGGTAACAATATGGAAAGCACTCTATACTGGATATCTGCCCTTTTTGTTGCTTAAATACAGCTATATTTTAAAATGCACAACATGGTAATACATAAATCATGACACATAGATTTCACAGGAACATAGAATTGACAATAAGCCTCCTATAATGCAAAATTCTGGTCAGCTGCTTGTCATGCATCAGATGACTTGACAATAAAAGGAAGATGGACTTCCAAGTAAGTCTGGATTTATTTAACCATGAGATCACTGAACCAATGAATGACTCAGGTTGTAAGGGACCTTGGGAGGTCAAGTAGTTCAGTCCTGTTACAAGCAGAGATAAGGCCAAGATTAGATCTCTATCACTCTTATTGGATTTTTCCTCACAGTCATTGCTAGAGTAGAACAAAGCCAGAATGAAAGAAATTCTTGCTCTTCCCAAGAATGTGCTATCCATTTATAACAGACACAGTGTAAAGTCTCTGATTCCAGATTTACAACTTTTGATTCAATCTAATGGAGCCTTTAAGATAGTTATAGCGCTCCTCTTCTCAGTTTTCAGGGGAAACTAAGGGAATGACTTTGGCTGGCGTGGAGGGGGAAGGTGCCTAATGGCTGTTTACCTGAGGCATCTCTACAGAAAAGACAGAGCCAACTCTTCCCACATAAACAGCAGAAGCCCAAAAGCTATCACAAGCTGCAATTGGGGAAATTCCTACTGAACAGGAGTGTGATTAAGTGCTGTTAAAGATTACCCAGAGTGTGTGTAAAGTGCATCCTCAGAAATTTGCAGAATTCAACTGTTTCTCAGTGTTTCTCAGTGCAACTGGATATAATTTTGCATCTAGCCTTGGTTTGAGTGGAGCACTAGTCCAAAAGGATTCCAGAGCCCTCTTCTATGATTCTGTGCTTTCCCAATATCTCTAACTTTCTATCTTGGTATAGTCTAGATCCTCCCTTATTTCTGCTGATATGAGAGAGCCCTCTGTTTTGCCGTAGTAAGGATCCAGCTGGCCTGAGTTGGCATTTTATTTGGTTAATTTTACCTCCTTCTGTAAAGCAGGGAAATGGCAGACTTTGTAACAACAGGAAAGAGAATTTTTATAGCTGACTAAATTGTTTGGTTTGATTGTGTGGTTTTATTTTGATCACACAGGACTGAGCATAAATACAATTTTTATGTGTCTTTTGCACATTACCAAGAAATGTTGAACAAGGTAAATTATTTCCACACCTTTTTCCACAGTTTAAGTACAAGTAGTAATACCATCAGAGAAATGGGCCTTTCTGGACTGGTCAGACCCAAAACTACTGGTGTGAACATTTTTTTATACTGATCAAAATGACCTTTTTACCTGGCAGTTAATGCAGACTCCTCCACCTTCATAATGCCCATGGATGTTTAAGCTTTTTCGACGCTGATCAACATCAGCATCATAGTAGCAATCAGTGGCATGTCCATGGCAATTGCAGGCTGAAAAAGTAATATTTCAAGTCAGTTTTCTTTATAGTGCTGGAATTTAGCAATCTTCAGCATTCACCTCCAGCAGAAGTGTAAAAGAAGATTATATTTTTTTATGTGACATACGCTTAGGCATGCTGGAGTACACTCAAATGCACGTATTTACCTATAAACAACTGGATTTTCATACCAGAAACAGAGTACAGTAATGCAGATATGAAGAAAACGTGCAGGTAGTCTTACCAGAGAAGGTAACAATTGTACCATCTCAAAGCTATACAGTTGTGCATAAATGCAGGACTAGGAAGATCCAGAAGAATGGCCACAGAAGGTTTTTTTAAATTATCAAAAATGTGCTCAAATGTTTATTTCTTCGTGTCTCAAAAACACATCTGGACTGATGCTATGTGCACTAAACCTTTATTTAAAGTGAACAATTCTGGATAAGATATACACATTTAAATGAAAAGACCTACACCAAAGAATTCTCATATTCAGCTGTAGATAACACTATACCAGCAAACTTGGCTATAATAAAATTCTGAATAGAAAGGAACCATGACAACAAATAAACAGAATAAACTCATTCAATATCCTCTTTTTTTTCCTGATTTGATCTTCCTTCTTTGCTGGAGAGGAAAATGGGAAGTTTTTTGAAATAATGCAGGTAGCAAAAACAGGCTTCCCCAAGCATCTGGGTGCTAGCTGACCTTTTAACTATAGGAAATTACCTTCCCTTCAGGAAATACCTGAAGTTACAACTTTATAAAGCTATTACTTCATGTTTAGGGAAACCCCTCCTTCATCTGGACCAGTGGACACAATACTCTGGAAGGCAATGGGTTACAGAAGCTAAGGGCTCTGCCTCTCCTTCAGGATGAGGGAAGCATATGGGAAGTAAGTCTTCCAAACTCTATTCCAAGTTCCTGGCACAACTGGGAGCACAACTCAGGGACAAACGATTTTCCGTGTCTGACTACATAATCATACAGACAAGAAAAGAGAAAGTGGATCATTCTCTGCATCTTCTCTACATCTTTTTATCTGAAGAGCTGTGGATAAGGAAGCCTTTTCCTAGAAATTACCAACCACACAGCTGAGGAGATGCCCTGCCATCATGCTCCCTTATGACAAGAACTGGATTCCCTGGCCAGGATGTAATAGCCTAGGAAGACCTTTGGGTTTTCTTACTCATAAAATTCTTCAAGAAAATAAAACATTCCACAAATGAGATGCTGGCTCAAGATATTAAGTCAGAAAAGAAAAAAAAGAGAATACATAAATATATATATATATATATACATATAATTACAATATAAATAAAACCTCCCTTGCCTCTAGGGCCAAACCATCCATGAGCTACAGCTCAGCTATGTCTTCTAACAGCTATGGGAAATTTTCTGCTCTGATTACATTAAGAACACTTTCACTCATAGAGGAATAGAAACCCCTTCTACCTCATCAAGCACCTTTTCACCACTTTGGGACATTTGCTGATCCATACATACTGAGAAGCTCACAGCAAAATGCTGGGCTGATCCCTACAAGCTTCCACCAACCTCTTTCAATCAGTTTTTCTCAAGGAACCTCAGGCTTCTGGAAAGTTGAATAAGGTTGTTTTAATTCCTTCACTACTGGCTGCCAGCTAAAGAGGCCTGCACCTGGCAAATGCTCCCAACAAATCACGTCAAACTGCTAGGAGCAATCCATACTAAAAAGGGTATTTTTTCAGAGGTAGGTAGAAATGAAGTGGTTTTGGCTCAGAATCTTGTAGATGATCTTCTATACACTCATTCTTCAAAAAACATGACATTATTTATGCTCCTTGTCTGTCTCTTTTCTGGCAAAATATATTTTCCTTTTAAAGAGGGGGACTTCAATGAGGTTTCAAATATTGTTCAAAAACTGTGTCCCAACATGCCTACCTCCTATCAAACATTTTAATCACATACAACCTCCTTCCCCCCTCCCAAGTCTTAGTACTGCAGTTTTAATTAAACAAGTCATCTCTTTATTCCTCAGAGTAATTATATAGGTACATCTCTTTGGCTTTCAAATAAGGTTCCCCTGTTAAGAGTTTGTACCCACTGGCTATACTACTCTCAGGAAAGGCAGAGAAGAAAAATAGATTGGGCCAGACACAAAGGAAATGGTTGTGCACAGAGATTGCAATGCTCTGTACCACCCCACCTGGTTTCTACCCAGGGAAATGCAAAACACCTGTGTATGACAGTACAAACCGATCACCAAAATGGGTCCAAGCTATTGCATTCTTTAAGAATGAAACACAGAGGAAGTGGGAGAAAGGCAAATGAATGGGCTTCTCCAGCTTGACTATTAATCAGTCTGCAGGGCCAACAAACTCCAAACACCCAAATATGAGGATGGGAAGAGGTACAAGTGTGGAATCACGAGGATTCCCCACAAGGAACACCTCTGTGCCACTGGCATGCAGTCAGTGAGGGTCATCTCTCAGCCTGAGAAGGGAGGGCAGCTCAAGCACCTGTGAGCAGTGGCAGCTTCAAGCAGCCTCTCCGCAATCTGAACACCAAGAGGACGAGCAATGGAAAGGAACATTTTGGACTTGTACAAGAAGCCTATGGTCTCTGCTTGGAGATCCACAGTCTGTCAGCAGACAGCTGTGACTGGGGAGAAATGTTGATTCAGTGTTCTACAGAAAGTCTTCCCCTTTTCCCATGTCATATTCTCACAAAAATTAGTATTTTCACTGTTTAGTAAGAAAGAAGAACATAAAATTCATGGAATTATTTATTCTTTACTGCTGTATGGAAAGAATTTTCTCAATACAGAAAAAACAGGTGTTAAAGAATACAGCATTCAAGAATGTGTGCTACAGCTAATACCCATCCTCTTGTCAGTACCTCTTTTAACCCACCATCTTTTTGGCTACTCACGTTCACATATGTTTGTGCTCCCAGCTGTTGCAGGTTGCCACTGCTTCTGATTATATCCAGGGCAGCAGTGGTCACAGGTTTCCCCACAAGTGTTATGCTGGCATTCACACTGAAACCTACAGAAATGAAAGCCTCTTAAAGAAGCTGGGCTTAAAATCTTTTCCTTAAGCTTTTTAATAAAATATAATTGGATTTTTCTTTGTTTTACCACAGTCCAAGACTCACACATAGTATGAAAAGGACGGGACATAAACCTAACATATAAAGAAGTCCATCAGTAATACATTTTGAAAAAATACAGAACATTTTGGAAATTTCCTAAAATTCTTCAAGATCGATTACTTCAATCATCTGATTATGAGTTTCTTAGAACACATTACTTAGAGAAAATATTTATAATTTAATGCAACAGACTGGATCCTGAAACCATTTTATATTATTAAATCAAGTTGATATACAGTAGTTTAGGATATATCTTGTTTTAGCTTTGTTCCAAGGCTGAAATTTGTTGACCTACAGTAATCAAAGTATTTATCACCTTTAAATGCATGCCTTCATAACTCCTCCATTATACTTTGTTTAAAATAATTTTATCAGTTTTTTTAATAAACCAAGATCATAACTTGATCATGTTATTTTTAAGACCACGCACACTATTCACCAACAAAATGTAGGCATGTTTTTGATTTATTTAGCTGAATAGCCTACTTTATTCTTGTTAGAAAGTAGGCTATTCAGTAGGCTATTATATATTTCTTATTTCTTATTCAGTAGGCTATTATATATTTCATATTCTTACTTTCTCTCACAACATTCTTCTATTACATGTGTAGTCTAATAACACAGAAGCAATAAAACTTTTGAGTACAACCATCCTATTTTCATAGATTTCTCTCCTTCTTCACTTAATTTTCCCTAGCACAGATATCAAGAAAGGAGGCACCCATGTCCCCCACCTATTCTTCATTAAAACACAACTGAAAATATTTAATTGTCTTGATAAAAGTTTGTTTTAATGTCATCATGGATAAGAGCAACAGCTGGTTTAAAGCAGGTTTTTAAAATATGTTTGAGACAGGCTGATCACTCTTAGCCACTTCCCTGTAACAGGTGAGCCAAGAAGTCTCATTTAACTCCCTGTGAAATCAGCATGGAGGTCACAAACTTGACAGGGAAAGGGAATAGTCCATTCAGTTTGTCTTTATGTTTTTACAGTAACGACCTAAAGCCATTGGATCTTGCATGAGCTCAGTTATAGTGCTCAATATCTTCATGAAGTTCATGATTTTGTTCCTGAGTTGGACTACTAATTCCTGATGTAAGAAGGTGACATCAGCTCTTTCCAAAAAGAACTATGTGTTTCTAAGAAATTGTTAAATCTTCCAACTTGTATTTCAATTAAAATGAAAAACCAAAGTAAACACCTTCTATTATTAATACAATCACTCTTGACATGTTTTCTTGCCAACCATTAGCAGGTTCTACTTCTTTTAAAAATAAAGAAAAAATTCCCTGTATAACTACATAATCCTATAATAAAAAAAGGTCATTTGAAAGCACTCATATATTCTTTTTCTCTGATAAATGTCAGGCTCCCTTTACTTACTGGTATTGGTTTTCAGCGCTCTTTGGATTGCATACTTCAGCATGGCCATGGCAAACACATCGACCACCAATACTGATGTCCTTTATACTGTAGTAATACTGTGGAACAAGCACAAGAAGTATCTATAGGTCTTTCCTTGCTTGCACTGTGTCAGGAATATCATTAAACATCAGGTTTGCTAGATTTGGAAGGCCTCTGCCATAAAAATATGCACTCTCCTTTAGGAATTTAATAAAACACTCGAGATTTCATTCATCTATCCTACAGCCCTTGGCCTGGATAACACAGAAGTTCCTTACACTACAGCTGTGCTGCTTGCCAAGTAAACTGCATACTGCATTTACCTCTGCCTGTGAGCAACATCTTACAATTTACTTAAGGCAGTAAGGGCACTTGATAAGAGTGCTGTCAAATAACTGGAATAGCTTTATGTTTTTCAGTGCAGAAACCCTCACACACATTTGTGTGGTGCCTCACCCCAGGGCTTCCTCCAATTGTTACCGAATCTTCATTTTAAATGAAAAGGTTAAAAATAGTAATACAATATGAAGCCTGAAACCTCTGTAAGTATATGAATTTCTGTGTCGTGTTCCCTGTGTTTCCTTATATTTACCCACTGAATGGGAGTGGAACTTTGGCCTTCAAACTCTTGTATAGCCCAAAATGCACTGAAAACATCTAGTACGGCCTTTGATTTCTGCTCCTTCAGAAACTCAGGTACTATTTTCTGAAAACCTTTTGTGAATAAGTATCAGAAAGTAGTGACAAAAAGAGCTGAAGAGATTTAGTTCCTCTATTCTGCATAAGACAGTTAAGAATAATTTTGCTTTGGGTCTTTATAATTCACATGATGCACTCAGCTTCCTTCCATATTAAAAAGCAGGGAATGAAAATGGTCTGTTACAAAATCATTAATCATCACTGCCCCTCCATAAATCCATGCTGGCCCAGGTACTTTCTCGTCTCAGACAAACCTGGAGAAAAATACGAGGATTTCAAGGTTGGTCAAGGCAAATTTCATTGTCAGGATGCTGCAGACTTAAAACATTCAGACCATTTTTTGGTCCCTAACATGCTGGGTACGATTGTTGAGTATTTACATCTCAGAGACAAAAGTACTTACTCTACGAGTCACAGTGGGGTCTCGCTGAGCTTTGGATATCAAGTGTCCAAGAAGAGTATTAGTTCTGAGAAAGCGCAGGCGGATGTTTGTTGCTTTTGTGAATTCTTGAAGACCAGGGGAATAAGTGAAGTTTTTTGCTCCTGGGCGGCCATTTACCAAAGATACTACAATCTAACAAAGAAGCAAGCACACTCTTGTTAAAATATATCAACTACAGGTGCCAATAGCAGCATAGAGCAGAACTAATAAAAGAATATAAAAACTTACTATTGTTTCTAGCAACAACTGGGCATTTCATACTGAAGTCAGGATATTGGGAAAAATAGTGTTACTCTTGGAGCCTCCTGTATTCTCATTATTCATATAACACATCAGAAAAGAAGCAAAAAAAAAAATCAAAAGAATAGTGCCTCTACCTGTTTTGAAAACAGTAGGTATAGCATGCAAAAAGTACATTTTAATAGGAAAAAAAGCAATAGGAATAGTTGCAAGTAGTTGTTTGAACAGTTGACAGTGTCAATGGAAGTTTAGCCTGATTAAAAACATCAGATTTTGGATCTTTCCCAAAGCACATTTATTTTTGGGTCAAGGCATAAACATTACTGGAAAATATTATTGTTAGCAGGTCCAGTGCCTGCGAGCATATTAATGGTCTTCTGGAAGAAAGTACACAGTGTTGCTTTAGAAAATCCCCTCACATGAAAGCAGGTTTGTCTGACTTCCAAAACAAGGGATCCAATACTTTTTTTATTTTTTAAAGAAACAGCTGCCAGCAGCTCAGCAACCATGCATTTCTATTGAACAAACAACCTAGTTTGTATGTACAGGGCTCAGTAAAAAAACATGAATTTATTTATAACCATCCAGATAACAGATTTCTATTTTCAAGTAGCTTCTATACTCTGAAACATGTAACAAGGGTATGATGATTGTTCCAACTGCAGCACAGTTCCCACAGGAAAAGTCACAGAGCATGTAATAGGGAATGGCACCAGCAGTGTTCTTCTGTGGAAATTATTCTTTACAATATCTGATTAGGAAAATTTTACAGATACTTTAACAAATAAATTCTATTTTAATATGAAACCCTAGATCCATCCGCTCAAAACTCTGGATAACTCTTGAGGAGTTCAGATCTGGATTCTAACAACATCAGGCACAAAAGCAGAATGCCAAGAGGAGCCATCAGCACACCCAGGAGTTTAACATTCATTCAAGTAATACAAGCCACAGTTCTGCCCAGCAAGGAACAATGGCTAAAATCAAACCAATGTTTTCCAAATACTTTAATATATTATAAACATGTAGCTTTCTTATATATATGTATGTATATATATATGTGTGTGTGTGTGTACATGTGTGTGTGTGTATATATACATATATATGTATGTATGTATGTATATGTTGGGGTTTTTTTAACAGCTCCTTATTCTTGAATGGTAAATATCAGTTTCTACAGCCTTTA
Source organism: Poecile atricapillus (assembly GCF_030490865.1). Lineage (NCBI taxonomy): Eukaryota > Metazoa > Chordata > Aves > Passeriformes > Paridae > Poecile > Poecile atricapillus. The sequence continues at coordinate 107,266,765 of NC_081250.1, read as the reverse complement.
CTCACATGAGCAACTCTGGTGCACTGGGTTTTGCCATGCACATTGGAAGTATGCAGCAAATGCAGTCAACACCTTCAAATGCACATGGCCATAGTGTGATACATAAATGATGATAAATATTAACACAGGTTTCCTTGAGCAGCCCCTACCCAATAGAGAATGGTGAAAATTATGAGGAGTCAGCTCATGCTCCCAAAATCTCACCGAGGTTTAGGTTATGGACTTACTAATGGAGATTCAAGCAGTCATAGCTAAAAAAATTACTTCCAACAAACTTCCGAAACCAATGATGCTTGTTTCCAGCATCACTCATGGCTTTCCTGAAAGCACCTACCTCTCCATTTTCTAGAGGCAGAATGCGAGAGTACTCAGTGGTGCACAGGACATCGCTGTCCCTCCTCACAGGAATATTTGCTTCCTTTCCAAAGCGCTCCAAACAATCTGCTTTTGAGTCTAGTCAAGCAAGAACAAAATTAATTTTATATAAAATAGACCCTATTGTGCTAATTTAACTTAACAGAGAAGTATCCCCTCTGCTTTCAGGTAAATTCTCCCCATAACAGAGTAATAACAGTGATCGTGTCACTCAGCACAGAATAACAGACATTCCTCAAAACAGTAATCTCTCTTCATAAGCAATTCAGTGGTGCCTGACAAGACATGGCACAGTATTTCTCATATCATCACCAGAAAAAAAAACTACATAGATGCTCCAAGATTTTGCATTTATATTTCACTTTGATTTTTGCAAGAAACTCCAGGGTCCTAAGGGATGAAGGACACTGAAGTTCTGACATACCCAAAAAACAAGAGAAACAAAACAAATCAGAAATTTCTAAGAAAGTTAAAAATATTCATGTGCTGAGTTACACTTTCATAATACCATACTCATACACCCCTGCCACTAATTTATTGTGGCTAAATAAGAAAAGATAAATGCATTTAACATTCACTGTCTTCTCTTGCAGGTGAAATCTTCAGCAAGCCCCATATTTTGATTTTGCTGCTACTGAGGAAATGATGAAAGAAACCTGTCCCCAAAAGACCAGTGGCACAAGGATTGATACTTACAAGCAAAATATTGCCATGGAGTGTAAGTTTTTCCAAAGTCCACCGATCTTTCCAAGACCCAGAGATCTGGACGAGGAGAATTTGCAAACTTGATAAGGATATAGGCAACATGGAAGAGCTGGTAACAGAATATACATAGATCTTGTCAGGAGTTTTTTTGAACTCAATGTAGCACAGCAGTAATAAAACTAATGCAAATAAACACTGTTTCTTTAGCGTACAGGGAGAAAGTTACTCTCTGCAGTTTCATTCACCTTAAAATAAAGGCCAGATTCTCAGCTGGCTACTTCACCTGGCAATGTGTTTGAGAACATTAAGACATCTGCAAGAGGACCGTGTTAAATACCATCTCCTACACTTCCGAACAGCTCTGCTGTGCAGCTGACTGATTGCTTGGGTGTGTTAAGGGTACAGTACTCAGCCTGGAAAAGTGATATTGCTCAACTAAGCTGCTTTTGCAGCACCCAGGTACATTTGTGATGCATTCCAATCACGTAATTGTGCTTGTCACTAAGGAATACCAAAATCACGTATGAGAAAATGCAAATACCCTTTACACTGGGACTCCCTTGGTTGATAATAATCCCAGCCACCCACACCCTCAGGTTAAGATTATCTTGAGATGAATTTGACACTTGACAGACTTTCCAAGTAATGGAAGCAAGACCTCAGAGTTTGTGGGTATCAAATAGCACAGGAGAGATTTTTGTAACTGGTAGCTCATTCAGTGTCTGAAACAGCTCAAAGAGCTCAAATCAGTTCAAGGTTCCCAAGGCCAAGAGGTTCATTGGGCTTCTTCAGGTGCTCACAGTGTATCACACAGAGGGCTCCCAAACACTAGAGAAGAAAGGCATCTTACAAGTCAGGAAGCCTTACTCTAAGTCTCTTGGGCTAGTCCACAGTCATAAAAACCAAAACAACAATAAAAACTAGCTTTACACAAAAAGCTGAACACAGATTGATTCTAAAGGCTATTTAAAAATTAAACCATGACATGGATGGAGTTGTCAATAAAAGTGAACCAACACTGAGGTACACTCAATATTCAAGTAAAGCTACACTGGAATTTCCCCCTCAACAACCTCAGCTGAGAATAATCTGCTGGCAGGAGAGTCTTACTTTAATGGAGGAGAGTGCAGTCAGCAGTTTATCAAGTAACTGCTGCCAGACCCCCACATCAAATACAGCCAAGCAGTTTATCTTTGCTCATACCTCACAAATGTCATAACCCTGAAGCTAATACTTTGCAAAGTTTATTAGACTCCAAACCACAAGTGCATACAAGCTCTCAACCACGAACTGGGAACAGCATCTTTTGGCACACCTGGCGCATTCAGCTGTCAGTTGGGAACAGTTCAATAGCTGTCACACCAACTGGGAACACCAAGAGGCAGATGCAAATGGTGAATAATGCAGTGACACAGATACCTTGGAATACTTGTCCTTAACCAGCTCTGCACATGACAATCCCACGGCTACATGTAGCCTCAAACATTTATTTCAGACATCAGCTTCTGAGTATCTGTATAATGTATTCACAGTAGAAAGTAAAACCTTCTCATGGAAAAATGGGAGGAACTCAGGAACTTCATGGAGCATGTTCTCATGATATCACATCTCAGAAGAAAAAAAACTGAAATTTTTTTGTTGTGCATTCATTTAATGTAGAATGTACAACTACTCTCCAGGGTAAGCCCTGTTCTACACACCCATACCAAGGCACAACTGCCGCAGGTATAGTACTTTGCAACCTCTTTCAGAAACTTTCACTTTGCTAAATGTTGCTGACTTAGGTCAGTGAAGAAAGAACCAGAAGGAAAATAACCCAACTTTTCTGTTAGTGTTGAAATTTACCCTGCTATTTAACACAGCCTGACAAGCACCAGCTTCACCTCCAGAGACACTAAATTAGGTACCTCAGCAAACAGACATTATCTCCACAGGAAAAATAACTTATTAGACAACAAACTGATCCCAGTAAGTGGCAGTTTGTTGACAGAGCCATGGCAAAACCCAAATCTATGCTCTATGACTGCACAGGTGGAGTAATGCCCTCAATTTGCTGATGGAAAGTCTGATTTCAGCTGTTGTCAGAAATAGGTCAATACTTTGGGGACAGCGGCAAGATTTGCTCCTACTGAGCTTCTGATACTCTTTGAGTAACTCCTGCTACTTCACTGTCAAGTTTCATAGTAGAGATATTTGCGATACAGACATTACATGTCATCTGGTATGGCCACCCAGTGCAAAGATTAGTATCCTCCTAGGAAAGCATAATGGCTCTGAAACTCCTAAAAAAAAAAAAAAAGTGCTTTATGTTCTCACTTTTGGTCATCTGAATTTCTCAAGGGGCATCTACCTGTTCAAACCAGGTTTGCACTGGCAGGCAACATTAATATATTGTCTTTCTTCTCCAGTGTCTTAAAATCTTTGGAAGTCCTATCTTGACATGCATGCTAGTAAGTGCTGATAACACTCCATGTGTTGAATGATACAGATTTAACCAAGACAAGTGGTTTAGAATGCTCAAGAGGAAATAAAGGAAGCATATAGACAATGTCTTGCCTTTTCCAGGGCTCCACTGCTTGTAGTCACATTGTGGAGTGAACAATGACCTCACACCTACTCTTAAAAATGTGTATTATACTAGGAAGTCTGCAAGTCTGCCAATGCTTAAAGGATTGCCAACCAGCACCACTCCTCACATATTTCCATGGAAATAAAATATGGAAGGAAAAAAAAAAGTATGGAAACTTCACAGTACTGTTGTACATGAAAAGCTTTGATTTGTATGATGTTCTCCATACATCTCTCAGTTTGAAATGCTGCTGAGGTTTGTATAGGCACATTCAGAATGGGAAAAGGGACAGGTCTGATAAAAATTAAATTAGTGTTAGTTAATGACAGCATGTCACTGAAACATAGTCACCAAGTCTATCATCTGTCTTACTTCTGACTTTGCATGAGTGCCTATGATTTGGTTTTGGCCTGGACCAAGGATGTAGAATGGCACTTGAACATCTGAACTTCCACTAAGCTTAAATACTGACCAAGTTCATGAATGGCCTCTCTCCAGATCTGACGAGACAACAACAGAAGAAAAATAATCCTTGCCTTAGCAAATAAATCCCACCTGAAGATAAAAGAGTAACCTTGCTGACATAAGACCTAGAAAAGCAACCATTAAAACCAATTTTAATCACATATTCTAAGATGGCATTTCGCTACTTTAAATCTTGATCCTGACCTAAGATCTACCCTGGCAAAAAGGCAGACTAAACTCAAAGCAATGTTTTCCTTCAGCCATTTAGTTATGAAAAAAAAAAAGGAAAGTGTCTTAATTTTTGAAAAAATGTTTATTTGGTTGCTTTTAAGCCAAATTTGTTTCATAAAAAACTAACCATCTCTCAAAAGGAATGTTAAAACTGTAAGCAAGCATTTTGGTATAATTATATAATAGTAAAACAAATTTTTACAAAAGAATCACAGACTTAATCAAAATTCTGACCATTTTCTTATATGAATAAAGAACTGAATTTAAAGGTGGAAACAGCATTTATTTTCCAGTAATGGAAACAATGCACTCTGGAAATGCATGCTTGAAAGAGGATGTATAACTGTAAGAGTCAAACATCTTGTCCTGCTGCAATCCAATACCATAGGTCAAACCTGACTGATTATCAACAGCTGGAATTTAATCAATTCCACATTGATGTGACCTTTTTCCTGTTCACTCAGGTTTGTTCAGATTTAAAATGTTCTAGCAGCCAATGGCCTTAAAGATTCATGAAAACCCAGAAAAAGTTTTTAAAAATCACCCAATAGAATGAACAAAATGCCCTCCTCATCTGAAAATGAAAATCAAAATTCAGTGTTATGCACTAACAAAATTACATTACAAAGAGAGAGATTTCTATAAAAGCTATTTCAGGTGAACTTAAGATGATATTAAAAGAAGTCATTTAAATTGATTGTACCATTATTGCTAGTGATATAATATTCATGATCTCTAACAGCATGCACACTACTTACTCTAAAACAATACAAAGAAAACTTCCCGTTACCCATTGCATTCCAATGAGAATGCTAAAACACCCAATAATATTAGTTTAAAATGTTTTCCTTATTTACTTCTTAAAAGTTTAAATAACTCTTTACATATGGAAATTGCCAAGATTTTTTTGAATCCTAGAAAGCATTAAAAAATGGATAGAAGTTAGATATGCATATATAAAGGTATAGCACATTTTCCTCCATTCCTGACACCATAAACTCAAACCACAATACTAAAACACTGAAATGACTTGTTAGATGAGTGCTGGACATAAACTAGCACAAAAGAAAAAACACACTATGTTCCAAACAATCATGATGTTGTGTATGCTGCTTCTGTAGGAAAAGACTGTTCTCCTTTTTTGGCTCATGAAGATTAAAAAGTCCTGGACTGTGGTAGTAGCAAGAACCCAACTAAATCCAGGTAGACCATCTATCTGAGGTATTCTGTAGATCAGTCAAAAGATGCATTCAAAAAGATACCACAGCAATCTTTCTTCATGTACTTTGAGACTATTTCCAGCAGAGTGAAATTAGTTCAGACTTAGTGGCAGATACAGCTGCAGCACCAAAACTTCCCTCAACATAGTATGGTTGTTATTGTAGGTTTCCTTCATTACCTTGAATAATGTGGTTGGTGTTGCATTTCTCAGAAGAGACAGAAATCTGATATGATTCGGTACACAAATTAAACTTCTTAAAGGGAGACTGATACAGGAGAGGGATTCAAGGAGTGTGAACTGTGCTTAGCACCTGCTCCAGAACACACCTTAGTGCCACTGACTGCATGGGGTTGGCATGTGCATGCCCATTGGTTTCTTGGTGTAATGAAGCCTTAAGGTCCTGTTTCCTCTCAGAGACCAAGCCACAAAAGCATCAATCTGTTCAAATGAAATAAAATAAATGAAATAAAAATCCCGTCTATTCTGACTAAAATTAAAGGCTTGAATTTCTTGATGCTACAAAGAAGGAAGCAGTCCTTTCATTCAAACATCTCAGCAGGACTTGAGGCACCCTGGCAGATCGAGGTACTGTATAAAGCACTCCTGACAGTCAGTATTTGTCAATCCCCAGCAATGTGTGTATATATATATATATGTATATATATATATATACACACATATATATACATATATGCATATACACATATACACATATATATCATAATATATAATATATATTATAATATATATAATGTTTTATATATTATATATATAATATTGTGTATATATATTATATATTATATTCTAGATATAATTTTTATATATAAATAATATATCTTATTATATTACAATACATTGTAATACAAAAAATGCCAACTAGAGAAAGCTGAGCCGGCATTTCCGGAGTTGCCAGCTACTCTCCTGGGTATGTGGAAAAACAGCTGTAGCAGAGATGCAGAGAAAATCATGTGTGGGTAGTACCTGAGAGGCACCAGACCTCCTGAGTGTGTTCCACCCAGCTTAACTGAGTACATATATACACAGCAATGACTACACTGCATAAACAGTGACAGTGACTGCAGAGACTCCCCCTGCCACAGCATGCTGAAGTCATTCCTTGTGCTCCAGCTTCCCAGTCTGAGGTGCAGAAGCTTGGAATAAGCAGAGGATTTTCAGTGTTGTTCAGTTATCCCTGGCCATGCTGTACTCACATCATGTTTTCCTTTAAGCAGCCACTGAAGCTGAAAAATGTCTTTAGTTAGGTAAGTCAGTGCCTGTGGATAGGCCTCCTAGACACGTCTGGAGATCTTTTTTCTGTCCCTGTTGATGGCAGAAGCAGAAGGGAGAAGCTCTCCCCACATAGCATGGAGAGTACTCTAGAAAGAAGAACTGCATCCAGAGATGAAGGGATAGTCCATTCTCCACATTCATCCAGTCTTTGGTCTTTTTGCCAAGGCTGCAGGCAGCTACATCAATGAGTCTCGGTTATTTTCCTGAAATTTCTCATGCAGCCACTTTTCCATTAGGATTTGGACAAAGACCAACTCAATGCTCGTAATTATTTCTTACATATGGCCTATTTCTTCACAGAACACTGAAGCTATTGATATGGGAAAGGATTCAGCCCTCAGTTGTCCAGAAGATAAATGTCTCCTTATGAGGGCTGCAGTCCAAAGTAGAAGGAGCACAGTAGGACTGTTAGCACTGGGAGGAAAACCAGGGAAGTGCAAAGGATTAGAGGCAACCAGCAGAGGTTCTGCTTTTATTACACTGGGTTGAAACAGAGGCATTTAGAACAAAGTATCACAAAATTAAACATGTAGGAATGAGGAAAGGAAGATGGGTGAAGCAGAAGTACAGACATGAAGGGAGGGAAGTGAGATCAATGAGTGGGAACCAAGACCGTCCTAAAGGGATGCTGAGGAAGAGCCAGAGGAAGATGGAGTTAGAAAAACAAAGAACAAGACTAGTGAGATTTTCTCCTGTATATTTTCAGAAAAATATCAAATTAGTATCAAAAAACCAATTATGTGCAACTACTAATGCAAACAGAAGAAAAAAATGCTGAGCCATTGAAAAGGGCTTTAATTAAAGCTTTGAAAAACACAGCACATTGACTACAATGTAAAGGAAAACATGACCAAGAAAGAATGTATTTTAAGGTATTCCCCTTATTAAGGCTGGTAGCTCAACTCTGAATGAGTTGCTTGTATTGTGACCTAGGAATAAATGAAATATGTATTATGTGATCCAACTTTTACAAGATTCTATCAGACAGCTGTTACTTCATCAGATGAAGTTGTGTTACTCTACAATTTGAAACTAGATGCATCTTCCTGTGGTATGAGTCAAAAATCACAGCTACCTTGAAATCATACTGTTTTGTAGCATGATCCCAAATCAGCTTCCTGCGCAAACTGAAATACTCAGAACCAGAGTACTCTAATACAAAGGAACACTTCCATGCTGTTAGCATCCCCATTTTTGTGTACTGTAGGGACAATATTGCACCTTCCCCAGACTTAAAAGCCACTTTCCCCCCCTGGTGTGAACCAAAACAGCAGAGCAGGGCTTGGTGCTGCTGTGGATTCAGCTGTGAAGGGGTTCCAGAGGAAGGGCTTTGTCTCACTGCAGGAACAGCTCTGGAGCACTGCAGAAGCCTCGTGCAGTGGTTCTCATGCCCTAGCCTGCAGGACTTCCAGTGTTACTATAGAAATTACACAACTTTGTGCTAGAGCTGGATCTGATTTCGGGGTCAGCAATAACACAAAGTCTTCAAAAGCCAAGCACAATGAGTGCAATGACTATTTCTGGGAGACCACTTCAATGCAGTTTGTGATAAATCTCTCACCACCTTGAGAGTTTCTCCCTACAGAAGAAGTGAGCACAGGACAGTTTAAATTTTACAGAATGACAGTTAAATTAACTGTAACTTCAGAAACATTTTAAGTTACCATGTCAATCTTTTTTAAGTTAAGAACAACTGGTTTTTGTTCTCAACAACTATCCAAAGTTGAGTGATATTCCAAACAACAAATATTATTTGCAAATCAAAGGATTTCTACCAAGTATAAAAATTAGACCTCTATCATATAAAAGCAACTCAGAAGACTTGCCAAAATGTGAGGCTATTTACAAAACGTTTATATGTTTTAACTGGTAGAAAACATAAAAGCACGAAGTCACAGGCCACAACACTTAGCTTAAATTTATGGTTGAGCTACTCTCCCTCCCTAATAAAAGTACTAATTTTGACATTGCATTCCACTGTGTACCTTTAATTTACAACAGTGACTAACAATATTGCCACATAAAAACTATTCAACATATTAGTGCATAAGACTCCACTGTCTGAATCTTTCAGCACTATATTATTGCCAAAAAGCACAGCAAAAATAAAAAATATTATTCATAACTAAAAGCAACAATAAAATATATGGGCTATACTTCTTTGAACTATTTTATGTAGTTGGACTTTTTTTTTCCATCATATACTATCATGCTATCCAGAGCTTTCATTTCTTCTGAAGAGAGAGTTCAGAAAAATACCTGAGGGAGTGTTACAACAATATCTGCTGAGCACTAAGCTAGCCAAAGATGAGGACACACCTGCTGAAATTAGGCAATCCAAAGAGTCAGGGCAAGGGCAATGAAATTCAGTCAAACATTCTGGATTGAGAAGTTTAAAATATGTTGAAAACTACATTGATAAAAACATAACCAATTAGAGGAATAACTGAGATTTCACTTGATCCAAACATTTCAAACAAGTCAGGAACAGCCACAGTGTAAGCAGGTATGTTAACAGAATGGAGAGACTGCCTCAGGGATCAACATTATAATTGTTAATCGGAAGGACTGTGATTGATTAGAAATTTAACTATAGTATAGAAAGTCAGAAAGGGAAGTAAAGCAGGCGTTTTGCTTTAAGGTTTTTGATTTTTCTCATATTACAAAGTACAGCAAAATAAGCATTCTTCTTGCAGACAGATTTAACAGCCTGAAGGCATTTTGACTTCAAAATCACCCAAGCCCTTGTGAAACAGAAGCAGTACCAGGTGGGTGTTCTGTTCCAACTCCACTGTAGTGAGCACTAAAACTTCCATTGTGGTGCAACTATTCAATTAAATGTTGTTGTGAGACCATGGAAGAGGCTCCACTGGGACTCTGCTCTCAATCATAAAGATATAATGGCAGGAATGCAGAAAATTAAAAGCTTTTGACTTTGCACTATGTCCTGCTTCCTCTAATTGTGGATAGTTGATGACCAGCTTACACTCAGTCATTGCTTCCCTGCACGCATTTGTATCTTACTCTTTGTCATATTCTGCACACCCAACAACATTTCCATTTTTTGTTTGCAGAAGAAAGTGCCTTGTATTAAAAAGAAACAAAACAACAGAGAAGAGAAGAGGAGAGGAGAGGTTCGGAGAGGAGAGGAGAGGTTCGGAGAGGTGAGAAGAGAAGAGAAGAGAAGAGAGAGAGAGAAGAGAAGAGAAGAGAAGAGAAGAGAAGAGAAGAGAAGAGAAGAGAAGAGAAGAGAAGAGAAGAGAAGAGAAGAGAAGAGAAGAGAAGAGAAGAGAAGAGAAGAGAAGAGAGAGAAGAGAAGAGAAGAGAAGAGAAGAGAAGAGAAGAGAAGAGAAAGAGAAGAGAAGAGAAGAGAAGAGAAGAGAAGAGAAGAGAAGAGAAGAGAAGAGAAGAGAAGAGAAGAGAAGAGAAGAGAAGAGAAGAGAAGAGAAGAGAAGAGAAGAAGAGAAGAGAAGAGAAGAGAAGAGAAGAGAAGAGAAGAGAAGAGAAGAGAAGAGAAGAGAAGAGAAGAGAAGAGAAGAGAAGAGAAGAGAGAAGAGAAGAGAAGAGAAGAGAAGAGAAGAGAAGAGAAGAGAAGAGAAGAGAGAAGAGAATAGTGAGGAAAACTACATCTCTGTTCAATCTTTTCAATGGTACAGTATGTGGTTCTGTACTTAGATACACATCTAACTTAAAGAACATTTATCTTTCCTTAAAACCCAAAGTCTTCATCTCAGCTCAGTTGAGGGAGAACTGCACTCTGAACAATTGTCTCTGTCAATTACTAAGAAAGTCTGCATCATTAAGACACACCATGCTCTTAATATTTAGGGTCATGTAATAAGGTAAGGTGAATTGGGGTCTCAGTGCTTACCTGTTCACTTGAGTAGACTTCATCACAATACTTAATGTTTATTAGTACTGGGTGCTACTGCATGAATTTGGGAGTGAACATACTAAGCAAAATGTCAAAAGTGAATCTCAGGTTCAAACAAATCCTGAGGTTAAGGTTTAACTGGATGAAAGCAGATATGAGACAATGTCTGTGAAGTGGGGGAAAAAAAAAAAATCATATGAATCTTACCAAACCCTCATCCATCCACCAGCTAAAATTATTCATTCCTGATCACATAACATGGAGTAATTTTTCAGCTTTGTCTTGGATTGCCTTTATTTCCAAGAAAGGGGCATCAGAATCATCTTTCCAAGTAGTACCAGAGTAATGAGAAACATCCAACCTCGCTCTAAGGGATCCTTTAACAACTACAGAAGTCTTAGCACATAGCTGCTGGTGTCCAAAGAGTCTCATGAAGAGAGGGCACTTAGTTCATATCCCTCCTCTCAAGGAAAGAGGTTTCTCAGAAGTTTACTCAGCACATAAGAAGTAAGGTGTCTGTCAGTAGGTCCTCCAAAGAAGGTAAAAAGTGCACAGCAGGAAAAGAAGTTTAGTACGGCTTATCTCCACTGCAGCTCTACTGGATACAGAAACACTGAATAAAGATATCCTCAGAATGAGAACCATTCCAGCCATGGAAGGAACAAGAGTACTAGAATACCATGTAAGACAAATTGTAAAATAAGTTGCACCTGAATCCCCAGCAAAAATGGCAGCTAAGTCACAGAGAAATACTTCCTTAGTTATCTCCCACCTTGCTGTCAACTAAACTGAAGGTCTACTCAAAAAAGCCTGTCCTATATAATCAGTCAATAAACAGTTACTGCTGTCCAAAACATAAATTCAAGTCTATACATATATTTTGCAGGCCCACATCTATATTTACAAACATGTGTTTTCATGTGGTGTGAACTTGCACAGTGCAACTAACTTCACTGGATCAGCACCCAATTATGGCAGCTGAGAATCCATCCCTGTGACTTAAAAAACAGATAGAGAGGCTTTACTCTCAGCTATTTGCCTATCACTTGCAGTGGAAATATGGGTGTTCCTACTGTCTCATTACTAATTCCTATTACAATGGTTCTGCTGTCCCTTCCCTTTTAGACCACCTTATCAGTATTTTTCTATCTTGAAGATCTTGCTGGATGACAGAGAAGCCAGAAGGACCCCTGAGGCAAAAGCAGACTCCAAACATTATTCTCAAAATGTGTGCCTGCACAGAGATCATGAAGCCTCTCTCTCTCTGAGCTCATGGAAAAGGGGAATATCAAACAGAAGGCACAGCTTGAGTTTCAACTAAGCGGTCCCCCTATGTCACTTCAAATTAATGTGTTTCAGTGTCTGTGCAAGAAAGTACACAACCACTACATCCATGTGATCCCAGTGGCAAGAAACCCCATCACTGAAATTCCTAAAGGAAAATAATCACTTTATATAGCATGCAGTCAACTTGGTAAAAAAACACAGAACACAAATTAGACAAAAAAGCTGTGATGTCAGGAAGTAAAAACCATCAGCTCAAAGGTCTCTCCCAACTGCAAAGGATACGCACAAATGCAAGAAATTATCACACCTCACCCCACAGCTCAGGCACTTACCTGCCCCAGATCTAGGGTGACATTGACTTCATTGTACTTCAAGCCCACGGAAAGAGGGGGACTTTGCCACCAGCGCTCAGTGCCATCAATGGCATTGGTTATCGGGTGAGCTTTGCTGGGATCAGCAGCATTGCAGTAATCACAGAACTGGCCCTGAAACACAATCAATCAAAAACACAGTCTCAGAAAAAATCTTATGCCTTGATGACACATGTGGTTGTTAATGGAGATTAGACTAAAAATATGGGTAAATTTTGTTCCTTTATATACCGTAATTTTTAATGCATAAATTATTCCCCTGTTAATTAAATTACACACTGAAACACATCAACTTTTATATTACAAACTAAAACTTCAGAAATCTCAATAAGGGAATGACAGTAAATATTAACTTATTGACACTTGGGTGAAATTAGCTATATTACTTCTACAGTGGTGTCTGTAGGAAATCTGAAAAAAATCAGTGAAATAAAGACTCTTAGAACTGGATTAGGAACAACAAACAAATTATCCTCAATTCTTCTAAAACACCATGAAATATTCACATATGCACATAGCCTGGTATAAATAGAATCATTACAAAAAAGCTATGTTACTTGGCTATAAGTTTGGTATTCAAATTTTATAACACTGTTTTCATTCTTTTTCATGCCATTATAATACATCCTGAATCAGAGTTTTCTAAACAACATGTACTCGTGGAAAATTTTAAGCTTCCCTTAAGCTTCCCTTTAAAGAATGCCATTGTATCTTCATTTCAAGAAGTTACTGCCCAATTTCCACTCCACAACTAAAGCCACAATCCAGAGATGCCCTTTGAGAGTCTCTTAAGCTCTTTGTACAATAAAGATGAATAAACTTGAAGAAAATTGTCTTTTGATTTCATATCTTGGCTTGCCCCGCAAGCTATTTTTATTTCCAAGAAAACACGTTTTACAGTCTACTAAGATTAGTGCTGAACTGCTGAAATTAGTTATTAAGGGGTCTTTTTAGTGTCTCATTCACTTCATATTCCAATCTCTAGGTGGTGATGATAAGTAAAAATGCTAAATTGTGCCAGCTACAGATCTTTATAGAAAAATAACATTTTCGTTGAATGGCAGTACACCTGCCATGGCTACTTCAGTAGGACAGTTCCTTAATCCATCAGTCTGTGAGCTGCTGACACTGTGTTGGACTCCTGTTTAAAATAAAGGGAATGGCACATATGTTACTTTATCAACTGCATGTGACAAATCTTTTGTGGTTTCCACAATCCACGCTGCCTGGCATGAAGCACGTTCCTACCTTTTAAGATTTAACAGACTCCTATGTAAGTGCCAGTGTTTTGTTTGTTGCTGCTATCAGACTAACCAGTGTAAAGTAACTGGAGCAATCATACCTGTCTGCTTTTTACAGAGGAGTAACAGAAGAGCTCTCACACTCTTGCTGGGTGCAGTCTTGTAAACTTGGTGAGTTTAAGATGTTTAGCAGAATTTATTTAACATCTACCATAGTTACTTTTCCAACAGGATTGGAAAACACTTCATCAATCTCATGTGATAACGAATATACCATCCTGTGCCTTTCAACTATGAAACCAAGGTGTTCACTGAATTGAATATCTCTGCATCAAGAGCAATAATTTCAGCATCTGCATCTAGCAATAGTTCCACCCTCATCCTCCCCTTCCAGAATGCCCAGAATATGATGCGGTTTCCAGAAGACATGGCTACCATTAACTGTTCTGATTCAGCACAGCCAATGCCAGTCTGGCTGGGGGTTAACTCCTGACAGTTCAAAGAGACTAAATACTCACTTACACAAGTTGGTCAACTACAGCTGGGGTCATGTCATGACACGATTCTCCTCCAGCTCTGTTAGAGAAGATGGTTTGGCTGACTTTAATACAAACTACAATATGCCAGGACTCTGATTCAGTTGGTTTGCTGCAGCAGATACACATCAGCCCATGCTAGCTACAGGCAATGCTGCCAGTTTCTGCAGCGAGGACAAAACATCATGTCACTATCTGCAAAAATCCATACCCTGAGAAATCAATCTGCACTGGCAACTGCATTTACTACCACATCAGAGCATCTTCCCTGACAAATGCATACCTGAGTTCTGACATATATGTTACAACAGGGCAAGCTTTCCTAAATAGCTTTATAATGGGCTTGAAACACAGTCTTCAGAACTAAATTACATTCACAATGATCAGGCTGGAAGTACACAGGAAACAGTTGCTGTTACAGCAGTTTCAGCTCTGATCTGGAAACAACCTCAAAGCAAGGTTGAATGAGAAGACAACAATGGGGAGTATTAAACACAAGAGTTTAATTTACATGCGCTTATGTGATTTCACTATACCAGAGCACTTGATCTGAACTCAAGATACCATCTTTCTCTTTTTGGGCACATAATTCAAAGAATTTCATTGCAACAGCTGGAGTTTCAGTTATTTAAACTACATTCCAGCAACCCTGCCAACTAGGCAGCAAAACAAAAATGAAAGAAAAAAAATTATTGGACAGAGCAGCCTTCCTTCCTTCCCACTGGCAGCACCTCAGGCACATCGTGCTCAGCCTGGCTGCTACAGGACACGTCTCCATTCCAGTAGATTCAGCCTTGAAACTTGGTTTGATTTTGGCTGCAGTTCATCAGACAGGCAGGTGTGCATTTGCTGGTGACCTTGTTACCCTCCTTTCCCCTGCTTCTCCCGAGCAAAGGAGACCTGGAACTGCATGAAAGAGTTTGCTGAAATAAGCTAGTGCAGACCAGGGACACACAGGGATGAAAATGTCTTGCCTGTAAGTTATAGAAAGTGACAACAATGAGGGATCTGTTCACTATTTCATACCTAGCAGCTCTGTGCCCACTGGTAGGGCAGGACAGGTATGCAGTTAGACTTTAACTCACGCCTGCACACCACTGTGGACAGACTGGCAGGCAAAACCAGGCATGCCAGCTGAAATATTTTATGCTGTTGTGCATTTCTTCACTCAACACTGTTCTTATTAAGTCATTGTCCCACATGCCAGTGTGCTACATAAGGGAAACCCACCTCTTTCTACAGCATATGTCAAGCACTGCCTTAAGAGCCTTGGCTGAGCTGCCCACAAAGGGACTGGCCACCCCACTGACCACCTTAAAACAACATCTAAATGCTCTTTCTGGATTTGCTGGATATTACAGGCTTCATTAAAAGACATATCACTAAATGACAAGCTGAACAAGAACAACCAATGGCAGAGCAATGGAAATGATGTTGGGGCTGCTCGTCCTCTTTGCCTTATTTTCAGATAGCACTGGCAACATAGCTGTCTGCTCCCTTTGCCAGAATGAGGATCACATTCTGCACCTCCTTTCCAATTTCCCTATTGCAACTCCTGAAAGCCAGCATTGTAGAGAGTCCAAAAGAGAGTGACTCAAGTGTGTGGTATCACTTGAACTTGAACTAGCACAATACAGTGGCCATTACACCTATCACTTTGTAAAAGCCACATGACCTTCCCTCACACATTTAAGAAACAACACTTGAATACTTCTGCTGATTTTATATTCTTCTATGGAAGCCCATGTTCTGTAAAAGTTTAATGCAATTCTTTCCAATTTTTCATGAAAGAAGAAATTCCCTTATTTACATTTGAACTTGAGAGGTGAAGTGGCCTGAGAATATACACATTGTGCATTTTCCCGGTCTGGATTTCCCTGGCCTTTTGAAAGACTTTCCAGACTTTCTTGAACCACAACAACTACTGGTAAACCACAGAAGCATTCATGTTATGTACCTCAATGGGGCTTTGTTAAAACTGGAAAGAGACGCTGTGGTATCTGTGCTTACACAAGCGCTCTGAGAGGCACAACACGCTTCCTCGTGCCAGGGCTGAGCTATCAGTAGTCCTTCTGGGAACTTTAATCAGGCAGGAACCGTAACAGCCCTCTAACCTAGGACCTGCAAGTCTAACATTTAAGAAGAATTCCCCCCTTTCTAGCGTCCGTCTCCCTTTACACGGCAAACTCTCATTTCCAGTTGAGTCTTAGTATATAAGGAAACAACTACAAAAACCATCAATGGCAATATGCAGGCTTCATTACACTTGCTTGACAAGTTTATCTGATGTTTGCTTTGGCTGATTTTTATTACCCTGTGATTTCTGATATTTCAAGGAATGTCAGTTTGAGATTTCACTGCAGCAGTGGGCTGTAGCAAGCTGCTGAGTGATTGCTGGGTTTACAATTTCCCTGGTGACACAGCTGTTTCAGGCAACTTTAAACATGGGTATTGCACTTGGTATGGAAGGATGGGTGCCTAAACCTCCAAGGTGCGTTAGAAAGAGCAAACCAAGCAGTTTCCTGATCATCACAACCTTTTTTTGTAAACTCAGTTTAGGCATAATACCTGTGTCCCAGTTTCCCTTTTACTAGAACTGTATACTACTCAGCCTGTAAGCATCTCCAAAGTACTTTGAGCTTTTTTTATGACTGAAAGCACTACAGAGATAAAAGGTAATATAAAGAGAGAGAGAGAGAGATACAAGGAGATTTCATTGTGAGGCAGGTAGTTATGGCAGAGGGAAGTCCAGAGCAAAGCACACAGCTGGCTGTGGCTGCCCAATGAACTGTGAGAGCAGGCTGCATGATGGTGCACGCTCCCTTCTGGCACATGGCAAGAAATACACATGCTTCACCTTCTTAGTCCTCTCCCCCTCTCTTGAACCTATTCTCATTAAAAAAATTAGAAGAACAACTCTGGAATCCACTGCAACCCCTTCTGAAACCATATCTTAAGGGGTATTTCACTATTAAACATGCAAACATCTCATAAGACTTCAAAACACTAGCTCTTCTTCCAAGATGCTAAAAATTTACTTGTATGCTTTCTGTATTGCCTAAAGTCAGATGGAGGACCTTTAAGCTTTCACAATCCCTTTCAAATTGCAGTTTCTTCCTCCCACCAAGAGAGAATACAATTAAAATAATTTTGGAAGGCCCGAGGCTTCAGGAAAGTCCCCTTCTTTTAACAAAGCTCTGATCAGATACCAAGCATCTATCACAGTACAACGGTTTGGTGCATTTGTTACTCCTTCCTTATCCTCTAACGAATGTGTAAATACATGTTTCTTCCAAAGGAAAGATATATTTCCACTAATCCTTTTTCAGAAGTTTTGCAGTTTATTGTTATCTTTCTTGTGACTGGCACAAAACCTGTGCAGTAATCTCATGCTATGCTAGGAAAGAACAGCATGATCCTTTCTGTGCTTACACTCCCTGTAAGAGACCCAGGGAGTCTCCGGCTTCCTCCCACAGGCAATGCAAGGCACAAACGATAAGCCTCACATTTACTGCTTCTAAAATGCCACAAAATACTTGAATAAAGCCATCACTCTTTTCCCGCCGCCTGCAGAAAGATTCCCGCTGTCCAGCCAGCACTGCCAGTGGAGTCCCGTCACATCCATTCCCCCAGGCTCGCTGGCTTACCCCCAGCAGTATCTCGCTGCTCACCGCAGACTACGGGACACGCTCTGAGGCCACAGAACACCACCCTGAGGCACTTGCAGGTGCCCGAGCAGCTGACACACGCCCGGCAGCAGCCGCAGCTCCGTGCCGCGGCGAGGCGGTGTGTGGGTCTGTGGCTCCAGGAGGTGCGGGGACACCCGAGGGCAGGTGCGGGGACACCCGAGGGCAGGTGCGCGGGCAGAGGAGCCGCTTCCATCCATCCTGCCCGGCACTTCCCCGCGTGGCTTCCCGCCGCTCCACACTCCCCTTCTATTCCCATGCACACTCCCAGCGGGGAGGAAACAAGACCGCGCACAGCAGGGTCACGTCAGACCCCCTAAAAAGACACCCACCCATCCACCCACCCAGCCCGGGGATGCGGCGCGGGTTGGGGAGGTGCTGCGCGGGGAAGGGCCCCGGCCGCCCGGTTACCTGGATGGCGCGTCCCAGCGGGGCTGCGGCCGGGCCCCCCACCAGCTTGCAGAAGAGCTGCGGCCGCCCGCCGCCGCCCGCCGCCTCCCCGCAGGTGGCCGTGGCCCAGATGCGGGCGGCCGCCGCCAGGTTGAAGTAGGGCGGGTGGAGGCTGAGCCCCGTCCCGCGGGAGGCGGCGGGGCCCGGCTGCGCGGCGCTGAGGGCGAGGAGCGGCGGCAGCAGCAGCGCCCAGAGCCCCGCGGAGCCCGGCGGCGCGGCCATCCTGCGCCGGGCTCTGCCCTCGCTCCCCGGGCCGGCGCTGGGCCGCAGCGGGGCAGGAGGAGGAGGAAGGGCGACTGAGCAGGAGAAGCGGCAGGCTGGGGGCTGCCTGCACCTCTCTCCTCACGCCCTGCCTGCGCCGCGCGGTGCGGGCTGGGGCGGGACGAGGCGCAGCCCCGTCCCCCGGGGCGTGCGGGTGCGCTGGACGGGGCGGGACGGGACGGGACGGGGGAAGGGTCTCGGGGCTGGCGGGGTTGTCCCAGGTGTGTGCCCCAGCTCCCAGCTCCGCCGGCATGCCCAGAGGTGCCGCCCCACGGCTCCGCTGGAGCTCTCTGAGCCTCCTCTTCCACGCTGAGTGCGCGAGTCAGTATTTTTGACAGACCATAAAGAAGTCTCGGAGCATACCACCCTCAAAATCTGCCCACAACACGTTACGTTGTGGATGCTCCGTTCCTGAGAGTGTTCAAGGCCAGGCGGGATGGGGCTCTGAGCGTCCTGGTCTCCTGGGAGCTGACCCTGCCCAGGGCAGGGGGTTTGAAAACTAGATTATCATTAAGGTTCCTTCCAACCCTAACCATTCCATGATTCCCAGATAACCCCTGACCTGTCATGTCTACAGGGAGTAGGGTTAAGGTGTCCAAGCCTTCTCCACGAGCAGGGACATCCCCACACAGCTATACCCCTGCTTCTCTCTTCAGGTCCTTAGGAGGACCCTGTGTGACTGCTGCAGAAATCAAAGCTCCTCTTGCCACTTTCAGTGCTCTGAGGCTGCTGGAAACGCTGCAGCCTGGACAACCTTCCTGCAATGCACAGCCAGTGCTCGCAGCTCCTTGTGAAATGGGTGTTCCTGCTCATCCAGGACAGACAATGAGTCTCCTGTGTTTTTGAAGCTATTTGGCACAGACTTTGGATAACACAGGAGCTGAGGGGCTGAGGGGGAAGGCTGGGGAGGGAGAAGGAGGCCTAAGAACCATGTAATCTGTATCAGGATTTTCGCTGATTAATGGCATCATTATCCTAAGTTTCATACCTATTCACATTTCCAGTCCAACACGTGCTCACAGACCCAGTGTTCGTTCCTCTTAACAAAATTTGAAGGATTCAGACAAAATATATGGGTAGATACAAATGCTTACAATAGTTTAAGAGTGATTCATGTGAGTTGCAAGGAATTTCATAACTTTATGAAAGCTTTGCTACATGCCACTCAGCAGTGGCAAGAGAGATCCCTGGTGTACTGTTTCAGGAAGCACCAGCCGCAAGCTATTGATTTTGCCTACAAGAAAATCTCACCACATTTGTTTGTTTGTCTATGGCTTTAGCACGCCATAGAGACGTATCTGTAGGAGACAATTTTTGTGTCCTCCATAATAAAAGTTGACTTTCATAAATGTAGCATGCTGTCACTTCACATATATCAGATTTCATAAATGCTTTTGGCTTTTAGAGCACCTTAAAAATATATCCCTTTTCCAACTTATTTATAATTTATCTCATCTTATCTCATTTGTACATCATTTCACTTAATCAAACAGATGGCACTTCATGAGAAACATGAGAGGTTTGAATACAAACAAATGTTCCATTAACCAAAATGCCATGCTATCAGATAGGGCAGTCATTTCATACTGTTTACTGAAAAATGGTTAAATTCCAAGCACATCCTGGAGATCTGGAATTATCTGATGGAAGTCCAGAGCAAGCAAGCTCTTAGAAAGGCCTGCCCACTTTTTTGGGTGGTTCAGGTAAGGAAACTAGCTTCAGGAGATCCTTTGCAAACTCACTTGGAAGAGAAGATTCTTGTGAGCTGTTTGGTGGGTGGCTCACAAGACATGTCCATTCTCAAACAGAGAGTATTGATTTATTGGCAAGCATCACATGAGAAAATACAACTTACATGAGCAAGAACCAAATAGTTTAGTAAAATAATGACATGTTCTTGGATCTAGTTTCCTAAAAGTTAAAAACAGGGATGAAGCTTTGTAAACATTAAAAAAATTAGCCTATCAGATAAAAAAAAAAAAAGATGGAGAAATTTTCCTGTTCTTTCCCTCATAAAATTATGTGCATTTTCCTTAATATATATCTAAATTTAAAAATCTACACTCTTCTCCAGCTATCTGCCCTTTTTTCCTCCCAGTAAAGCCTTTTCTTCTTTTTCCTTCAGCCTTTATAAGGTTTGCTTTCCTTATTTCTTCCTGTCTGCAGGGAGTAAACTTTGTCAGTTGACTGATGTTGAGCACTTTATTGAATAAATGTTGGCAATTGGAAATGTTACTGGGTCTGTATTGTTATAACATAAGTAGATTACATTACATTATTGGGCACTTATGCTACTATGAATATAGATCATTCTTTCTATTTTAAAATATGTTTATTTAAAATTTCAAGTCAAGAATGTTGAAAATTAGCCTTGCTGATGTAACTTCTGTTTCTCTCTCTTATTGATATGTGCAGTACAGCATACCTCATCTCATACTGCTGTTTCATATATGTTATGTTATAAATCTCCAGTGAAAATGAAACCATCAATAGATAGTCTCAGTGAGTAATATTTTTTATTGATCACTGACTAATTAGTGGTAATATTTAGCTCCTGCTTTACAATCCCACATTGCCAGACATGGTGTTATGGGAATTTACTCTTTCTTTTGGAGATATTAATGAATAAATATCCTACCAGGTAGCCAGAAAGTCTCTCAGATTAGATAGTCCTGAGTCTCCACTCAGTGATCATTAAATTGTGCATCTTGTTCCCCCATCAATGTTTTCTATCTGGTCTTTATGTTTAAGCTAGTCTCAATAATTTTGAGGAGAAGCTCAATACTTTACAGGAAGACTCTTCCACAGACTTTATCAGGTAAGCATGTCCTTAGCCTAGAGTGTAAATACCCAACCAGAAGTTTTTAAGCTCAGACAACAATCCCTACTTTTATCATGGAAATAAGGCATTTATCACATCCTGTCATAAATGCTTATGCATGACTAATATTTAGTTTGTGTCTATATGTAAACTTTGATTAGTTTTAATAACAACTTCTTGCAGTAAACCAAGAGTAAAATAAGGTTATTTGCAGGCACTCTGGTTTAATAGTAAAATGGTACAGTGTGCTGGCAATACCAGTGTCCTCAGTGAATATCATTAAATAAGATACATTCTATTTAAGATCATTTTAGTCTCTGCTTTTCTGACAAAAGTAGCTTCTTCATCTCTCAGAAATTCCTTCAGTATTTGATGATCATACCATGTCACTTTGAAAAAGATAAATTATCCTCTTTGTAACTGGAATAGAGGCATACAGAGGCTAGGACTGAGGTTTAAAATGCAGTCCTATCAGCAGAAACAGTTTAGATGGCTACATTACTTAGTGTGATCCCAAACCCATTTATTCAGAACTGCACTTTTGTTCTGTCCTTTGGTTTGAGTTTATTTTTTCTTATTTTTTTGTCACCTGTTTCTTTCTGGATTCACACACTAGGATTATCCATTCTCCTTCATAGACCATGTTTTCTCTGAATGTCCTTGTGCTATGCCTGCTAGATCTTGTCATCCATCCTATTGGAGCCTCTCTTATTGTCTGTCCTTTCATCTCACATGATTCAGGTATTTCAGCTGATGCTTTTTGAACTTTTTCACAATTAGATGGCTGCATGATGTTGCTGTACCGTGCAACTGTGCTTGTTGCATGGTAGTTTAGTTGCTACCATTTACTTAGCATCATTCTACATCCTACTGTGAGGTCTGACTTTCCTTCTGCCAGACAGCAATCTCATGTACTAACATTTTCCTGTACAGTCTGCATCCTAGGTTTACTTGACGTAGTCTTATAACAGAAAACCACTGTGAATACTCTCAGTTTCTAAGGGTCCTCGAGTTAAATTGTAACATCTGAAGAGCATTCCCATCATAGTTCTTATATTTTTTCCTATCTCTTGTCTTTCTTGAAATGTCCTGGTTACAAACAACTTACTAGTTGGCACTCATGGTTTGATGGGATTATGGAGCAAGAAACTTTAAAATGGCTTTGTGGCAGATTAGTATTTTATGCTCTTTCACTGCAGAGAAGTGCTGAGCCAAAAGAGGAGGGAAGGTGGATGTTTGCTACTTTACAATACTTTCCCAATTAATGGGAAGGCAAATTACATGACCTCTCATCCCTAGCCAGTGTGTAGAACTCATGACAGTACTAATTTTGATTTTTTATGTTTACTCAGTCAGTATCCTGGGGCTGGGGCAGCCCTGGAAGTGAGACACAACTTCTTTGCCATCCGGTTCCAAAGAATAAATCCAGAGGACTGGGCTATGTAGCTAAAGGTGCAGATAATACTCCCTAAGGAAATTACACTTGACCATAACTTATGTTAGCAACAGAGGCTGATGTATCTTTTTTTTTTTTTAAATGAACTTTATAATGGACAACATTAAAATCCATCCACCTTATTGTTTTGTTTCTTAATGGATTTCCTTTTTATTCTCAGCTTCCTGTACTTTTTTATAGAGTTGCTCATGGGCTTATAAGTTCAAAAAGAAGAAAACAAGTCTTGGTCATAAAATGGCTGATTTTTTGTGAAGAAGCACATGCTCCCTTTGGTCAGTACCCAATGACTTGTCAGTCAAACATCTGGGGAAAACTAAAATGTCAGCTCTTGTATTTTTCACATCCTGTTTTTCTATTTGCTGACATTGGTGCTATTATTGCTACTTTGGCCATCATAATAAGGGAAAACAGCACTCCACAGACTCACTGCCACAGTACGCCAAGCAGCTACTCATGGAAACCACTTCTTTGTAGACTGCTTTTCCTAAGAGGCTTTTTTAGCCACTGGTTAAATTAGATTGGCATTTGAATTTCATATTTTTTTCTGCCAGCATTGTCTTTGATCTGATCTCTAATAAAAAGACAGTGTTTTTTCTGGGATTTGTTTCCAGAAGGGTTTTAGGTAGCATTGCTTTTACAAACTGCCTCAGGTTTACTTCAATCTCAGCTCTAGCCTGACCATAGTCTCATCAAGTTCTTAATTTTTAAATAGAACCTTATGTTTAAATGTGATAGGAAGCCAGACTTTCAGCAGTATAAACTGAGGAGACTCCAGTGCTATATCAGTTTATTCCAGCTGAGGATCAGGCAAAAAATGTCACTGAAAATTCAAACAGATGTAGTTTAAGAATATTGATTTGTTTATTTTAATTTTTGTAACTCAGAAAATTTAAAACAAATCCCTTGTGAAAGTACCGAAAATTAAGTGGACAATACTTTTGCTATGTTTTTTTGAGCACAATTACATATTTCTGTAACACATAAGACAAAATACGCTACAAAAATTCTCCATGGAAGAGAATTTATAGGAGCTGCAGCTCTTATAAATCATTATTTTCTTTCTCTTTTTGTTGTTGTTTTGGATTTTGGTTTTTGTTCATAATAATTTGTTCCAGTCATGTTAATTACCAGGAGCTTCATTAGGAGATGTGATTGGGCTTGGTGGCCCTACCGTGGTATTATTTTGTCATTTGGGTATTCTATCACACAGTTGTATGCGTATGTTCTTTAGCCAAATCCTTTCTTTCCAGTTCATGGACTGATTTTCTGACCAGCAGAGCATAAGACAGAGAAATTGAACTGACTGATCTGTAGTCAGTAACTCGATTTTTTTACCTGGCAAGGTATGTAATTTCTCTCTCACGTGCATAGAGTTGATTCCTATTGAATTTGCTTGTACCATGTGATCAATACCCTCAGCCCAAGGTCTCACTCCCTTCCTTTGAGGACCTCCACTCTCTCCAGGTGAGGATGAAATTAATCCACCAGATAGATCAGTATTACTGTGTGGGGTAAGCTCTAAGGTCCAGGGAGGCATCCCAGAGTCTGGATTCTGAAAGCAGTGCTCCACAACAGCTTCTGTAGTCCTCAGACAAAGCTTTTGGGACAGAGAAGAAATAGCCACACATGGTTCAGCTGGTCAGAATGGCTCATGTGAATGAGACAACAAGAATATTACACTTCCATGCTAAGTACAGAGAAGTTTTGTGGTTCCTGTGCAATGCTAGTAAGGTGTGCCCCCTTTAATCTGTTTACTTAGGCTTAGGAGGATAACTAGAGTTTGGCCTGATTTCTAACACTGAGGTTTTTCTGTCTTAGTAAATGTACACAAATCTTCCACTTAAGAAGTTAGTTATATTCTGTGGGAAAAAATATAGCAACCTTTGGATAATCTGCTGTTTTTCCTATCTGTAGTAGCACATGGGTTATATCATACATTGTTCTCGCACTCACGTGACACATGTTTTCAGACCCACAACGCTTCTCACAGTAAAGTTATATACAATAATATACAAAAAATGGCTGGGGAAAATGGATATGATATCATTTGATTTGAATTTGCCTTTCTGTTTAGAGAACTTCACTGGCCATCAAGTTTAGATTGTTCATGGACTCAGAAAACCAGTTTCATTTAAGTGCATCACTATCCATTAGCATTTAAGTGCCAGGTATAGGGTTAGAAAGATGGCAAACTTGAACACAGGCTCATAGGCTTCTCTGGCTGAGCAGATGGAAAATAGGTAAACAATTCACTTCAGAGTGAGTCATAAAGTCAGCATATACACAGGGTAGGCAGGGAAAGCAAAAGGAAATGACAGATGAAGAAGACATACAGTCATAACCTGTACAGGCTGTCTTAAAGCAATATAAATTGAAGAGAGAAATATTCCAAGACTGGGAGGGGAAGGATAAAAAAATTTTAGTGTGATGTAACTGTACAAATGCTAACATAGAGATGTTTAAATTGAGCTCTTTGAAGGTTGGAAGCCATTTGCACTTAAGTGAAGATGGCATGCTGATGCTTATACTGGATTAGAAATTGGTCTTACATGGTAGTTGTTGTCCTTTCATTGATTTCCTTGACCTGTCTCTTCATATCTCTTATGTCATTCATATGTCATTCATAAGACAGAAGTCATCAATTTGTCCACAGTCATCAATGCTGTGGAAAAGAGGAAGGAAAAGAGGAAACTCATCAAAAATCTCAAGTGGCAATCTGTGGAATTTGTTCTATACTCAAGTTGCTGTTCTCAAGTGTAATGCTAACTTCTCTCTGATTCCCTGGTCATTAGCACAGGGATCAGTTCAAAGGTTCATGTGGAGGCAGTTAATTATGCTCTTGTGGTTCCCAGCAGGCACATGTCCTTACACCAGCTTATACCAGCAATTTTGGTAGGAAGTTAGATGTCATAGGAGGCCTCTGCACAAAGGCTGTGTAGTAAAAAGAAAGATTCAAGGTAAGAGTTCCCTAGAAGGATGAATGAGTACAGTTACCAATGTGTTGGGTAAACTATTTCTATTAATAGATAAACTTTTCCATTTTCAGGTCCAGTTTTGTAAATTCCCCATTCTATTTTTAAAAGCTTTATGAGACACATAAATACTTTGTACAGTTTTCCTGATAAATCTGCAAGGTTTATTTTGAAACTAACTTTTACTGTTTCTAATATTATCCCTATTCATTTCCAGGAATACCTTCCAAAATAAAGAGTAACTCAAAGTACTTTCTTCATATACCAGTTTTTTTTTAATATTATGGAAATAAGGAACAGGCCACGTAGCTATTTATTCTACAGTTTAGCAAAGGAAAAATTAATGGAAATGGAAGACCAGATGGGAAATCTTTTTGTTTATAGACTTTTTTATCAAAGTTATTGCTGATGATTTAAATTAATTTTTTAAAACATGAAGAATTTAAATTAACAGTCAAAAAAATATTGAAAAGTGCAATATACAACTTGAAGACTATAATACTCCTGATAATTGCAAAATTGAAGTGAATCTATTAGCTTAGTTTTCCTTAAATTTTGCAATATTCCATCTTCTAGATCCTACAACAAAGAAATCAACAAAACCAGGTCATATTCCTTAAAGAATCACACAAAAGTGCTTTCCAAATCCTGAAATCAGGCTCATAACACAGGGTGAAAATGTACTGGAAAGGCATGACTGCATGAATTAACCTGATGCAATCCTATGAATTAATCCTTGGAGTTGTCACTGTGTGGTAGGATTAACTGATTTTAGTATCTCGAGTAGCAGATATCCCCAAAGCTATGTTATTGAAATCTTTGTCTATGGAGTGCCAGAAAGAATAAGATTTTTGTCTTGAAATAAGCAGCATCTTCTTTGTTCATAAAGAGAAAAAAAAAATAGGGGATTAAATACCACTTCAGCAGCAAGGCTGTGTGTGTTTCTGTGCACTTCCACAGTGACACATTCATGGATCTGCTCTGGTGCTTTCCTGATTTAAAACTCCTTGTGCATGCAGGAGAAGGCTGGAAGTAAAATACGAGTTTGCTGAATTAATTTAGAAATGCCTCTCAGATCTGTCACTATTTCTCTTTTTAATCAAAAGACAGTTTGAGTAGCAATAATACATTTGACTCAATATCCACCTCATAATGTCCTAGCATTTTGGATGTACACTTTGACTAAGTACATAAGCAATAATCAATCTGAGACATGCAGGAGGTTTTCTCTATGGCTGTTCAAGTGTTTCAACATGAGATGAGCAGTGCCACTCTCAAGAAGTAAGCCCAGTTACTCAACCCTAAGTTCTGTGAAGGAGCCAGAGGGCATCAAACCAAGAAGCAGACAAGGATTCCTTTTGGACTGGAGGATATTCCTAGGTGGTATAGCCTGCTGGATTAGGAATGATGGATACTCCCAGGCAGGATATGGGCAAGCCCAGGCACCCCAGGGTGTATCACTCTTGTTGGATATGTACAAGCTGATGACACAAGCTGTTGTCAGTAGATACAGCATGCTTAGAAAGTATCACATTTTTTGTGTATGTTATGTATCATGAATTTGCACTGCGTACCCTGAAAAAGGTCAGGTTCACCATGTCCTTGAAATGGGTTGATGAAGCACACATACATAAACCCCATGGACAGGCCCAGGATTTCCTGATGGTTTGTGGCTCATCTGTAGGTGCTGCAGAACATCTGTAAATCCTGGGCAAATAGTGAGACTTCCCAGATTCTCACTGGGTGAGAGAACACACACAGGGCAAAGGGAAGGAGCCATGGCACAAGATTTAGGCTACTTTTCAGGCAAGAGAGGGGTGCCAGAATAGCTGTACCAGACATCTTATAATAAGGTACTTTCTCTGGATCAAAGACTGCATTGCAGTTTAGAGACACCTAAACTAGCTGTGGCAGTAGTAGCACAACACAGGCTGTCTACATTTACAAATACTGCAGCCTGACAGAAGTCAATCAGTAGAGCAAACTGTGCTGAGGATCTAAAGTCTACACTGTACCCATTTTATGTTGAGGTAGTTTTCATTCAGATAAGCTCACTTTCAATCCCAGTTGGCAGCAGCAGTCCACTGAGTCTGCTCCTGTTCTTTGAGGTTAGTTCGAAGTGGATACAGTTTGTATGGTACAGGATCCCTTTACAGTAAGAAAAGAGCACCATAAGGAGGGGACAATCAGGAGATTTGCTTCAGCTGTGTGCTCCTCATCCAGACTAGAGCACTAAAGTAGCTGTCCTAGAGAGGTCAGCAGGAGCTGATTTAGCCAGCCAAGCAGTTGGATTTGCTGGTCTATGCAGATGTCTATGCTGGCACAGCAGAACTGATGGTGATGTCTGAGCTTGCCAGCTCAGTTCACTCCACGGCACAGTGCAGGATTTAGCCAAGATCAAGAATGATTTCAGCAACATGAAGAGTCCAAAGACTGGGAAAGAGACAAAAATTTTAGATCTGCTCTCTTACTGTGTGCTGGTATTGAATCTTGATGACAAAAACAGATATGCAAAAACCTTAGGCTGCTGGTTTCTAAAGTAGTCTTTATCTTGGTGTCATCATTTTGAGTTACAAGGCAAAAGAATGTAAGGAAGCCAAACTGAGAAGTTATTTTTAAAGATTTTGGCACAAAAGGCTTGCCCAGGCCCACACAGGTGGTCACAGGCAGAAACATACACAGTCGTCTAAGAGGCAATGATCCAGGATTTTAAAATCATGCAGAGAAAACTAAAGAGAACTAAGGAGTAAAGAGGATTTATACCTTTAGTAAAATAGAAATAGAATTTGCTGTTCATGGTAACCAGGTTTATTACTGTTGTTGTCTGGGTAAAATCAGGTTTCAAAATTTGTAACAGAAACTGCTGAAGGTTGCTCCACTTTACATTTTAAATTATCTTTTTTTTTTCATACTTTGGATAAAGTAATTTATTTCTAGAAAAATACAGAAACCAATTTACATTTAAAAAATATTTAAATAACTA
This sequence comes from Poecile atricapillus, assembly GCF_030490865.1. Taxonomy (NCBI): domain Eukaryota; kingdom Metazoa; phylum Chordata; class Aves; order Passeriformes; family Paridae; genus Poecile; species Poecile atricapillus. The sequence goes on along the minus strand of NC_081250.1, from coordinate 107,237,970 downwards.
AATATTAATGGAAACAAATGTCCAAGGAAAGAAGACAATGCAGATACAGCTGAAATCAATAATAATATACTAAGATCGCCACCATTTGCAAAGCTTCAGAAAAAAAATTAAGTTACAATCAGGGAATAAACGTTACTGCCCTTCATCAATGATCTTTATACAGGTGACATTGAAAGCAAAAGCACTGACATTATTGACCTATGGCCATATGGGAAATGGCAAAAGCTATTGCAGAAACATATTTGTCGATGCAATATCTTCTGAGTTACACAGATGCAGTTGTGTGGCACACCCTGCAGTAAAGAGCTCTGGAGTCTGGAAGATGGCAGGCAAACTTAACAACAGGTTTTTGAGATGGAGACAGAATCCCATGTCAGAGTTCACTGAAGTTACAAAACACACATTGATCATCTTGTCTCCTGAAATGTTTTTATGCATTTCCATACACAGCAGGCAAACTTATATTGCTCTCTGTTCACATTTCTAAGTGGGTATTTGTATGTTTATTGCTGTTTTTTAAAGCAGATAGAAATTAATGTCATCTTCGCATAAAAAATTGTAGAGGTTTAGATCACAATCTCTGAAGGAATGTTTTGTCTAACCCAAAATTTGTGCTACTTCTCTTAATCCATATATAGATGTGCTTGAAATGTTCTGGCTCAGGTAAGGTTTTTCTGTGACTTACAGAGAATGGTTGGATCAGCTTTTAAATGCAATAATTTTACTTGTTCCTGCAATTCATCTTAGGTAGCCTTCAGATTTGAACAAAACAACATGACTCAGGACATTTGAAATAATGGTTGTGATGAAATACTAGGTGAGAAGAATGCAGCTGCTGCCCTGCAGATGAATTCTGCCAAGCAGCTAACAAATCCCAACCAGTCCAAGTATCTTGCAATCTCAAATATTCTGCCAAGACTAAAGAACAGGGGAGATGTGTAGCCCTAAAACACTGTATTCTCTTGATAGTAACAAGGGTTACTTGAGTTTGCAGGGCCTCGGGACTGAGGTTTGCCAGGTTTGCTGTCTTTAAACTTTTCTTGACTTCCCTCAATTTTGCTTTACATGGCTTATCTCTAATAGCAGCTTTTCTAATTGAAATGAGAATTAGTTTGGTTGTAATATGGAGATGCAGACCAGTGAAAAAAGAGTCAGAGGTAAAAACATGTCAGCAAACGTATAAAACAGAATTACGCAGATCCTCGAAGAAGAAAGGAGAAGGAGAAGGAGAAAAGGAAGAAGGAGAGGAAAAAGAAGAAGAAGGGGAAGAAGAGGAAGAAGAAGAGGAGGAAGAATAGGAAGAAGAGGAAGAAGAAGTAGCCATGAACATGATAGCCCCTGCAATGACCAATTCCAGATGCTACACAAATGCTACAGCTCACCATAATGTCCCAAACCAGCACCACTGGAATGAAACCACCAATTCTGGGGCCTAGCCTAGCAGGGGAAAGGTGAGGATAACATCCAGAAAAGGAATAATAACTAGGAAGTGTATGTAAGTTTTAACTGTAATGTTATTAATACTGATTTTTTTCTCTGTATAGACTTTTCTCTTTTTTTGTTATAATTACATCTGTTCGAGTAATGATTTTTATATTAGATTGTTAAGATCCAGTTATAATAATTATAAATTCTGGGTCTTATATATATATATGGGGTGTGTGTCCTCTTTGCCCATAAACAACTGTAACAATAGGCAGAGGTCTGCATCAAAAAACATTGTTTCTACATGCTTTCTGGGATAAACATTCAAAGGATTACTAAAAAGAAACATACTTTATATATGTATTTCTGTATTCAGCTGATCTGACAAATTATTGTACCTAAATATGAAACCAGAAAAGTCACTAGAGACCATGTGCAAATGAAAATAGGTGCAATTTCAGATTTTGTGAGGATATTAAGAAAAATACTTTAAATTTTTTCCACTGACACCCAAGATAAATACAGACCCCAAAAAAACTATATTGCTTTTGTCTTGTTTTTTGTTTTTCATCCAGAGAATCTGGGGGCTTTTTGGTCATAAAATTTAATATTTGGGCTGATTAATGTGAAAAGTTTGGTATGTTAATCACAATGGATTGAATAAACACAGGGATTTTCCAAAGGTGAGGTAGGGGCTGTGTACAGATCAGTAATATTTTTCCTCTTTCAGTGGACAGTCATCACTGTGCAACTGGATCAGAACAAGGATGACTCTCAACTATGCAATCTGCTGAGTTTATTCGGTATTTTTAAGTTTAAGAAAAAATCTGAGTGATCATCTAGGATTGTGTGATCTCAGTAATTAAGGTTCACACCAGGCCATGCATTTTGAGATGAGCTGGTGCTATTAGCAGCTTTCATCTGCTTGCCTCCCGTTTGTTTTACTGTATGCACAGATGCACTGATGAACATTGCCTCAGGAAAAAGATCTGCAGAAACCCCTTCACTTGCAGATTTGTAGAATAAACTATTTGGATCTCAGCACAAGTATTTTCTCTCAATGCACACGCATAATTTTCTCGTGAATGGGATTTATGTGTGCACATCAAAAGAGGAAAATCCCTAAGGGCTCGGTTTAAACCAACAATAGCAAAGAAATTCAGGAATCTCTCACCAGAGCATGCCCTGCTTTGCCTACTTTATATCACGAAGACTTTGAATGAAATCTGTGGCAGCCAGGCAAAACAGGACATGAATTTGCTTTATGGTTCATTTTTAAAGGCTTCAAATTAAGCTCTTAAGAACTTACTGGCTTCCTGATGAGAGAACAGCAGCCATGGGAGATAGTGTTGGTGATAGCTGGATGCTTACAAGGTGAAGGAATGGTCACCCCCAGCACAGGTTTGGGTGGCAGCACCATTTGTGTACTCAAACAGTATCTCTTAACAGGTTTTTCCTAGATTTGAAGGGAAGAGGCTGTGAAATACAAAAGTGGTGCTATGCAGGTGGCATGGGCTGAAGTGATGGTGATGAGGCTAGGGCTGGGGTGAGGGTTCTTCGGATTTGGACCATTTCAGTGCTAATATTTATTACTGTAGAGTCCTGATCCCTAGGTCTAAACCAGAGGCTGAGTTGTGTGGGTCCCCCACCATGGGGGCTGGCTCCTCAGCATGCTGCTGGAGCAGGGGCCCATTTCAAATACTACTAATACAACTACTCCTAACTATAACAACGGAACAATAACAATTAAAAACAACAATAAAATGTGATTTACTGTAATTACATAAAATTGTACGCTGATATAATTAGCATGTGTTCCAATACAATTAATTCTGTTCAGCTAAATAATAATAACAGTAACAACAGTAATGATTGTAATAATAGAGAGAGTAATGATAATAATGATGATGATGATGATGATGATGATGATGATGATGATGATGATAATAATAATAATAATAATAATAATAATAATAATAATAGTATACCAAATACTCCCCGCCCCAAAAAGAACCTTTAAAGAGCAATAGCATCCAGAGCCCCATGAGCACAAAGTGCTGCGGGAGGGAGGTGCCGGCCCCGCGCCCCGCCCCGGCCCCGCGCAGCCCCGGGCGCGGAGCGGTGCGGACCGAGCTGCGCGGGCGGGCGCGGAGCGCAGCGGGCGGAGGCGGAGCGCTGCGATGTGCAGGATGTCGTTCAAGGTGAGCGGGCGCCGACAGGGGCGGGGGGGATGCGCCTTTGGGTTCCCGCTTTGCGCTTGTCATGCCGGCAGCCCGTGGAGCGCTCTGTTGTATCCGTGGATTGATTTATTTTTTTTAGGAAAAGCGAGGGTAGTGTAGGGCGGGAGGAAAGGAAACAGGAATGTCCTTCCCGGGCATTGGGGTGCCCCGGGAGTGCTGCGGTGGCAGCTGATGGAGCGGGCGCTTTTCACAGCTGACAGCCCCCAAAGGGTGCGTGCCTTGTGTTACATAAACTGCGAGCCTCCGTGGAGCTCTACGCTGGCTCTGGGGTGGCCGGGCTCCGTGCCGTGGGTTTTGGTGCAGTCAGGAGCCTCCTCCTCACTTTTACGACCATCTCTGCTGGTGCTGGTTGTGTAATAGTTAGGAGGCAGTCTTTATCCGTGCTCTTCCTCTCAGGCTGTGGTGGCCGCTGAAGCCAGACTGGTTCGTTCCCTTTGCCAGCTGTGATTCCTGACACTTTTTGTACTTCTTCCATCCAAACCACGCAAGAGCAATCATTTCAGAAGATTGCCTTAAAGAAGTTTTTTAATCTAAGGGCAGGATAAATAAGATTATTTGGCAACGATGGAAGCAAGCAGCATTTTACTAATGATGTTAGCAGATAATATTTATGATGGATGTTCATGCCTGTTGTGTACTTTCTGGATGCTGTGCTTGCCCTTCTCTTATTGATCAGCAGCTCAGTGCCAGTCCTCTGCCACATTGCTTGTGTTGCATTTTTTGATTTGATAGATTATTCCCTGTACTTGTCAGGGTGTCTCCCTCCTGGAATCTTGGTGCTTCAGTGGCACCGTCTCAGTTCAGTGGTGGTGCAGCAGGTGGTTCCCACCTGCAGTTAAAGCCCTCCTGTGGCAGGCAGCAGAGAACCTTTGCTCAGTCTTACTCTTGGTGGTGAAATCATAGAATGCCTTGGGTTGGGTTAAAGATCATCATGTTCCAGCCCCCTGCTGGAACACCTTCTACTACACCAGGTTGCTCAAAGCCCCATCCAGCCTGACCATGGACACTTCCAGGGATGGGGCATCCACAGCTTCTCTGGGTAACCTGTTCCAGTGTCTCACCACCTTCACAGTAAAGATTGTCTTCCTAATATCCACTCTAAACCTACCCCCTTTCAGTTCAAAGCCATTTGTCCTTGTCCTGTCACTACATGCACTTGTAAAAAGTCCCTCTCCATCTCTCTTGTGGGTCCCATTTAGCCACTGGAAGGCTGCTCTCAGGTCTCCTTGGAGCCTTCTCCAGACTGAACAACCTCAATTCCCTCAGCCTGTCTTCATAGGAGTGGTGCTCTAGCCCTCTGATCATCTTCATGGCCCTCTTCTGGATTTGCTCCAGCAGGTCCACATCCTTATGTTGGAGGCCCCGGAGCTGAACACAGTACTCCAGGTGTGGTCTTACCAGAGCAGAATTGAGGGAGAGGATCTCTTTCCTTAACCTGCTGGTCTGGATTGCTTTGATGTAGCCCAGGATACACTTGGCTTTCTGGACAGCAATCTCTGTGGTCATCCCCTTTTTGGTCCTGTGTTGGTCTCACACCTAGTTTCTTTTTTTTCTTAGTTTTTCTGTCCCTTCATTCTGTCTCTGTGAGTTTTTTCCCAGCTTCATTAATCACAAGCATCTACCCTAACAGCCCCATGTTCCTGATGATGCCAGCTTCTTCTTGCTTTCTTATCCCTTTTTTGGCCTCCTTGTTTATTTAACTTGTTCTTCAGGTCTTACTTTCTGTTCTGTCCCTAGCAGTTCCTTTTCTGTGCCCTATTTCTCACAATGTATTCTCTCAAGTATTCCCGTCCAAAGTAGCTCACTGCTTTCCCTTCCCTTTGAAGAACTGCAGACCATACCTCCCTCTCTCTGTTTTCTCTCCCTTTTCTGTGACATTTTGTTTGGCATTTTCTCTTTCTCTCAGAAGATCATGAAGTTAACTTGGATTTTCACTACCTGTTTGCTACTGGCTGTTCACATTTTCCATCTTATTATCCTACTTACCCATAGCATTTATCTTTCTTTCTCACAAAAGTATCCTCTCTTCTACCACGTTTTGCCTGACTAAACATTTATATATTGAACCATCTTTCCTTTTTATCAGGATCCTTCGTGTAGGATATATTGCTATCTAATGAAGAACTCTGCTCCTAAGTTGCACTAGCCTTTTCCATTGTGTTTGATCCTGATTTCCAGTTCTTAAAACTTTTTACTTAGTTCCTCCTTCCCATTAGGACTGGTTTGGAAACTAAGAAAGAAAAGAGAGTTTTCTTGTATTTTGCCAGAACAAGGAAAAAGTTAGTGGGCAGACTAGCATTATTTTTCTCCATTCTTTTCTTTCTCTTTGTCCATTGCCTCTTTTCTTTCATCTGCAAGATCCCTGTTTAGGAACTGCACTCTTCCTCCTCCTCAGCAGTCACCCCACTGTCACCTGCCCTTTCTCTGGAAACAGCAAGTCAAAGATAAGACAGGGAGCAGGAGCTGGTGGTCACAGAATTTAAATTATACTTTCCCCCTCAATATTCCTGAAATGACACAGATATATTAGCAAAATTCATTATTTTCTGCATCCCTGCAGAGTAATGTTTTTGTCAGATTTATAATATATATTTATTTATATTATTATAATATATATTTATAATATATATTTTCCTCTAGGCCATTTTTGAAAAAGTGTTTTTTCTAATGTCAATATGGCATAAATATAATGCCAGCTTTTCATCTTTGGTCTCTCATAAAAGCACACAAACAATCAAAATTATTAGCATACCCAGATTTTAAAATAAAACTTTAGAGAACTTGATGAAGTGAAAAGAACTTCTCTCCTGAAGGCTGCTGATGCTGGCACAAGTGACATAATGAAAGAAGAAATTTTCATGAAAGCTATTAGCTAATAATTTTCAAATGTTTATTACATTCTGCTCCCAGACTGTCAGTGCTGAGGATCAGTTGTTTACTTTGAGGATGCTTTGGGAGCAAACTAACTTTACGACAAGAGTTACATAAAAATTTTGTCCAATGAATCTCCTGAAATTCAACATTACCTCTCCCTGGGAAGCATCTGATGAGACAAGAGTTCAAAACCAAAAACAGCAGTCACATCATGCAGCTATAAACCTATTTATTGCTCAAAAATAATTCCATTAATTGGATTATTAACCCCAAAGTGCTGTCTCACATTTTGCCTACCAGTGATGTCAGTATTGCGGATGAAATTAAGAGCACAGAGATATAGATCCAGAGATATAAAAACTGCCACATGGTACACAGTGAGGCTGTTCATATAAGGTGCCCAGATCATCTGAATGATTTTGCACTTTCATTCACCTCAGCAAGTAAAATAGCTCAGATTTGCATCTGATTTTTTAATCTAATCGCTGGATGTTTGATGGTCTGAGTGTGCTGTACACTCTGCTTTTATACAAGGAATCCCAAGCAATGCAGGGGCACAAAAGGAGGTAAAAGTGCTTAATAGGAGTCAGTACAAATGGGAAAAAACTTTGTTTTGTGTCCTTTGTGCACGGAAGAGTTCTTCCATTCCTTGGGTCTGATCCAAAGTATAAGGACAACTCTGCTGGAGAGCTACTGTAGGACTTAAAGGGGAGGAAAAAAAGGTAGGAACTTATGACTCATAAGGCCAAAGACTTTGAACTTCTACTTTCACTCCAGGGTCACACTGGACATTTAGTTCTTTTTTCTTCTCACTGGTGAACTGGTGAAAGCAGGTAAGGACTTCCTGAATATGGATTCCAGTTCCTGCCTACCTGACCAGTGAAAGTGGTGATGTATAATGAGCCATAATAAAATTCAGTCTGCTACTGTGCCCTTGTAGTGAAAACTGGGGTGAATGAAATAAATCTTTCCCTTTATGGATGTACTGCCATACCTCTAAAACTTTAAGGGATAGTTTGGGACAATAAAAGGTAAAGAATTTGATTGTCCACAATCAAAATTAGACCTTACCATTCTATAAGTCTAAACATAATTCTTTTGCAATAGATTTCCAGTGAATATCATAACAAAGCCAAAAAGACAATATTCCTAACTGCCAGCTCTATAAATAAATATCTATCTAATAAATCAGAGCAGAAAGGGCAACATGAGCCTCTGGGTGTTTAGGTCAATGGTTTGCTTTTACACAAAATTTTAGTGGTCCTAAGGATAAAGATAGGAAGACACTACAGTGTTGCCAGCAAGGACGGTATAAACTGCTGTCTATACTTTAATCGACATTATCTACAGATCCTCCAGGGAAATGCAATAGCTGTGAAAAGAAGATCAGAATCTAGCTTACTGTGCTTGCTGAAATTTTCAGATTCCTATCCCTGTGTGTGCTGGTACAAGAAACCACTATCAATTTATAGGAAGAAACTTATAATTTATTTAATGGTTGGAACATCTCTAATGTAAAACAGCTGCCAATTTTCCAACCTATTAATATTAAAAATGCAACCCATGGAAAGTGCTCAGTGTGACAGACCTGAGATAGATTCAGATTCATGATTCTTGTGTCTGCTGGTTTCTGCAAAGTTTATTGTCTTCATGTCAGTGAAGGAAGCAATTTAAACTGTGCTGTATATGTGCATTTTAATTATAAAGCATAAAACTATTGAATCCTGATTCCCTGCCACATTACATGTGTGCATTGACATTTAAACAAGAAGCGCCTGTGTCATTTCTGAAGCTGAATGATTGACTTTTATAATCTGAAACCCAAGAGGATGTCCTGCAGCAAGATATGTAAGCAGGATGCTTCAGCCTAACTTTGGCCAGCCCCAACACAGAAGCAGACAGTGCAGGCATCACTCAGCATGCTGTTTTCTGTGATGTTTTCCTGTGGATCTGGCCTAGCATCATCATTTCTCATTACGGAGCAATCTAAGAGACATAGGCTGCCGTAGACACAAGGAAGACTTGAAATAATATGAGGAAGCACAGCAAGACTGATCTCTTTAATTGCAAAAAGAAATGAAATTAGCTTCCTTTCCATGCTCTGGGCTTGAAAGAGCAGCACACTAAGCTGAAACTTGCCTGGCTTGAATGCAGAATGTATGCAATGTGTATCCTTGCCCAATGTATTTTCCAAAGTGATTTACTTCTGCTTTTTTTTTTTTTTTTTTTTCTTTTTTCCTTTTCCTTTTTTCCACCAGAAAGAAACACCACTTGCCAATGCTGCATTTTGGGCTGCAAGAAAAGGAAACCTGGCTCTCCTCCAGCTGCTGCTGAACAGTGGGCGAGTAGATGTGGACTGCAAAGACAGCGTATGCACACAATGCACCTACAGCTACAGCACTCATTTTGCATCACTTTCCATAGCCCACCATGCAGAGGGTGTAGTAGGGATCTAATATGAAACATATTAATGTCTTATGATACTTCAGGATGATTTAAAACCTTCTCCTGTCATTTGAAACATAAGATGAAATGGCATGATGATTTACATCGGTGGCAAGGGGTTAAGAATTTGCCAGCACTCAAAAATGTGTCTTACACAGTTATTTGTGGTGCTGACATTAAAAACACAGATCCTAGCACCTCGGGCTTCTCTTTGCAAAGAAATATCATTGTTGTAATAGATCACAGTGAAGAGCTGGCTCAATTGAGCCCAGGTAGCAATGATTCTGTCAGCTAGCAGACCTTCTCATAATTAGAGCAACTGTTGGCCTCCTAAATTCTTCCTCCTCCACCCAATCTCTGGACTGGGCATCAACAGGAAGGCACAAGATTGCCAAGCAAGAGGAGCCCAGACACATGACAGATTTCACGGGAATTTCCTTACTGTAATTTACCTGGGTTGAAATTAGTTTTGAGATTAGAAATGGGTTGATAACACAGATAATGAATAGGTCTTTCTATTCTGCCTACAACAGATGGTGAGATACTTGATTGTGCTAAGCTGTGTCAAAGAGCAAGAGGAAAAGGAGGTTGAGAAGTTCCAGGTTTCTTTTATTTGGCGTTGGGACTGACTGACACGGAGTCATGTGGTGTTGGCAAGGATTGATGCTACTTCCAGCCCGAAACATGAACTTGCCACAGCTTCTCTCACTTTGAATACCTTCAAAGTGTAAGAGATTTTCTAAGCCCATTGACTTTAACCTATCTTTTCATTTTCATTTCATTTTTGCCCTGTAGGGAAGTATTTGTCCTACAGTACTTACGCAGCTGGTGTTATGACTTTCCTTCTGACAAGGGAGGGAAGGTTCCATTCAAATGGAGGCTTGAAGTAAACAGGACAGAGATCAATGGGAAAAAAATAAAGTCACTACTTTAATTTTTTATCAAAAAAAGGCTAACTTTGGTCAAGAACTTTCACACTGCACTGCATTGATAATTGTATTAGACATATACATTTTGTAGACTAAATTATTTTTGTACAATTAAGACTGCATGTTTCTTTTTTGTAATATCACCTATTCCTTCTTTAAATTGAGCTGTTGTGTGTGAAGGGTTTTGAAGGAAGTGTTTCACCCTTATGCATGTGGTTTCTGCATATTGTCCATACACTGCATACATATAAATCCTAGTTCCTTCACTGGAAGTGACGTTATAGTGTACTGAGGGAGTTCAACACAGATTTCTGTACAGAAAGTTCTCTCTTATAATTTGAAGAGTCACTGAGTGAGTTTGCTCCCATTATTTGGATAGGGAATTACTGTTCAAATCACCCAGCCCCTTTGCCTGACTATGACTCAGAATTCTAAATGACTCAGATGAGTCATTCAGCTCCTGTGTCTGAGGTTATTCTTCTGGAAATGATGCAAAGAACTTCAGTATTTTCTGATTAAAAAGAGAGAAAAAAAAGCTGTTTAGGAACAAAACCCATTATTTTTGTACTTGTTGCACTAATTTTGGGACAATAAGGTATCATAAGCTCCCTCCAGCTTTTTGTCAGAGATGCTGTCTCATCCAGACAGCCTGATTCATTGCTGTAGGTGTCTGTTGAAGGTACTGACTTGTTTTTCCTTACTCCCAGCTTGGCACAACAGCTCTGATGGTAGCATCTTACTATGGCCACATAGATTGTGTACGGGAATTGGTGTTGCAAGGAGCAGATATCAATCTGCAGAGAGAGGTAGGATTCAAACAGGGCTTGATTAAGTGACTGTTGGTTTGTTACAAATAATAAGAGTGTTGTCTGCTGCTTGTTGCCAATTGTTTCTTTGTCACTTGCTGTATAGTGTACTTATAACACATATAAACGGCTCTGTTCTGAGGACATCAGGGAATCAGATATCTGGATTTTACAACAGAAAATCAGATGCCAGAGGTACATTTATAATAACTCATCAAACATTTTCAGCACATCTGGTTGGTGCGGGTAAGTTACATCTGGGATGTAACCTCTCAGAGTTATGCCATTTTATGTATTTGCAGTTTTACTTTTTGGCACAACAATTTACAGATCCCTGGATGGGATAAATAATAAGAAGACCTTTATTTTTTGATTTGCAGCCTTGTCATTAAAATGGAGTGGATGCCATTGCTGGTACAGGGATTATTTTTGACTCTGTATGTTTTGAAGTTTCTGCCTTTTAGTCTGAGCCAACTTATCCCTAGCAGTCACACAGCTTTATCACCCGTACCCTCCCCTGCATCTCTGCTTGGCATTCAAGGCATGTCTTCCACCATGACATCAGCATGGAAGGGACATCAGCAACTGATTTTTTTGTGGAAATTGCCTTTCACTCATACTCCATGCAGACAATGGTAAGGATTGCAGTTGCTCTGGTCTGCGTGTTGGCTGTGCAAAGAGCAGAATTGCTCTGGGAAAACCACTGGTTTTAAGAGAAGAGCAGTTCAAGAAGGTCATGAAGTTACATGGGATGGTGGCAGGTCATGTAGGATAGCAGTGTGCTCTTTGCTCCAGCAGTACAAGCCAATGTTTCTTACTTTCCTTGGTTACTTGGAACCAGAGCATTAATCTCATGCTGACATCTACAAGTTACTAAGTCAGTGAATGCCACGTTTGATGATGTAGGTGTCTTTACACTTACTGGCCTAAACTTGCTGTAACCATGACTGTCAGTGTCTTTCAGTGGGGTCCTGTTCTAACAAAACATGTACTTAAATATGTCCCTTCCCTTAGGTAAACATTGCTTGGAAAGAAGCAAAAAATAAAAAAGTTAAGAACAGTTTTATGGAGCTGCTCTTGATTATCCCTCAGGAAATACTGATTCAACAAGCCAATGAAAAGAAAAACACTGAAAGCCTCCAAAACCACTCTGTTGCAGAAAGGAAGCAAAACAGATGAAGTTTAAGTGCTAAAGACCAATGACACTGCTCTGCAACTAAGTGCAGTTACTCCAACCAGTGCGGTCATGCTTTGAAGTTGCTGTGAAGCTTGGGGAAGTGAGAGTCCCATAAATGTGCCCAGGAGTGCAGGCTCTGAAATGGTCAAAATGGGACCACATGCTATTATAAAGTACTATTCACTGGAGTGAATTTCACGTGTAGCTTCCCATTTTCTAAATGGGGTGAGAGAGCCCAAAGTCAGAAAAGCCTGCATCTTCCTTCCCTTCCTGCCCTTACTTGGTTTTACTCAAAAGTATGATGCTGGACAGATTTTTCAGTGCAATGTGAGGAAGACTGAGTTAAGATACCTGGTGTCCTCTGGAGTCTTCAAATTCATCATGTCTTTTCAGCTAATATTCAACTGATTGAGCTCAATAGTTTTTAATTTGAAATGTCTATACTTCAGTCAAGTGTGTTATGTGTTTGTTATTATTTTAATCCATTTTTCCTTTACAGTCAGGTGCAACTTCTCTGTTCTTTGCTGCACAGCAAGGCCACAACGATGTAGTGAAGTTTCTCTTTTCATTTGGAGCCTCCACTGAATTTAAGAATAAAGTAAGATGATAGGTCTATTTTTGCATGCTAATACATTCTGACAGTCAAGGCTGGGTTCTTTGTATTCACATCAAACATGACCAGGCAGTGTTAAGATGATGAAATCTCCTCACATGAGCATTTTCTGAGTAATATGAGTAATGCAACACATTGTGAAATATTAATTTTGGACTAGATTTTCCAACCTAGACTTAGAGGCATAAGTTCATCAGGGTCCCTTGATAGTGATATCAGTCTTTCCTCATAAGCCATCCTCTAATAAAAGATCAAAGGATCTTTTTGTACTTACCAGATAGGATCCTGATTTAGGTGGTTAGGTACTCTCATTGCATAGAACTTACATTTCATCACTCTTGGGATGTCTCTGCATGCCACCATGGGATACATACTCCTCTCTAAATTCCTAATTTCCCATCTGGGACAAGAAGATGAAGTGCACCTCAGAGCTTTTATTTCTTTGTTCAGGCAGGTCCTTTTCCAAAATCTTCTTAGAACAGCCAAAAGTACAGGTGGCAGGGCCTGGGTTCCCCACCCTCATGGGGTCAACAGCAGCAAGATCAGCAGTTCATCACTGACAGCAATACATCAACCCAGTTTCTTTGCCCAAGACAGTACTAGCACCTCTGCTTTCAGCAAACCAGGGGAAAAGCAACATATTTTCATTAAATTTACTTGTCCTTGATCTGCTGCCTACATTTTGAAGTGTTCCCATAATCTGGGGAGGAGGACATTTGCCAGTCACTTACCCTGGGATCCCTAGTGATATCTTTGAAGAAGCAATAATTCTTTACTCCACAATAATAAGTTTCTCCAGATACTTTAGTCTGTGATTTGAATGATTCTCTCAATCCATACCTTCCTGGAGTCCGTGGAAGTACATGCTCTAAATACTGAGCAAGTTGATGGAACATCAGAAACTCAGTTCCTTACACTCCAGGAGCTAAAAATCCCCATGTTTTGCAGCCAGAGTTCACACATGCCCATAGAGTAGGATTCTGATGCTCCAGGGAACAGTGCTTGTGGTGAGCAACTCTCTGACCACAGCAGCAATCAGTAATAAAAGCATGAATGAAACTGTGGCTGTTTAACACAAGTGCAACAGTGAAAGTTGACAATGCAGGAGGTTGCTTTGTTAAACACAACAGCTCTATCTTAAAGTGATAGATAATCTCATGTGGGACTAATTTATTGGATAAGGTTGCACATTGAAATAAATGATGCTTCTCTGACTTTTATTTCAGCGTATGGGTGGAGGTTAACAAGATTCAGAGGGGTCATCTCCCCTTGTATTCAGCTGGCAAGCTGGAGACTCAGTACCTTATTCTGTCTAGAGGGACAGTTAGATCTTCACTCAATCTTTCCACAGCCTGTGAACTAGGAGTTTGTGAAGATGCCAAGATTTGATCCAGGAGTGGAACTACAGGGTTGAAATTGTCTGATCCTTCATGACAATATACAATCTTTTATGAAGCATGCAAATATATTGGTGTGAAACACTAGGACAAATAAAAGGGAACAAAGATCTAAACATAAAAGAACATTCCTATATTCAGCTGTTCCAGATAGCTTCCATCTTTGGACAAATGCAAGTCTGGGGTCTACTCTTGCTCACCTTGCAACTTTAATTCCAGTCTCTCTTTTCCTGCCTGCCTCTGCTTCTGAACCCAGACCTGACTTGGCCCATGTACCAGTCCCAAGTATTTTTTAAGCTGCTGGTTTCTCTTCCTCTCCAGGCCACAGCTTTCTGCTACATCCAGACAAGCTGGTTGAAAGATAACACTGGCTCCCAATGGACGTAACCTGGGAAACTGGTGTGTGATGTGCATGTGAGATGATTTTCCAGCTGCATCACCCAGCACATGCCTGAGCAGGAGGCACCAGTCAGGTGTAGTGCATGGACAGTCCACATCTTCCACTGGCCAGCTAGTGTGGCTTTGTATCAGTTCAATCTTCTGATTTAATAATGTGGTTTCCATAGCTTTGAATAATTACATCATTCTGTTAACAGGTGACCAATGTGACAGGCTCCTCCGTCCCTCTCAAGCCCCAGAAACAATATAGTTGATAAAATACTCCTTTTCAGGTCAGGGACAAAGCATTTTCTTACTAAGACACTCATCTGAGAGCAGCACTGGAAAAGATATGGCTGATCATGTTTTTAAAGGGCAGTGCAAAATTAATCCATTTGCAAAGAATATATATATTTCTATTATAAATTATGACATGGATTTGGAATAAGCACACAAATTGAATGTATCCTAGAAAACAGAGATTTTTTAACTAAGGAAATGCAAAGCCCAACATCTTTTTCATGCACTTATCTGTAAATTGTGATTACTACGTTTGTTACTCATGTATGAGGATTCTGGAGAACTATCTTAATATAGGCATGCAATTCTTGTTAAGCCTTGCATCATTAGAATTGATATTTGTTATGGCAGAAAAAGTAAAACTATTCTAAAATAGAGTAATAAAGTAATTAGCAATAAATGCTGATGTTCTAAAGAGAATAAATAGTACTATTGAAGGTTAACTATTATATAATTACTACATATAATATTAGTCATTGATATTATTCTGTGTTGTCCCAGTCTGACATCCATAAAAATATTTAACATAGATTGAAACTTTTTCTTCTATTCTGATAGGTATGATAAGCATGTGAATTCTTAAAAAATATGGTGGCACATTTTCCAAGCAGTACTGCAGGTTGAACAGTATGTCAGAGGCTATTTTTCAGCAAGCAGTGATTGCAGAAAATCAGTTCTTCTTCCCTGTACCATATTTAAGAGATGGTTAAACAGCATATAATTCCAAGCTACTTTCAGGTGATGATGACAGAGGAAAGGGGTCAGTGAACAGAAAGGGAAACACCACTTAGTGTGGTCTTACCCAGCGCTGCTGTTCCAAGTATTTTCACTGCAGATCGGCAGCTGCTGTTATGTGCTGGCAGTGAGGAGAACAGACTCTGGGGAGGGCAGAAAAATGGTTTCAGGGAAAGAATTGCAGAGGTAGCTGAGAAAAGTCCAGCTCCTATCTGAGCTGGAAATATTTGCAGTGCAGGATTAATAGAAGCTTCATTGTGTCAGGAAAACAGGATATGAGCAAGTAGTGAACCCAAGGCACTGTGCCATCTCTAAGAGGTTGCACAGTGGCCTCCTGCCTGCTGCAGAAGGGGTGATAGCCCCAGGAGCACCACAGTGCTTGCTCACGTGTCCAGCTCCCACTTGCTGCTCTGCTCAGAGTTTCCAAGGGGCTTGCCAGTACCAAAGATGCTGCTTCAGCTTTTTACTTACCTCAACTGAAGCCAAAAAGGAAAGAGATAATCACGTGGCTGAAAAGGATGTTAAAACTCTGTCATTTACTTTTTTATTTATCCCCCACAACTTATCTGCTTTCCCTATAATCTGTAAAACATTGAGGTCTTCAGCTAGAACTTACTGGAGTAAAGCGTAAGAGAAAACTAAATGGAAGCTCAATAGAGGCAAGAGGGGGACTGAGTTTTCTCCTACTAATTAACAGTGGGCCCTCACACTGTTTGATTTAACTAAGGGCTGTCTTATCACATGGTCTGTGGAAAAGTTTCCTGCCCCCAGCTTCCCTGCCTTACACAAAGATGTAAGATCTGATTTTTCACAGTGGTATCCCCAGGTTGGAGCATGCAGAGTAATCCCAATCCCTTCTGTTGAATGTATTCAGCTTCATATATCAGACAGACAGTAGAGCAGGTCTTAGAGTTCAGCTGTGTTCTTGATCAGGTAGCAGATCTTTGAGCCCAGGAATTGTTACCCAGTTCTCTCTGCCACAATAAATACTTGCTTCAGAGTGGACAGATGGAATTGGGGACCATCCAGTGCTCCTCTTCTAACCTCTGTACTCTGATCAGATTGATCTAGGAAAACTTGGTCACTTTAGTCTGAAGGATCCAAATGGTATATTTTGGCATTGTGTTACTCTTTCAAAAAAAGTGTATCTGTCTAAAACTGTTCGCTGGGTTGAACCAAACACTTGGTCAGGAACCCCTTTTTGAATTAATTAGGCATGTCTTGTGAGAGTGTTGCCATTCTTAAACCGCAAGCTGTCACATCTCCCAAGGTGGGATCACACTTTGGGATTCCAAGCTTTGGGCTTCAGCTCTGCTGTGCCAACTGAGGTTAGCTTTGCAGGCCTGCCTTTTATTTTGGACCTGTCACTTGGCTCCCTACAGAGATCATGATAATAACCAATCTTCTAAAAATAGGAGAAGTTTGTGGAGAGTGCAAGAATTTTAGAAAACAAAAGCGAGACCATAAAGCAATAAACAAACTTCTCCCATATGCAACCAACTGAGCATGTCTATTTACCCTCCATACAGGGAACTTTCATATTTTTAAGCTTCCTAAAACTTTTCCTTCCTTGCCTCTGCACAGAGGACCTTCAGTCTGGACAGCACAGTTTCTATTCTTAATTCACTAACTTTTCTCTCTTAACTTCATTCAGGGAAAAAATCTTTAAAAATGTCTCTGGTGTTTTTTTTTGTTTCTAGCCCTTTGATCTGCTGTCACCACTGGAGCAAAGTGGCTTTCATCTGGTTGGGGAGAGGAAATAGGTTTCATGAAGCTATTAGCTTTTCCATTGTCTTTTAAGTGTGTATAAGGTGTTTCTTTAATCCAAGCACAATTATGATTGCTTTTGTGCTTTGTTCCAGCAGTTCCCATTAAATTACGGTAGTTTAATTTGGCAGGAAAGTCTAATTTCTTATGAGAGAAACTTAAATCCACTGATCTGGTTACACACTGTATTTACTCCATTGATCTATAATTAATAGGCAATTCTTAGACTGTCACACAACAGCCTCACATATCTGTCTTTGTTGATACCCAAGCCTTCTTTTCTTTTAAATGTTGTAGGCAGGAAGGGTGAATATGAGGTTTTGGGGGTACCTATAAACAGTGCCTGTGGGTTAATTCAGTCATGTCATAGCTTGAGTTTTCACAAGGCTATTACATGAAATTGCACCATTGATTAATAAATTTCACTGGCACTTCTCATTATAAAAGATCCATTTGGTCACTCAAGCTGTAATTTCTTTTTTTGGATATCTGTCTACATGGAAAATTTCAGACAACTTTGGAGTTGTTTCAGAGAACAAGGCTAGGCCAAAGCACAGTCTTGTGTCCACATCAATAACAGCTCTAGAAACCATTTACCTGAAATACTTTAGATAGCTTATCTTGTGGAGGAGAGGCTTGAGACTGGGAGAAGGTAGAGGAGAAGAGAGAAGACCTGTGGTGGGGACATTTTGGGGTGTGCATCATCTTTGCACGATGGCATGATGATAGGCAGAAGATAAGAACTCCCTTTCCATAGCTGTGTCTGAAACACTGGTAATTTTTGAGTGGGGCACAGCACATTTAAGATGGAAAGACCCACATTTGCTGTCTCAGTTGTTCCAGCTGGGTTAGAGTCAACCACCAGTGACACTGAGGTGTTTCCCTTCTCAGCTGGCTCCCAAGGGAATGTTTCTACAAGCAGGGATTGATGCATGTGCCTAGGTCTCCCTTTAGTGGTGATGTGCAGCAACTCTAACTGCCTGGGATTGATCCTACCTGCAGGGATCACTTCTCAAGCAGAAGTAACAATGCTTTCACTGGTGGGCATGGCTTTGGTTGGACTCACACTTCCACAGTCAGCTAGCACACTTTAAAATGCTTCCTCTCTACTCAGCTTCAGGCTAACAATCCACCGATGAGAGGCAGGAGAACAACAGGGCACAAGGTTCTGGGCAGAGAAGTGCAGATGATCAATAGACTCTGGAGCAGTGGAAAGGTGTGCTGTCCTTCCATCAGTAGAAGAGTTTAGCAGGCATGAGGAAGAGACGTGGAGGAGCTTGGAGTTGTGAAAGAAACAAAGCTTCCAATGGCAAGGCAGAAGATAAGGAATGAAAAACAGAATTTCCTTAGTTCCTTTCCCTCCCTAAAAAAACTCAGGAGAAAAATTTATATAGTGACTGAGCCAAGTTGAAAGATTTAAATGTCAACACTTGGCATTAAATTTATGAAAGATTCAGTAGCTACTCATTACAGAACTGCTATGAGCCAAATTCTGAAAAGTCTTAAAATTTGGCTCTTTATTTTTATGGTGATGTTCAGCCCAGTCTCACCTGACTGTACCCATTCTTTGCTTTCTCACAGGATGGAGGCACAGCTCTCCTGGCTGCCTGTCAGTACGGGCATGCAAAAGTAGTGGAAACTCTGCTGAAGCACGGCGCCAACATTCACGATCAACTCTATGTGAGTTATTTGACACACACAATATTGACAATGGTGGTGGTGGAACAAATGTGCTGTTGCTTGGACAACAGCAGACACCCTGGCTCCAGCACAGACAGGCATTTGCCAAATGCTGCTGTTTTATAGTACTCTGTTCCTCTAAGATGTGGATTTTGTTAACTGTCTGCTTTTCATGATGCTGAGTGAAGTAGCACAAAAAGATTCTTTGGCTGCCTTTTGGTTGATGATCTGTATGGAGGTTATGTACCAAATCTGGAGGACTTTTGAAACCCATTAGCCTTGGATGAGAGAGCAATTTGTAGAAGAGTGAATAGCTCTAAAGCCACTGAAGTACATTAGTCTTCTGCCAGAAAGAATAGTAAAAATTAAAATCTTAAAATTACTTCAAAGCAGGTTTTTTTTAATATCAATTAAAATATGTTATTTGGTATTTATGAATCTCCAGTTTGCCAGTGTTTTGGGCAAAGGTTAAAATGGCTGAACTGATGTTGTTTAGTTGACTTTTCAGAAAGTTGGATTGAACCAATGAAGCTCTGGATTTAATTTACTCCAACAGAGACACAGATAAGTTGAGCTTTGTGGCATTCAACAGAAACGAGTAGCAGATTTTGCCTCTGCTTCCCACCACCCTTTCCTACCCCAAGGCACTCAAGACTGACAAAGAGGAAGTTGTTTCTCCAAGATATAGGAGTTTTTTTCAGTTGTTTCCATTGGCTTTGGATCTGCAGGGTGCTGTTGCACTCCCAGTTCCTACTGGCTTGCAGGGGAGCTGAGTGCTGGTGACTGCAGGAGTGGTCATAGTGGGATCCCCACCTCAGTGCTGCCTCACCCCTCATTTATAAAGAAGGTTGCTCCACCCTTGCTGTTGTACAAATAGGAATTGTCTTTCTGATCTGAGGGCAGTGATTCATCCCTCTGCAGGGTAATCCCAGGAGCTGCCACTCAGTTTAAAAATAGCTATGCTGCCACACCTGCAGACTCTTACCCAGAGGTCAAGGCAGTAAAATAACTTCCTTGTTGTGTCTCCTGGAAATGAGCAGTATTTACAACTGGATTTTAAAATGTACTTTTATTGCTCTCAGACATTGGGCAAAGGCAGTCAGAAACAGTTGTGCAATAAAATAAAAATAAGATCTCTTGAAAAAAAGTGTTGTCTAGCTCTTTTGAGGGCCAAGCTGCATTTGTCAAGTGGTACCTGGAGGGCAGTTTCACTGGCAGCCAGATGAGGGGGATTTTGAGCATTTAGATACTCCTCCCAAAACTATCAAAATCAATGTTTTAATCTTAAATTGACTCATATGAGGGGTCAGGAAAGCAAGAGACAAAAGAATACCCTAACTAAATAGCATTTCTTGCAGAAGTACGCTATGGCTTCAAAACAGCATTTTATTACAGCATCAATTCTAATCAAATAGGTATCAGTGAATGCAAGGTTCTTCATCTTGTTTGATCCTACAATAAAGGGCTCTTTTAATATCACACAATCTTGTTTACTTTCTAAATTGAAGTGTTCTCTGTCTCTGGAGGAAGCCTGCAAAGGCTCTGGTACCACTGGGTTTCTTCCTATACTCAACAACCAGAGAAAACAGCCCATCAGATATCCCAGGGACAGGCATTAATAGTGCCAGCAGACACCTCTGTTGTTTACCAGGACATTTGTCTTGAAATAAATGTCAAAAATCCTAAATTCAGTTCCTGGGGAACTATATTCAGGTCATGCTTCACCAAGCCTGTGCTGAGTTTTTAAGTTAGAGGAGTAGCTAAGCACACTTTGTCTGCCGACAACAGCATTTAGTCCCAACATGGTGATATGATAACAAGGTCAACAGCAGGCTTTCACTAAAATGCCCTGTATTTTGTGATAAGCACTTGCCTGAGTTGGCATGAGAGGTGTACTTGCACATCTGAGACGTAGTAAAGGGGTTAATTCCTGTCTCTATTTAAATGAAAAGATTTTCGCCTCCTGGGAAAACTTGTCCTAGCACATCCTGTGCTTAGTGCTGTGGATGTAGGATGGTAAACACCTGTCCCACTCTCAATACAGATTTCTACTTATAGTTGGTTATAATGCTGTTTGAAAATGTTCCATCAAAAACACTTAATGAAATATGGCTTTTAATTTTTTTTCCTGTGGAAGAGGTTCCTCTGAAGTAAAATTCCGAGAACATCTGCACATGAAAGACATATCAAAGAAAAATAAAAACCTTTTTTTTTCACAGTTTATTGTTTCACGAGCTTTTTGCAGGAAAATTCTGGTTTCTATTATGGCTACAAAATACTTTTAGATTACTATATAACAGGTGAAGTCTCTTATACAAGACATTCCAGAGAAGCATGGTGGTTTCTGGGGTGGCACAGTAGTATGGCAAAGGCCTTACTCCTTCAGCCTCAAGGGCAGACTTCAGTGCTGGGGTTTGCAGTTTTGCAAAGTACCTGACATGTTTCCACCATGTATCCATGTAGCAGAACACTCCTGCATGAACATAAAAAAGCTAAATAAACCTACACTGCTTTACAGGAACTAATTTCTAGTTATGTAGCTGAATGGCTCAATGAACTAGACTCTTAGTATTCCAGACACAGGATTTAATGCTGCATTTGATACATGATAGGAGCCAGTATTTGTGCATACTGAATGAAAATGTTGCCATGGTTTATTATGAACTAGACTTTGCATTTTGGTAATTATTTCTTGAGCATGGCTGTAGATCTGCTATTACAAAGCATAATGACTAAAGATGAGAACTTAATTCAGTTTGATGTGGTTTTGTGTGGAAAAATAGCATCACTTCAATGCAGTGTAAGACATATGTGTTTGTTCTTAGGATGGAGCTTCTGCAATTTTCCTGGCAGCACAAGGAGGATATCTGGATGTCATCCGATTGTTGCTCTCTTCAGGAGCAAAGGTTAACCAGCCACGACAGGTATGATCAACACTTCAGGGCAGAGCTGGGTTCTAATGTTATAGTTATGAAAATCAACACTGGAATTTTCTCCAGGCATTGGGTTCCTGTGGAGGTGTTTCATTGAAAGGAAATTTGTGGCTGTGCCAACATTCTGTGTTTTAGCTCAAATTGGTAACATGATTTTGAAGTCAGTATCTCAGTCATTTCTGAAAGAATTGAAACTTGAAAGCTCTGCTCCAGATGTACGCATTACACCCTACAAGCCACCATCCCTGGAGGTTTTTAAAAGACAGCGTAGACATGGCACTTGGCTCATGGTTTAGTGGTGGACTTGGTAGTGCTGGGTTAACAGTTGGACTCAGAGGTCTTTCACAGCCTAAATTATTCTATGATTCTAGAGCAGATCAAATCACTGACTGTTCCTTTAAATAGGTTTGAATCACATGCATGTTTGGGTCAGGCACCAAACTAAATCAAAATAAAACCCTCCAGCTGTATAGAATGTTGATGTAAGGGCCTTGCACTACCTCTTGCAACTACCAATCTGTTTGTGTTGTACCACATTACTTTTGAAGGTCTACACAGCCTACAACATCCCCAAGTTCTTTTGAAAGTTGTATGAAAAGCTTTTGAAAATCTGGGAGCTTTAGGAGGCAGTACTAAATTTTTGAAATCTCCAGACCTTCAGATGTGGCTTTGGTATCAAAGTTTACTTTAGACAAATGGGTTTAATTTTTAGTTTTATTTTTGCTTGTTTGTTTGTTTTACTTTGTGTCCTTCCTGTGCACTCTGAAATTCAAGCAGGAGTGTTGCCTTAATCTCTGGAAGTTCTTGATACATATGGAAAACTTTTCTCCCTGTTTCCAGCTAGTCACTCAAGTGGGCCTGGTGTTAGAAACACATACAACCAGTAACAGCTGTAAGTGTGAAATTAGATCTTCTGCAAGCAGTAGGGCTGCTGTTTGATCATTAAATGGAAAGGGTCAGCTAGATTTGATGGTTCAGAGATCCCTGCTAGGGTTAGGGGCTGGATCCACACTGCGTCACTGGATGCTGGAGTTAGGTAAAGGTACCAGAGGCTTTTTAGTTTTAAATGAACTGTGGGATAGGTAAGTGTATGTGGTGTACAGAGACATGTATGAAAGCTCTCTTGCTTTCCAAATAAAAGGGTTTCTTAATTGTTTAGCTGTTTCTTGACTCTAAAATCAGTGCCTAAACAGCCAGAGGTGGAGCTGCAGAGCTATCTTTACACCCAGCATGTAGAAAAGTCTGGTTAGAGATGGAGCTTCTCAGGACTCTCTGCCCGCTTTGAGAGACCCTTGCCTGTGGTCTGCTGAAATCCTGGAGGCAAGGTAGCTGTCCTGGGTCTTCACTGCACATTTGAAATTGATGGGATAAGGTCTTGTTCTTGTAGTTAGTCATGCATGTCAGCCAGGTGGCTGTGATCACTGACTGCAGCAAGTGAAAAAGCAGCAGGCAAGAGCAAATGAGTGCAAAAACTCTAATAACAGTGGACAACGTGGCATGAGACAAGCTCCGCCAGGTATTTTCAGTATTTCCTTTCATCTGCACCAAAAGCCTGACAAATCATAGCCTGGCAGCAGACACTGATCTATATGCTTCTGCTGCATGTGTAGGTCTGTGTACACTCCTAACTGTAGTGTAAGGAAAGAGGATTAGTATTTAAGTGTTTTAACTGAAACAGTTTTCCTACTCCCCCTAGCTCCTCATCTGAGTACCAGAGCTGTGCTGGCAGGTACCTCCTGGACTGATGCGTTAGCTGCTCCTAGGCTGCCTCCACACTGTCTCCCTAGAAAAGCTTAAGAAATGTTAAAAGATGTTAATTAAATCTAAAATTTCAACGTAGAAGGAGAGACCAAGGTATGCACTAATGCCTTTTGAGTAAGTCAAAATAGTTGGGGAGCTTTAGATCTGGCTGCACCCTGTTGCCATTAAAACTGCATTCTGCTATCTGTAATTATAATGCAGCTAATTCTTTCTGACACTATTTTTTTAGCTCTCTAATCCAATTTCTACAACACAATGTTTCACGAGGCATTTTTAAATCTTAGTTGAGGCAGAGACTTGTCTCTGTGTGAATGTTCCTCCTGGCTCCTCTGTTTCATCTTCAGCAGGACTGACCTTCTTTGCTTGAGGGTACCTCCGATCCCTGCTAAGATTATGCCTGGATAAGTGCATGGCATTTGTGTTTGGGCCCACTGTAATCTGAAACATTTCCTTAACAAATGGAACATTTTTACTGTTTAATTAGTCAAGTAATGGTTGGATGGACTTCAGTCTCTTTCTTACTAACAAATGGATTTGTACTTAGTTAGAAGGTGGTGTGCTGGTCATGAGGAATGTAGCTCTAGAAGGGGAAGTTTTGATGCCAGACAACTCTCATTTACAAGCTACATTGCTCTCACTGTGGTAGAAAACTTTTCCAGGCAACATTACCTCAAATGCAGGGCTGCAGAGTTCCAGGTGTGAGTTCATCTTCTCCTTCCTCGCGGTGTCCAAGTTTTCCTCTCTACCTTGGGCATTTGGTGGCGTTATCCACGAACCTGCACACATGCATCTGGTCCTGCTGCTGTAGTGGGTGCCAGTTCCCCCTCAGTCTGGTGTCCCACCTCCTGTCCCATCAAGGTACTGCTGACACCACAGAGCATTTTGGATGGTCCTGGCTGTCCATCTGCGAGTTCTTCAGCTCAGCTCTCACAAGAACAAATAGTGAAGCTTCCTGGAAAGTTTCCTCCCTGGCGATGTTCTTTCTCTTGGGTTGTAATTGCCTTCTGCTCTTGCCAATATTGAGGAGCTGGGTAGGAATTCTTTTGTCATCTTTTTGTCTAGACAGAGCTGGGGGCAATGTCTGAAGCCTGCTACAGGAGATGTTTCTATGCTTCTTCAACTTACAAAACAAAGCTGTAAGATTCTTTGCCAGTGCTGTTTTGGCAGTCTGTGTCCCAACAGGCTTTATTCTGGCTGGCTAAGCAGATTCAAAATAATCTGAAAATTAATGACTTTTTTCTTAGCACACGATACGCAATTACACATATATGTAAGCCAGTAAATCTATATAGGGTGCACTTCAGCAAGCAAGTAATTTGTTGTTGGCAAATTAGGTGTAGTAGTGCAAGTGGACTAATAGGCAGAGCAATGGAGGAGATGACATTGAGTAGCCTGAGAGTAGGGGTTGTCCGCCCCTGGAAATACCTACTGGAAATTTGAGGCATCTTTCACCCCCCACCCTAATCTGGCCTTTTCTAAAACTTCAAGCTATAAGCAAAAGTTGAGATTCAAAGCTGCAAGATGAAGTCATTAGTTAATGGGTTAATAACAAAGAGCATTAATAATTTCAGTCAGAGTCTATTTGGAATTTCTGGCTGCTGGATATCATAAAGTGTTGTCCATATATACTAGCTTGTAAACAAATGTGGAAAAAAAGAGCACTTTACAAACATATGGAGTATTTAAAATTATTCTAGTAATGTAGTGATCTGCAGTCTGATGGGTGGGCAGAGGGACAAGGAAAGGAGAGTAGATTTTGAACTGCATCTTTCCCTGCTCTCACTTTCTTTCTGGCTCATCTGCAAGCCCTAATATCTGTTTACACATTAATTCTTAGTAAAATGTAGTATCTGCTTTGTGTCATTCACCAACATGAAAATGGACAGAAAGCTCATCTACTCCATATAAATATTACAGATATTTGCATAAATCTC
Organism: Poecile atricapillus; assembly: GCF_030490865.1. Classification (NCBI taxonomy): domain Eukaryota; kingdom Metazoa; phylum Chordata; class Aves; order Passeriformes; family Paridae; genus Poecile; species Poecile atricapillus. The sequence continues at coordinate 107,212,576 of NC_081250.1, read as the reverse complement.
AGTGCTAGATGCTGTTTGCTTAAGAGAAAGAAGCTGACCATAGTCATTGTGAGCCCATCATTACCTTCACTATCTTTCTTCTCTTCAGGCTAAGTCCTTCAATACAGCCACTATTCCTCATAATGTACTTTTGTCTCTGTCCTATAGCTGAGGTGCTGAGGATAATGTCTGATAGCAGTGATATTACCCATTTGCATTTCCTTTAGCTCCTTTTCATATATACATGAAAATAGGGGTTGTTCCTACAAACTTCACTCCGAGTAAACAAAAGCTGCTTTGTTTCCTATGCTGAGCTTGTGTTTCCATTGCTTGTGTAAATACAAGTGTGGATTTGCACAGCATTGGCTCTTCGGGCAGATTAAATTGTGTAGACTGCTCTCAGATATTTTCCAAGTTTTAAAGGCTTTTTCAATGTGCCTATTGCTATTTTCTAGAGCCCTCTGGTGGGGGGAGATTAGAAAAATATGAAGTATCATTACTTGTAGGGAAAACACTAAAATAAATAAATTGAAGAGGGACAGTTTTTGCCATCAAACTAGCATCACACACTCTGTATACAAGACAGCCTTTGTTATTTTTGAATCACAAAGAACACTCATATTAACAGGATATATATATACCAGAGTGAGTTCAGTCACTAAGTTCAATGAGTTAATTTATAGAGAAATGTTACAAGGGTGGGCAAAGTTCATGTTCCCCACCATTAGAGAATACTGAAGATCTCAGGATGTGCATTTGTTCCTTCTCAGAATCAGAAAAAGGGAAACCCAGATTATTATATCAAAAGAAGAAATAACTTTTCTGTTTCTTTGAAAGAATTAATTCACTAGTCCATGGAAAGAAGAGAACGGATTCAACAATGGTTTTCTGGGTTGCATGAGCAAGTCATAGGAATCTTCAGCTGGGACTGGGAAGTGAGACTATTTTTTTTATTAAGTTGACAATATCTTATTTAATGTAAAAACTTGATTTCTCCTGAAACTTATCATTAAGGCTGTTTTTGAAGTCTCAGTTTAATTTGTCTTCCTCTTTCGAGCCAAGCCTTCAGGCTGCAGAGGGTGGTGAGGGGAACTGGCCTCACTTCCGTGTTAAAGTCCAATACAGGCAGTCTTTTTTAAAGGCTCATGGGAATAAGTTTGGCACCACATAACTGCTGGAGTCCTCCTGCAGTCTGGAGAATCAGGCCATTTAGAATCAAAAAGAGGAAAAGACACAAAACTAAATTCTACTTGCAGAGATTTGAGAAATACTTCTAGTGCTTCAACACACTTTTGCCTTTGGGAGGGAAATCCATCACAAAGTTTAGCTTACTCTGAATGTGCATTTTATTTTCTGAGATTTTGTGCTCAGATAATGATTGTGTAGGACAACTTTACCAAAGCAGATTGTTTCATGCTGGATTCCTTGATAATTGCCTTGTTTTCTAGTGGAGTTTTGAAGATAAAATTTGTGAAATTCTCTCCTTCATTCTAAGGCAGGATATTTTTATCAGATTCCCTGAGGATGGATAATGTAATTTAATATTGAAAGTTGGTGATCACCTTGCATTGCTCCCTAGCTTCTGTAAACAACTTTCACTCCCTGTGTGCAGGCACCCAGCTGCAGAATCTGCCTCTGCGTGCTGAGGTTTGGCTGTATCGTCTGTCCCATTTAATCACCTAGAGTTCAAACTACACAGGATACCTTTAGCCCCTATGTTTCAAACTTCCTGTGTATTTTAGGCATGGCTGGTGCCTTACTGGGCTTTAATTTCACAGAGCAGTGCACATTTCTGGCAAACAATGCAAGAGAAGGGGGCTCTACTCCACAAACTGAAGCAGTTCTAACTTGATACATCAACCTACCACTTGGGTTTGGACACAGTTTGCATTTGTCTCCCTGTAGGATTTGAAAGAGTAATTGAAGTACATCAATTCCAGTAGGCTTGAGCAGTAATATATCAGAGGGCACAGAACATTGAAGTGAAGCCATCAGCAGTCATATTTTGTTTGCAGGACGGAACTGCTCCCTTGTGGATTGCCTCGCAGATGGGTCACAGCGAAGTGGTGCGAGTGATGCTGCTCCGAGGAGCTGAGCGAGACGCTGCACGGGATGTGAGTAGCACTTCCTCCTGTGCTCTGTCTGTAACTTAATGCCTCATTTTGCAGGCTGTAAGTCTGCCTGGATGGAGGCTTGGTGCCTCCAGAGTCCGTCCTGTTTGTCAGGTTGCAAAGTCCCATCACGGGTTTCCTTTTTCCCTTTGTGTCTGGGACAGCTTCCTGGAGGGACCTTCTGGAATAAGGGAATGGAAATGTCCACATAGTTGAGAGACAAAGATGGTATATGGTGTCACTGGTTTCTTTTATCCTGAAGTTTTCACCCTCCAGAGGAACAATCCTCCAGGTACCCTAAAACCAGCAGCACATGCTGTGGAGCTGCTCCCTCAAAGGTGATGAGCAGAGGAGACTCTCCTCTCAGATGTGTGGAGAGAGCTGGTGTTTACCTCCAGCTTTTTCTTCCTCTCCAGCTTCCCGTGCAAGGGCAATGCAGGCAAGGCATTTATGACATTTCTCTTTTTCTAAAGGATGGTACAACTGCCTTACTGAAGGCTGCCATTAAAGGCTACAACAATGTGATAGAAGAGTTGCTGAAATTCTCTCCCACGCTTGGCCTGCTGAAGGTTAGTAGTGAAACACAGAGATTTTTTTTAGGCAGAACACAAGAACACAAAGGGTCTGATAAAAGACCTGGCATTTATGACTACTCTAGTAGAAGATGATAGGAATCATAAGAATCATCTTCATAGGAACAAAAATGAAATTATCTTTTTTAGCCTTAATGCCACTCAAATCTTTTTAAAGAAAATTGTGAATTTAATTATTGGAATGAGGAAGCACATTGTGTCATAGAAGAAATTCTGCTTTTTGTCACTCGATTCTATTTCTACTGTAAGCAGATTACTCTTGACTGTACAGTTTTAACATTATACACAGCCTTCTATTGCATTTAGTCAGCAAAATAGTGTCATAAAAGATGTGTTGTGAACAGATTCTCTACTTGATTTTGTTTTCCTCTAAATTCATAAAGTGACTTGAAAAATTTGGAAGCTGCTTTTTAATGGCTGGCCTAATTTTAATGTGTCCATAAATCACATACTTTGATAGCCTCTGTGCATGCAAATGATTGGCAAACTTAATATACTTGAAAATGTAGGTGCCATCAACTTAGTTATTAATTTTGAATATGAAATAGCTTCCACATATATTTGAACTGTCAGTTTGCAACCACAAACAAAAGGCCAGCTATAAAAACCCCTACCAATCAGCTGCCTGACACTGAGGCCATTAATCATCAGAGAGATGAGATAGAATGCACAGATGGCTTCCATTACTGCGTGTGCTTCTGTTTCACTTGCTAATGACTGATTTTGCCAGGCAGAAACAAGTGCTGTGTTCATCTCATCTCTGATCTATTGACAAGGGTGGTTATTAAAAGGAAATAACTGCTGTGGTAAAGTAAACTTGACTCTTATTTTTATTAAAGCACTGAAAATCACCTCCTCCACATCCCACTAGGCTGCCAGCACCCTAAATTAGACCCTGTACCTTTGATGACCTAATCTCTTCCATGCTACCTCTTTCTCCCTCTGTTCTTTATCTGGTCTGTTGTTTGTCTAGGTGTGTTCTTTGTGTTTCACTGCCTTTTGCTTTTCTTCTCATGCGTGGTACAAACACCTCCACTGGCATTTCCTAGAATGGGACCTCTGCTCTCCATGCAGCCGTCCTGAGTGGCAATGTGAGGACAGTGGCACTGCTCCTTGAGGCAGGAGCGGATCCATGCCTGAGGAACAAGGTGGGTGCTGTCATGCCATCCTCCCAGGCAAGGAGCTCAGTGGTAGAGCCATGTGTGCCATCGAGGTGGGGGCAGCCCATGTTTCTGTGTAAAATTCAGGGCATTGCTGATACAAAAAAAAATTCCCCAATTACACATATCTGTTAGTTTTTTGAATTAGTTTTGCATTCTTTTGATGGCAGCAATTTTTCTGAAGAAAACTTACCATGGTTTTATCCCATGAAGTGTTTTAACATTACATGTTTTACAATTTCTGTGAATATGTCTTCTTCTGACATGTTTCTGAACTATTTGCTGTTAGGGTTTGATATGGGTTTGTTAAGCTGTAAATGAATGTTTGGCACTGACTTCTGGTTTATGACTGGGTGAGTGAAAGTTTGTAAAGCAAGTAATCCAGCACATATCTTGTAAATATTTTGGTCATTTAATATATACTCTCTGGCTGTTAATTTCTGCATCATTCCACTTGATGGCAGCACAGTTAATGTCACTCACACAGTAGTCTCTGTTAATAGACATTTGGGGTTTATACTATAACCTGAAAATGTACAAGATTTTTCTGCTACTGATAATGATCTGCAGCAGCAGGTTGTGCAGTAGAAGAAAGAGTGTGGCTGAAACCTCTCCTACTGATTTCTTTTTCTTTTTCTTTTTTTTTTTTTAATTTTTGTACACATGCTATTTGGCATGAGAGAGTATATTTGCAGGACAGAATTACTGATTTTAAGAAGCAGCTTCATCATAAATACTTTATGTTACCAAAATTGTATTCAATAAATAATAAAAAACCAAACTAATGTTCTATTACCAACCCTACAGCATAACACTATTTCATATCAATTTAAGTCATCCCTTGGAGTTTTGTGGACATTAGTATATAAGGACCCGACTCATCTCCCCTGAAAGATCAGTACTTATGCTCTCCTTCTGTGGCAGGAAGAGGGACCCCAAAGGCATTTAGCGTGGACAGTCAGCACAAAATAAGCTGTCACTCAGACTACATTCTGGGATTGTTCTGAAGACTTAAGTAAGACTTGAACACTGAAAAATGGTTTCCTAAGATATCTCCAACAGTGGTGGAGACAACACTAGAAAAAACCCATGTCATTATAACGACCAGTACAATCTTCTGTAGAATATAATGCTTTCAACAACGATTGGGAAATACTCATTCATTTCTGCTAACCTCAAGGGTTTTTTGTTCCAGGCGAATGAATTGCCAGCAGAACTAACAAAAAATGAACGCATCCTCCGACTCCTCCGTGCAAAGGAAAAGCAAAGGAAAAGCTAATGCAGCCCTATGGAAGATGCAGTTTGACAGAGGTATGCCCTGACCACAAGTAGCATGACAGTAATCCTAGGTTGGAACAGTTTGCAGAACTGATTAGCCTGTCCAGTACACGCTCCCTGAATGCACCAGGCCCTTGCCACAGGGCGACCACGGGCTGGGGCCTCCGCCTGGCATCGCAGAATGCGGGACCGTGACGAGAGCAGGGGGTGGCCCAGGAGCTGTGTTTGCACTGCAGCCCTGCCTGTCCTCCAGGATCCCACAGATCCCAGCACTGACGTTTGCTCCCCATGCATCCTGGCACAGGCAAGCACCCCTGCTGCTTCAGACACACATCCCCACACTGTCACAGCCACACTTGTAACAGTGTGGGTAGGGAGCACTCGGCCCCTGTGCCAGAAGGATACCCGGACCTTGTTTGGATTTAGCTGGTCATGGAACAGCCCCATGATGCCCCTGCCCTCCCTTTCCTGACAGTGACCATTCCTCTCTGCCTCCAAGTGCCAGGTAAGACTAGAGGTGAGATGCCACCTGAGCCATCACAACAGCAAAAGTTCTCCTGTCAGCCCTGGGCTACTACATGAAGCTTTGTAAAAATGATCAAGAGTATTACAAATGATGCCAAAAGCTACCAACCAAACAAAAAGCAAGGGGATGTCCTCTCAGTTGCAGCAGCTTGATCTGCCAATCTGTCCAGCAACAGAAACATAGCGGAGCAGTTGATTTTGCCATGCCTACGCAGCTTATGGGGATCCTTCCCCAACCTTGTACACATTTTTGTGGGTAGAGGAGGACTGGTTGCTGAGCAAACCAACCATGCCCAAAAGGGCATTTTTCCACAGGTGCAAGTACATCAGAAACTCAGCTGTCAGGCACAACAAACCGCACAGATGCTACACAAGTGGTGTTTGTATGTTCTGCACCCAGATATGTGACACTATGGTTTTAGTACCCCCAGCTACTATGCAAAGCACTCATTCCCCAGTCTGTGGCAGGAGCTAAGGGAGAAGTGAACAGTGTACAGGTGTTTCAACAGTTGGTGAGAGTGTTACATGTAGCCATACTTGAACAGACCCACTAATTATTGCAGACATGGAAAATGAACTCTGAACAGCAGTTTTGGCCTTTGTTGTGGTTAAGACACCTAGACATGCAACTAATGCCTGTGAGGGGAAGGCAGTGCAAATTGCAGGTGGCTTGTGAGGAGTAATGTTTTAACCATATTGCTCTAAGACACCCTGTTAAAACCCAGTAATTTCTGCAGTATAAACAGTATATACCATGTCCTGTTAGCCACAAAAACACTGGAGATTAATTTACAGTGAACTGAGGTAAAAAGTTAGTACAGTGCATAAATCCAGGCACTTCACCTACTTTCAAACCCTGGCAAACTACTGAAGAATTGCTTTAAAAGTTGAAGACAAGGAAGATTGTAAGGGCACAAAATAATTCTTGTTTAAGAAATGTCTGCCTAGGATTCAACTGAACCGCTGCACTTTTGCTTTGGTGAGTTAAAAGGAAATCTGTAGGTGAGCCAACACAAATGAATGTAGTTTATGTATTGCAGATTAGCCATGTGAATTATCAAATTATAAAGTTATACTTTTTGTGAGTAAGTTAAGTAAGAAATCACCACTCTGGTGAAGAGAACAGTACCAGGTGTACCTTTTCTTGCATGCTGGAATTCCTATTCAATTTCTATTCTGCATTAAATAGGAAAGCTTTAAGTTTTCCAACAATGTAATAAGAAAAATTTATTTGTTTAGATAATTTATGCTGTTGTATTTTTAAATTAAAATAATGTTGTGCCTAACAGAAACTTGCAATGAACTGGTACAGAACCAAAGAATTATGCAAGATGCTTAGATGATGACTGTATCCAGGGTTAAGTTCTGCAAAAGACTAAAAAGTACTGAGCATGCAGAAATTTCAAGAGCCTTACTGGGATCTTAAATTGCACAGCATTGCAAGGGACTGTATTCTAAGTTCTTTAACAAACAGCCCTGGAGAGGACCGGTTTATTTGGAGCCTCCAGTGGGATGAAGATGAACATACTATTTTGGAGAACAGTAAAGTGACTCTGGGCAGCCTGGCCTCAGTATTGAACTTTCACCCTAAATTTTCTACAGAGCAACAACTGGAAACAACCACACTCGCAAGGTGAAAAGCCCTTTCATATTTGTAAAGGAGGTGAATAATCATTAGAAGGTCTTCAGTAACTATGCAATAAATAATATCAGACAGGCTGTAGTAATCACACAGTCCTCCTACAACATGTGGAAGCATCCATTGTTGGTGAAGGTCTCCTATTTTTTCCTGATAGCAGAGCATAGGAGAGAGGACAAGGCAAGCCAACAGTGGTCCTGCAAAAGCTGAAGTAAGGAAGCTGAGAAAACAAACACAGGTTTCCGGTACCTGCAGGTGGCTCTTCCTTTCTGCCAGGTGTATTTTCTTGGGACAGTTGTCCCAAAGGGAGCAGTTACTCAGCAAAGAGCTTCTTCAACTATGCTTACCCATGGGAAGATGCATGTCTGCTCCTCACCACTCAGAGTAGGACTTTCCAAGTCCTGTGTCCAGCTGCCTCTACAAATGGTCACTGCAGCTACGGATCTCTTGAAACATGTGAAGAACACCTGGGCCCCTGTGTGCCATACAGAGCATCTGCTGACCTTCTAAGATGCTGTTACCAGGTTGTTTTTTGGTTTGGGGTTTGAGTGGGGTTTTTTTGAGTAATCTTGTGCTATTATGGGCTTTTCTTATTTCTGAACAACATTTGAAATGTGGGGCTAGCACAGCTTAAAGGGAAAGATTTGTTGGTCTCTTCTTGCCCTTGTTAGTGCTGGCTGATATAACACACAGGCTGTCTGGGGGGATCCATCATGGAAAACTGGCACTGAAGTCTTTCTCTGCCTGATTCAGGCTGAAGTTGGATCTAGCTTCAGCAAAGACACTGTTCAACCAAAATGATACTTCTGGCATGGAAACCTTCTTTTTGGGAGTATTTGTTTCATCTTGGAGCCTTTGGAGAGAGGGGTGGTTTCAATCTGGGGCTCCCTGTAACCTAAAGGTGCTTAATCTGCCTGTATATGGGCTCTAAATTTGCAATACTGTTTATCACCATGCAATTAATGTTTGCACAAAGAAACCTTAATAATTATTAGTATTTATGTAGCTGCTGTTATCTTTAAAGTGTTCAGTAAATGCTGCTATGGTTTGTTGTATTAAAACAGAAGCCCACTTTCCCTTGGTGGCTGAAATGATTCACTAATACTGACAGTTCTTTGCATAGTTTTGGTGTCTCTTGTGTAAGGTTTTCCAAGTACTCTACAGACACTATTATCTTTGTAAGCTCCAAAATGCATCACTGAGGTAAGCAAGGAAGTAAGTTATTCTATTCACAGACCAGTGAAATACAGCAGCTCTTCATCAGTTCATGTCAACAGAAAAGAGTACATTTAGACATTTAGATTTAGAAATTATGGGGCACTAAATTAATTTCATAGATGACAGGATGAAGATAGATATAATATAAAGATGTGGAACAGAACTGGGACAGAATAACATAAATTTTTTTCTGAGTTGGGTTTTGGGGTTTCTTTTCCTTTTAAAGTGTCATATATCTCCTTCTTACACCCAAAAAGAATAAGCACCACTAGCACAGTGATTTCAGGTTTGCTTCTCTGCACATTCAGAGCCAGAGGTTCAGAGCTGTCCCCCTCTACATTTATGTAGGTGCTATTAGCCTGGTGACTTCCCATCAGCTGCAAGTGAGCACAACAGATGTGCAACCAAGCAAAAGACGACACCAATGAGTCAAGGAAAAATATAGGGCATTTTTCTTTTATTTCACTAGTCTCAAGCCATTGTGTGATAGGGATGAGCACAAGGAAAAGCCTGCAGGGTCTAGAGAGAAGTGACATCCCAGCACAGACATAGTAATTGCGGAGCCTCAGAGATTTAGATTATCACTGCAGTGCAGTGTGCAGGGACATCTATTCAGTAATGATACAAAAGGCAGTATTGTTCCACTTGACTTGCACATGCTCTTCTTCTCCTGGAACGAAACCCTCTCACTATTGATTCACCCACCTTTGTTCAGCTTAGAAGAGCTGAGAGTATTAGAACATGATACCAAATAGCTGCAGGTCATATTTAATGCACTTTACTATGATGATTATCTGCCTCAGAGTCAGAGTGAATTGCAAGCATAATTCACATTTCCTTTTTCAGCCACTTTTAATGACTCTTGGAAAATTCACAAGTTAACCAAATCTGGTGTCTCAGAAATTTCAGAATTGTAGTACAGAAAATGAGGTAGCACAAACCCCAGCCCATTTGTACTTCATTTGATATGAACACTGAGCAGATATAAAATACAGCCCTTGTCTGGAAACCTTGAGTCATTGGTGTTAGAATGCTAATGTTTGCTACAAGCCTAACCAAAGGTAATACACCAGGCTCTTTTCCCCAGCAACAGGATATTGTACTGCACACCTGGGACTAAATGGAGTTGTGCCTTCTCACAGCAGCTCTGCTTTTGGCCCCTGGGAATGTCACGAGAGTTTCATACTGTTCTGAATTCCACCTTTTTTTTTTTTTTGACCTGACCTTTTATGCATTTGATAAAGCATATATAAATTTATGTAACTCTGTGTGAGACTAATATTCTGAAACAGGAATGTTGCTTTACTAAAATACATTTTCCCATATAATTTCAACAAAAGTATACTACTCAGATAATCTTGTTCTGCAAACTTCAACAATTCTTTGCTTTCTTCTGTTTTCTAGTCTTTTTACAATACACGAATTAGTTTCCTATTCACGCAAAAACCACTTTGTTCTATTACACTTGATTGATTAGACTGTTACAGTTTTCCAGGTCTACACAGATGTAATAGCATTCACAAAAGAAAAAAAAAACAAACCAACAAAACCAACAAAAACTAATGGTCTGTCTTGGGAACAGGAAAACTTAATTTAGCATAACATAACAAGGTTTATTTCAAAGATCCAGACATCACTGACAAACTCTCCTTTACATTAATATCCATTAGGTCAGATCTCTCTGAAGGGAAGATTATTAAAAGGAACATAGGAAGCAAAGGAATAAGACAGTACTTTTAATTAATTAGTCAAACATATCTTGGTGGTTCTGCTGTTATTCCAAGATGTAAAACTGGCCCTTACACTGATGTGACATATTTCAGCTGAAAAAAATCAACACCCTGTTGATATGCTTATGGTGTGCAGTGGATTATGTGCATTATAAAAAGGAAAAAGTCTTCACTGAAGCACATATTTTGACATATTTTGACTGTGTTTGACATCCCAGGCTTTTTGTCTTATTCCTAAAATTTTATTTTGTGATGAGCTTACATTTTGAGTAGCTCATCATCAAAAATTCCTGTAGCCATAACTCAATAAAGCATCTCACTCTATTCAGAGAATATAAAGGGAAAGTACTGTGACTTGTTCATGGCCTAAATCACTACAAAGAATGATTTCTGGGCGTGAAAAGCTCCTTAATTTTGCACATGAAAGCATATCAAAACAGTATCAAGAGGCTGAAGCTAGACAAATTCAAACTGTGGATTTGCAACACTGAGGATAATTATTTCAGAAAAAAAAATTGTTGAGATGGTTCCTTCATCATTTGAGTTTAAAAAAAAATCCTAAAAATTACTTTTCATTTTGAAAGCTGTGTATCAGCTGAAACATTTTGTGTTTGATGAAGTATTTACTGGATGAAATTATATGATATACAGGAACTAACACTATATGATCATAATAGTCCCTTTGATCTTAAGATACATGAATCAATACACTTTTTGCTTCACCTCCTCTGTTACCTAGAGAGATGCTAACTCTCATGGCATCAATAACAGGACCACATGCCTAGCAGCTGTGGCAAAGTGAAATCTGAGACACATACCTAAGTTGTCTCTAGATAATCCACTTTGCTCTCACAATCTTGAGAAAGCATTTTAACTGGATTAATGCTTTAATGTCCTGCTTTTAATGTCAAGTCAGTTGGTCCAAAACTGGCACCAGAGCTGCGATAGTGCTGTACCTTGCCAGGGAACAAGGATCAGCAGAGTGATCTGGGATGTGCTGCTGGGGAACATAGCTAAGTAAGGAAGGAACATGGGACACAACTTTTTGCTATGGCAAATGTCTTGGATGCACAGATGGAGCATGTCAGTAACCTACAGTGCAGACCTGAAACGGTCTGCAATTTTATACAGATTGCACATATGTTCTTTTGTGGTATATACATGCACATGTATGCATACATCCAGCATATGGATATGGGCTCTCATAATCCCCTTGAAAAAGTGAAATCACAACCTCGTGATCTGCTTGCCTGGAATATGTTGCATAAGAGGCAGAAGAATTATTCTGCTTTCTGAAGACTCCAGGAACAGTTTCTGCAGGTGGTGCGTTGGCCATGCTACTGCATCAGACCCGGGACAAACTGATATAAAACTGACAAAATGTCTTCAAATCAAAATCAGTCTGTTTCTCAGGTGAATTGTAGTTCAAAAATCCGTCTCCTATTCTTCCTGAAAAATCAGATTTTGGTAGTGCCCTCAGGCACTCCTCTGTGACAGTTCTGCCCATATTCTCCAGCTGAACAGCAAATTGTCACCACTTGGCAGCATGGTGCTGTAAGGGCTCAGTAAACTTATGGTAATACAAGCCATACACAGCTGTTACTAGGTCAAACTTCGAATTTGTCAGCATATCAGCGCTTATGCACAGTGTCTGGCATGGGGACACACTGCACATATTTGCTGACAGCAATAAGTGCAGAGTGTCTGCAGACTCTGCTGCAATAATAAGCTGCATTTCTACAGTGTTTTCCTTCAACAGCTCAGTGGTTGACACCACTGGTTTTGGAGCTCTTAAGCCACGTATTGCCACGCAATTGGCACTACTTTATAGAAGAAGAAATTGCACCGGCTAGGTTGGAACCTGTCCACTTCATCCAGCAAGTTTGTAGCAAAGCTGGAACAAACATTCAGTTGATTCAAGTCCCAAGCTTTTGCTAGAATGCAATAAATAATTTTACTTAAGTGTAATAAAAATGAACAGGTTTCAATTACTTCAATGATAAATGCAGAAAGGATGTGATTTAAGGAGTGACTATAGAGCTGTTGAATGGTAAATAAGGACACACTGCCACAAGTTGGTGGAGCAAAATACAGTATGGTAGATAGAAAGATGAAAATATGATAAACAGAGTTGATTAAGCATCACCTGACACTCTACTTGCATATTTAAGGGAGTGCTGGCAGCATCAGACACATGGCTCTCAGCCACTTTGATTTGATGCCACATGGTTAATCTGAAGCCAAGAGCATCTGACCAAAATAACAGGTACACTGAGTTGGGAGTATAATTAAAAGTCAAGCAGGCCTCCACAGCTGAGGGAGGCAGACAAATGGGAGCTGATCAAAAGAATATGATTAGTTTATAACACCAAATAGGAAGCACCAGGTTTGTTTAGTACCAGCATTATTCTGGTTTAGCTGGAAAAACAGTCTTGGAACAAGCTACAGCAGTTTTGTCTGAGTGAGTCTACAAAAAAACAGAGGTGTGAGAAACTGGGTGAAACTTCTCGCTTACCTGTTGCAGCTTGTCTGCACACAGATTGCAAGACATCCTCAGGGAGAACATCCCATTTTCCCATGTGCTGGCGCAGGGTGTTGCTCACCATAGTTCCCAGTCCTTGCAAGTACCTCTGGGTGTTATTGCAATAGAAATAATAGAAGCTCATTATAAATGATGGAGAATAAACAGCAATAGACATTTTAATGGATTTTGCTGCAAAGCAGTCACGTACTGTGTTTCCATTGGTAAGCACAAGTAACTCTACAGACAGATTGCCATCTAGAAATTGCAAGGTCATTACCACTAGGTGTTCAGTTTCTACTGGAAGTGGTAACACAGGTTTCATTTCTGCATTGAATAAAGGGATGGACACACAGTAGAGCCTACATCTCTGCAGGCAACACTCCTGGCTTTCCATCAAAGGCACAGAACACAATAAAGTTATTTCACATGAGCTTTCTGGCAGGCAATTTACACCATTCAGGGTATCTAGTGAGGGAAAGGGCTCATTTCACCCTAATGGACAATTAAAGGACTTGTTCTGTGAATTAGTAGCAGGCTCTTCTTCCATGCAGGAAAATTTTGCTTTGTATATGATGCTGAGAAACAGAAAATGTGTTTCCCATAAACCTTCCAAGTCCATAACAGCTATACATAAATCCTGGGTTTAAAAGGGGACCTTATAAAACAAGTTGATAAATGCCTTCTGAAGGAGCAGGCAAGAATGGGAATGTTCTCTTTGGGGCCATGTGTATCAAGGCAATGAGCCCTTGTCAGTATGTTGGCCTGGGTTAACTATTCAGGGCTACTTTTTCCCTGCCCACAAAGAACAAGATAACCTTAAGGTGACACAGTCAATGGTGCCAGCTTTGTCATAGATAACACTCATGCAATTTTGCTTAAATGCCCATGAGCTGCCAGGTAGAGCTCTGCATCCTCATCCCCCATATCTGGCACAGAGCCATGACCAAGACCAATGGCTGCAGCAGGACTGAAGGCATACCCTGCTCTGTTCATCTGGCTGCCAGGGTACAGAGGCCACATAAAAACAGATACTTGTTTGAGTTTCAGCATCTGCCATTACACAAGATTTCAGTGTTTGTTAATTGGTCTTCATACCTACACCACTTCAGCTTGCATGTGCAAAAAGGCAGCACTCAGAGATTGCACTGGAGTAACAATGTGAATTTAGCCATTTAGAGATATTTGTAAGAGAGTTGGCTAAATATTAAAATACCACTTCTTCTCTCTGTGCTGTAGGTGGTAGACAAGTGTGATGTTATGGACTTAATTATTTAAAGTTGTCTTTGCAGTAGCTTCCCTCTTACTTGTTCCACATTGGTTCTCTCTCAGCTCCCATTCTTAAATGACTTATTTACTATGTAATTTATACAGAAAGAAAATGCCATTTCTGTTCGGTCAGTTTTGCTATCCTTAATTTTTTTTTCACAAGCACTGAAACAAGATTCTTGCATTTTTTTACCTTGCCACTATGCCCACTGAATTATCTGCTTAAGTGGAGTGCCTGGAAAACATGGCAACTAGTTCTCCTGGTTCTAGGATCACACTCCATGGTCCTGAATAAATTTGTTATTTAGGACATGAAAATTAAAATGCAATGTAACTTTAACTACTCTAGCTTTGTTTGGCACTTGCCAAATGCCAAGTCCTGCATTTAGGGTGGAGTAATATCACAGAAAAAAATACAACATGGGTAGTGGCTAGATGGAAAACAGTTTGGAAGAAAAGAACAGAGTGGCTGGGCGAAATGCTGAACATGAGTCAGAAAGCTGCATCATCAGCAAGAGGGTGGTCAATAGGTCAAGGGTTAGGGCTCTTCCACTCTTGGGGACATGGCAGACCACTGCTGGAGTGCTGTGTCCAGGTTTAGGCTCCCCAGAAGAAACAAAAAAAATCCCAAAAAACCACAAACAAAAGCCAAACAAATAAACAAACAGGAAAAAGGAAAAAAACAAACAAAAATATACTGACATACTGTACCAGAATCTATTTTACTGCCAGGGCTGCTGGAGATGTGAGCTGTGTTTTCTCTGCCCGAAGCAGAAAGCTGGCTCTAGGGACATCTTGCTAATCGCTGCAGCTACCAAACGGGAGCATGTGTGGAGAAGAAGGAGTCACACCCTTCTCAGTCAGGCACCATGATAGCCTAAGAGGCAACAGCCTCCAGATGTAAAAATCTTGTTAGATACAGGAAAGACATTTTACTCCAAGTGTGGTCACTCAGTGGAAGAGTTTGTCAAAAGAAGCTGTGAAATCTCCATCTCCGAAGCTATTCATAGCCGGACAATTCCCTGAGCCACCTGCTCTAGCCGGGTTCTGCTCTCAGCGGGAAGCTGGACTACGCGACCCCCAGGAGGCTGCCGAGCAACACGCCAGCCCGTGATGCTCTGACACCCAGACTAGTCTGCGTTCCTGTCAGCAGATGGCAATATCAGCTAAATTACATGTTTTATTCTAGCACAGCAATGCGCGTTACCTGTCTGAGAAGGCAATAAATTGTCTCGGAAGGCAATAAAGAGGTGGGGAAATCAGAGACTGCATGGACAGGAATGACTGCTGTTACTGTGCCCCCTCCCAGCCAAGTCCCGAACTGACCCCAGAGTCCAAACAAGCAGAGCCCAAGGTAACGGAGCCCAAACACGCAGATAGCTTTGCCAGAGCACAGCCGGCACTCCCAGAACTGCTGATTGCGACAGCGGTCAGGCCACCCGGTGCCCGCACCCCGGCAGCGGAGCGGGCAGCGGCCACAGCCCAGGGACAGCGGCCCTTGGCCGGGCAGCCTGAGGCTCCCGATCCTTGCAGCTGACGCGGGGCTGCGAGACCAGTCCTTAGAAATCACCAATCAGTGACTTTGAAGCCAAATTAAGAAGCTTTTGCCAAATCCAAAGGCTTTAAAGGCGACTTATGATATTTACAAAAAACGCGATTAACACTCCCGCGCCCGGACGATGCCGCTACCCGGTTGCCGGTGCAGCTTGGGCGAGATGGTCCATCCCGGAGGGGCACGGCTGCCCTCCCACACCGGGACGAGCTTCCCGCCGAGGCCCCAGAGCATCGCCCCCCCGTGTCCTGTGCGGCGCGGAGCGACCCTGCCGTGACGGCCGCCCCACCCGCCACCGCCGGGACGGGCCGTGCTGGAGAGGCGGTACCGAGGGGGGAGGCGGTGCTGGGGGCGGTGTTTCTGGGCAGGCGGTACCGAGGGGGGAGGCGGTGCCGGGGGCGGTGTTTCTGGGCAGGCAGTACCACGGAGAGTGTTCCCGGTTCGGCCGTGCGGCGTGAGGCGGTGCCGGGGGCGGGCCGGCGGTCGCGGTTGGCGGCGGCGCTGGGGCGGCTCTCGGCCTCTCCTCGAAGGGGCTGGTAGCTCCGCCCGGGCAGGCGAGAGCGGCCCGTCCAGACTGCGCTGGCGCGGCTGCCTCGCCGCCCTCCTCCTGTTTCCATCCGCCGCCGCTCGGTGTTGCTGCCCACAGCGCCTGCCGGTCATCCGCGCTCCAGCCCGCGCCGCCATGGGGACCCCTCAAGGCAGCCCCGGCCGCGGCGGCCTCGGCGTCCTTGTCCTACTCCTGCTTCTGTCGCCCGTGCGGGTGAGTCCGTGGAGTGGGGAATGCCGGGCCTCCCGGCATCGTGGGGAGGAGAGGGAGCGGCGGGTGGGCAGCGGGATCCCGCGGGTGTTGCCTGGGACGGGGGGAGCCACGGTGTCCTCCGCGCATCCCGCGGCCGGGAGTGTCTCAGGCGGCGGGGCTGGATAAGGGTGCCGGTGTCCCGGGTTAGGCCCTCGGGCTCGGGGCGGCACGAAACTGAAACGAGGTACCGGGGTGTCCCCTCCTCGTCCCCGGTGGGGCTCGGTCCCCTTCTCCCGTGCCCCTGGTCCCCGTCGGGACGGGGCTGACAGCCGGTGGCACAGCAGGCCCGCCGGGGAGCAGCCGCGAACTTCAGCCACTGCCCAGTCCCCGTCCCCTGCTGTCGCACCCGGCAGCGGCAGCCCCCGGGATGCCGCGTTCCCGTGGCGTGCCCTGGTTATGCAATGCCCAGTGCATGTGAGTGGCCACGCAGTCACATGCTCGGCAGAGGCTTGCAGATGTCCTCCGTGTCTGGTTCGCTTTGCTTGGAGTGTAACTTAGCTAGGTGACGGCTTCTTGGAAGTAATGATCTGTGCGGAGTGAGAGCTACGGTTTATTCATGTGCCAGTAGTAAGACTACATATTTCCATAAAATCGAGAGCTAGAGTGTGTTGGACTTCTTAAGAGCTTTAGGGAAAGATATGGTAAAACATTCACTCCTCTCAGTCATGTTTTGTTATGCTGTAGTGCAAGATAGGAGCGGGATACTCCACATTCCTCTGCAGAAACAAGGAGTGTCTTGTAAGCCTTAGTGGTTGGCTTTCTTCCCCTCTCTACCTACACTGAAAACATACTTTCTAGGTCAAGTTTTATGATTAGCCCTTTTTAAACATAGGAGTTTGTCATCTTGTGTGTGTGCTGTTCTCATATCCTCTTAAAAAAAAACTTTTTTAAGAGCTTGAACATAAACCGAGGAATTAATTCTTTTATTACCACTGGAGAATTATTTTATTACCACTGGAGAAGGTGAAGTTAGTAGTGACTCATGATCTTCATGTGAGTAAATAAGGAGGCTTCACCCCTAACCAATGCACCTTTATGTAATGCTTTTTGGAGGGAGATCTCATCTTCTTCCAAATTGTAAGGAAATGACAGAATGCTTTCCTTATCAGGAGGATACTGACCTACAGGAAACTTGAAACAAGTTCCCCAAATAATTAGGGGAATCCTTGTAGAGGCTTTGTGGTCCCTTGAAGTAAACATTGCAAAACCACTCTAACCATGCAGATCTCAGTTGTGTACTGTAAGAAGGCAGAATCTGGTTTTATTGGGGATTTTTGCCATTAGGTCTTATTTACAGCCCGACACTTCACAAAGACAGCCCTTGATATCTTTCAAAGAGAAGCTGGTCTTTCAGTTAGACTGAGCCTATATAGTGTTAGATGCTTGCCGAAGAGAAGCATTGTAAAGGTAAATTGTTCTCTCCCTCAAATGTACTGGTGGTGTAATGGTTTTGTGCTTTCAGTTATGATGTTTGTAATCCAGAGTGCCATATGTCATTTTTTTTCTGTTTCAAAGCAGTCGGTGGACTGGAGTGGTGCTTCAGCTCACAATTCTTCCATTACATACGCGTTCACAATAAACTTGAAGTGTTCAGCCTGTATCTTTCACTCCAAACAGTGGATGGTGCAAGAATCGTGCCAGCTATCCATTACTATTTTATTTTCTTATGAATGTCCTAATGCACTAGATGGTATTTCTGTGGTTAATGGCCACCATTGAAATTGATCTTTGTGTAATTGTACTAAAACACAAGCTTATTAAGTCACTGAGTAGTCAAGGTTGGATATGGGTTTCCTATCAGCAGCTGGGATCCCAAACCGTAGGTTATATTTTCTGAAATCAGTGATTTTCTGAAATCTCATGGGAAAGTGTTAAGTGCTGCTCATGCCACGTGGTCTGCAGTGTGGTGTTATCTGACCTTGGACATGAAGTTCTGAAATGTCTTGTTTGGAGCAGTTTCCTTGTCAGGGATGGCAATGTAGCTCCAGAACAAGACAGTAACCACTTCACCTAAATTACTTCCTGGAAAATCAGGAGTGACTTGTTCAGCCTTTCTGGATGGAAAGTGAGGAAGCTGCCTTAGAAAGGGGAGAGATGACTGAAGGGAGTGACTGGTAGAACTGAGTAGTACCTATGTGGGCAGTAGCCAAAATAATCCAGGTGTTGTGCAGTATTATTATTGCTATTAACCTGCAGGACATCAGAGCTGTTTTGGTGCAGATGGACTTAGTTTTTAGACAGGTGCTAGCTGGGGGCCCTGCACTTCCTGATCATGCGTGCCTCCTTGGGGGTAACATCGGCTTGGAGGTAACACAGATACTGGATTATTACTGTTACTGCAACTTTCTCTTCCTACTTGACTTTGACTTTACTATGACATCTATAATGCGCTTGGACAACTCCAGAACTGTGGCTTGCTTTGCCTGACCAGGAGTAGTAATGATTTTTCCATCTGAAAGGAAACAGTCTCCTGCTGGTGAGCAAAGGAACAGGAGGAGCTTGGCAGACAAGGCATGGCTCTGAACTGGCTGCCTCTGAACAATTTACTGAAAGAGACAAAGAATAAGAACTAAACCTGTAAAGTTTCCTTTATTCCATGGTTCTCTTTCCCCCACAGGAGGGGTTGTGAGATAATATGCAACTTCTGGGGCAGATCTTTGAACTTGACCGGGTCACTTGTTTCCATAAACGAGTTTTCCCATTTATTAAGGGTGCTGTAGTATTTCTTTAGAACTCTCAACCTAGCTGGCAATAGCAAATATTAAGGGAGTGCAGGGGAAGAGTGTGCTCTTTCCTGGATTGATCTTTTTGCCCTGTAAGATCCCAGATGCATCATCCTAGATGAAGGAAAGGGAAACAGCTGTATCTGATGCTCTTTCTATACATTAGTAATCCTAGTTTGAAGAATCAAACAGTGTTCACTTGTCATCTGGTATTTGTAAGACCACAAACAGTTGCTGTTTCTGTGTACAGCATCATCATTGTTCTTTGTCTTTTTAACAGCTATGTATTCATTGGTGGTGATGGCAGCGAATGCTGCTGGAAGCATCAAAAATTATCAGTTTGTTTCAACCTGCAGTTGAAGAAACTTGGGCTGAAGTAAATGTGTTTATGATCTGTTGGAATACACTATTACAAATTCATGATAATGCCTAGGAACCAGAAAACTCTTAACAGAACTTTTGTAGAATGTTCATACTTGCTCATGTGCAAGTTCTTTGAGGACTTCTGGAGCCTTTGCCTGAGATGAAATTTCTCTTCAAACTGACTAAGCTTGCCAGAAATAGGAATACAGTTTTCTGAACTCTGAGGATGTACTGAGGGTTAGTGTTCTGACAAGTGGTTTCTAAGATATGCTAGAGGCAGGAAGGAACAGCCTTAATCTAAGGTTATGTTGCTGTTGCTTTATGAAGTACTTAGGAAAGTCACATTTTCATATATGAAGTACTTAGTCATGTGATCTTAAAAGGAAAACAAGCAGAAAAAAACCCATGAACTGAGCCCTGTGTTACTTATGGAGTATTTTAAGTATTTTATGTATTTTTCCTTGTTTAGAAGACAGCTGTGTTCAACTTAGCATTTCTCTGTTACTTTTGGGGCTATGCTTTCACCCACTTAAGAAACTTAATACTCAGGTGAGCAGTTATCTGACCTAGAAGTCTGACTCTGCAAGGAAAAGCTTTGTTAACTATGACTTATTTACAACCACACTTACTCATCCCTATCTTATCCTACCCTCACAGGAGCATTCTTCTGAAAGAATGGGAAGAGTAAACTGCTTGTTTTACTCTGTAACTTAATCTAGCTTTTATTGGAGGGTTTTCAGGGGGAAAGAACTGTCAGCTCTATCATATCTGTGGTAGTGAAGTAGTTACCTAGTTACTTGTATCCTTGAATGCTGCCTCAGCCATAGGAGAGACCAGCCCTCTCCCGTATTTTGGGGCTGACTCAATGGTAAGCAGGCTATTAGCTTACTAATGTTCAAGAACTGTGTTGTTCAATTTAGGCTGTTGATGTCTAATGATTTGGTGCTTTTTAGGCTTAGTAACTTGGTTCAACCATTGTAAATCAAGCATCCCCAAAGTTTACTGGTTCAGGGAACAAACTCACACTTTGATTAGTGAAATCCTGCTAGGTCATGGCATAAATGTAAAATCTTAAGCTGTTTCTGAAACTGCATTCTTGGTGTTAATACTGAAACAGACTGTTGAGACTTGCAGTTCTAGACCTAAGTGCTCTTCTAATAGTTTAAAGCAGCTGATCTGTTGAGCTTTTCCTTAAACAGGCTGAAAGTTTGAGTGGCAAACATTGTTTTTTCTATTGTATGTTTTATTGCTGTGGAACTTCAGGAACGTGATTTAAAATTCTTTATCCAAATTCAAATGTAAGCTAATACCAGGCCAAACTTCATCTTGCTTTATTTTTTTTTTGTAGTTAGCTGGATACCTTTTGGTACATTACCAAGTGTCATGTGCAAGTAAGTTGTTTGATGTTCTGTCCTGAAAATGATGACTTCTTTCTTGTAGGTAAATTTATAGACATAAGACAGATTGTATTTTGTTTTCTATCCATGTAACTATAACCGAGGAACTGCTGCCTTGAAACAGAGATAATGTTTTTAAAACAATTGAACTATCAGTCAGACTGACATGGTAGCTCAAGTCTACTCAAATTTTTCTGTTCAAGAGGTGCCCTGATAAGTTTTTTGTGACTGTTAAACTGCATTACCAGTTTTCCCACACATTCCGCTCTGATAGAAGCTAATTTTCGCTGAAGAGTAGGTTGATGAGTTTGTGCATTTTAAAAAATAAGAAGTGTTAGATAACAAGATGTAATGAAGCACAGAAAGTTTTTTAGAAAGGATGATTACAAACCATTCCAGACTAAACATGGAAGCCAGCTTGATACTGAAGAAATAAATAATCCTTTTCTCACGGGCATTGCAAAGCAGCTCCAAATTCCTTGTCCTTGTGAAAGAATAGTAGTGAATCTGTGCTTCCTCTTGAAGAGATAATTCACTTCTAGTGCTGGTACAAACAGAATCATTTTCACTGCTAGTAAATTGTTTGCTATTAAAACTGGGGAATATAGGTGTGAGGAAGCAGAGTTGAAGGTGATGACTTCTAAATTTGCATCAAAATAGGATTAACTTGATGCATGAACAAATTTACAATGTAGTTTTGAGAAATAGTCTACGAGTTCTGGAAGTTTGACTTTTTGGCTTATGCTGGTGTTAAACGTTCAGTGTTTATAAGTGCAAACTTAAGGGGTGTTCTCCAGCCTCTATCATAGAATATGGTAACACTTAACAGTTGGTTGTGGGTTTAACTAGAAGATGTGCTAGAATAGACAAATGAAAGGGTGATCTAGATGAGTGGCACTTAAACTGACTTTTAGACCTGGCTTGCAGTGAGTAACTTTGAATTGGCCTATGTTGCCCTGGTTTGGTTAAAGAGGAAACAAGTCTTGAGTTGGGTAAATTGGTGATGGTTATTGTCCCTGATAAACAACCAACTACTGATGTACTTTTTGAAGAACCGTCAGTGTTGTTCAACACAAAAATGGATGTTATGGAGGTGATCTGTTTCTGGGTAGCTCTTGGCTATTGTCAGGACAGCCCTCCAGGGGCCTCTCTGGTCAGTAAACAATAATATTCATGGTCAGGCACAAAGAACAGCAGTCTGTCCTTGCAGCAACAACATATGGTGTCTCTAAAATGCTAAGTCAAGGTTGTTCAGGAGATCAAAATAGGTCACTTATCTCTCAAACTGTACTAAGCAGACTCCCAATCAGAGCTGGCAGAAGTGTAGTAAATGTTTGTACCGTCTGCTTTCTGCTTGCAGCCCATGTGGTAGGAAAACTTTGGAGCTGTATTAAGGCTTTTGTTGTAAATAACTTGTTATTGCATTAAATGTTTTAATTTTCAGAATAAGTATTTTGGCTTAGTATCTTAGATGTCTCAGTGTCAGTACCACTGAACAAAAATAAAAGGCTTTCAAGGTGCCACTGCCCTTTTTCAATTTCTTTTATGCACATAATAAAGAAAAAATTTCCGAATTTTCAATAGTCTGTTAAATTAAAACATCTTTAAAATTAGGTTTTTTTCTTAGCACTGTAATCCCATTTAAATGTTCCATGCTTAGGCTTGAAAGTGGTGATGGAGGGCATCCTTTGAGACTGTGACAATATGCATATGGAAAGTGCAGAGCTCTGAAGTTCTGTTTCAGAATCCTCTCTGTGCTGCTGTTTGTTCAGTCTGTCACTGTAATGAGTGTTCAGGAAGGATCAAAAGGTGGCAGGAGGAACTGAAATGGCACATAAGCAATGAGTTTCTTCCTATGTGCACTGATTCATGTGCTCTAATGTGACAGTTTAACCCACCAATTATTTTGTTTTCTTGCATGGACAAATTATTTTCTAGTTGAAGATGCTTTTCAGGTATTGATTTAGGTTTTTCGTAAGTAACTCTTATACTTGATCTTAACTATAGGCAGTGCACTTCCTGTTTCTTTAGTGGTCAAGGGAGGGTGGGGAGTTGAGCTGAAGATCAGTGGTGATGTGCACCATGTCAAAAACACCTGCTTTTGTTAATGGGTGCTTTATGCATGCTGATGTTTTAATTAGCAGGAAGTTATCTGATCTGGACTGCCAATGGCTTTTGGAGTAGTAGCACTTTAATTCTACAGTAGCTGAGATATTTGGCAGCTATTCCTTGCAGTTAATCATTTATTTTGTTGGTTAGGTCCTTCCACAAATGTGTGTCTGGTATGGAGAATGTGGAGTTGCTTCTGGAGACAAGAGGTACAACTGTGCTTATGATGGGCCACCAATAGCACTACCAGAAGATGGCTATGACTTAATGCAGGTGAGCTTCTCTTGGAGGTTTGCTACTAAAAAAAATAGTTCTCCAACAGTAGAATTCTGTATTGGGTTCTGTTGGACCTGTGCTATTACCTCTCATCCTAACCTGATGAGAAAGTATACAGATTCTCTGATTACTCAGGTCCAACTGGGTTAAGGTAATTTACCTCAATTTCTTTTCAGAGATACCAAAACTGTCCAAAATGTGATTAGGGGCTGTCACAGACAAAAACCTTAAATACAAGATTTGTTCACTTTCTTGCATGTTTTCCTCACTGGTTTGACCACTCTTTACTCAGATTGCTTTTTTGAAGACTCTCCCAAGATATATGTTCCACGGCTGTGCTCTTCTGATCTCTAAAGGACAAGACTAAACTATTTTCCTTCAGATGATCATTCCCAATAAAGGAAGGTGTTAACTAATACTTGTTCAAATGGGGCAAATTTGGACAAAGTTAGCTGTGCCTAGTGAGACTGTATTTCCTTACCTGGGCTTCAGCCACCAAAGTGAATGAACCCACAGTCAAAACAGAGTTTATATATTTCATGCACAGCGTGGGATATTGCCAGATTTGCCTTCTGGCACGTGATAGTTCAAAGCTTTAAAGTGTGAAATAACCACAGAGTTAAACAATTGTTAGACTGGTGACAGGAGTGACTTCATTAAATACGTAGTTGAGCTAACTATTGTTGTGTATTGTTTCTGAAGACTTAATGTACAGTTCTTGTATGTTACTATCAGTTATACTTGTGTCAGCATTTGTCTCTTCTATAAACTGAACATGAAATACCTCTTCCAGGTAATCAGTGATTTTATGGTTAGTGGCTTGCCTTCTGGGACTTTAAAATCTGATACTATCCAGAAGGAGTACTAGAGGATAAGCTGCAGGAATATTTTCAACTTGGATAAACATGCGTTGTCCTCTTAGCAATAGGCTCTCAAATGCCATTATCATTCTATATATAGACCCTGGTGACTAAAGATCATCTGAAGGAGCTTTTCAAAAGGAAGTGCTGCCTTGAATAAAAGAAGTGAAAAAAGTGATTCTTCTCTCCAGTCTCTGAACAAAAATCTTGTTTGCTGGACTGTTTTTCTCCTATGCATCTCCCACAGCAACAGCTACTGTGCTCTGAAATATGCTGATGCAGAGCCCATGATTATAATGAGTTCTGAAGTCTTAAGCATGTTTTCTTCCTTTCCTCTTGATCTCAATGTTGTTTGTTGTTTGTTTTTTTTGTTAAGGAACTCTGTCCAGGTTTATTCTTTGGCAATGTTAGCACTTGCTGTGATGTTCATCAGCTTCAGACTTTGAAAAATAACTTGCAGCTGCCTCTGCAGTTTCTCTCCAGGTATGCTAATGAATGGCAAAGCAACTAGTTTTGTAACAGAATAGCAAAGCACTTGTCTTCAAGTAGACTGTAGAAAAAGTGGTAATTTCATTTAAAGGATTATTGGAGCAAGCTGCTGGAGTGATTTTCTCATCTGTAGCAGCAGGCTGTAATGTCATGAAAGAACTACTTGCAGTCTCGTTGACTTAGCTGGTAAACGTTCCCATAGCTTGTCTCAAGCTACTTTATCTAATGAAACCTTCAGAAGAGGGTGACATAAAGTCGCATTTGGTCTTGTTCTAGCTAAGATGTTAAGAAGTCTAAGTCTTCCTGATAGCAACTAGTAAATTCTAGTAAAATGGTTTGAGTCTGCTATTTTATTAGTGATTTATGGTGCTTAAAGTTGTTCATCTGTAGTGTCAACAACAATTGTTATATTGCTGATTGAAATCTTACAGAATTTAAATACTTTTTACTGTCACTCTGAGCAGAATGTTTCCATTTGTAAGGTATATCTGACTTGACCTACATAGCATCTTTACCTCTTAATCTGATTGCTTTCATTGGCTTTCCTACCCAGATGTCCATCGTGTTTTTACAACTTGATAAACCTCTTCTGTGAACTGACTTGTAGTCCAAATCAGTCTGACTTTTTGAATGTTACAAGCACCATACCTTATTATGATCCTGTTTTAAAAGAGAACAAAAGTAGCATTACAGAGCTGCAGTACTTTATTGGAGATCGATTTGCAAATGGTGAGTAAACAATGTGTTAATTTACCTTGGCTTTTGTCCAGGTAACAAGACCAGTGCTTTTTCAGAAATAATTTGGAGAGGGAAACATCTCTTTTGAAGTTTGAGTCATCACACAGGTAATAGTAGGTCCCCCTTAAAACTTATGGAACACTTAACTTCTGTCTGGGCAGGGCACATTACACTGACGCTGTTATTACTGTTTTAAAGGTTCAGTTGAGGATGAACATCTATACAAACAGTTAATAGCTGATAACCCTGAGGACTTTTAACTTCAGAAAAATAAAGTTGTTGCCAAGTATAGAATGTCCAAAGCCTACCTGATACTAAAACAGTCTGGCAAGCATGATAATAAAGTTTGTACACAGTGTACTGTGATGATTTTCTAAGAGGCACTCAGTTCTGAAATGAACGGTCTAGTCCTTTGTCAAAATCAGATGTTTTTAGAGAACAATTCATTTGGGTTGTGTTTTGATTCTGTAGAAAGCTTAAAGCATTAGTTCAGTCTTTTTATGTTTTTTTGCAGCAACCTTTAATAAAATTGAGACACTTGAAAGTCATATATGGCCTACAAGTTGAAAGTACCTTAAATGCTTTTCATAGCTTTCCCTGAAAATAATACTAGGTGATGGTTCCTGTCAAGCAGAAAAGCAGGTTCTAGCATAATGCAGCTTTGGGTGGCTTTCTCAGAGCAAGGTAGCTGTAGCAAAGCATTGCAACCTTGAATATTAGAAATACAGCTGAAAGCATTAGTTCACTTTCCTAAGATGGATGTTTCTACTTGAAAACTGTATGTATGTTCCTGGAACTTGGGGAGTCAGTAATATTGGAAATACTTGGAATGCTTACTCAAGTGATAACATTGGTTTAATGATTCTTCCCAGCAATGTACAATGCCTGCAAAGATGTGGAGGCTCCATCGAGCAATGTTAAAGCACTGGGGTTGCTGTGTGGGAAGGATGTCAAGGACTGCAATGCAACCAACTGGATTGAGTACATGTTTAGTAAAGACAATGGACAAACTCCTTTCAGCATAATTCCAATCTTTTCAGGTAAGAACCTGAGTCATCCTTACCTTTGAAGCTCCTGTCAAAGGTGGGGTGCTATGGCTAGAACATTGATTTTTAAACAGCTGTCCGGCAATGAAAGTCTGCAGTCAGAGGCTTTCAAAGCAATGTGAAATTAACTTATGTTTTTTTTTTATTTCTGCTTGGAAACCATACTTTCTGCTTTTTTTCTATACAGCTTCTTATTGTAGAAATCTCTAGAACTCAGTGATAGACTGAGCCTAGGCAACTGGCTACTTATATTTCCTTGGGGAATGGGCAGTACCCTTATCCTTGAGGATTTCTTTAACAGGAAGTTATTGTTGCACATTTCACGGTCTGAATAGATAAGGGGGATGACAAATCATTGCTGGGATGATAGAAGTATGTGCTTTACTTTGATTGACTGAAATGTTATAGACATGCCCAGTCATTTAATTATTAGACAACAGTAAATAATTGGTACCTGCTGTGGAAAAAGCAGTGGATTCTTCATCTGCAAGACCAAAAAATGCTGCTCTACGTAAGGGCTGTGGGCTTTTGTAAAAAGAGTTAACTCACTTAACTGGGATGGTCTGAATTTTTCCTGGTAGTAAATTGGCTCTGCAACTTGTGATTTGTCATAGATGTTCCTGTCCATGGAATGAACCCTATGAATAACGCTACCAAAGGCTGTAATGAGTCCATGGATGATTCAACAGGACCATGCAGCTGTCAGGACTGTTCAATTGTTTGTGGTCCAAAACCTCAACCCCCTCCATTGCCTCCTCCTTGGCTGTTGTTTGGTTTGGATGCTGTGTATGTCATCATGTGGATCTCATACATGGGCTTTCTTCTCATATTTTTTGCACTAGTGTTTGGAGTCTGGTGTTACAGGTAAAGAATTCAGAATGCTGAGCTCTGCAAGTCACTTGTTTATCCCTGAGAATTTCTTTGCCTTGGTCAGATGCTTATGGCTTGGCTATTTCAGGCAGCCAGAAGTCATGTTCTGTAACAGATACCACATATACTTACAGGAAGTGTTCTAACAGCTAAAACCACCTGGTAGAAAGTGATTGCAGAAGTTGCTTTAGTTGATGGCACACCCGTCATAGCATTCCTAGCTACAGAATCACATACACTATTCTTCAACTTTCTTATCTAAATATGCAGAAGTCAGGAAAAACACATTCATAACACAACAGTCACTGCTCTATTGCAAATTAAGTCATGAATACCTTTTCCTAGTCTCCTTTTTTGAAAAAAAACAAATGAAAGCTGTAACCCTTGATCATGCGGCTGGAGCACCTCTCTTATGAAGACAGGCTGAGAGAAATGGGGCTGTTCAGCCTGGAGAAAAGGCTCTAGGGATTCCTTACAGCACCTTCCAGTGCCTAAAGGGGGCCTA
The DNA here is from genome assembly GCF_030490865.1 of Poecile atricapillus. NCBI lineage: Eukaryota > Metazoa > Chordata > Aves > Passeriformes > Paridae > Poecile > Poecile atricapillus. The sequence goes on along the minus strand of NC_081250.1, from coordinate 107,184,826 downwards.
CAAGAGAGCTGGAGAGGGACTTTTTACAAGGGCATGTAGTGACAGGACAAGGGGCAATGGTCTTAAACTGAGGGAGAACAGATGTGGATTAGATATTAAAAACAAATTCTGTACTGTGAGGGTGGTGAGTCAGTGGTAGACGTTGCCCAGAGAAGTTATGGACTCCCTACTCCTGAAGGTGTTCAAGGCCAGACTCAACAGGGCTTTAAGTAAACTGATCTAGTGAAAGGTGTCCCTGCTCATGGCAGGGGAGTTGGAATTGGATGATTTTTAAGATTTGCATCCAACCCAAACTGCTCTGCTACTATGATTGTTCAGTTATGACCAGAAAACTGAAATTGCTCTATAATAAGAATTAAGTCTGTGTGGAAAAGGATAAAAGGATAGTGGGTATGACAGTTTGATATGTTTGGTGGCCTTACCTTAGTGGGCAACATGAAATGGTAAGTGTGTTTGAGATGCCTGGTTCATATTTCTAATGTAAAAATCTCTTGCAAATATCAACTTTGTATCAATTTAAAGAGATTCTCTGTCTTGTTAATGCTAGCAATCTTGTAAGTGTGCACAAAGAATTTGTGCTTGATGTAAGCTGGAAAAGTTTATCAAGACAGCTGACATGGATGTATGTTGTTCTAAAGGATCACAAAGCTGGAGATTGTTGTACAAACAGCACAGATGCCTTTTTGGACAAGCAGGATAACACAGGTTCTTGCCTTGCAGGAGGCGGCACTTCGTCTCGGAGTACACCCCAATTGACAGCAATGTAGCCTTTTCTGTGAATTCCCACCGTGACAATGGTATGTCTTGGATAAGAGTAGTAGGTTTATTACAAACTCAACTTCAGTGCATCCCTTTCCTATGGATGGGCTCTGGAGTTTTAGCTTTTTTAGGCTAAAAGTCCATTCTTAGAGGGCCTTCAGCATTTTGGCCAGCATCTCTCTTGTTTCAGAGTAGTTCTTACCCCTATTTTAGTGGATGCTGAAAGCCATGGGGACACCCTTCATGGATCTAGCTAAGCTCCAAGGAAGTTCTGGAGGGCTTTGTCATAGAGGTATAGGGAGGGCAACATGATGCTAAAGTCAGTTTGATCATCCATGTATCCATTTAAAGCATGCTAGGAAAGAGCTGTAGTTTAACTTGTGTACCAGCTGAGGTAGCTTGTTTTACTGCTTGTGTCCTTTAGCTACTTCCTTTATTTGCTACACCTGCTGCTGTCAAAGACAACCTTACATTACAAGGTGCAAGCTGTTTTCTGCCCCTTGGCCTCAGTCAGGGATTGGTCCCAGGGTCTGACTGTCAGTGCAGGCACAGCCTCTGGTGCTTCCTACAAACAGAGTTGGAATAAAATTTCATCTTTCTGAGTGGACTCCAAGAAAGTACTGCTTAACTGACTTCTCAAACATTTGCTGTTTATTTCTTGCTCTTGCAGGAAACATTACCTGTGGTGAAAGGCTTGGTGAAAGGTTTGAGAATGGCCTGAGAATGACATTTACATCATGGGGAGCTTTCTGTGTCAGAAATCCACGTCCTGTTATCCTCTTCTCTGTGGTCTTCATTGCAATGTGCTGCTCAGGCTTTGTATATATTAAAGCAACTACAAATCCCGTAGATCTCTGGTCAGCCCCAAGCAGCCAAGCCCGCAAGGAGAAGGAATACTTTGACACACACTTTGGGCCTTTCTTCCGTACTGAACAAGTTATTATTCAAGCACCAAAGAGCCACCCAGACACCTACTCACCTTACCCATCAGGAGAAGATGTACCTTTTGGGCCTCCCCTTACCAAAGATATTCTCCATCAGGTAATTGGGACTTTCCAAGAACAAAGACCTGAGCATACTTAACAGGTATAACCACATGGTGTTGGTTCCATACAGCTTCCACCTGCAATGTTATGTATCCATTAAAACAGTCACTAGATAGTCATATTAAAAATCATAGCCTTACTATAAAGCTTGTTGCTGAAAAGCTTTCTGTTAGAGAGACACTTGATAGCTAAGTCCCAGTTCATAGTATGAACACAGAAATAATGTTTTTGTAATATGTTTCTATCAACATGTGCCCCTGTCTCTGGAAACTGGCAAGAACGTAACGTGCACTTAAGTCCTGTCTTGCAAGGGAAATGCTTTCTTGTGCTGCTCTTAAACTGTTTTTGTTTTTTTTTTAAAGGTACTGGATTTGCAGGATGCTATTGTCAACATAACTGCTTCTTATGACAATGAGACTGTAATGCTGAAGGACATTTGCCTGGCTCCTCTTGCTCCCTACAACAACAACTGCACTATCCTGAGCGTACTCAACTACTTTCAGAACAGCCATTCTGTTCTGGATCACACTATTGGGGATGAGTTCTTTGTCTATGCTGATTACCACACTCACTTCTTATACTGTGTTCGGTGAGCAGTACAGTTGCATGCTTTTTAATCAAGTTGTCAGTTCAGTTTGGTTTGGTGTGGATGCTGGCTCTAGTTTACCTTAAACGTGTTTTCAATGCTTCTGAAGAGTTCTGAACAGAAGACCAGTTTCTAAGCTTTCTCATTAGTTTATAGTTGAGTTGGTTAGAAGGTATTCCTTATCTTAAATGCTATAAGGCAGACACCTTTAAAACTGTATTTAAATTCAAAGCAAATGTAACACAAGGACAGTGTACCACTAGCAGTCTCGTCTGCTTTGTCTTGGTTTTCAGTTTTAACTCAACAGCTTTTTACTGTTTTGTGCTGTGCCTCAGCTGTCAAGCAGAAGCTAACAATTATTGCTGGTGATCTCTTTAGGGCTCCAGCATCACTGAATGACACAAGCTTGCTTCACGATCCCTGCTTAGGAACGTTTGGTGGACCTGTATTTCCATGGCTGGTGTTGGGAGGATATGATGGTGAGTGGCAAAACAGTATTGCAGTATGGGTCTGAGAGTACATACTTGTGTGCTGTTCTTGGTGCTAAAGGTGCATTCTCATTTAACACAGGTATTTAAATGCAGTCCAGAGAAACTGCAGTTTCGTTAAACTTTCAGTAAGTAAGGGCGTTTTAAATAAGTTTTCAGTAGACCAATGCTGTGATTGGAGACAGACTACTCTGGAAATGCAAGCAATCTGTAATTGGAACATCTCAACAGGAGAAATGTTTGCTCTTCTTTGGGCCTGGTAAAAGATAAAGACATGGAGTAGCTCAGGTTGACGTGTTGGGATGTATGTGTATATTGCTTTGAGTTAGAATAAAGTTTGTCACTGATCTGACAAAGCATTTAAGAATAGATTAAAGTGTTCACAGAAAAAATTCTTTCATAATTACTCTTAAGCCAGGACTTTGTTCAAGCAATTTATCTAATTAAATATAACTTGATAGTATATTTGTGCTTAATATATCTAAAATAGTGTTTAAAGGCGAGCACTTCTTTATTAAACTGTAGGAGATTTGTATTTGCTTTGAGTAAAATCTAAGTATGCAAGAGGTTTACATACTTAGATTTTACTTAATGCAAATTCATTTCAGTATTTATGAAGCCACATTCCTCATTAGATTGCAAGTCATAAGCAGTGGTTATATAGTAGCTCTTTGTCTAACCATGCAAAAATTTAATGTTGGGGTGTCATAAGCATGTTAAACAATGAATAATTACTCTGGAATGCAATCTGGAGTGCTTATCAACTTCTGTTCTTATTTCAGTAGGGTGTTTGAGAACTCAGTGGTGTTCAGTGGAGTTGTAGGGATGGGATTGCTTTGGAAAATGCTGATTTTAAACTTATTTGTGTCTGCTATACTGGAATTATATTTACATATAAATATATATAAATAAAATATTGAGTTACATTTTTTAATGCCAACCTTCTTTTTTTTTTCTTCTATAGATGATAACTATAATAATGCCACAGCTCTTGTAATTACTTTTCCTGTCAACAACTACTACAATGACTCAAAAAAGCTGATGAAAGCCTTGGCATGGGAAAAAGAGTAAGTAGTCTTCCTGTGTTCTGAAATGCATACATGACTTAATGCAGCTTTCAATGTAGATAAAAAAGAAACACCTGCATTGTACTGACAGTTTTTCAGTATAACTACAGGTACGTTTTGAGAGGCAGCAAAACTGGTTAAAAACAGACTGTGCTGGTCATAAGACCTTTGCTTTGTCTTGCACACTTAATTTGCTTTGAGACATAGGTTCTAGTCCTCTTAGTGACCATCTAGCCCAGTAGGGCTTGCCAATAAGTAACTTCAGAAAGGATTTATTTTATTGTGGCTAGAATTACACAGGTAGACTCTTTAATTTACTGGGCCATTAACCATCAGTGGAAAGGTCGGGCCTGATGCTGTAGTTCTTTCCCTTTCATTTTTAAAAACGTCATCCAGATGAACATCTAAGGCTTTCATTCCCTTTACCACCTTGACGACGTGGCTTACACAGGCCAGCTGCTCTGGCTGTCAGTTCAGATAAAAACTGCTGTACTAGAAAGCTTGTGACAAAATAAAAGTATGGCAAGCATCTGCCTGTGTCACAGGCACCTCTCAAATTGGGGAACTGAAACGAGGGCTAATGAATCGTTCCAGTACTGTAAGCATGCTGCAGTTATCTTTCATATGTGTATTCCTAGGTATAGCTTTGAGGAAAATTGTGCTTAGAGTTTGAAACAGTTCATGCAAGATACTTATTTGTCCTCATACTCTGGAAGGAACATGGAAAGTATTTCAGCATAGTGTATTTCTAGTGCTTAGAGCAGAGTTCTAGGTATGTGTATCCAGCACCTCTCTTTAAAAACTGAGAATGGTCCATCAAAGTACTGTCTGGCTAGTGCACTCTTCTACCACACAGATGATGCAATTTTTCCACCAACTGACTTTCAAATATTTCTAGTGGAAGTGTGATCAACCTCTTGGTTTTATTTTTTTAGGTTTATTAACTTTCTGAAGAACTATAATAATTCAAACTTAACTATATCATTTTCTGCTGAACGGAGTATTGAAGATGAGATCAACCGCGAAAGCAACAGTGATATTAGCGTTGTGTTGATAAGCTATATTGTGATGTTTGTGTACATCTCGATAGCTTTGGGACATATCCAGAGCTGTAGAAGACTGTTGGTATGTGTATAGTTTTCATTGCTATAAAGTATGAAGCTAGAGCTTGCTGATAGCTCTAAGTGATTTGACTATTTTTGCAGAATGCTGATGTTCAATTTCTTTTTAGAGTGTTGAGTTCCCCTTGGGCAGGAGTTAGGGGGAGCATTGTTCTTGTACTAGACCATTCATTTGTGTTTCATAGTCTCAGCTAAGTTCTTTCACTTGATGTTCAGTTAACATTAGCTTCAAGACTTGTAGTTTCAAGGTTGATTATTTTTTTTAATATATTCGTATCTTCAAAAACCCCTCTAAAGTTTTCTGCTCCCTAGACTAAATGTTAGAATATGGCTTTTGCCTTGGCAATAATCTATTCTGTGGGATGATGCTTGTTTGGCTGACTTTCAGTGCAACTTTTTTTTAGGTGGATTCAAAGATCTCTCTGGGCATTGCAGGCATCCTGATTGTACTAAGCTCAGTAGCATGCTCTGTAGGCATTTTCAGCTACTTTGGGATCCCACTGACACTGATTGTGATAGAAGTAATTCCTTTCTTGGTGCTGGCTATTGGAGTGGACAACATCTTCATTATGGTTCAGACACTTCAGGTATTTACTTTCATACAAACTCTTCTGAAAATGCCTGTCATTTTTGAAGTCTTTAAACTTGGAGCAGGAAGTCTTTTACATTCCAGTGCTCAGCTCAATGTGAGCAGCTCTGGAATCTCACAAGATATCTAGTGGAAGAAAGACAAGAATCTGTGTACATTCTACCTTCACAAAAAAGAACCCCAGTTTATGTCTCTGCATTTTCTTACTGCTGCTTGATATCAAAATAGTTGTAGAACTCAACTGTTGTTTTGATCACTTGTAATTTTAGCATATTGTTAGCAGTAGTAATGAACTAAACTACATGCTTTAGACTAGGGACTTCTGACACTAAGTCTTAGTGGGTAATCAGCTTTTAATTTGGCAGGTTCAATATCCCACTGAAACTGGCACTGCCTCTGTTGAATGTGTAGTTTTATATGAAGTACTGAACTTAGTACTATAGTTTAAATTTGAAGCAAGACGGCAAGTAATGTTCAGGCTGCTCTTGTTTAAGAGTCTCAGCTGTTTTTAATCAATCTCTTGTTAATGTAGTGAAAACAATGAAAGAGTTTAGGATATTTAAAAGTTTTGGGTGTTTTAAAGCCATATGAAATAGCTTTATAAATTACATGATTCCTAATAATAATAAATTATTGCCTTAAAACAGAGAGATGAACGCCTTCAGGGTGAAACTCTGGATAAACAGATTGGCAGAGTCTTGGGAGATGTGGCACCCAGTATGTTTCTCTCATCCTTTTCGGAGACTGTGGCATTCTTTCTTGGTAAGACTCCTTTAATATTTGAAGATAAGGGCCCTATCATAACTGTGTGTTGCAAGGATAAATGCAATACTAAAATATAAAAGTAAAGTAGGAATTTGTAGGGGCGGTTTAGCTTAGTTGTTCATTACTATTAAGTTAAACTTCTGCTGGGGAGATAGGCACTGGTGTACTTTAAGAGTTTGGCACAGTTAAAAAGATCCAGTATTGAATCTGTCAAGCTTTTCAGCCTGAAAGACTGGAGGTTTTTACTGATTTGCAGTGACTGACAAAGTCTAAATTTGATCTTAGGTAGATAAAATATCAGGGTGTATGAACTATATTGCATTTAGTCATCTTGCCAAAATGCCCCTTGGCTGGAAAAGTGCCCCTATGACAGATTTATGTTTGAGGCTCACTTTACAATGATTTAGAGGTAAATCTTTTGTTACTGTACAAGTATAATTTGGCTTCTTTCATAATGGCTTTGTTTACCTACAGTGTAATTTGTCATTGGATCACTTGCATTGATTGGAATGGTTTAATATTAAAGCAAGATATTGCCTGACAGCACTGCTTAACTGGCCTGTTACACAGTCTGCACCTAAGTTTGGAATTGAGAAATGGGTTAGAACTACTCACTTCTTTGCCGAGCCTCAGTGCTGTTAAACAGGTCAAAGACAGCAGCTGTAGCCAGGCTTGTATGAGCTGTTTCCTTTGCTCTGGAAAGAAAGGCTCTTTGTCCTGCTGTGAGGCTACCACTTAAACTGGATGTTTGTGTAGAAAATGCTTGTGCATTTCTAGGAGAAGGGAGCTCTCTTAACAAGCTGGGTCACTTCCTCCAGGAACACTGTCTACGATGCCAGCGGTTCGCACATTCTCCCTGTTTGCTGGAATGGCTGTGCTCATAGACTTCATTCTTCAAGTGACTTGCTTTGTGAGTCTCCTAGGCTTGGATATTAAGCGTCAAGAGGTGAGTATAAGTGCACCTGTAACTGCAGTGTAATGGGGATGATGACATCTGCAGAACTGCTCTAACTCTGGCATTTAATCCATTTTCAGAGTAATAGACTGGATATTCTGTGTTGCATCAAAAGCAGTGAAGAAATGAGTGGAGTCCAGCGTTCTGAGAGCATGTTATTTCTGTTCTTCAAAAATCTGTTTTCTCCATATCTACTTAAAGATTGGATGAGACCAATAGTAGTATGTATAATCAATTTAAATTAAGCCATCATCTAAACTTGAGCAAAAGAGCAGTGAGCCTGAAGACCTAAATAGGGAAGAAAAATCTTGAAACCAGTGAAACAAATTAAGCTTCTAGTACTTTTGTTCTCAGCATAAGAATAGAAATAAGCTTTACTAACTGCAAAAGTATTTCAGTAAATAGAGGCTTGATCATGGATTGTCCAAATCCCAGATTTAAGAGTTGCATTGCAGACAATCAAAGTACTTTAGCCTATGTGAAAAAATCAGCATGTGTTGGCTTTTACACTGCATTAATCCAGAGCATTGTTGCTGAATCCATGATTCAGTTTAAGGTTATTGTGCTTATTTACAGAAGGTGTTTGTAACTTTTACTGTTGATTTCTAAGAATAAATTTCCTTACAGTTCCAGAGGGATGTTTTGAGTAATTACGTTTTACTGCTGCTGTTTTATTAACCCTGGCTAGCATATTTAAACTAGAGCCTCTTTGCATGGTCCCTATTAGCTTAGCAAATGAGCCCTATTGCCTGTTGTTTCTGTACAGTTCTCACTTCCATGGATTTGCTTATTTTGCAGATAGCAGTGTTTGTGGGTATCCTGTCATTCAGTGCAGCAGTTATGCACAATGTAGAGATTGGACTGGATCAGTCTCTCTCAATGCCAGATGTAAGTCTTATGATCGTGTCACTGTTCAGCAGTTTGTGGCTGAATTGAAACTTGATACTTTGTGGTGCTACCTCAACATTCTATATTAGTAACTCAAAACTTTCCCTTGAAGGATTCCTATGTAATAGATTACTTCAGCCATATGAACAAGTACCTGCATGCAGGTCCTCCTGTCTACTTTGTCCTAGAAGAAGGACACAACTACACCTCTTTGGAAGGGCAGAACATGGTGTGTGGTGGCATGGGATGTAATAATGATTCACTTGTCCAGCAAGTCTTCAATGCTGCAGAAATTGGTAGCTAGTAAGTCTTTTATGCTTGTCTGCGTAGTTGCATGGAAGAGATGTAGTGGAGCAGTGTGTCCTCCTGATTTAGCTCAGGCTCAGCTAATAAACTAAAAATGTAAACTGACATTCTATTTTATTTGCTTTATATTGTGGGTTTGGGAGGGAGTGGGTTTGAAGCAGCTGAGACAATCTTTCTAAAGTGAGGATAAAACCTATCTGGACTGGTGGCATACATTGATGTACTTGCGTTTGTAAAACAGGGTGATCCTTCAAGGAATCTTGGAATGATAGTAAGAAAAACTCATGAAAACCTCTCAGCAGAGTTATGATGTTCTGGAAAATGGATGCATGCTCAGTTTCTAAACCTGGTGAATAAACTAGGCTAGCCTAGGGAGGCTAAGCAGGAATTTCATCTGCAGCTAAAAACTCAAGGAAGTCTTTTCCCAATTCCTTCCACTGTAGTTCATTTCAGCCTAACTGAAGGAGGAGCTTTGCTTGAAAACTGAGATAACAGCCTTGAGAAGGCTGACCTAGAACAAAGTGGAGTAAGATGGGGAAAAGAGTGGGCAGGAGAATAGAAAGCTGAGCTTGGCAGTAGAACAGGATGCAGTGAAAAAGCTACTGTTTTCTAGATGCAGTGTTCTGAGCTACCTGAGCATTATGGCTCTTGGATGGGATACTAGAGCATGGGACTATATGAAGAGCTGAGTAGATTTGACAAGAATGAGTTGACATGGCATAAATTAGCACTGGAGAGATCAAGTGATACGTTTTGGAATTAGACATAAAATTACTGATGATGGATATATTGTGGTATTTTTATTAGCACGAGGATAGGCTATGCCCCATCATCCTGGATTGATGACTACTTTGACTGGGTGAAGCCACAGTCTTCCTGCTGCAGAGTCTACAATACCACTGGACAGTTCTGCAATGCTTCAGGTACAGGCATCCATTTTGTTGCTAGTGGATTAGCTTAGTTTATAAGTTTCACAGCCAAAATATTTTCTCATGGTATGAGTCAAGCAAATACCTTTTCTTACTGTAAGTAGGAACCTCTTGAGTTGTTCTCTTAATTTATTTGAACTGCTGTTTGAGTGACCTTAAATATTCTACTGGAATGCTGCAGACTGAAAACAGCCTACCTAGACAGCCAGTGTGACTTGCTGTAAAAATTCTGATCCTTCTGTTGGTTTTCTTAGAGCACACAAACTTGGAGCTCTGCTTTTGTTCAGTTCCTTCAGCTGGGTGTAGTTGTCATCAGATCTAACAGATAAATACACAAGTAAGAGTTCTCTGACAGGCCTTGCTTTAGTAGCAATAAATCAAATTAAGGACTACAAATCTTATATGGAATTTCAGGATGGATCAGTTAGTTCACCAGTAAATATGCTTTTAATGGAATTGCATCCTGCAGTGATGCAAGTCAGAAGTTACTAGTGTTAGGAAAAAGCATACTTGATCCTGTAGATGACCTTCTTCCTCTATTTCTTCAGTCAGCGATCCGTCCTGCACTCGTTGTCGACCACTGACTCAAGAAGGCAAGCAGAGGCCACAGGGTGAAGACTTCATGACCTTTTTGCCAATGTTCCTATCAGACAACCCTAATCCAAAATGTGGCAAAGGGTAAGAGCCTTATTCCACAGGCCCTGCTTAGACCAGTGTGTCAAAGATGCTTGCTCTGGATTTTGTCTGGAGGTTAGATACCTAATGTCCTCCTAAAAGCCATACAGACATTGACATCTCACCAGCTCTGTATTATTTTCTGAGAAAAAAACCCAACAGACTCATTATCAACTAAATGGAATAGCAGCTTTCCCGTGTACAAAGAGAGACAACATCTATGGTCAGTCTGTTCTAGAATATCCTGTGCAATCTTGAAATGTCTTGTGCTCTGAAGCTTTTATAGTTTTGGAAACTGCTGGAAACAACTACCATCTGTTTGCCCTCTAAAGGGCACCTACAAGAGAGCTGGAGAGAGACTTTTTACAAGGCGGTGTAGTGATAGGCATAGCTTTAAAATTAAAGAGGGTAGGTTTAGATTAGATGTTAGGAAGGAATTCTTTACTCTGAGGACAGTGAGGCACTGGAATAGATTGCCCAGAGAAGCTGTGCCCCATCCCTGGAAGTGTTCAAGGCCAGGTGGAATGGGATGTGAGCAACCATAGTGTAGTGGAAGGTGTTCATGCTCATGGCAGGGGTGGAACTAGATGATCTTTATGCTCCCTTCCAACTCAAACCATTCTATGATTCCATAGGATTATGTGTTATAAAAGCTAATAAATTTGAATGGTGCTGACATCTGATATGTACTTGTTTTTATAGAGGACATGCTGCATATAATTCTGCTGTCAACTTCATAAACAACAAAACTGAGGTTGGAGCCACTTATTTTATGACTTACCATACTGTACTGAAAACGTCATCTGATTTTATTGATGCTATGAGTAAAGCTCGGATTATAGCAGACAATATTACTGAAACCATGGGCATCAAAGAGAAGAACTACCGGGTGTTTCCTTACAGGTATGGTTAGATCTTTCTTGCCTTGGTGACAAACACTTGAGCAACACATAAAAGGTGCTGGCTAATAACATTTTAGGAATCTGAGATTTGTCTAACAGGAGGTAATGCAGAAACTTTGGGATTTCTAGTAAAACTAGGAAGATATAATTTGTATCCATAGCACTGGCTTCTTATGTTATTGATAACTAACTTAAATCCTTCACTACAAAGGTAGATCTGACTCCATTTTTGGGCATTTCCTAGCTTTCATAGTAGGGTTTAATAGTTCAAACATAAGCAGATATGTTGACATGGGTAGTTGCAAGCTGTGATATGAATGTTTTGACTTTAAATAAGTTATTTAAATATAAAGCAAATGCAGTAGCAATGTCAAGTATAGGAGTACCACACTAAAATCGAGTTGGAGTTGGTATCTGTACATCTGAAATACTGATTTCTGCATCAGAGAATCCTACCTGTCCATCTGCAGTAGCTCCTGCAGGTATCAAAATGGATCTGAGCACCTACCTTCTGGTATCTACAGTAGATACTTATATTGAAATATGGGAATTACACTGACTTCCAGACCATGATCTTTATTTGAAGCGTTAGTGAGGAGTTAACTCCTACAGAATGATGGCTGTTACATGACATTCCACTGACACAAGGAAGCCAGGTTCTGTTGGTGACTTCTGTCAGGGGAACTACTTTATCCTTAGCACAGAAGCTAATCTAATATTGGCATATAAAGGGGAAGATGGCTAATGACAACCTCTCTTTTTTTCTACAGTGTGTTTTATGTCTTCTATGAACAATACTTGACAATTGTGCACGATGCTATCTTTAACCTCTGCATCTCTTTGGGATCAATATTTCTGGTGACAACTGTGCTTCTTGGTTTTGAAGTATGGGCTGCTGTTGTGGTTTCGATAACTATTGCTATGATAATCATCAACATGTTTGGAGTGATGTGGCTCTGGGGCATCAGCTTGAATGCAGTTTCATTAGTGAATCTTGTCATGGTAAGTCAACAAGACCTCTTCTATTTCCAAGTTTTGCAATGGCCTCTGGGAAGCAACACTAAGCTTGTAACTTCCCGTGGTACTTCAGCCCTGAGCACTGATGACAGCTTCTACCAGTTGCTAAGAATCTTTTTAGCCCATCCAGAATTCTGAGTAGAGACCTTGCCATTAAAGTGCTCATCTAACTGATGTTTTCACATGTTTCCCTTCACTCTTCAGAGCTGTGGTATCGCTGTGGAATTCTGCAGTCATGTGACAAGAGCGTTCACCGTCAGTACCAAGGGCAGTAGAGTGGAGCGTGCAGAAGAAGCTCTGTCTCACATGGGCAGCTCAGTGAGTATCTGCTGGGTGAGGAGGGGAAAAGGAGTGGCCAACTAACAGCCTTGCTATTGTAAGAAATGTTATAGGTGACAGTCTTAAGTCATAAAGATGACCTTGCTTTTTCTTTTTGGAATGCTTTAAGCTGTTAAGGTCAGCATAGGTTTCTACTAGTAAAAGGGATAATGAAGACTCCTTTTTAATCTGATGTTACTACCTAATAGTAGAGGAGAGCTAAATGCTTTAGCTGAACTAGTAGTTTGGATAAACCTCAAATTGTTCCATTACAATTCAAGTGTTTCTCTTCCAGACAGTCAGATATGATTAGGAAAGGTGGTTGTGAGTATGGGATGCAGTTGGAGCTTGTAGAGAACAAGCAGAACTCAGTGCTAGGCAGTGCTGTCATGTCACTTGTCCTAGACTAAGTGACCTGTATGGGGTTGGAATGGACAGTTCTTGTGATGTGTGTACCACACCAGGTACAGAGCTTCACTGGAATGGGAGTTAATTTAAGTAAGAGTTTTCACTTGTATCTGCCTGAAGCAAAAATTAATTAGGTGGCTACATAGATCAGAGTGGATTTTTAATCATACTGAGCCTGTCCTGTGGGACCAAAAAGATGATCTCTTTTCCTTAGTGCATCTTGATTTGGTTCTAGACTGGCAGTGCAGGAGATATAGGATATAGGAGCCTTAGATTACACAGAAATGTTACCAAATGCTAAATACTTGAAGGAAATGGATTACCTAAACCCCTGCTTATCACTTAAACACTTTCTTTATTGCCAGGTTTTCAGTGGTATCACACTGACCAAATTTGGAGGAATTGTAGTATTGGCTTTTTCCAAATCTCAAATCTTCAAGATATTCTACTTCAGGATGTATCTAGCTATGGTTGTGCTGGGAGCAACACATGGACTGATATTTCTTCCAGTTCTGCTTAGTTACATAGGTAAGATGTGACAGTTTGCTCTATACCACACTTCAAACAAAAATAGCTGACTCTGGACTTTCCATGATGTGGAAAGTCTTGCAGAGATGAAAAGCAGCACTTGAATCTGCTTCTCTCATCAAAGTGGCCTGTCCTTTGGAAAACAAAGGTTGACTGGTGGCACTGCAAGCTCAATGTTGTGGGCTTGCTGAACTGAAGCAAGTGCAGCCTGGCCCATGGGGTTGCACTTTGCTGGGCTTTGTGAAGGTGGTAGCTGGGCCCCTGTGATCCCCAAGAGCAGCATGATTAGCATGGTTCAACCTGGGGACAGGATGGTGGGTGGAAGCAGCAAACCTCCTGCGGGTCACTGTTCCTGCATTTGGAGAAACGACCTTGCCTTGCAGCAAGGATGGTCCAGGCATTGTCCTCTTGAATTTGAAAATGCACGTGTATAGTGTAGTCCTTAAAGGCAGACTTAAACTGAGCCTTACTTAAGACTGACGGGGATTCATCTACCAGTGCCTTTGTTGTGGCTGACAGTTATTAACAGCTGAGCAGCAGCACACTTCTGAATGTTCAGCTGGCCCTAAACAGTAAGATCATGCATGCTTACTGCTGACTGATCAGCTGCAGTGTGGAGCCTTTGGATAACTCTCTTCTCTCATTCAGGCCCATCAGTAAATAAAGCTAAAACTCGTGCTGCACAAGAGAGGACCAGAGGTACAGAACGGGAGAGACTCCTCTACTTCTAGTTTTTAACAGTGTTCAGTGGACTGCTTGAACTGCGGCTTAGGCCCAACTCCTAAGAAGTGAAACGCAGCAATGTTCTATGACTATCACACTGTAACCACCACAGACTTGACTCCTGCACAGATTCAACTAGAAGATACCAGCTGCAGCTTTGGACATAGCTTTAAACTCAGGAAATGCTAAGTGTGGCTCAAGTAACAGTATTACTAAAACTAGATGTGTTAATAAGACTACTAAAACACTTCTGTTTTCAAGAGGTTGCATCTTTTTCCTCCAGCTACCTAAACCAGCTGTAGTGAGAGTTGAATACCATTTTGTCAAATTGAGGTGATGTGTATGAGAATGGACTGCTCAACCACTGACACTTATTTTAAATGCAGGTCAATGCAATTTTTGTCTCTATTTTTAGGGGGAAGCCATCACAAGTTGTAATATTTTTAGTACTATTTGCCAAAATGTCTTGTATATACTTTATTATAAAATAGCAATTTTGTAGTTCAAAAATCTACTTAAATGCAATAAATTAAGTTTATACATTTCAGTGGAAGAGTCTTTCAGAATGTTGTGGGTTTCATGAGAGCTTGTTCTCCAAAAACTTGTTTGAAGAAGGTGACATGTTCTTCACAGTGCTCACCTAAGGGAGACAAAATGAAAGTTCATGTTCACTTTCCAACTCAGAAACCAAGACTGTGTAACACAAGATTGTGTAGTTTCACTTACTTTCATTTATTTGTACTAATTTTTATCTTTAATGCCTTTGAGTACCAGAGTTGAACAAACAGAAAGCATTGGAATACTGAAGTATTTCCAGTCCTGTGACTGGTATTCTCAAGGTGAAGCAGATGTTTGATCTAGTTCATGTATCTAACCAGCAAGATTCACAGCCATGTGAACTGGATTTTAACTTTACTGTCAAAATACAAGAGCATGGGGTAGGATTCTGTACCTACAGAAAGTCTGGTGATTACAAACATATTGCTGGTGCAAGCTGTTTGGTTTGGCTTTTAAAGGAAGAACTGGAGCATAAAACAAGGCTTGAATTTTTATAACTACTGGAAATAGACAACTGAACTCAAAGGTTTCCCAATCTGGTTGCTGACTTCAAGAGAAAGCACTAATTTGAGATAATGGCTCTGCTAAGCTAAGCAGCGAGAGCAACTGCAAGTCAAACAGGTTCACCTGCAAGTTTATGTTTAGCTCAGCCTCTTTACTCCTGAGTGCAGTGGACAAATTAATTTAGAAGTGTGCTTAAAGGTGAGTATAAAATACAAGCTAATATGTGCCAAGAGTTTTACCATCTAATACAGACTCAACCGGATTGGAAGTGAAACAAGTCTCAGCTGTGTTTGCACAAGTGAGTATCTTAGTCAAACTGCTTATTGCTTACCTGGTGTGAAGCTGGGGTTTCCTCGTAACCGCTGGTTTCTTTGTTCAAAGAATCGGAATATGGTGTAGAAAAGCATCTCATCCTCTGCTTGTTTCGCTGCATCAAGGAATTTGCGGGCTGAAATGCTGTCATGTCCTCCAATACCCCTGATGAATCTCAAGGCAGCCAAAACTTGATGTTTGGACAACAGAACTTCCACTATTTCATCATTTGCTGTGGAAAGTCTCTGTGAAGTCAATCACAGTTGTAAGACAATGCTTCTAATGCATGCAAATGATTGATGCTAGTTAATGACTTCAAGGTCAGGGAACCAGTCTAACCCACATGGGACATGGACTTACAAGAGCCAGAAATGCTTACTTTTAACATGTCCAGTGAGAGCTGATGTGCAGGAGGGTAAATGCTTTCCAGGGACAGTAAGAGACAAGCCTAGGGCAAAAGTAGAAATAACCTTAAAATTCTGAAGGCTTCCCACCTCCCTCACTAGCATGTTGGAGCTACTTGTCTTACATACCAAGGGCTTTGAATCACTGAGCACATGGTACTGCAGAAACTGATGGAGCATGTAGAACAAGTTGTGTTGAACAAGGGTTTTAATGACCAGCTCATACAAGTAGTGCTGTAAATGCAGGAAGACAATCAAAGGTATGTCTCTATATGTGCGTTTACAATCTAAAAGTCAATATTGTATAGAATTTATACATGTGACCAAGACAGAACTAAAACTGCATGTAATTTCATGGAGTGGGGCAATGTACTTAGCATATCAGTGATTTACCTGAACTGCAATCTGGAACTGGTTGAGAGAGCGAATGTATTCCATCAAAACAGCTATAGTGAATTTGTGAGGTGCTTCCTGGACAAAGAAGAAAGTGTTAGATGGAACTTCTGTTAATAACCCCATAAGAATAGGCATCAAAATACCCTAATCCTGACAAAGCTTCCTGCAGCCAATTTCAAGCTGTCAGCTTAAGTTAGCTGATCTGAGACTGCTGCCAAATTAGCCCTTAAATTTATTTCATTAGTCCTTAAAATTAACTTACCTTCTTCTCTGTAAAAACTGATAAAACATGTGTGTACATATCAGACTGGTCAATAACTGCTTGAGTGCGGACAGGGCGTTTCAGGAGTGGATTACTTCTACTCAGGCCTGTTTCTACCACCTAGGAGAAAAAAAAGTCTTTTAAAAAGAACACTGTAGTTTAGTACAGTTCTGAGTCAGTCTCAGTGTTTTCTGTTTCAAACACAACTATAAACTTGTTAACAAGGAAATTCAAATCTGTGGTCATATTATATTAGATGCATCTTGTTCAGTGGGGCTTTCATATTAAATTTAAAAACACTTTTTAAACTTAAATAAATACAGCTGCTCATACATACCTCAAAGCCAGGAGATCAGTCTAACTAATTACACTGACACAGGCCCTCAGGTTTAGAAGAGTTTTGAGTATGTGACTATACTCTGAGTTAGGATTTGAATTTGGTACTTTAACAAAGTTACTGAGATGTATCAGGACTGCCTCTTATGCCATGATACAGTGTGCAGTGAAATCTGTGCTTTGGAAATCAAGGTAGTAATTGATTCAGAGTTGCTTTTTCAGCTTCTGCCTTCTCTCTGCTTTCAAGCTCTGGGGTATGTTAACTCATGACTCTGGAGATAAGCTATGCAGCACCTCCCACACAAGTGTCAGGTGGAGGTCCTAATGCATTTTTCACAGTAGACTTTTAATTATGAGCCTGAGGCAGTCAGGACCTTTTGGGGTAAGCCCAAATTTCCTAAGTAGGAAGGAGCATGCCTTCACCTTGATGCCACCTGAAAATCAAACAGCATTGTCCTGTCTATGTAAGCTGCTAGAGTTAACATGGCTTACCATCGTATAGCTTTGCTCAGCTTCCAAGTACTTCTTATATTCATGATTCAGTTTGTCAAAAACAGTTGCAATCACAGACAGTGATCCTCTTTCTGGCTCACTGAGCACTGAAAAGATAAAAAGAAATAACTATGAGGAGAAATAACCAGGCACCTGAATGTTGCCTTTTTCAAAAGGTGATCTCTATTCTCTACCTAATTTTTAATTTTTAAGAAACACTTTCAATCATGTCAGGTGTATTTGAATTGAAGTGGGGGGAAAGTTGAATTTTTCATGCTGTTAAATTCCTTCAGAATTGTGACTGAGAGTAGTTGAAGCAAATGAGATCCTAAGGACCAAGGCAGTTTCAGAGGTGATCTCAAATCTAAGAACAGCTAAACTAACTTGGATGAGTATTTATTCAATAACCATTATTGTACTTTCAAGATACAGAAAATACACTTGAACTTACTTTGAGAGCATACAGACAGGATAACCATTTTGCATTCTTTTCTTTGGAGAAGGAAATCCATTAGTTTTCCTTTATCTAGCAAGAGGTTAACTACAGGTTCAAGTTTCACCTGAAGACTCCAGAGGTAACCTTGATTTGAAGGAGTAAGCAAAGTGAATTGTCTTGTACAGCACAGCCTAGACAATACAACTTTTCTACCTTTAAATGAAAACACATCAAGATCATTTATTTGCCTTTCTAAGCCCATATTTTAGAGCAGTATTACCCTTGAAAAGTTGTAGTAGAGATAGTTAATCCTCATGTATCACTACCAAGAGCAATCAACTTGGCATTATGTACCTAATAAGTCACTTCAGTTTTAAGCTGCTTTGTGCACTGAAAGTGTAAACTAGCCATCCTGATATTGAATATTGTTTAGTCCAAGAGCTCACCACTTACCTTCACTTGCACTGATGATAATATCAGGTTGAAAGACAATCCAAGAAGAAGAATCTAAATGTTAAGGTTTTAACATCTATATTAACACTGATGCTGAACTCTTTCTCCTGAATTTATGTTACTGTAGAAAAGCAGATCCCATTAACATATTTCATTTACTGTCACTTCTACTTCTGAGGTTTTGAACCAGGTTCTTGGAATGATTCCTTCAATTTTATGGCATACCCATAATTTCATACACATCTCAAATAATCAGGAAATGTGGTATTACACTAGACTTCAGTATTTAGAACTTTGTACAAGCATTATGAGGCTATTATGAAGCATATTATTTTGTCTTGAAGTACATGTGCATAATCAGCTAAAACTGCTCTGTTAAGGAGTCAAGGTAACAAATGCTACCTTCTTCCCTGCTTGACACATAGAATGAGGTTCTTACTTTTTGAGAGGATTTAAAGGATACAGAGTTTACACGGAACAGGAGCCTGACTTGTCACAGAAGCTGGGCCTGCAGAAAAAATAACTTCAGGTGAAGAACAGTAGTACTCTGGCAGCTCTCCCATACCAAGTATTTTATACCAAAAAGTTAAGTATGTATTGTAACACTATAGCAACTAGTCAAAAAGATCCATTTGTGAAGCCAGATCTACAAAGAGAATCTCACACTGAGAAGGCAAACAAATCCTTCAAAACATGATTGTTCTGTTTTTCAGCCAAATTAAATAATGCATGCAGAAATATTCCAGCTCAAGTACTGTAATTCTAAATACACAGACTCCATTTGCTGTATTTAAATATATACTCTTTAAATGGAAGAGTGGTTTGTACATTCTGATCCTAACCTTTGTTTAATACAAATCTTCATCTGTAGAGTTATCATACTTGCTATCAGATGTTAGAGCTTTTAATGTGCAATCTTTTTGTATAGAAGCATCTTTCTCTTCTACAAAGAGAACCTCACTGCTTTATCACCTGCTAGGAAAACTATGCTCAGGCTATTTCTGTACTCCCAGCTTGAGGGTAACTACCTGCCACACTTCTAGGACTGGGGAACAGAAAGGTAATCCAAGAAGAATCTAAGCATTTAAGTCCTAACATTGATTGTAGCATTATTTCTAAACTGGTCTCAAACTTGATTCTGAGCTTGTATTGTCTTTCAGCCTCTAACTTCCTAAGTCACATAGTCCTGACTTAAGCCAGAAAAGCATGAAGTGCTTTTGAGTACCCACAGGCTTTGAGAGCCATGGCCAAAAAACTCTCCCAACCCACCATTTTTCAAGTGTAAAAGCAAAGTACTATAGGAAGCATGCACCTTAAACAGCAACTCTTCTGTAGTTGGCACATATTTGGAACACCAATTTCTGCTCAATTGCTTCTTACCTTCTTCCTTCCTCACCCTCTCAAATATGTATAATTGAAGTGTTAGTAACCAGCTTCCTAAAACCTGAAGCACTCCTGTATGTGAGCTGTTACATTTAAGCACTCTTGCTAAGTGTTAAGTTATTCATTATATAGTGGTTCTACCTGCTGCAGGTATTTGATAGGGTTGTATTGATCGAGGTGGAAGTACAAACTGATGGATGGTTGTAGACCCATCAAATTCTCCTTTTAGCTTGATGTCAAATATAACTGAAGTCTGCAATTAAAAAGAGGCAGTCAGTATTGATGAATATGAATCACCACCCATTTACATGCATTTGGTCCGCTTTTCACATTTCCATCTTGTATTCTCTGTTGGAATCAAAGAATGATTTGGGTTGGAAGGGATGTACTGGGGTTGATGACATTTTTCACTGATCAGGCTGCTCAAGGTCCCATCGAACCTGGCATTAAACCCTTTCAGTTATGGGGCATCCTGTTCCAGGGTCTCACTACCCTCACTGTAGAAAGCTGCCTCCCTTGCATCCCATCTAAATCTATCTCTCTTTGGTCTAAAACCACTGTCCCTAGAACTGTCACTACATGCCCTAGGAAAAAGTCTCAGTCTTTCTTGCGCAACACATGACTTTGAGACTACAGTTAAGGATGCTAGAAACTCAGAGGAAAATGGTCTATCTTCCTCTGATATCCTTCCACCATTCAGTCTTGTTCAACTCAAGTCACTAACACTTTTACCCATTACGGACCACCAGGGAAAGGAGCTTTGCTTTTAGTGCCAGTGAAACGTCAGTTACTGGTGTCTCCCAAAGGCAAAGTGAGTAATGTTTTCTGGGTTTCTACAGTCATGTTTATAGCTTGACTAAAATGCTAAGGAGGAAATGCTCTGGGCTAAATGCTAATGTGTAGAATTAACGTGAAATATAACTGAAACATCAACTAATCCTCCTAAGGAGGTTAAGTGCCCCAGTTCTTGAAGCTGTCAAAGAGAAGATAATACAAGAAGTCCAAGCCTTTTCACAAGTTAAGAGCAAAGTACCACTTTAGCTAAACCACTGACCAAGCCTTGCTGCTGGGACTACCGACAAGAAGTTTTACTTGTTACCAGATGCACAAAAAGGTTTGTATTCATCGAAGTTTTTAGAGA
Organism: Poecile atricapillus; assembly: GCF_030490865.1. Lineage (NCBI taxonomy): Eukaryota > Metazoa > Chordata > Aves > Passeriformes > Paridae > Poecile > Poecile atricapillus. Next base: position 107,164,079 of record NC_081250.1, on the reverse strand, counting down.
GCCAGGCCTTCAGACTAAAGAAGCATAAGTTTGTGTCACAGAAACATTACCATTCAAATGTTTGTGATATGATAACCTTCCCAGGATTAATAATTTAGTATCCAGTTTAATTGTACCTCTTTGTATAATGCCTTAAAAGCCAACACAGTGTAACAGCAAAGCATCGTAAGAAACTGACAAGAAGCGAAAACAGAGTAAGAAAAAAGCAGGCATTATCAGCAGCCTTGATTAGCCTGTCAGGAAAAAAAGGATAAATTTGAATCTCTTACAATGTTATGGTTTTGCTCCTGCAAATACTCTGGCTTTTGGACAAGCTAAGCCCAAAGACAAAGAATTTCTAAATTAAATTATTAGGTTATTAAATTACTATTATTATTACCTGCCCCTAACTTTTCAAAGTTACAGCACAACACAATATAAATAAATCAGACCTCAGTATCCTGATGATGTACTACCACCAAGTTATCCACTACATTCAGTGCAAACTTCCCAGTTCTGTTCAGCTTTAAAATATGTGTCTTCTTACAGGAGCCCTCTCTATGGAAACAAAGAGAAATGAAAACTGGTCAACAAGTCTGTTTAAACTATAAAAGATTTCTTTTTGTCCTAGTTTTGCTGGCACTCAGTTTATTTTCTTCCTAGGAACTGGTACAGGGCTGTATTTTTGATTTAGTATGAGAATAACACTGATAAAACACTGATGTTTTAGTTGTTGCTAAACAGTGCTTACTCTTAAGTCAAGGACTTTTTGGTTTCCCATTCTCTGCCAGGGAGCAGGTGTGCAAGTAGCTGGGCCAGGACAGCAGACCTGAACTGGCCAAAGAGATATTTCATACCCTAGGACATCATGCTCAGTATATAAAGTGGGGGAAGCTGGCCAGGAGGCTCAGATCAGTGCTTGGGACAGGCTGGGTGGCAAGCAATTGTTATTGTGTCACTTTCTTTTCATGGGTTTTATTCTCTCCTCCTTTCATTACTACTAGTAGTTTTTACTTTATTTCATTTTATTAAACTGTTCTTATCTCAACCTATGGGTTTTACCTTTTTCTGCTTCTGCCCCTCCCACCAGGCCTCTGGGGAAGCAGCTGGTGGTACTTAGTTGCCAATTGGGGTTAAACCACAACACAGACACAGATGTGAACTGCAACTAATGTTCTTCATTCTGCTCTTACCTGGGTAAGTGATAAAGCACTACTTCTGCTCCTGTACTGTTGGAAGTCCTTGAGTGATGCCTCAAGTAGAGAACATAAAGCTGCCCATATCTAACAAGACAACAGGATTAAAGCATTATTTTCAATTAGGAGTTCTACCAGTCTCTTAGAGTCAAACATTTTATCCTAAGAGATGAGATTACCTAAGTCAGGTAATCATTTAATTAAAAGTGAAAGATTAAACAGTACTTGATAAATCACAATGCATAGCCTATACTCATGTGAGTTTGGCACCTGTAAATGATTCCTTTATCAAAATATCAACTAAAATATGAAACATT